>NC_036443.1:19501265-20108765 GCF_002775205.1 Xiphophorus maculatus
TCAATTAATTAGGGTCTTTAATTACTCATCCATCAAACTCCGATTAAATTTTGACAGAAGGGTGCCTATAGAGTCTCTCTAGTGTGTCAGGGGAAGGAGAACAGATCCCCGCATTTCACACATGTGGCTTATTGACTGGATGCAAACCTTGAACCGAGGGTAAAATCATAACATCTGTTGCGGTAGCACATTAAAAAGTCCCCGAGCAGGACGTGTAACCTCTGGAGAGAAGTCCCAAAAGTGCACAATGTCATCTGTTCTGTGCGTCTCTAACCTTCTGCCTCTGCTGCATGAATATTTCCTCGCCTCGTCCCCCTACCCTGCCCGATCTCTCCTTCTTTTCGCCCTTCTTTTTTAGCAACAGTGGAAGTGACATTTATTAATGGCGAATTTATGTGCATGACCGCCCTGAAACCTGAACTGTGCCTCGACCATCCCAGGAGAGTGTCCGTCAATTCCTGTAAACGTCAGAGTGCCAACCACCTTCCCTCCAGCCCCATCAGATGACTCGGAGTGATTTATAGCATTAGCAGTTTTGCAGATTTACATTGGTATTGATAAGGTGTAATATCTTCATGATTACAGCTCTCAGACAGAAGCATTTGCTCTGTAATTCTGTTGAATTGATTCCATGTCGAGCACAATTTTTCCCAATGGGCATGTGTGTCTTTGTGTATGTGCATGCAGGGGTGTGTGTGTGGAGGCCTTAATTCTTTTTAGATTGAATTTATTCAGCAAGGAATAATGTTGTAATAACATGGTGTAACAAAAGCCAAAATCATACATAATAGAAGGTGCATGGTGAGACAACATAATAAGCTTTCAAATGTAAAAAAAACTTAATGGGATAGTAAAGATAAATGAATCAGTCTTGGACCTGTAAACACAGGTCAAAATGTCTCCCCCTCCAAAAATCGTCTTGAAGAGTTTTAATGGTAACCAGCGAGAGCCTGTTGTATACTTACTAATGTTTTATTCATCATACTTGCAGGCTGAGACTACAAAATCCAGCTGTAAAGAAATGGTGCGACTTTAATTGTGTAGCTCCTAGGGACTGGTTGCCATAGCAACTTTAACACAGTAGAATGAGAATTAAGAGGAACGTGTGTGATGAAGGTTTACATACTGACTGACCCGCCACAGACACACTTCACTGAACAAGCAGAAACATATTGTGCCTTGCAAAAGTATTTGCACCCCTTGAACTTTCCTGTTTTTACTGAGATTAGACATCTGTCTCTGTCTCTGTCTCTGTCTCTCTCTCTCTCTCTCTCTCTCTCTCTCTCTATATATATATATATATATATATATATATATATATATATATATACATATATATATATATATATATATACATACAGTATATATACAGTATATATCCATCCATCCATTTTCTGTTCACCCTTTGTCCCTAATGGGGTCGGGAGGGTTGCTGGTGCCTATCTCCAGTTACGTTCCAGGCGAGAGGCGGGGTACACCCTGGACAGGTCGCCAGTCTGTCGCAGGGCATATACAGTATATATATATATATATATATATATATATATATATATATATATATATATATATATATATAGAGAGAGAGAGAGAGAGAGAGAGGAGAGAGAGAGAGAGAGAGAGGAGAGAGAGAGAGAGAGATGTTTTTGTTAACTTTTCACATCTGGAGATTGAAAGTTTTGAATATATATATATATATATATATATATATATATATATATATATATATATATATATATATATATATATATATATATATATATATATATATATACCCTGTAAATTCTAGACACTAACAGGTACCATAGAATTGCACAAAAATCCGTGAGGGACGACGGAGTCCCAGCTCGAAATTCCGTGAAAGAGGTGTAAGGAGCCTTGTGCCAGAAGCCCATTAAAATGCTGTCTACATCGTTTTAAACTGTGTGATTGTGAGCGTGAGTGGGAATAAAAATAGCAATAGGTATTTTGTTCCATATAACACAGTAGGAGTGTAACCGGTAAACCTTTTATGGATGCAAACTCGACTAAAACCCACCTGTTTAGGATTGTATTTGAAACGTAATCAATTACAAATTTATTGATGGAACTTGACTTAATGTTGTGTTTTGATTATTGATTCTATGCTGCATTGTGTTTCTGTTTGATATGATGTAAAGCACTTTGAAATACCTTGCTGCTGAAATGCGCTATACAAATAAAATTTGATTGATTGATTGATTGATTGGTTGATTGATATATATATATAGTATATATATATATATATATATATATATATATATATATGAAAACTTTTAAAGGTTTTGTATCTTTGCATCGCTGACCTGCTGATTAGATTAACAGTCAATTTCCTCACATGAATAATAGATTCCACACCAGTTTTCTCAAACTTCAGTCTGGGCTCCTGCCCCACATCCCTTTCCCAACACACACACACAATCAAACATCTTCAAGATGCAACAACGGAAGAATAATTTCGATTTATCATTTATTTATTTTAAATATTTTTAAGTTGACATTTGCCTTTCATAAAAACTAAAAGCCACCTTGATCTTTAACGTCTATTTCCAGGAATTAAATGTCAGCATGTCTTGTAGCAATTGGTTACAGGCTTTTGCTTTTATTCTGACAAGGAGCTGAAGACTACTACATGTACATGTACTGTAAGAAAGACTAAGCTCAAGTGCTACGTTTGATCACTTTGAGTACAGCTTCGCCTCCTTTGACAGTTAAAAACCTTTTGTTGTCAACCTTCTAGAATTTTGTCTTCCATATTAAATCAGCTTGAAGACAGGCGAGTTTATCGCTCCTGAGGAATCTTATGTTCTCTGCATAAATCTAAATGTGTAATACTACTTTTAGGTGTAAATGTAGCTGTTACCAATTAATAAAACAGGCAACACATTTTTGTTTGTTGTGGTACAGATTTCAAATAATGAATGTGCTTGTTAATTGCCACTGCGGGTCCTCAGAGTCGGCGCCTTTTGATAAAAATGTACAAAGTAAGAGCTAATTTGTAAAATACTTTTAATTGCAGAAACATAACAACTTGTAAAAGACTGCTGTGTCTGCTTTAGCACTGTTCAATGTTACTAAAGTATTAAATCATTTATTGTGTTAATAATTAATTGTAGAGATCCACCAATGAGAATGGCAAAATAAACATTTACCATTTTCAGGTAAAGGTAATTCTTATTGTTGCATTCTAATGTCTATTTAAAAACTACATTATAAGAAGATATGGCCTTATACACAAATAAACCAAATGGTGGAAGGTCATACAAACACTGGTTACTATTTCCACAATATGGTTGCCTACTCTGATGCTACAGTCTTGATTTAATAAAATCAATACTGCAGTTAAAATTATTTCTTTAGATATCCTTTTTGTAGTGCTAAACTGCCATGGCAAATATAAATGAGCAGTTTCTCCATGTGTTATGTCTGGAGTGTCAAGATAGGACATGATAAAATAAATAAATAAATAAATGAATAAACATCGAAGCACAGCAATTAAATTTCGATAAACTCTTTGACTTAAGATGAAAACAGAGCCAGTAGTTTTAAACATGGTGCTCACAACATTTTGAATGGTAATTGGTCTCCATAAGCTCACCTTCAACTTCTGATGAAAAGCTCCCTCACTGGAGCTGGTTTGGTGCAACAACCTGCAGCTTGTGAATCACTGTTGTACAGCATCGAAGGGGATATATGAGCTCAAACTGGAAACAATCCATAACCTTAGAATTAACTTTTAGAGAGCACTAATTTCTTAAAAAGGTCACAGTGAGCTTGAATGACCTGAAACAATAAAACAAAATATGCTTCCACTCTCAAGGGCTGAAACTCAAATTGGTTCTCATTATGAAAGCTATGCAGTAGGACACACAAACACAAACGGCATCTGGGCGCTCAGCCATGTTCTAATACGTTTCCATGGTAATGGAGACTGGGATCACATTGCATGCCCTAGCATTTGTTTGGTGCCCACTTTAGTGTTGTTTGTGATTTCTATCACTAGTTAACATCTGAAAATAGCAGCTGAATCTTTCCATGCAGGGAGTGTACACTGAAATGATATGCTAGTCCAGAAAATATTGCAACTGATTGCACACAGCTGGTGATAGGAATTCACTGCACAGCATAAAGAGTTCGCCAAAGTGAATGATGCCTGTTTACTATTGCGAGCGCCATTCCTTTCTGCTTTTTGTTTCGTGTGAGAACATCTCAAAATAAATCTATTTTTTTATGTTCTTCGTTTCGCAGGTCAAGCCACAAAGAAAACTTATGTGAGCTACAACAACCTCAGGATCTGATCTGCTTAGAAACACTTTGTCCTCTGTTTGTGATCAGGAAAAAAAAGCAAGAAAAGCTGAAGGATCCGAGAAAGAAAGACAGACAGAGAGCGCAGGCATCCCAGCACCACCTGCGGTACCTATGCACTCCAGGACTGTGGATAGCATCCAACCTTCATTCTGACATGATGCATGAGTCCTAACAGATACGAACAGAGCGCTGGGCCTGTGTGACTGTGTCGGCCCCTCAGAACCAAACCACAGGTTGTAAACTTGTGATGTGGCCCTCTTCTCTTTGTCTGACGGGGAACGCATTGCCTGCTGAAAAATGGGGTCACTGTGAAAGAGGACAAACGCATAAAAATGGACCGTTGATCTGCTTCAAGAAATTTTCTTTTGAAATGTCATTAAAGCCATATTCTCTTGGGGTTTCCATTATCTGATTTCTGTTTTGTATTGTTTAAGTGATTTTCTTCTGTGCCTCTTTTTTCTCTTGGAGTTGATTTAATTACCTTGAACAGCGATCTCTGCCACACACAGCATTTTGATTTATCAACTTCAACTCAACTCAGTCCCAGATGATTTTTACCGAGTGATGGGCATTGTGAGTATATTTTTTTTGTAAATATTTGAGAGTATTTTCATGTTTGAAGAGCACAGAAATAGATATCCAGTCTTTGTTCAGTTGGATTTGGATGGTAACTAAAAAGCACCACAAAGTGTCCACTTTGCATGTGCCAATGTATGTCTGTTCTATTTGATGTAAACTAAACAAACAAAAAGAATCATAAGAAAAATAAATTCAGAAAATGATGATGAGCTTCTGCATCCTTCTGCATTTTTTTTATCTTTACCAGATGTGAATTTTGTTAGATTATGGAATATGGCTTTAAAGTGTAACTGGAAGCATGTTTGTTTTACATAGTTTTGTACTGGGTTTATTTTGCCTAATTAAAGTGTGGGAAACAGTCACATCGGAGCAATCATGCAAGTATGTTGTGATGTCTGTCAAATTACCAACATGTAATAAAATCATTTTGTTATTGTTTATACAATCATATTGGACAGCATCATAATCTTTTTTATGCATGTGCATAGTAGAGTCCCCCTGGACTTACTCTGCTGTGTGTTTTAGCTGGACATCTTGCAAAATGGTTTAAACTAGGGAATGGATAAGTACAAGCAGGAGCTGTGGTGTTTGTTTCTGAAAGGTGATGGATATTCTACATGCTGCTTGGCAGTCTCAGCTCACAGTGGGACATATTAGTGAGCTCACTGAGCAGAAACGAAACCTGATGAGAAGAGGTTCTCCAGCACAATCTTTTTACCCATATTGTCTTCTTGCATCTTCATCTGTCTTTATCAAATGTTCTTCTTTAAGGTATCACCACCAATCACCCATGGTGACTTGAAAACCCTTCAGTCTTTTTCCAGATTTTGTCATGTCAGACACAAACTCTGTATTTGTTTTTTGGGACATTATGTGATAGACCAACAAATACAAATCTGTGAAGTGGAAGGAAAGTGATTCATGGTTTTCACGATGTTTTGCAAGAAAAAAACTCAGAAAAAAGCAGTCTCCTGGATGCAATTCCACCTGCAAGTCTTTTTTTGTTTTATGTCACTTTAACATTGTCTATTCTTTTAAATACAGCAATTCCATCCATATTTTGCTAATACATACTTATTTTTGATGAAAACTGACTGGCTTCCATGCTCCTGCATCCCCTCAGCATTATGCTACCACCACTATGTTTGGGGATGCTGTTTTCAGTATTTTTTTTGCCAATCATAACATTTTGCTTGTCAGCCAGAGAGTTATGGTCTCCTTTGACCAATACATGCTTTTCTCAGTGTTTTCCATTTCCTGTGTCAAACAGCAAATTGAGTTTTGAAGGTTTTCTGTCAACATCAGAACTATTAGCTGCATCGATGGATGTTGCTCCTCCACAGTTATAATGCGCTATGTGGTCATGTTTCTAAATAAACCTCTGCTTGCATGTCAGTTCTGGGGGGACAGTCGTGGGTTTTCAGTTTGTGTCATACATTTTCCATTTTCAACAAATGGATTGAAATTTTGCTCTGTGAAATTTTATAAAATACCAGGATAAATCTTTTATTTTCTACTCTTTTAAACTTCTTCAATTGTATCCCTGACTTGTCCTTGGTCTTTATGTTGCATTTTGGTCCCTTGTGTTCTCTGAGGCCTTCACTTAACAGATGGATTTATTCTGAGATTAAGCTACACACAAGTGGATTGTATTATTTACTAATTAGATGAACATCTTAGAAACCATATATCCTCTCCCTTCTATTTCCCAGTTATACATTATACTTTATGTCGCTTTATCACATAAAATCCCAATAACATACATTGGTAACTGTGATTGTACCATGAATAACTGTGGAAAATATAAAAGCATCTGACTACTTTTGCAAGTTGCAGTGTGTGAAGTAAGTATGCTCCATGTCTTAACAGGGCGTCATACACTTTATACACATTAACCACGTATTTTTTACCTGCTTGTGCCTTCTAGCAGTATGTTGGAATTTTCAATATTGATCATGCATAAATATGCCACGATTGAAACACTTCCGTTAATTCAGCTTCTGTACATCCCCTTGAGGCTGTTACACAGGCACATGAAATATGACCAAATGATTGTGACTCCTTTATTGTGTGTTTGCGAGACTCAAAGAGAGAGAACAAGTGAGGAGGAGGGAAGGAACATTATCCGTACCCACACGGGTTTTCTGTTGTTTCTCTTTCCATTTGTCTGGCATCTCTCGAAGCTCCTGAGGGACCAGATGGTCTTCACTTCTCATGCACACAGTCTGTCATTTTTTGTTGCACACAGCCAAGAAAAATCCCACTTATACCCAATTAAGACTAGCCTCTCCCCTGGCAAATTAATTGCCTGTGTCAGAGTCTGTGTGCAAGTAATCAGTGGGGGCTGAGCAGAGTTTAGATTTGCAGCTCAGCAAAAAGAACAGAACTGCTAAACAGCTCAAGCAATGGCTCTTGGAATGTGGGTATGAAACAAAAACAGAGGAATATTAGAAAGGCTGATCCAAGAACGGTTTTCATCCACCTAAAATAAAATGAAGCATGGACTCCGTCAGCCCCAGTCTCGCAAGGCTCCTACGTAATAGTCCACCTGCTCAGTATGCACCTGCTCTGTAGGCAGCAGTTTCCTGGGCGAATCAAATGGGAAATACATCAAAGGAAGGAAGCTAATCACAGGACGGAGAGCAAGCAGGAGAACTTATGTTTTTAACTGACAGTCTTTCTTTCACAACTATTATCTCTGATTATGTGGCCACGGTAAACCAATTTATCACCTAATGGCTGTGCTAGAGCCTCATAAGTAATACCTATAAATAAAAAAATGACTCTAGTGTTCCCATTTTATTTGAAAAATCAAAGAAAAACTGTTCTCAAAACATCAAGTATAAGGTCATTATGAAGACTCGTTATTTACTTACTGAGTAACGGCGTCGGAGGATAAACAATCTAAAAGATCTTTAGAAAATGTATGGGAAAGATTTTGGGTGTTTAAGAATTTGGCAGAATTCATTTTAACATGAAATTAATCATGAGTAACAAATACAGCACCTCCCACACGTTTTTGCAACCCTGGTAAGGATGAGTAAAGGATTTCAAATAAACCTGTCTTTTTTTACAATTTGATCATTCTCCTTTGAAACATTAAAAAATCAAGCCTTTAGTTTAAATAATTTGTTTAACAAGATAACTGGTGCTACTTATTAGTAAGCCTGCTGCTCACATTTGGCACCAACCCCTTTTAAAGATCCATTTTTAAGCAAAGAGGCCTTATTCTTCTCACACATTTCCTGTGATACAAGATTACAGAGAAAGGAACTTATAACCATCCCTTTTTCCACTCTCAAGATCATCCAGAGTCCACTCTTATACCATCTCTTCATGTCACTCCACAGATCTTCCTCTGGATTTAGGCCTGAGAGCAAAGGTGGAAGTAATGAAATGGTTGATTGTGTCCGGTGAAACATTTCTGTGTAAACTTGACCCGATGATGAGACCCCCGAGATGACTCAACTTTTGTTTTCAAGTGGAGTGTTGGTTTGTGATGAAAAATCAGATAGAATCCAGAAATTGTAGAGCTCTGAATTTTTTTCTTTATGCAGTGCTTCAAACATTTCATTCCAGTTCACAGCATAACATGCATTCAAACAGGAGGGAGAGTCTCCCTCTGTTCTAAACCACCTGGCTTCTAAAGCATTGGCTCCTAAAAGGGACTAATTAAGAGGCGGAGACAACATTTACATTTCCAAATAGGAAAAACATTTGTACTAAACTCTATTCATTGAAAAATATTTACAGAATTATTATCATACAATTTCACAACTAAAACAAAAACAATCTGGGCCCAAACAAAATCCAAAAAACATCTCCCCTCCCTCTCAAACCATGGATTTTCCCAGTGAGGCTGATTGAAAACGCCAGGTCCTTGTCAGCACTGCTCATGGGGCTTCCATGGCAACACATGACCAGGTGACCTCAAAGAGAAGAGAGAATGATTAAAACAAAATATTAAATAAAGCAAGTTACTTCCTCCAAATCAAAACAATACATTTACCAGATAAATTAGAATATAGGAAGTACAAAAAACAGCACCTGTTAGGGAGGGGGTAAATCCCTCACATGGAGTCACAGGTTTTTTCTATTTAAAATCTCCTGTTAAGTTTTATTTTTATTTTTTGCAAGTTTGCAAGACCCACATATGGAGAATTAACTTCCGTTAATAGTGGGCATGTAGCACTTTTCCACACATTCTTCCTTTATTTAAAATAACTTTGTAAACAAACAACCATTGTCTTGTGAGATTGGATTTTTTTGCAATCCCTCCTTCCAGGCTAGCAAAGATATCTGAAATTTTAATTTTGACTACAAAGAATTGATTGATAGATACCTGACCTGCAATGTATGCTCAACCTACTAAATTACTTAAACTTTTACATTTCTTAGACATCTTTCTGTATTTTAAGATATATTGAAATATATGTTTTAGTATTATTTGAAATATATTTAAGATAAATTTAGACTCTTATTTTGACTAAGAGGAAAGCTAATATCATTGCAATACCTTAAAAAGTATTGTGGGCAATTCCGTGGTTTAATTATATGTTAGCATGGTCTGCCATATTTCTACTGCATTTGATGTGAACAATAGGTTTTACTGACTCTTTTAAAATGTAAGCCGCCTTGCCGAAAAGTTTTTGCTCTTAAGCGCTGTCTACTTACGCAACTGTCACAAGTGTCCTCACTGTCAAAAGAATTACAGGACTGCATGACCTAATTTTGATGACAAGGTGACACTGCTGCTCTGAGGAAGGCACATTTCAACGTGTGTCTCATGTGACATGTAAAAGTCCCAGCTCCAAAGGCTCAGGCTTTCTTCTGCCTGAGTTTCATGTCACTTTGGTCCGACTCCGCCTTTGAGGAAGGCCTTCTTTATCTTGTCAGAGCTCCTGATGCGCTCTTTCACAGACAATTTACTGATGCTGAGTCTAGATTAGCCCTGTTTCATGGCTCCTGGGCCTCAGGCTCTCCTATCTCTCCATAAATGTCCAATTATCCAAGTGCAGCCTGAGTGAAACCTTATCTGCTTCCCGTCAGTGACCAGCTGAAGCCTGATATAACATGGGGTGCATAAAGGCACTCTTCAGTGCTCTTATTTTTCTTCTCTGCTGTATCTTGTACTCTAAAGCTCGCCGTGAGGCTTTTATAATTTGCAGCATTTTTCTCCTTTTCTGATCTCAAGAAAACAGGCCAGTTAGTTTTACCAGACCATTTTGACAAACACATTTCAAATGTATTCAGTACTTAGAAAAGGCTTTTGGTGGTCATGGCAACTTCAACACGTCTCCTCGCTTCTATTGCTCAGGTGGGATTTCAGGCCATTCCTTTACCATTCTTCAATCCTAAATGTCCTGGTGGCACATTGTATGCACTCTACAGTCCTTTCTATAGATTTTCACTTCAGGACAGATGGTTGCCTAGGCAACCATAGCATCTTTATTTGCCTCCTGCTCCTTGACTGTTTGATAGCCTTGTTTCTTTTCTAGATTCTTTTGAAGATTTTCGGTTCCATTTCCCAGTCAACCTTTTTTTATTTTTTTATTTCATGTAACATACAGTATATTGAAACACAGACCCAAATCACTATCTTCCCATCCACAAACTTATCTGTTGGGTGGTGGTTTTGTGGTGATATGCAGAAATCACTTTTGGCTTCATCTGACCAGACTATGTACGCTCAGCATTTTATTAATGCTGAGAGTACATAGTCTTAGCATCAAACTTTAAATGCACTACAACCTAATTTTTGTAGGTTGTAGGTTTTGTAGGTTGTTCAGCATCAAACTTTAAATGCACTACAACCTGATTTTTCCTTCTAAAGTGGAGTCCTGTGTTGTGACAAATCATAAAGGCTCTTTGAAGCACAGTGTGAGTGACCCATGGCTCTTGAACAACTTTTGATTGTTTTTTTTTGACTACACTGTAAGAAATCTTCACAGGACCATCTGGAGTGTTTTGCAATAAGATTGCAAATGTCTTTGCTCTTAGCAATCATGGATTGCTTCTTATGTGGTACCTTACAAATGAGAAACCTTTTTTTCTATATATTTGAAGATGCAGGAAGGCTTTCTAACTACTAAGAGTTCAATTATTTTCTGGGCTTGCTATTCACTTTTATGGTTGTTTGTCCTGCATGTGTTCAATACTTCTTATTTTAACTCCAATTTATTACACACAGCTTAATTTATGAGCTGATTTCATAACAATTAGTTCATCAGAATTATATTTCCCCAAGAAAATGTTGACGTCTTCAATAATCTTATCCGCTGTTCTAAATTAGTCTGAGATCACTGGGTTTGAATTCTTATCTGTTGCTACTCAGAGCTGCACCTTGCCCTGTTTATAGGCTGATCCCTCTCTGCCTATGTGTGTGTGTGTGTGTTACTGCATTTTTAATCAGCGGAAGAGACCAGGCATCATTCTCATCACATTAGTGTCTCCTGGTATTTATTCCTATCTGTGCATGTTCACCCCTGTGACGAGGGAGTTGGGTGGGAGGAGAGAATACATTTGAAAATTTGCTCATTTGACAGTCATTAGAGAGATGAATTCTGACAGTTCACAATTAGCTCAGTCACCTCCTTTATCTTCACTCATCTGAGACATAACTGGCTGAGGGATTTTCAACTCTTTTCCCACCCCGTTTTCACCATCCATTTTCTCTGCCGTGTGCAAAATTCGAGTACCAGTCAATAATTATCCGAAAAGTGCATGTCTGAATTTGTGGGTTTAATCGACTGCTGGGGTATGAAGTATTTTCAGCCGAGGAGGTGCTCTAATCTTTTTTACATTTTCCCCCAACTTCACTCGTCACCGAAATGCCTCCATGAAGAAAATATGCACGAGAACTGGTGTACACCTTGTAAATATGTTGCAAATCTGTTCTGCCTTGGCTGCACAGAGGATCAAAAACCTGTACTTGTAGGAGAAATAAGCAGCACATTTCTTTTTCTTTTTTTTTTCAGGTGAATCAAAGCTCAGGTTGAGAGCACAAACAAAAGCCAAGAGCATTTAAACCGCGGCATCTCACCATTGGCTTTAACCCGAGCGGGGAGAGATGTCTAAGTGGTGTCTGGCTTTGAAATGTAACCTGAGAGCCGAGTCTTTTATTTCAAGCGGCACAGCAATTGCAATCACACACATCCCACATCCTTTTCACTGTTATTTCCCAACAAAGCAAATTCCTAAAGCAAAAGAAAAGCAAAGTATACAGAGATGAATAAATGATTGACTTACAATCACAAATTTGCACATCAGGCAGGGGCAAAGGGAAAGAAATGTATTCTCAAAAGGATTCAGAGAGAAAAAAAGCTTTAAATTGGTAGGTAGAACCAGCAGCTGTATTATGTGCTTATGTTTGTACTTTAACTCTTTTAAGTAGGATACCAAAAGTAATTTGAAAACATTATGATTTTTAGAAATTAAACTATTCGTATAGTATTTTCTGTTTTACATTGGGCTTTAAGGGTCATATACTGTTCTTATTTTACCTACATTTTCCGCATGTGTGTTGCATTTTTAGAAATAATGTAAATTAGATTTAGCAACATATAATTGGAGCTAGGTACAGTATTAGATATAAATTTCTCATAATAGTTTACAGAAATGTGTCATTCTTCCTAACAGAACTCCTGTTACTGAAGGTTGCCATTTTAGCCTACTTATTTTCTTTATGACTAAGATTAGAACTGTTTGATGGCCACTCCAAAACATTGACTTTGTTTTCCCTAAGCCACTCTGTAACCAATTCGGCTGTGTGATTTGAGTTGTTGTTCATTTGTGCCCAAGCATCTTCGTGGCTGACATCATGACATGCTGCTTCAAATAACATTGTTTTCTGATTATGTATTCTATTTTGTCCCTCCAGCCAAACAACATGATGCTGCCACCCCTGTAATGATGGTTGTTATGGCAAAACACGTTTTTTGTTTCATCTGTTTTCGGATCACAGGACATGTCTTTGTTCTAAAATACATCTGTAAACTGATATCTTGGTTTTTGTGTTGCGTTTGGAGGGATGCCTTCAGCATTGACACTTGTTGGACTGTGGATATTGACACCTTTCACAAAGTCTTTTTCCTTTTTTATGGGGGTGATTTGCACCAAAATGGTTTATTTTTGCAACTATAAACCTCCTTCCTCCTTCCCAAATGCTGTGCATATACAGTATGTATATATATAATTGGAAGTACTGTGCATGTGGAAGTTATTCCTATTTTTTTCCTGCTATCTTGATTGATTTCTTTTGATTTTTCCTTAATACCACAAAAGCAAGCTGTATAAGTTGGATTGCATGGTGCCTTGAAAAAACATCCATAGGTGTGCCTGCAGTTAACACAAATATGATATCAGACGTTTATTAAGCTGAGACACTGGTCTTTCCCAAATTATTTAAAGGCATAGTAATGTTAGTGAATATTAAACGTACAACCAGTCCATGACGGGGCACCACAAAGACATGTAGGACAAACATTGAATTTGGACGCTGGACCCTCTTTCTGCACGGCACATGGCTAGCAACTGTGCCACTGTGCATCCCAGTCTTCTGTACCTACTATGTAAATATCTGGTTTCAACAGTACTTTTTCAGTAGAGCCAGTTTTTAAGGAAAGTATTAAATTTGTTAAGGATGGAGATGTCTCAGAAATACTTGTATGATTCATGTGTCTTTTCTTTCTGAGAATTGATTCCAATTCAGGTCCATTCTACAACTCTGTCTCACAACTCCACCCTCAAGTACTCAAATACTGTAAGTCCTTCTCTGGACACTATGCGGTAAAGTCAAAGGTGATAAATCAATTCAAAGTGTGAATTATAGTCTCGCCATGCAAACTACATTGTGGGGCATCGTGTCTCTCATTTTTCAGGTGGTGGTGGAGTGTGGAGCACCCTCCATTTGATTAAGCTCTAGCCAAAGGCTGCATCAATTATGTATCTTCACAATGGAGTTAATGGACTGCAATAGCAGCTGAAGATGATTTGACTAAATTTCCACATGGCGTGGCAAGAAAAATATCACTTCAATAATGTAACCCTCCAGAACAGCTTGTCTGGAATGATAAAAGATCAGGTCTGCTTCCAGCTTATTAAAGATGAGTGGAAACTCTTTTGTTAATTTTCCTGTTAATGAGGGACACATCATGCTGCCTGATGTACGCCCTCGAGGAAATTGCAGAATCCAACACATTCAGTCCACTGTTGCCATGCATGATCCAGTCAATGTAGTATTATTGTGCAACACCTGATTGGTGATTTCCCAGGGTGGATCACTGTGTGTCATGGTGTGGAAATATTTTCATCCTGAATGTGAACAAAACAAGTGAGATTATTTCAGTCACTCCGTCACTAAGTGAGACATATTATATAGATTAATTACTTAAAGATTGATGTTTTAACACCTTTATTTCTCTTGTTTATCATGACAACTAATTATTATATTTCAAATTAGAATATTACATTAGACCAATAAAAAATATTTTTGAAAGCAGAAATGTGGTCTTATGTTTAATACTTGTTTAAAGGTTATCTTTAAAAAAAAAAGCATTTCATCTGACAAACAAAACTCATCAAGACATACATTCTAATTTACTGAATATGACTGTAGATTTCAAGGGGAACTATATTTCCATCATGGGAAAAGAAGTGGATATGGTGGAGAATCTCATATACATGAGCACTCACCTGGACAACAAAATGAACTGCAGATGCAACATTGACGCCATCCACAAGAAGGGACAGAGCTAATTTTGCTTCTTGATTAAGCTTAGGTCCTTGAACGTTTGCAACAAGATGCTGCATATATTCTATAAGGCTGTTGTGGAGAGTGAAACATCTTTGGCCATCATCTGTTGGGGTAGCAGCATCAGAAGTCAGACAATTAAGAAGACTAAACAGCCTAAATGTTGACCACCCTGGAACATCTGGACAGCATGGTGCAAAAAAGGATTCGTTAAATAATCAAGAAAATTACCAACAATCACACATAGCCTCCCTGAGTTTGAGGGACATTTTGCACAAGAAAAGGACAAAAAATTGTATCTGTAGATGTAATAAGTTTGTAAAAACATTCAACAAATACCAAAAATAAATAAATAAATGCTTTTAGATTTCTATTGGTAAAACATTTAAAAGCATTTGACATATCCTCTTGACTGGCCATGTTTTTGCTTTCCTTCATGTGGGCCTATCACATCAAATCCCAATAAAGTATTAGTGTGGTTGTAATATGAGAAAATAAAAATATAAGCTAAGATTCAAATAAAGATAAGTTACGATTTTAAAAAAAAACATTTCTTTTGGCACAAGCGATCAATCTGAAAGGAAAATAGTGAAAGACTTTCAGAATCATATATAACTAATATTTCAGATCAGGAAGCCCTAGTCCTTTGAAGCAAAATATGAGGAAAGGATTGTTGCATAGTGCTGTACCTGTGCTGGGTTTGTTTGTACATTCTGGATTTGAAGTAATGTCTCTCTTCAGCTTGTAGACTGTGAACCTTGTGACCCAGCGACTCCAATTCAAGTCTCCTGGGTTTTGATCCCATGAGTGGACCCTCACAGAGAACAGAAGGGGCCAACCAAGCCTCAACTACACAATCACTGACCCATCTGCTCATCAGGCCGGCAGGGAGTGCGAAGGATGCAGAGACCAAAGCTCTTTACGGACATCCAGCTCTAGTATTAGCCTGACGGCTCACACAGTGTCTTTTAAAGCCACAAACAACATACAGAGCAACCATGATTGCTTTATTTTGGGATATGGTCCAGACTGACTGTAATGATAGAGAGCAGAGACTCTCTAGCTACATGCACACAGAGAGAGGGACATGAGTGGCAGTTTCCCTGCTGCTCTGCTGTACATAATTTACAACATAAACAACATGTCAATTCGACGATGAGCTTTCAGAGTGAATGGGAGGTTTGTTCAATGTGACATAATAAGACAGTGGGTTGTAACCTGACCCCTATGCTGCCGTGTCTTCTGTCCTATAACATGCACATCCATGTAGATGCTGCTAATGACCTCTCACATAACAAGTGTCTGCTGCGGTAAGGCTCTGCTGAAAACACTGCTCACCCCATTAATGTCAGCAAGAGGCAAAATGTGTCATGTTTTTCCTCCGCTGGTTAGCTGTGAAAATATATAAACCTCTTGGCTTTGTCATGCCTTAAAACCCCCCCTACAGTTTTCTCTTGATCAGGCTTCTTCCAGAAGCCCCAGAGTGGATCTAATTTATGACATAGGACGCAAAATGCAATTACTCTCTAAATCTGTGACAGAAGGAGAGTCTCAATGTGGTTCTGGCTTGTCTCTGATTTACAGTGTAACTTAAGAGAGCCCTTTTTTTTTTCATGACAGGTAATTGAATGAGGATCACCTCTCTGATGATGCACTGTTTAGCAAATAACATCATATGCATCAATGACACCTTGATTGAATTGTGTGTCATTGTTTTGGTAACCCGTCTGAAAGGTAATGAATTGAAATAAACTCAAATATCTTATAATATGATCTTATTACCTGAACATGAAGGACCTGATGAATGATAATTGCAGTTTTATCTTTTCTTACTGTGGCTAAAGGCTAGTTATTATTTGTTCACAGAAAAATATGAAGATTTGGTACAATATATATATCTATTGATTGCTTGTTCTGCTGTGGTGTGATACTACTGCCATCTATTGATAGCGCATAAATATCCATTTTGTGTTTTATTCATACCTTAGAGCCTTGTAGTCTCACTGTCCTGCCTCAGACTGTAGGAAAAGCACAATCAGAAGTGGCAGATGACAAAATGTTCTTCTGAATTGACTTCCTGTTCTGGGTGAGCAAGCTCCCTGTGTGGCCTTAATGTCGGATCAAAGTGAATCACTGGGACTTTCACAAGATGGCGCTGCAGATGTTGTTGCTGAGGTGAGATAAGGTCTCTGTATCATGATTATTTTCCCTTTTTGACCCGCATACATTAAATATGCTCTTTCTACACAGGTTTCCACACTCATCCTTGGTTATGCATGAAAACTTTGCATTAAAGTAACCGCAAAAGGAAATCTAAAGATTTTTTACACTAAGGCATTTATATTAATTGTTCCACAAAGGTGATTTACTATGTTCACATAAATAAAACTATGGGAATCAACAAAAATAAAACTTCTCTATTCAGCCACCAACAAACAGCATGTAAACACCAACAAACAGCATGTAAATGGTAACATACCTGCAGCAAAATTCTTCAATGTGGCATTATAATAAGGCTATAAAAGAGTACATCATAAAGATAAAGAAACCTATTTCTCGCTTGTTGTTCATATTTTACTCTATTCTTACATTAACTTTAAAATGTCAAGCAGGCCTGAGCCTAATTCCATCAAATTGTTGCCACTATGATCCAAATTTAAAGCTACCAGCACTGATATAAAATATTTCAAAGAACTACACAGGCTTTCTATCAAACTTATAGTTGGTTAAATTCTATATCTTCAGATATCTGCCAATTGATTAATTAGGTTACAATGTTCCAGTGGTAGTAAATAACCAGTGGTTTGCATTCTCTAAGTTTTGGAAGGCAACAATTTTTTAAAATTTGTCACTTCATTTCCTTGGAAGGTTTATGCTTTGCAGAAAAGGATTTTAAGAAACTGAGAAGTCAGGTATAAGGATATATGTCATTGAATTATGCATATAAAAAAGTGAAAGCCTTAATTTGGATTTCTTAGTGCTTGCAAAATAATGAATATTATTTTTTTAGGTTAACATGCTAAGAAAAACCTGTATTCATTAAACATAATTACTACTTCTTTATTTTTCCCATGTAATTAGTTTTGTATCTGCTTGTGTTTTGTTTTATAACCGTTAAACCGTGTGCTGCTGACATAGATCAAAATATTGTTATGTCACTGCAGAAATAAAAAAAACAAAGCAGTTATTTTTGCAGATTTGATTGCTCTGTTATTATTCTTGGCTTCAACAATGACAGAGTATATTATGTTGTCATGGAGTAAAATAAGTGATGAATTACCCAGCTGTTATTATGAATAGAAACTCACTTTGGTTATACTTGGAGATATTTCATAAACTGAATGGTATGGACTGAGCTTGTGTTTGGGAGGCAGAAGAAACATCAGATTGGCAGTAATTTATAGTTTGATTTATTCAGCTTCAGTCAGCTTGTGCTGTTTCACACATTATCAAACACACAGTGTTCATTTACACAGTAGGTCAAATAACAAAAGGATATTTCAACTACTGCTCTAAATTGCGTTGTTACAGTTTAGCTTGTGCCTAGGCTATATATAAGATTTGAAGGTTTATTTGAGGCTTTTTCAGTTATTTACTCTAATCTGGCTAAAGAAATGATTCTGAACAATATATTTGCATTTATTATGTAACTATAGTTACATAAGATTATGAATGACATCTTTTGCCTTTTTCACTCTCCTATTGCTCTTTACACTCTAACCTAAAGCATGATGATGTTCATTATTATGGTGCAGAGGATCCTTTGACTGTTCCAGACTAAGGGGTTGTCTGAACAAATTTCTAAATATGTCCTTGCACCTTTCCTGCAAGAGTTCAGATCATTTTACAAAATGATCTGAACTCTTGCAGAGAATTTTCTTTTTTAAAGATTTTTTTCAGCACTAGTGGCCTTTATTGAACAGTTGTTAGATATTACAGATTTCCTTCTAGTGTATTGTTAAGAGTGCATTCTCATCTGTAATCGTCTGTCTGGGTTGCATCATCACAAAGACCAATTTGGAAGAGTTAAAAAAAGTCATTGTGCAAAGAAGGAGGCTTATGAAATGGAAAGCATCAGACTGCTACAGGAGATCTTTAAGGTTCATAGCTTTAACAACTCATTATGACTCTTTAAAAAAATCTTGGATAGTACAAGTTATGCATCTAATTTCACTCTGGAATTATTAAGTATTTTTGTAATCCCACTAAATTTTAATATTAGGGCCATTCCAGAAATGTGTGAGAGAACTTACTTGAAGCACTGGTACAACCACAGGTGAGTGGAAGGTAAGTGGTTTCTAGTTAGAACACAGGAAAACATAAAACTCCAACATAGAAATAATCTGGGATCATTTCAAACTAGTAGGTGTACTGAAATTGTCTGTCCTCATAAGAAGTGTGGCTTGGTGAGTCAATAAACACAAAGCGTGTGAATCAGTGCCGTAGATGAAAAGTTCAGCTTTAAAAATAACTCTTCCAGAAGCTGTGAGGGAAATGCTACAGATCTGTATAACAGGGGCATCTGGCTTTTGGATGGTTTGTAGAGAATCCTTAGCATTGGCTTTAAAAAGGGTTCATTAACGGTCCAAAACTTTAAATAATAAAGGTTCCTAGGAAGGTATCTTTTTTCTCTGACAAGTGCCTGTTGCTCTCAGTGATCAAAACAGCAACACAGTGGCCCTGAGGCACATCAATAGGGAGATCAATTTCTATTTGACAGGCCGATCAAAGTCTATAACAGATTCTCCAGCAGGATCTCAGACTCCCCGAGGAAGCCCTGACCAGACCATCATCAAAGTCATGGAGCCTAGATTTAAATCCATTACTGTCTCTGTTCGAGGCACCAATAAATGTCAGAGTTACTCAGTCATTCCACCAGGGGAGATGTCAATACCTGTCCTTCCTGCCGCCACATCTTCCTCTGGGAAAAGTCAAAGGACCAGCAGTGATGTAGCCAAACATGTTACAACATAGATTTTGATCATTTCCTATCTATTGTAATTTTTTACAATTTCAATGGCTAAGACACACTGTTAGCCTTTGCTGTATTTTTTACAGTTAAATACCACAAAATGCCCAGTAAAACTACCATAAGACATCTTTACAAGTAGTTACTGTAATTTGCATTGCATTATGGGTATAGTACATAGTATTACAGTACCCTTACTGTAGAATGGTAATTACAGTAACTTGCTGGCAACAGTGTTATTGTAACTTGCTGGCAACAGTGTTGCCAGCAAGTTACTGTAAAATTACAATAAAAGGTCTAACAGTGCAGGCTGTTTACCTCAATGTAAAAAAGTGCAGTGGAACAACATTACATTCATGTATGCAAAAGAACTAGGATTACCATTTGAATTTTGTTCATTGGCTCTGTGCTCTTGTATTTTACAGAGAAATGTCAACAACCTCTTTAAAACATTTCTATCAAAAACCCACACCTCTGAGCTACTCCTGCCATTCATTAATCACAAAGGCATTTTCTGAGGTTTGGGACAACAGGGGGTGTTAGGCATCACTGACATTAGCAATATGTATAGAAGTCTCCATATATAATTTTTTCAAAACAGTATTAGGAGACAAACATAGTTTAACCTTCCTTTTATTGACAGAGCAAATACTTTACATTTAAATGACATTTGTCACTGTCTTACTCTTCCCATCTAAAATTATTTCTGACTCTTGCTTTCTCTTAAATCCTGCTGCTGGTTGGTCACACAAACATACTTCATCATTACATCACTCCCTCCTGTTTGCCCCATACCAGTCAGCTGACACAGGGCTGTGTTTGCTTGGCAAGTCGGGCATAACAGATAAATGGACTGACTTCAACGCTCCCTTGCTGCATTGGTCCTTTAACAAAGAAAAATGGAGATACCAGGAAGGGACACAAATATTTTGTCTTCAGTCTTTTGTGAAAGGAGATAAGGAAAAAATCCAATAACTGATCCTGAACTCGTAAGCATCATAGTATTAGCGAAAATTGCAGAAACATTTGAAATAAATTCCAGTGTTTGATATAGGGCATTTCCATTCACAACATGTGGACCTTAAGAATTTTTTTAATTTATGTGTTAGCTTAGACTACTTTTGACCAGGCATTTCTATTCATCTCAGCCAAGAAAAGTCTTTCAGTAACTTGTATGCAGTCTATTGCTCAATGGCTGCCTCAAAGTGCAGTTTCTGTATTTCAGCCAAACACTCATTAGAACATTAAGAGGGGCTCTCTTGTTTTACACACACTACAACTGAGTAGTGGCTGAGCTAATTTGCAGACAGAGCAGGGTGCTTCGTGCTTCTTTAAACAGTCACAGGTTTGGCTTTGTGCATATTTCATGTACCCTTAATTTTTCATTGCGCTCTCTTTGATGGATGAGACTATGCATTAGTTTGAGAACGCAGTCTAAACATAGCCTTTGCATGTTTGATACCTTGCAGGGTACCTGCAATTTTACTTTCATGAATCTAACTTCACTTTTATACTAAATAATTTATTGTGTTATAATAATAAATGACGAGAGAATAACATGGATATTAGATTTAAAGTAAATAAATAAGCTGATTAATGTGATGCATTGTACTGGTATAAAGCTGGGGAGCACCTTGTGTGTTGGGGTGATCAGTAACAGAACCAATCTCCTCCGTTTCTGTGCACTATTGAAACATACAGTCATATCTAGTACATTTGAAAATCCTTTTTGACGAGGTTTGTTTGTTGTAGTCAGGAATGTACTATTCAAGCAGGTATAAAACAAATATTTTATCATGTCCACATTTCTGTATTAAAATGTTTTTTTTTGGTCTGGTGTGATATTCTAATCTTAAATGTCGTGTTTGCATCAGTGAAAAATCCTCATAATTAATAGAAGTAAAGGCTTGAAAGCATCAGACTGTAAATAATAATAAGCATAATAGCAATAATAGTCTACTTTATTGAATATGAGTGTAAATATTGTTGTAATTGATCATTCTAAATTATCCTTAGAAGATTGCTTCTGCATTTTGAAAAATTATACGTTCTAGATTAACTTGTCTCTCCAAATTGTCTTTAGGTGTGAGTGCATAGTTGTTTGTTCTCTGTGTCTATGCTGGGTTGTGATGGGCTTGCAGCAAAGATAAATTGATTGTTTTAAGTCCTGCAGTTTCTAGAGTGGATGAGCAGACTAGTTTCTGAGAAGACTCAGACTCCTCAGTGTATGCAATAATGCGCTGGGGATCTTTTACCACTCTGGTTGCAGTCGCACTGTGCTGTGGCTTGCAGGGGTAGCAGCGTACTGCGACAGATGTGCGGGTTTAATGAACCCAATAAGAAAGCAGGCAACAATCAGAACCTGGAGATGTTTGAGATAGTGACAGACAGGAGGTCACTCACCAACCTGCCCTTGATCATTTACAATCCATGCCACCTCCTTAATAATCCACTGATGTGGCAGATTCAACTGTTGTTATTTATGCTATAACATTATTTTATACATTTAAAGGGAATGAATTGTTGTCCAACATGATTGAAAAGATTCCACTTTTGTTTTGTAATTTAAGAAAATCCTTTTTTTTCAAACTTGAGAGCTTTTTATGCAATGACATATTGTGCCTGTTCATGTGGTGTCATAAAATGAGTTTACTATTTGTTGCCTCAGCTTTTATAGTGACATAGATGAAAGCTTTTGGTGCAATGAATGTTGGCTGTAAAAAGTAGGAAGGAATGTTCTGTCTCCATTTTTCCAATAAACATCATTGTTTGAAGCACACATCTGAAAAACCAGCAGCTTGTAGGAGTTTTTCCACACCTGTTTTTTAAACTTGATGTACATAGCTAATGTTCTATCTATGTCTAGTTATGTTCTGCATGTCTAAATTCTGTGTTTTTATGACATACTCTGCAAAATAAGCAAGGCATTAAGACCAGGAGCAGAAACCTTCCAGCTAAATGTCTAAAACAAAAGCAATGTACTGTTTAGTGCATAAACCAACAGTTTTCTCTCCTAAGTTATGTATCTGTGCAGAAACACCTTGAGCTATAAAATGTGTGTGGGCAGATTCCTCTTTCCACCTGACCTCAGTGCTGTAGCGTTTGCTCCACAGATACACAGTAAATGTTTTAATGACCTATCACTTGTCAGGTCTCTGCATCCCATGCAGTCAGCCTCACCTTAAAACACTGCTAACACTGTTATTGCTGCTGTGAAACAACACTTGCTCATTTATAAATTCAATATTTCCTAGGGTTGTCATGCTTCCGTATACACATGATTTTAGCATAAACATTTCTCACATTTCCATTGCAGACCTGGATTCTACTGGGTATATCAGAATAAGGTGCAAAATGCTATTACTTTGCTTTTCTAAATCTGTGACTGAATGAGACTTTCATTGCTATTTTCTCTGATTTTTTGAGAATGAGTCAAGGAACTTAACACATTTTTATGCAAATAAATAACTAGATTAATGAATAGCCTCCCTTCTGGGAGGGTAATGAAGTGAAATAAAAACAACATCTTTTAATAGGACATTGTTACCCACACAGGCCCAGTCTGACAAACGATAATTGTGTTTTTATATCTTCTGTCGTGTGACCAAAGGTTATTTATTAGCTGTAGAAAGAAGATGAGGATCTCATTAATCAGGCAGTAATCAGGATGCCTCTTTGTGTAACTCTACTGCCATCTACTGATAATGTAGTAATGCCTGTTTTCTTCCTACATCAGAGCTTTTCCGCTTAATATCTTGTATCAGATTGAACGATCAGTACTTAGAGATAAGAAAACGTTATTTTGAATAGACCTTCTCATCACGGAGGGCAAGTTTCTTCACTGTGTTGCAGCGTTCAAATTGATTTATTTTATTCTTTCGCTAGGTGGCGCTGCTGGCATTTTAGATCGAAAGATGCAGTTTGATGTCTGTATGAATTTAGGTTTTTTGTGAACACATGGTAGTAATTTGGTTCATCGGTTGACATTATTCTTTGGATGTATTACTTTGTTGACATACTGCTGTCTTTGCTATGCTTTATCATAAAAGAGTCAAAGTGAAACTGACTACAATTTATCTACAAAGCACACAATTAGGTAAAAAAAAATTGTTAATTACTTAATAATGACAGGAGAATATTTGAATAATTTCCAGGGTCCTGACAGGGCACACCTGGGGCCAGCGTTACCAGAGTTCCCAGTCTATTTAAACCTGCCTGCATCTTATACCAGCAGCTGTCCTTGTTGACACCACTGCAGGCAGTCCAGTATTGGTCTGTCTCAGTGTTGGTTTACTTTGGTTTTGTTTCACACTATTTTGACACTTACACATTGGTATAGATGTTTTTGAAAAGTCAAACAAAAATGATTTATATTAACTATATCTTAGTATTTACTTTAAATCTTATTGGTTGTTTGTTTTGTCTTAAATTAAGCTTATTAGCAAAAGAAAATTAGCTGCTGAAATAGTGTCTCTCTTTTGTCATCATGACCTAACGAGCCAGGTGGTGATACAAAAAAATAAATAAATAAATGTACAACTTTGCACTCAAGAAAAATCAGAAAAGTATGAAACTGAAATGAACATCTTAGTGTATCAAGAACCAAAATACAGTTCTGTGGAAACCACGTTAGGCTGTGGTGGTGTTTGACAATATCATACTCTTCATTATTAATGAAGCAGCAAGTGATGTCTTCATTTCACTCTGACAAGTCTGGAAATAATATTTAAGTCTACCATTAAACAGAACACTCTCTATTTATGACTATTACCATATAATGGGACTTGAACAGAGTCACCATCAAATTAGAAACTGTATTTGCTGCTACAAAGTTTCAAGAAGAAACAAACAATTGAAACCAGTCTGAAATTTCATGGGGTTCGTGGAGAGGCATCCAAATCAATTCAAGGTTGAACAGCAATAAAACAGAGGAGAAATGTTTAAGTTAATATTTTAACAAGCCAATGTACTCATAATTTATAGTCACAAGAGACTCTTTGATGCCTCGGAAAGTATTTTGTAAGAGTTCATGTAATATTATCTGAAGTACATGCTCACTACCCTGACAGACATCCTCATTATTATGTTATTTATTATTGTGCTTCAGGCTTAATGGGAGACAAAGTGCTATATTTCTATAGAGCAGTGAGTCATATAACTGGGGATGCCCATATAATATGCAGCTGCCCACCTTTATTAAGGTCTCTTCAGTTATAATTCCATCGATAAAAAGCAGCTTGTCTAACCACCTCCTGATCCCTTGAGGTACATGGTAAATGACTGATACATTTTAATAAAGAGAAAAAGTTCCATCATTAATGCTATTGATGAGAACTAATTAAACACCTGTCTACACTAAGAACTTGGTCAGACGATTATTTCTTTTAACTATAAAAATTCCTAACACACTGACCTAATATGTGTTTGAATCAAAGCTCTGGTTTGTGTGGGTACATCTGACTAAAATCATCACTATTTTCTTCTATGATCTTATGGCCCATGTCACGAGTCGTGAGCTGGTGAAGCTAGTAGTGCTTTAAGCCTGCAGATGGAAAGAAACCAGTGCAGTACCTTTTCTGGAGCTTCAAGCATCCACAGCTGAGTAGAGGTCAGCACACCTTATAGGTTTTCATCAGGTTATATATTTTTCATTACATATGTGATGTTCAATTCCCTGTTCATTATTAATGAGTCTGGAGATGAATCAAGAGACCGACTAGACAGTCGTGAGATTTTTATGCACTCTCCTCATGTCAGAGGCCTGATCAGCTTACCCTTATTTGGAGACTCAAACATGGCACATTGCATTTATTCCAATAAAGTAATAGATTTTTTTTTTTTTTTTTACAGAAAGCAGTCTTTATTGTAGATTGTATCCACCTTTTGCAACAATAAATGGACTTGTAAGATGTTGGCACATTTGTGCTCTTTAAACAGCAAGATAACAGCACACACAGCTGCTGTTTATTTTAATGTGTTGTCTTTCTTCCACAGAGCTGCTGTCAACTGAACAGCAACATAAGCAGGCATAACTCTTCCAGTAAATGGAAGCGTATTTGTTTATCCTGAATATTTCTTCCTACGACATCCTATAGAGACTGTGGCAGTGCTGAACAAACACACCTGATATCATCTTATGTGGGTGTTAATAATTTCACACGTGTCTGCCATATCTCAATATTTCTGGAAATAAGGCTTTTTAAGACAATGTTGAGAGAGGTCTGCAAGAACAAAGGGCTCAATCTTTAACTTGGAATATGTACTTGCTTAACACGTTCAGTGAGACTTATGAAACATCTGCAACTAGGGGTGAAATGTCACAACAGTAGCTTGTCTGTTCATTAGCAAAACATGCTGGATCTAATTACCCTGTCAGTGGGCGACTGACTCCTGTAAACGAATCAGCCACCCACTGTTAGATGGTTGTTGGCCAGCTGATAGATGATTATTGCCTTCACTTTGCAATATCATCCACCTTCTAGTTATCAATTATGTGCTGTAACGACCAACAGCAAGGAAATGAGAGAAGGCCAGCCAGCATTACTGCAGCACTGACAGGGAGCATGAATGTAGGTTTTGAGATATAGTCAGAAAAAATCCCACGTGTGCATCTCTGGTTGGATGTATAAAGTTCTGTTATATTACACAGACAATATGCAGAGGAAAAAGAAGAAAAAAAGAAAATCAGAAGGGGAAATTCTTTTTTTTTCTGTTATAATATCCTCATTTATTGTTCTCGGGTCCCATGTGATGCCATTAAGTTTCCGATTTTCTCCCAGTCTCAGATACTTCCACCGCTCTCATTTAGTTTTTGTGCTTGTCCATGATTAATGTTGGGTGTTTTCTGGGCTCCTAGCACACAATCCAGCACAATGAAATACATTCTTACAACTTTGAATATGAAGTTTTTTTATATCTCTAAGAATTCACAATATCGACAACACAAACTCCCTGGCTTTCAGTAGTTGGCAATTTTGAAATTCAATTCAATTCAATTAATGCAATTATTATTATGGAAATGAAATAAATTCCAAAACACAAAAATGTACAATGGTGTGAAAAAGTATTTGCCCCCTTACAAATTTTTGCAGTTTTCAAAAGATGACTTAATTCTTTTAAGAAAAAAAAAATATTCAAACCAATGTATGAGGAAAAATAAATTGCCTCATTGTTAAATTGTTTTTTAAATACTTTTTTTTTTTTAGAAAGGTAAGTTAATTTTTGCAAGCCATTGCCTGTACTATACAATCAAAAACAAGACAAAAACCAAAAACAAACACAAAACCTGACAATATGAAATGGGTTAAAAGATGTAAAAAAGAAACATACCATGTTTTGATCTAAAGAAATTCAACAAGACACATGAAGGCCATTCATTGTAACAAATCCTTTTCTAAGCCATTGGGGCTCCAACAAACCCCAGTAATTGCCCTTATTCACAAAGGATAAACCATGGGAAAGTGGTGACCTTTTCAAGGACTAGCTGGCCTACCAAAATTAATCCAAGATCACATTGACAATTCAGCCACGTGGTCCTGAACAGATCCAGGTCAAGATGTTTGCATTTTTCAACTTTATGCACCGATGCGTTCTGTTAGTATACAAGTTTTATGTTAAAACTTTGAATCTCAATTACTGCGTCCTATATTAACAAGAATATGCATTTGGTATCGAGATTACTCCAGAAATGCAGGAGGAGAGAGCCAAAAAGAGAAACATGGCCCAGTAAGGGACCATTTCTCCTGAAATACTGTATAGAGAAGCTGCCTATTGTGGATTTTATCACCACAATGAGAGCAGGCAACACTAAAATTTCAACCATATCAAACATCACCAACCTTTAAAGCTCAATGTAGCAGGAATATATTGAAATACTACAAACATGTTCTAATATATTTTACCTACTAGCAAACGAATACCTTCTGGAAGTTAAATAAAATGTTTTTTCAATACAGATTGACTATTGTCCAGCACACTGACATCCTATAAATGCAAGGTAAGCCACAAAAGCTCACAAACAGAATGCTGTGTGGAAGAATGAAATGTAGTACACACAGAACAGAGAAAATCTGAGACTTTAGAGGATCATAAAGCAAAACCCATTCAGGAGTTTAAGAAGAGGTTGGCAAGGCCTGGACTGTGGTGGATGGAGTTAGAGATTAAAGAGCTAACACAAAAGACACATCTGTGAGACTTGTCTTGTGAAAAGCTACTTGTTAACCAAAGATAACGACAGAAGTATCTTACCTGGGCTGAGGAGAAAAGGCATTAGTTGTTCAAAATCCTCTTGTCAGAACACATTTTTGGAAATCAAGGTTTCTATCTGGGAGGCAGAGTGTAGGTGCACAGAATGCAAGTTTTTAAAGGTCCAGGAAAACACTTTTCCAGCCCACCAGAAAATTTTAAGATAACCTTTAGTTTTCCTGTTTTTAGGCTTGATGAGGATGCTTTTTCATTTTTCCAACAGGACATAGGACTTCCACACTCAACAAAAAGCAAGAGTACCTGATTTAATAATATGCTTCACTGCAAAGCTCCGGTTGTTGGATTTGCATTAGAAGTAAAATATCAAAATGAGCAGGAATAAATGCTTAAATTATGTGGGGATTACTTTTAAATTATTGAAATAAGTTTAACATTCTATTGTACTGTAGCTGTATTTGATTTGACAGACCTCAACAATAAAAATAAATGTTTCTACTTCATACAAGTTTCTTAAATAAAGGAGTCCATACAACGTAGGAGGTTTTACAAATAGTATTACATTTTATTAATATATTTTCATAAAACAAGTTTAAGACTGTATCAAAAACTCAGTAAAAACATTAGATTTTTTTTAACCATTGTTCTAATGGTGATATGAACTGTACATAATTCACATATTGTTGTGGTTCCTTTGTTCCCCATCACATTGAGATAATGCTTTATTTTTATTTGTTTTAATGTGATGGGCACGTAAACAATCTTTTCTATCCTCACAAACTATAAAGTTATATATTTTTTTAATGACTGTGATCATAAATCTAGACATACAATTAAAAAATAAAAAATTTCCCACTCAGGGGGGGCGCCGCCAGTTCCCAACCAGGTTTACTGATAAAACATCAACATTATGGAGTCGTTTTATTTCACAGGCACACAGATATGTACATCCCCTTCTACCCCATGCCTCACCTGAACTGACAACAGGCACCGCACTAGTAGTGCAAACCCTTGTGTCAGAGCAGTAGTATTACAGTACTCTACACCCACCCGCCCCTCACAGATAAAAAAAAAAAAAACTGAATAAAAGACAATGGATCCACCTTATTGACATATATTCTGCCTGCTGTGAATCCCAGCATTCCACAGGCCCCTTTGTTATTGTTGTAGCAACTCCATAAGAATTGCACTGTGTCCACAGACATCACCTTGGCAACAGCGAGCCCAGTTATTTCACAGGCAGCTTTAGTGGCACACATTAAAGAGAGGGAAAATAAATCATGTTTAAGCTACATCTACAACAGGCATGATTACAGTTGCGTCCTTTGTGGTCAAGTACCAGAGGAATCTCAGTCATATGGCAAGTTCAAGGATCTAAAATTCTTGTACGTTCTTATCAGTCAAACACGCAACCATTTCAATTATGCTAAAGACACATAGTGCAAGGTTTAACAAGAATTTGCATAAGTGCAAGGGCTGCATGTTATTATCCAGAGGGAGCTAAGTAAAAGAACAGGGAAGATCAATATCTGATAATCAATTTATGTGTGAATAAAATGCATCATGCGTTCAATTTGCCATTTTGCTTTTCATCCCCTCAAGAAATAACAAGTGCAAAATCTTACTAAACCTAGCTGAAGGGCAGATAAGAATGATTTAGAACTCATATAGATTAACATCGGGAGGGAGAGCCTCGAGTCTGCTGTCATGGTGACATCGCCACAAAAGGCCCAAAGGACCTCAGTCTTTCCTGCTGCTTTATTATTTTCTATACAATAGAAATAGAAGATCATTGAAGATAAAACTGGCTCTTCTCGGCAAAAAACAGACAAAAAAATAAGATGCAAGAAGTCAAAAGCAGATCTGAATTACAGGAAGGAAAAAGAAATACAAATTGTCCTCTATCCGTTTGTCCAGGGACAGTAGCAGAATGTTTTATTCATGATGGTCAGATATATGCTGTTGCTTCCTCTTCTATAAAGTCAAAGCCAGTTCATTGAACACAAGTAAATGTACTCCTGCTGTAGTTTCTGAGAAGCATCCCTAAATCGGACCAGCTTTTCAAACTGAAAGCTCAGATGTGTACGTTAGGGAGGTACATAGGGAGGTGGTGACCTGTAGGATGTCATGTTCTTGGGGCGTGAGCCTTTTCCCTCAATTGGAACGGTGAAAGGGGGTGGGGGCTGATAAGGTGGAGCATTGGGATCGTCATCCTGGTAGACTGAATACTCCTCCAGCAGATCTTGGTTGAGCAGGGTACTGTGGGGGCCAGCCATGTTGGGGTACTCAGGAGGAGGAAGAGGCGGTTTTTCCTCCTGCAGGATTAGAGGGATGCTGGAGGATGGTGGAGACTTGGAATCATCCAGTTCATCAGCAAATATTATGGGAACGCCCTTCTTTATGAAGGTGGCCTGTTCTTCTATTGTCATTTTCCCTTTGCGCTTCTTGCGATAGCAGACCATTGCAATGATCCCAGCTATAAGCAACAAGGCTGCCACCACAACAGCAGGGATCACTGTGTGGAGGTAAACATCATCACTACTTCTTTGACTTGTACCAGGAGACGGTGTGGCTGTAGGAAGGGCAGGCATTGGCACCTCTCCTGGTGGAATGAATGTGTAGCTCTGACATTTATTGGTACCACGGACTGAGATGCTTATGGGTTTAAATTCAGGCTCCATGGCCTTGATGAAGGCTGGCGAAGGTGTTCCTTGGGAATCTGAGATTCTTTTGGTGAGAGCAGTTATCTGTTCTTTTGGACAGAAATTCTGCTGAATACTATTGTTGGTCCATTCAACCACAATGGATCCTTTAGTGATGCTCCTGAGGGTCACTGTGCTGGTATTTCGGTCCCCCAGGGCATAGGCCAGTCTTTTAGTCAAAAGAATCTTATTGTGAACATTTTCACTTAAAGTTTTGGGGTCACCGTGAAAACGAGCAGCAAACACCACTGATGGTTTGTCATTGCTAGTCCAGCGGTTGACTCGAACCTCAAATGCATCCATGATGCTCTTCCCACCCTTATCGGTGGCCAGCATGAAGTATTCATGATCCCCTGCATGTTCCTCATCAGGAAGGCCATACAAAAGCTGGATGCTGCTGTTGAACTGGATCCAGGAGGTTTCACTCACGGCTTCTTTTGGGGTCTTCTTCAGAGTCAAACGCAACTTGTCAGTGGTACCATCTTCTCGGTCATAAAACGCATCCGAAGCAATTTTGACCTCAAAGTACGTGCCAACCCATGCTGTAACTTGATCAATCGGGTTACGGATTTCTGGGTTTTGATTCAAGTCTGTGGTCAGAGTAAGAGTAGTTGTACGTATGGTTGTTTTAGGAGTGGTGGACTTTGGTTCACGGGGAGCAGGGGTGGACATTCTGGGTTTCTTGGGCTTCTTTGAAGTTTTTGGTTTTTTGCTGGCACCTGGTGGCGTTGGCGAAGCAGTGGGCCCTAAAATTGTCGGTCGAGTCATGGTAGGCATGATTGGAATGGTACTCGTAGTTCCCAACACTCTGGTAGGTTGAGGAGGTCCAAAGACAGGTGTATGAGCTATTTGATCTTTGACCCTCAATGTGGGCTTCACTGGTAAAGGTAAAGGCCCTCGGACAGGGGGAGTAGAGTTGTCTGTTGCTGGGGCAATAGAGGGTGAAGTTGGGGTAGGAACAACACGAGAAAGAGGCTCTTGGTTGACAGTGGGGGGAAGTAGGGATGGCACTGGAGTAGGAGTGTTGTACAACTGACGCCTGATACGTTTCACTACATGGGGCTTTTTGTTGACAATATGCCAGCCGACCACTGGGTAACCCAACCTGGCTGACATTGTCCCATCTTTTGCTGAGGACTGCACACTGCTGATGTCAGGAATGCTGGGCTGATCAAGCGCACATCCAACTTTCCATGACAGCAGGGCTCCATTCTCCACAACTTTCTTTGCATTTCCTGGTCCAGCCATGAAAGCAGACATGTCAAATAAGCGATTGTTTACAACAGGTACAACTCTCATGTGCTCCAGAGGCACATGAGAGAATTTCCTCATCAGTCCTAATAAGCTGACCCTCTGTTCAGCAACCATCTTTGTCAAATCTGCATCCAAGATGACAGTAAGGACCGTGACAGGCTCCTCTGAACCACAGGTGAAAGGCTGCAGGCCACTGATATCAGACTGCAGAGTGAGCAGAGCCGGCTCAGTGTCAGCCCGTTCTTCTGGGTACACTTCAACTGTGAAGACTGTACTGGGATACACTTGGCTACTTGTCCCTTCAGTTATCTGCTCCCCTGACACCAAAATATGATATACACCTTTATCTTGCTCCAGAGCCAATCCTCTTAGAGTGCATCTCTCTTTGTCCCAGTAGAGCCAGGAGGGCAAGGTCTCTCTTCCCATCTCAGTGAGCTTAGAAAAAAAGAGAAAGACTATTAGAATTTTGTACAGCATGAGGAAATCTGATATAAGCCAGGTCTGAAATATAAAAGTATCTAATAACTGCCACCTCACATTTAACATTGCAACAGTTGCAGTTTTATACAAAAAAGAAAAAAAAGTACCCCTCGTACTGCAAATGTATCTTTTATATTAATATTCAGACCCCTTTCCTGTCTTAACGTGTATATATGTTAACACAGCTATACATGTACTTTTCTTAAAATCTTCACAGAGGTTTTGTTCAAGAATCCAAGATGAGTGTCACATTTTAAGAATTTGGAGAAGTCTTATATTAGGGATGGTCAAAGGAGAAAAAATCTGACCAAAATCTAATTATTTTTGAAAGTGAGGCAAAACTTCCAGATTCACAACACCTTAACTTCGCATGTAGCATCTCAAGACAGATAGGATCTCATCCAGCAGGTATAAAATGTGCTTTACTAGTTTTTGGTGCAAGTACAGCATTTGAAAAAAAAAATATAGCAGAGAATGGGAATATATTATCAGGTTTTGTTTGTGTCATGTCGCTCATCATTAATTCTCTGTTGTGGAGTTATCACTTTACTGTCTTTTGTTAATTTGTGTAGCAAATGCTATGGCAGAGGTTACTGAAACTATGATTAACCAGGGCCATGGTTATCAATTTATATATTTTTTTCCATTCTTTCCAGCTGCAACAATCATCAACCATGATTTGCTTACACACTTGGAGTGTTAAGTGTTTTATGGAAGATATGTGGGACTTCTCTGATGTTTGTGCACAAACTACACCAGTTTTCTGAATTGATATGTTTATCCATTGTTATACGGCGGGAAAAGTAATGCAAGCAGAAAATCATCACAGCTAATATAAATACAGGCTTGAAAACATCTGTCCATGTGTAAATAATATGTTGCACATATATTATCTAGGCTTATATCCATATTGCCTATTGTTACAATAATTGACATTATTTGGCAATAGTGGCTTAGAAGGACTTGTATGTCAATATGTTAGAGTGCATCTTTATTTGCCCCAGTAGATGTTCAAAATGACCAACATCTGTCTATACCAATGTAATGGATTTCTGACAAAAGTCAGAGATTCAGATGATTTTTCTACATTATTACAAAAAAAAATACAAACAAAAAAGACAATTACCAGTTCATTTTCCAAACAAAAAACAGAACAAATGTTTTAATAACTGAGATTAATGGTTTCATATGAAATGTATGGAATAAATTATCATAAATTAACCATTTAATTCTGTCTGCTGTTTCATGCCAAGCCATCAGCCAACGATGGGGAACTCTGATAAACCACACTGATTTAAAATGAATATAAAATTGAAATATGTAGGGCAAAAGGAACCCCATCATCTGCCACAATCGCACTCCTTTCATTCCTTTCAGTTTATCAAATCTTGCCAAAGATGAACAAGAAGCAGAGTGAGCCTCTATTCATAATAACTGTGTGAGTCATCACTCATCATTTTGAGTTATTACGCTGTGACAGGATATCATTCTGTATCACCACTCAGGCCAATAATAATCTCATGTCACTCATAAGTCTGACTGGAACAAATTGCAATAGAGTCTGCCTCAATGAGCAGTGATACAGTGATCAAAAATGATGGGATAAATGCTATATAGTGCATTAAATGTTTTTTATAATGACAGGAAACTAGGCAAAATGACAACTATAAGACACAGGAGATAGAAGAGTACAAGGAAACATTTTAGACAAGCACACATTTTCAAAGACACATTTTATTACTTCCTTGATCTATAATTCAATTGAACTATCAGTTCAGCCTTCTGTAAAGTTTTATAATGATTTCATTTCCACCCAAGAACTAAAAAACTATTTTAGCTACATCTAAATTCATATCTGGTCAATCTTTAGGGATACAGTTGCTTCTTAAGTTTAAATATAAACAGATTAATCACCAACAGTGCTACATTTCACGTGAAGTTTTGTTAATTTTGATCATTTTGGCTTCACTAATTACTTTATTTGACCAATAAAGTAACATGTTTTGCCCATATAATGGTCAACTATCTATGTAAGCAACAGTTACACACAGGAGGTGTGGAAGCTAAGTCACTAAGGTCACAGCTAGAGATGATGGTTACTTATTGTGTTGTGTTTAGGCAACTTAATGGAAATTTGAGTGAAAGGAAAAACTGCACAAGCAGGGATACCTGCAGTCTTGACAGGTAAAGAAAATGTTAATAAATAGTGTGGGCACAACTGTGGCAGCAACCAGTACTTTAAGAGCCACAACACATGTACAAGAACGGTTGCATTCCTTGATTAAGCCACTCCAGATCCAGAAACAAAGTTTCAAAATCTGGAGGAAGAATGCAGAGGCACTAAAATCCAAGTGACTTCAGGTTCAGTGAAAATTTTCAGTCAGTAATGATTTGTAGACTTATGTCATTTGTCAGAGCATGTGATGCTTCCCGCTTCCTAGCTGGCACTTCTGTTTTTTATTGGTTTAATGTTTTTTTAAAGTTTGGATTTTCATTACCCGTAAGTTATGATCATCAAAAGAATAAATATAATAAATTCAGTCAAATGTTTTTAATTGAATGTCACCCTTTTTCATAATATTCAAATTTATTGAGCTACACTTGAATAACAGTTCTTGAAGATGACTTAAAAACAAAGATGCCCACTGCTGTATTAAGTCACGTGATAATTTGCTAACATGTTAGACATCTTGACTGAACACTAGAATTTTTGAGATCATGGGCTTTAGAGACACCAAGATTTAGCTTTACGTACCTGGATGTTGCAGCTTGCATGGTCAGGTCCAGGAGGTACCTTCAATTGGAACACCTGGCCTACGATTGCTGAGGAATCTGGGATGTTTGTGTGGACTCCATTCCCCACAGAAGAATCTGGTATAGCTGTAGGGGGTCCTTCACCAACAGAGGATGCTGCAGCCTGGAGCTCAGACATCACAGAGGACTGCATAGAGGCCTCTAGTTCCACAGATATCATGTCCACTAGTGTTTCTTGCTGATCTGGCATGGCGCCATGGGCCAGAGTAGCCAGAAGCCATATTACAACAGGGAGAGTCCTGCATGAAGGAAACCTGCTCCTCCCCGCATCCCTGCAGCTCATGTCTCTATATAGTATATAGTGCATATCAAGAGGCCTTTGGGCTGCACAGCAGATGTCTGTGAACCACCAAGAAGGCCACATGCACTGAAGTCTCTTCAATGATATGCTTATGGGTCAGAATCTCTAGTGATTGGCTATGCTCGCAAATGCAGCAGTTTCTCTTCGCTGTCCTCTGTGATCCATGAAGATTCTTTGACAGCCTGTCAGACGTCCATGTCAGCCCGCTGCAAGAGATACACACAGAAAAACTGAAGAGTAAACATAAGGAGGAAGCTGCATAGGCACATAAAGCCATCAGTGCAAAAATGCATGAAATTCATTGCTTACATGGCAATCTCTTTATTTAAAATGGCAACATTTAGACTGCATCACATGATGATACAGCAGGACATGATGTAATGTCATGATCTCCTTTTTGACGGCCTGATACCGTATCAGCATCTACAATTTTGTGGCAATTATGTTTTTGTCAAGGAGAGTTGGTTCAAGGAAACTACAAACTTCTTTGAGAAAATGTACTTTGTTTCAAACAGCTAGAGACAACAGTTATTAAACAAATACATTTCTCAGGGAAAGCTATTCACAACCGTTTCAGATTTCACATTTTAACAAAAGTTTGGCAGCAATGACCTTAGACGATAAGTGTTTTTGTTCCAGCATAAAGCACTGTATTGTTGCATTGATTAAAACTGAGAACCAGAATCTAGGTCAAAGGATTATTTTTGCAAATGCACCCCAATAACACCTCAGAGGAATTATTTGGAGCAAATGAAAAATAAATTTTATAGAAATGTTATAACTTGCCATCTATTCACTAAAACAAAAACAATGGGTCAAAACCCTTTGAGTCCATTAGCTGAGAAGTACACCACGTCTGGGATTTTTTTCTTTCATCTCAGTTTCACCGTCTCTCAATCCCTTTCCCCATCATTTCTTCAACACAGTCCAAAAGAGAAAACAATATTAATTTTACTGAAAAGATTTTGCAACAGTGCAGAACATGTAGGCTGAGAAAACGACACATGAATCACACAGTTATTTGTGCTCTAAATGTAAAACACAAGAATAAACATTAAAAAACAGGCCATGCACATAAACTGCCTTTAATTCAGACCAAATTATTTGAGTCAGCTGTGGTAAAGTACAGACATGTAAAAGTTGGACGATCAAGGCCCTCCTATGTTCCAAACACGCAGAGATGGCCATTTAAAACTAATATAAAATACTACAAACAATGTACAGTATATTGTAGTTACTGTCTGTGATTCAGCTGGTCAAAGTCTTACAACAGAAATCAGAAATAAACATCCAAATTTTTAGTTATTTGTTAAACCAGAAGTTTCCAAACATTTCAGCCTATAACTGCCAGGCTGAAATGGCCTGGCAGTTACAGGCCATTTCAGCCTGTAACTGCTGAAATGGCCGTATTATTAAATACAGAAATAATTCTGTATTTCTGTTAAAATACAGAATTATTTTAACTCTATATTTATTTATCTAAAACAGTGACATGATTCATCTTTCTACATCACAATGATTCTGAAATTCATCTTTAGAGCCCTGCCTACCCCACTTGTGTCTCACGACCCCTATTTTGGAAACCACTGTGTTAGACCACTTATATACTTTACAACTTTATTTTGTAGTTCTTGATACACTTACATCAATTCTTCTTAGTTGCAGTCAATGTTTTTTTCTTCCTCCCCTTCCCCCTACTCAGTTCAAGTTTTAATTAGGCAAACCTCAGGCCTGGAATTAAAGTCTTGCTGCTCTGACCTTGCCAGCTTTAATCCTGTAGCACTCAAATGGGCAGAGGAGGGTCAGCCATTTGCCCAGAATCACAATGTCTACCTTGGCACAACAGTGTGACATCAAGTGATGCAATTAATGTCTTCGCCTGTCCTAAAATTCCTTAAAGTACAAACCAAACTTTAGGCAAATTTGTGAATAATAAAAATTTTTAAAAAATCAGCTGACCCTCAGGAAAAATCTGTGCAACTTTGAACTTCATTCAGTTTTTGACTCAAAGATTTTGCACTGTTATGATTCTTCAACAGAAGCCAAACAAAACCCTCTCAGATTGGTCAATAAGTTTAAACCACAAGAATAAAGCATTACATAAAATGTGGTTTTAAAAACCATTTGTTTGTACATTAAAACCACAAAAGACATGCACAATTGTAAACTATTATAGCTTAAAATTACCTTAAATTAAAAAACTGGGAACAAAAAAAATATACCTCCAAATAAAAAAGGACACAAATCCAATGAGAAGGCAAAATCCAGATTGATTTTGCTGTTTTGCTTACCTTTTTGTAATTTTATTATGCATGTTTCCAAAACATAATTATCCCTCAATTATTCTCAACCCTAACTGCTATTAACACTTTAATTGTTATTCCAATTGTTGACAGTCAACATCTCTGGCTGTTAATAGAAAACTTTGTAAGCAATGTTATCAAGTTCAAGCAATACATAAACCTAGCAGCTCATCAAAGTGCATCTAACAGACTTACAAACTTTCCATACATGGAAGGCATACTAAAAAAACAAAACAATTCAGAGGAAGCTATTTTCTACCATTTGCCATCTATTCACTAAAACAAAAAGAACAATGAGTCACAACTCTTCCAGCCCATTAACCAAGCTGAGACATGCACCTCATCTGAGATTTTTTTTCCCCCTTTCATCTCAGACAGTTCATCCTCTCCCTCTCACCCCTTCTACTTCCCCAGCATTTCAACTCAGTCCAAAAAAGAAAACAGTATTCACTTTATTGAAAGATTGTGAAAGAAATTTAAGTGACTGATTCTTTAACAGTGCAGAACATTTAGGCTGAAAACCCCCGCCCCCAAAAAAACGACCATTACACGATGCATGAATCATGTAGTGGTTTGATGTAAAACACAAGCATTAACCTGAAAATGGGCCATGTGCCTAAGCTACCTTTAATACAGAGAAAACACTACACATGACCTCAGGTTGTTGCCACACATGTCGAGGAAGGAAGTGGAGGGGCAAATACTGTACATCTGAGCATTGAACTATACTCATTTTAACATAAATCTAAACAGTATTTAACAAAAAAACAAACGTAAAAGTTAGGTGTTTATGTGGATTAAAGCTGAAAACGGTTACTGGACTTATAGGTGAGGTTGCAAATTAGTGTTGTTGGTGCTGGCTGCCACTGTTTGGTATTAAACAATGCTACCTATAAACCCTTAAGAGTCACATTTGACATTCAGCTTGATCTATTCAGACTACCTTAAAACTTAAGAGTTCTTGGGAAACTTGAATCTGTTCACTGAAGCCACATTAAGTTAAGCTTCCAGAAACAACAAAGCATCCGAGTGAAACCTTGTCATTACATGAGCTTAGGGCTGGACGATGTGGCTGAAAAACTTATCACTATATAAATGTTTCATATCAGTCAATGGTGATAATTATTGATTAGTTTTTGTTTTTTTAAATATCTGAAAACCTGCCGAGCTGTTGTTGATGTTATTTTTATTTTTAGGCAGTTATGAGGCATGGTGACAAAACATGAAACTGCTGCACAAGTTACTCAACTGGGTGTTGCTAGATAACCAAAGAGTGAGTGAGTTGGTTGATGCCACCAACCTTAGTTGGCTGCGAGTTTGAGTAGCTAAAGTTTATTTATTGCAGCAATTTCATCTTAAGATTAAAATGAATTATTGTGATAAAATGACATTTCTGATTCCATCCAACTGTTTCCTTAAAGAGTAATGGAAGAATGTAATCATTAGGCATTGGCTAGTTTTCTGGTACTAGGCAAGAACATGTAACTTTCTCTTTACCATAGAAAAAGCTACAGGCTGTCTGGTGTTTTCCACAGCTGTCTGGAGTAGAAAGTAGCCGCATTCCCAAGTAGCTGAACTGTTGCTGTTCAGTGCCAGTTAGCTGGCTGAAGAAAGACCCAAATGTTTTTCCTCACTTAAATGAAAGCCAAATTATTCTATTTGGACATATTTCCAGCCCAGGAAACACCATGTAGTCATTATTTATAGGTAGAGGAGTCAATATCAATTATTAAAAAAAACAAAAAAAAAACAGTATTATAATAAATGACTTAAATTCCAACAGTCAATATATTATTTTATTAGCAAAATTGTTTTTCATCATAAAAAAAAACATGTTTACATTCTTGTTTTAAATTTTTGTGATAATATTGCAATACTGTAAAATAGCTTTTTTTTTTACTTTTAAACACATGGTTGTCAAACAGTGAGATTCTCATAGCAGCCATGCCTAGTAAACAATTATACAAAAATTTCTGCCTCAGGTTAAATGACTACAAGTACAAACCACCGCAGTGAGGAAATGGCTTCATGCAAGTTTTTACAATACTTTTAGTAAATTACTCATTTAATGAGATTGCTACTCTACAAGCAACAAGTTTGTTGAGTCTATGCTAAGGCACAACACTGGTTGTTAATTTTAGAACTGTGTTATCTCAAACTTATGGGTTTTTTTTTTTAAGTGAAGCCTTTATACTGTATGTTTGGTAAACTGTGCAAAGATATAGACTTTAGTGTGGGTGATTTGCACTTGGAGGCCTTTACTACTGAGGGCACAAAAACGTTTTACAACCATCCATGCACTCTGTGGTTCAACAGTAGTTAAAACTCGAAAACCATCAAAAATAATTAGGCCTCCGATGCACAGTGGCACTCAGGGCCAATTGAATTGACGTAGCACATGCAGCAGCCTCTAGATAGAGCATGAGCTGAATAACAAACATATCCACAAGACAAGGTTGCTTTGCAGTTGGATGTTTCCCTTGTGTTGCCCTCTACTCTGTTCAACAAAGTAATGAAATATGTGGGGAGAAAACAGAACAACAAAAAATGTCTTTGCTGACTGAAAACAGAACTTGGCATGGCGATTCCAGAGCAACTCCCTTTACACTGACAACAGTACACTTATAAATCTCAGCTCCACGTCAACAAATTCTGTTGGATATTTACAGGAGTTCAGACACCACTCTAAATCCATTATCAGAAAATTAGCCATTACTGTAGGGCACCATATGTTTAGTGGAGTTTGCTGCATCTTCTCTGACATGCACAAATTATAATCTTTTTCATGTTACAAGCCACGAATGTTTAACCAAAACAGTAACTAACCATACATTTATGCCAGTAAGCAAAAGTGAATTCAAAGACAAAAATTTATTTGAAACAGCTAAAATATGCCATTATACACTAAATGGGATGTCAAAATCTCCAGTTGTGTTGAGTTTAAAGTTAAATGCTGCCTTTGTCCTTCCCCACAAATCGCTGTCCGCTGCAGGTTACTGAATTAAGAAATGTTACTAAATTTTTCTCCTCCAGTAAAGGTAGATTAGAGTATTTTCAAATATGGAAATATTTTTAATTCTGACAATACCAGAAAAATAAAAATAGTCAAAGTGTGGGCATTAATAGGACCTTTAAAGATGATGCAGGTTTTATATTTGACAAGCAGCATACAATTGCTTATTCTGAATTTTTGCTAGTAGACAAGCAAACTAATTTTAAAAAAACAATCATAAACTGAATTGCTATAATAGCAACAACCAATAAGTGGGGCAAAACAATTGTTGCTTTTCTGTTTTGTTTGGTGGAGTATATCGGAGACACACTGTAGTCAGCTCTATACCAACATACATTAGATCGATTGGATTGACTACAATCACCCTTGACACCCACATGATGTACATTTTTGGTAAGAGCGGCAAAGCTCAAATCACTGTAGTGAAGTGAAAAAAAGAGTGATGTTAATTCTAATCAATATAATTAATTACAATATTCAGCAATAATATTGCAGTTACACGTTTTCCTGGTATTGTGCAGGTGTAGTAAATTTAGTGAATGACATTTTAGGACCATGGTTCATATCTAATATTGATCCTTATTAGTACAGGGGATTGATAATAGATGCAATTCGTCAGCTACACTGCAGATGCCATTTGCAAATCAATCACTTGACAGGTGATTTCACCATCGACTCAGCCATAGCCCCGAAAAGCAGATTCCATTTGGTATTGTGGGTTCCATTCATATATTCTACAACATAACATTTTGGATGATATTAAAAAAGGGACAACTACAACTAAGTTTGTCAGGATAATAAAATTTGACAAACTTGATACTAAGAAAAACACTCCATATTGTCTTGGACACACGGCAATAACTTTTTGAAGGCACAGAGTTCTTTCTAGTTAAGAGGGAAAAAAACATTTCAAATACAACAAGTAAGCATTTAACTTCTTTAATTAGAGTAAAACCAAAAAGTAGGGGACAACTGAGTTCTTGATTAGAAGTGCCACTTCCCAGCCTGGTAAAACAAAAGCTCACTCTACAAGTTTTAATATCCTAGTAAGAATGTAATCAGGGCAGAAAATTAGCACCCATTGGCCAAATGCGGGTAAAAGTATGAAGTGGCGTGTAAATTGGAGAAACGCACCCGCCACTTTGGCGGATTGACAATTTGAACAGAAAAAAAAAAAAAAAGCTGCATTCAGTTTGAACTTCTGACATCTTCTTTATTATCGTCGGAGGATTATGATGAGAAAGACGTGACCAGGGACAGACTGAGGAAGAGTTCAGATTAGCTGCTGCTGCACGGTAAGAAGGAGTGAAAATGTTTATGAAGAAAAAGTTTCATGCAGGCAGGAAGGCAGGTGTGTGTGAGGGGGAAGCTAACACTAAGCTCCAGGTAGTCAGAAAAACTCTGGAGTAACACAAGAATGACGTTGGCCCGTGGAATTAATAATGAACACGTTCTGAGATATTTTAGTAATAATTGTTCATTTCAACAGAAAATGCAATAAGTAAGGGAAAACAAAAGAGTTAGAAAACAGCTATTGATACAATTTAAAAATAACTAGCCACATCTTTAATAAATATTATCCAGGAGAGTTGTTGCCAAAATTTGGAAATGTTCAACATATGATTGCAAGAATATTAGGGTTGTGTAGTTAAAGTTTGCCGTTAGTAATTACTTCAAATTAATTTATTGCACTACAACCCTGTTAAGATGTCCATGCTTTATGTTAAATTATTCTGTATGTACATCTGTATGGTAAACTTATTGTCAGTAAATTGGTTTTCATAGAGTTAAGAATAAATGGTAAATGGACTGAACTTATATAGCGCTTTTCCAGTCATTTTGACCACTCAAACGCTTTACACTAGAGTCACATTCACCCAGTCGCACTCACAAACACACACATTTATACACCGATACGCAGATTGGTAGGCAAATTGGGGTTAAGTGCCTTGCCCAGAGGCACATCGACATGTGGCAGGAGGAAGCTGGAATCGAACCTACAACCTTCCGATCGCAAGACGCCTACTCTACCATAGAGCCACAGTAAATCATACATTTTCTATAATTTGCTTGTACTGATGGGGTTTGTAATCAAAAGAAAAAAAAAAAAAAAAACAGCAGCTGGTGAAATGTCTGAGTGGGGGGGATGATCTCAATCTACTCGTCATGCTGAGTTCAAGACTTTCTGCAGCAGCTCATTTTGTTTTGGTCAGGTGAGCAACTGCATCGAGAAAAGGTTGCTGGAAGAAATGCTACAATTTGGGCAAATGTGAATGGGTAAGTTTATATTGATTTTGACATTTGAAATCTTTGAATAGGTAATTTTACTAATGTAGATCATCTTTAAAAAATTGCTTGACAACCCTAGTTACAAGTAGTCAAATTAAGACTTATACTAACCACTATAAAAGGCATCAAAGATCCTTTGAATATCTATTCAAAAGTAGCTAGTCAACTTAATCAGTAACTAGACACTAGATCTAGGGATGATTTACAACTTCTTTTAACAACTGCTTTAACAAAAAGCCCTTTTCAAAATGTTGTTACTCATACATGACAAAAAGCAGCACAAAAGAGGCACAAGACGACCTCAAAGAGTCTCCAAACAACTTTCAAAACTCTCTATTTACTCAAAAAGAATAAACAGATTAACGGAGATAATTAGGTAAAGACTCCAATATAGATGATGTACAAAAAGTTACAGCAAAACCGATTAACAGATTTACACACAACAGGCTGATTCAAACTATCTCAACAAGAACAGATGTTACATTAGATTTCTTGCGTGTATTATAGGGACTGAGTGGGAGGCCTTTTTACAAGTCTGTGTGGCCGCTGGCTCATAATCCTTTCGTGTCAATTATAAATCCAACTAATCAATCCTTCCAACATCAGCAGCGACACTGTTCCTGCGATTAGACGGAGGAGGAAAAAAAATCTCGTTTAGTAGGCATGCGAAAAGGCAAACGCTGTCATTATCAACATGATTAAGTGTTGCAGAATAGCGGTTTTGTGTTGCAAACTGCAGGTAAAGCTAGCGTTAGCTCAGTAACTAGGCATTAGCTCCTGGGCCCCGCTTCAAGTGGACTCAGTGGAGGAGGCCTTTGGAAATCGCAACGCCGCCTACGACGTTCAACCTTGATAAATACATTTCTCAGTATATACCAGGGAAACTCTCGATAAGTCGGGCCAACTTCTCTCTAAAACTGGGGAAAGATTTAAATTGGCTAATTTAGTACGCGGCTAGATGAGTTATCCCACGTCCTTCCGTCCGAGGCGCAGAGATGCACCTGTTTTATTCTAGGCGGAAACTAGCAGCGACTTGCTGCTGGGGCATTCGCCTCAGAAACACAAAGCTGTGTCAAAAACACTGCAGCTCCCTTTATCCAGGTCAGGCTGCATTGCTGAATCAGGCTTTAACAAAAGCTTCACTGAAAGCAGCAACCTGAACAAGGCAGAGTTATTGTGAGTCAGCTCACTTTCAAACACCAAAGTGGGATAAGGAGCGGACTGGGCAGAGATTTAACTACCGAGGTGGGGGGGCTAACTAACAGGCTAACGCAAATATAATATATCAATACAAACCGAGCCTTTTGCACGTCTTGTCAGCGACCTGGAGTCCCCGCTAATCTTGCACATGAGTCCGGTGTGCACACAGAAGGAAGACGAAATCCTATTCAAAAGTATAACACAAGAGCAACAGAGTCCATATTTCAAACTGACCTTGTTAGCGAGCTAACGTTAGCTAACTCGCGGCGTAATGTCTCCTCTTCTACCCGGAGAGAGCCGCGAAGTCTTCCCAAATGCCATTAAACACGGGCTGTTCCCCTCAGCGACGCAGGCAGTTGTTACTAAGCTCGTAGAGAAACCCGTTCAGGAAGAAAAATACGTCCATCTGGTTAGGTTAAGCCTACAGATAATTTTCAGCTGTATATAGTGGTGGTGACGGTAGCTTCCCCTCCCTCCACCGCCGCCGCCGCCGCGCTCCTTCTCTCTGTCCGCTTCACATACAGGTCTACAGGTTGAGGCCAGTCCTGTTAGCAGCCTGACTCCGCCTTCTTTTTATCCGAACAGGAGCAGGTGAAAACATCACAACTGCAAGCACTCACCTCGTAATTATACTGTACTATGCTTAATTATGGTGCTAGAGCATCATTGTGTGTGTGTGTGTGTGTGTGTGTGTGTGTGTGTGTGTGTGTGTGTGTGTGTGTGTGTGTGTGTGTGTGTGTGTGTGTGTGTGTGTGTGTGTGCGTGTGTGTGTGTGTGGTTTTTTTATATTCCCACCTTGAGTGACCTAAAAACCTAATCCAAGTATGCTCCTTTGTCTGCAGAGCTCCTCCCAGGAAACTTTGACAAATCTAGGCAGGTAAACTATAGAAAGGCTGTGTACATGCAGTCTATTTGCAACCTTTTTCCTCCTCCTTTATACTTGCTGCATATTTATATTCAAATCAGTCAGAGCCAGCCCAGATTTTATGGGGCCCTTGACACAATTTGATTTTGTGACTCACTTAGATTAACTTCTTGTCAACCAGCTTCTAGAGCCAAACCAATCCTGCTTATTTGGCCTTGTGTTTTCTGTTTTGTACATGTTCTGACCACCGTTTGTTTTACAGTTTGCAACCAAGATGCACCAAGATATTGGAGATCTTCTGTAAGTCTGCTGAGTGTCATCTCTTCTGCCATCATCTGTTGGGGTAGCAGCATCAGAACCAGGCCTAAAAACACTCTACAACCTGATAAAGAAGGATAATTTTCTTCTGGGGACTACCGTGGAACCTCTGGAGATTATGGTGCAAGTAGAATTTTATACAAAATCAAGAAAATTATGAACAACCCTCATCTTCCTCTTTATGAAACTGTTACAGAAAAACAGAATCAGTCAGAGGCCTCTTCAAATTTGTTGTAATACAGGTCGCTACTTGAGAACTTCCTGCCCACAGCCATCACCATCTACAATAACCCTTTAATTAAATGAGTTGCAATAACTTTTCTTGATCCCTTTGGGATCAATAATATTATAATATTTTTGAATTGAATTGAATTTGAATATTTTACCCAGGGATACATTGACGTGTGACAGGAGGAAGCTGGAATCAAACGTTCTAATTGCAAAACTCTACCACTGAGCCACAGTTTATTACTTCAGTGTATTGTTAACCCAGGCAATTGCATCAAGTTACTGACTCGCAGCCTTTAGTCCTCCTGGATGAGCATGTGGCAACAGAGGACAGTTGATTGCGATGAATCATTAACTTTGCAGCGACCCCTCTCATGCTTAGGATGCATGTAGCGACAGCAAAAAGAAAAACCGTCCTTTAACAGGAAGAAACCTCCAGCAGAATCTGGCTCAGTGTGAGTATCCATCTGCCATGACAGGGGGTTTGAGTAGACAAAGCATAAAGACATACATAAAAAAGAAACACAGAAGCACTGATCCATGAGTACATTCAATATTAAAGAAAGAATAAACAGTTAATGGTTGTTGTGGGTGAGCTCTGCAACTGCAACTGCTCTCTGGCTTCAATCACATGAATGCTGCCTAAAGTGGACATTTTATTTTATATTTTTTTAAAGTTTAAATAATTTCAGATGACAGCAGAAAGTAAACGTACCAGTATCATATGGCTTATTTTCTAGTTTTAGATGATTTACCTAATGATATACGTAGATATGTCAACCAAATAATTAAATTGCTATTTTTTTTATAAAGCCTTTGTGTTTTGCTTTATTTACTTATTTATTTCAATCGACCAAATGAAAATGCAAAACAATACCTAATTAGCCTGACGTTTTCTTTGGGAAATTAGAAATTATATCTTATATATATATATAAGTTGAGGATTTAACTATAAAGTTTCATTTGAAAACATTAGCATAATGGTGAACATGTTTTTGTTTTGAAAAATTACATTTTCTGTTCTTGTTTTAACAAAACAGAAAAACACTGTTGTCTATAGTGAATTATTGTGAACATTTTTTGTTTTGTTAAAACATGAACCATGAATCTACCCTGTAAGTCACTATTCTGCTTTGAGATGATCAAAAATAGGAACTGCGCAGGCTGGTTCACAACATACCGACTTACTAATGTAGATTAATGTATTCATTTGCTACTGTAAGCAAGTTCTGGTAAACTTTATTTAGTCTGAATGTTTTGAAATATTTGAAGATTAAAGTTAATGTCAATATGCTCCATTATTGCTCACATTTTGTGCAAACTATGTTTTTAAAATAATTGTTCCTTTAAAGTCCATTTGAAATGAAGTCTTGTGGTCTGTCTTTTTCTGAGTCAACTGTAAATTTACCTATTTTGAAAAAATAGGCAATTTCACTAAAAGCCTATTCTACCTATAGTCTAACTGACTGGCAGTTTTTCACTGTGAAAAACTATATAAATAGTTTGAAAGTTATTGTTTAATTCTCCAGGTTGCTTTGAAAACTTTATTGAAAGCAGGTTTTCCTATAATGTTTTTTTTATGATTATTATTTAAAAATATATTCCTAATAACAAATAAAAATGCCAAAGTTGCACTTTGGTTACTGTTGGATATTCTCTTATTAGTCTTGAGGACACCCAAGGGTATTTATTAATTCTTGGTTGTTCTTTTTACCATCTCCAAGTGAGTAATTAGTCACAAGTTGCGGAGTTCTTGTTTGAACAGACTTGTTAACAAAGGCCAAGAATCTTTTCTCAGAGCAGCTGCGGGTCACTCATGGGCTAAAGGTTACATGTGCCCAGGGATGGGTCCTGATAAGATCAACAATATTTTATTACTTACCATTTTTGTATTTTTACATTACAAAATCCTTACTACCGACACATCTTATTAACAAATTGCAGTTTGTAGCAAAAGTCATTCGTACTGGTGCATTAGATTATTAGTTCTTAGAGGAATTATGTAATTGTAACATACAGTAGTTACTGCTAAGTCTTTTATTTGCTTTTGCTGACAGTGTTATGACAGTCCTGTTAGAACCATTTTTGGTTTCTGGATTATGAATTTAAAGCAGATATTCAGGTGATTTTCTCGTGGAATTACTAAAGATTTCCTTGAGATTAATTACCCTCCCTGTGATGACTCTCAGCATTTCCTCTACATTTCCAGAACAGATGCAAACAGAAGGTGGCATTTTATGGATCCAATATGAACAACTGGTTACATTTGACTGCAGTGTTATGGTTTTAAATAGGGCAGGAGCTCTACTGGGAAATTTACTTGAAAGACAAAGAGAAAGTTTAAGAGAAACGTCTCTCAGACTGACAGCAAGTGACAGGCAGCAAGTGTTAAAGCAACAGCGTGGGGCTGAGTATAAATCTCATAAAAATGCAACGATCACAGATGTCGTTATACTGACAAATAAAACTGCTTAATAAAAGACTGCAAATGGGCATTCTTCTCATCGGGTTTGCCAGCAAATGATATCTGATTTTGTGTTTTACAACACTGTAAATTTTTGTGTGAAGTATGTGTTGCCATTTACATCGTCATGCATAAATATCAACAAAGAATTTGAAATTATGTTGCAGCAAAAAATAAAAGAAAAAATGGCTCAAGGTTCAGAACAGCCAAGTAAAGGGCTTCCATATTTTAATACCACTCTTGGCAGGCCTGAGTGGGATTTTAAAACAGAGATATAGGGCCTGTCTGTAATAGTTCACAGGGCTGTCAATCACTAAATCCTTCTGACTCTCTGTTCACTACTCCAGGGCAAAAGTGTGGAAAAAAGGGCAAGCATGTCACATCTGCATGTAAAATAGATCAGATGGAAACTATCTAAACAAGTGTTTTGCCTAAGTGAACGTCAAAAGAGATTTCCTCTAAATTAGGTTTTGACTTTTTTTATTCATCACTGAAATGATCGTACAAAATTAAAAACGTCTCTTGTTTTGTTTGCTTGATTGTATCTAACTCAAATGAATAAGTCATCTGCACAAACATGTTATGAAGACTATCTGTGTTTGCTGTGCTATCATCCTGTTGTTTGGATTGAAGGCAGATGAAGGAATTTCATTACACATGCATCACTCAATTCTCATTTTGCCAAAACACACAATAGAGCTTGGAGGTTTACTAGACCATGATAGCCCCACTGCATAGGGACTTTCATGTGATTACACATATCAGTCTGACACTTGATTTGAGAGCCCAGGAAAAGAGAGAGGATTAGGAATCAGCTGACTCCTCACATTTTCTTCCAAGTGACTTATTGGGAGGGTTATTTTGAGCTGTTTACTGAACTGCAGAGGGAGTTGCAATGAGTAGTGAAACGCTTCACATATCTTTTTTTTCCTGAACAATTTTTGTCAGTGGCAACTTAGAGTGTGTAGGTGGCTCTCATATTAGAAATTTTTGCAAAGTCTGGATCACGATTGGTGTCCCCTATCTTGATTCGAGTCATTAAAGAGTAGGAATTTGCTCACGTCAAGCCCCGATCTAACTCTGCACTCTCTTGTATATGTGTTCTTAAATACAGTTTTTCCTCAACCAGACTTTCTGGTCAGCCAGAATATGGAAGTTTAGCATATAATTAGTTAGGTTAAGGAAGCTGGTGTAACATTATGGCTGCACGTCACCTGAATCACACATTACTTTATCATAAAGATATTTCTGATTCAACACACAAGGGCAAGTTTTGATATGCTCATGTCTTACTCATGTTAGCTAAAATGCCTATTTTACTGTAGTTCAAGCTAATAATGTGTATTCAAAAGTCGCTTAATATATTTTGCTTTTTAGAATCATAGTAATGTACTGACTAATATTTTATCTGCTCTTCTTTGCAGCTCTTCTCCACATGGACAACCCCTTATAAACAGCTTTGGAGCAGGTAACAGCACACAGACTGACAAGTAGCTGCAGCAGCCAATACAGTCTCTCTGTACTGACTGACACCCTTTGCTATCACTGTAAATTGTGAAGAAGCTGTTTTTGAGAAAAAACAATTTGTTGAACAAGCAAATACATACATTTGCTGCAAAAGAAAAAACATGGCCACACAAGTCCCTTGTTGTCTCACTCACTGGTACAGCAGATAAAAATCCCTTGTGGAATATAAATAATAGAGATTAGATGTTTAATCCAGAATTTCCAACTGTTAAAACTAAACTTAATCAGAACTCTGATCTAATACTTTGGGATATATCAACACTTATCTTGTAATTTATGGGTTTTTTAACCAGATCAAAATTCAGATACTTTAATGAATGCTTTTAGGACGATATTGATCACAAATGTATTCAAATGAGTGTTATTGCGTATCATAGCATTATTAGTAACATTATACAAAATTATGTTCAGCATAAAACAGCTGCACGAATATGAATGTCTTAAAAGAGATATGACATCATAAAAGATTCACAACGGTGATAAGGAATTGGTCTTTTGTCTATAAGAAGCTTTAATTGGAATGTGATGGGTGGGTTTTCTCTGCACCACTGTAATTCGATATTAGAACTGGAGGAAGAATAGAACAAATACCTATTTTCAAAAAATCACTAACCTTGCCGAATCATTGCATTAAAATGGGTTATTAGCAAGTCAGTGGTCTGTAAAACATGTTTTAATGTAAAACAAGAAACAGTTTTTTATTTAACAAATAGTTTGTTTTGTTCAAAAGCACATTGGGACTTGTAGTTTCAACTTGTCATATTTGCACTTATCTCAGTGCTAATTAATCCCATCGCTTTCGTGCTGAGGCAAGTTAGCTGATAATGTCCAATTTTCACTGCATAATTAATCCACCTGAGGAGACCTCGAAGGCAATTACAAGGCATTGGACACTTCTCTACATACAAGCCGTGAAAGAACAGGCTACTTCATAAGAGCCTGTACACACAGCTGTTAAAGAGACTGCATGCTCTATGGAAGTCTGACAAAAAGCCCCTAATGATCATTGTGAGTGAGGTAATAGTTTTGTTATCGGCGACAAACAGGGCTAATTTGGCTCTGAAACACATCAGAGGCACATTAGCAAATACTGAAGTCATCAAATGGAGTGACCACAAAATGACCCCCATAAAAAGCTGAAGTCAAATCAGAACTCAACAACTGAATAGGTCCTCAATGGGCTTTAAGTGAGTACTGCAACTTTAGCATTTACCCAAAGTGACCTAAGTGCAATCCAGCATTACTTTAACAAGATTCCTATACAGTCCAATTAACAGTGAGAACATTACAGGCACATTGAGTGGATTATAATTATAATGGCAAACACCCACAAAGTCTGAATTTCGTATTTACCTGTAATTAAATAGTCAAAGAGCTATTAGGTACACTGAGTTCCCTTATTCAAGCATTTATTCTACCGCTGCTAGTAACTAATTGAGAGATTATGACCTGTCAATATCTTACCTGCAGGAGACAAGTCTTTCCACATCTTTGTCTTAATGAAACTAAAATTAGTTATCCAGAAGAAGTAGATAAACAACTCCAGTCTTAAGCATCCTAAGATGGTAAATGCACAGTCCAAAAACAAGCATGTTATGCTGTTTGGTTTCTCTACATTGCTGTTAGGAGGGAGTGTGTGTGTTCCTGGTCATTTGGCTATGTGTTAACCTGTGTTGGACTGGTGACCTCTTCATAGTGTGTTCCATCCATGACTGCTATAGTTGGGCACTAGCTCCTTGACTCTCCAGGAACACTTGGGGATAAACAGCAAGTGGATGGCTTAGCACAAATAAATACAAAAATGTGTGATATGAGTACAACAAAACTATATCTAAGTGAAAAAACTGTCTGATGAGATATACAGTAGTTTATGGCATCTGATGTGTGGTTTTAAAAGGGCATGATGTTAAATACTGCAGACTAATATTACTGCAACTAACCATTGACTTCCATGTCAACTACCATCCAATGCAAGCATTTTACAGCTGAAAAGGTATAAAGTAGGCTTTGACATTTCTGAGACTTAAGATGTGTCTTGGCCCCACTTAAAGTAGCTCTTGATGGTAGAACGAATTTCTCTTCCATCTACGTGAAGACACTAAGAGAGCAATCTGCAGGTCAGATATTGACAAGTCATAACCTTTGAAAAGAAGTCCACTTCAAAAAGTCTAAGCTGTACATTTAAGGGAAAGACAGATGAGTTAACCTCAAGATAGAGAGTTTGAGGTAAATGGTAATGCTGTGCTTTGCTGAACCACCTGATGCTTAGTCTTTATTAGACCTTTTCTGAAAGGGTATTGCACATTTTCTTTCTGCTTCTGTTTTCAAAATACTGTGATCAAATGAAGATTTTCACAGATTTTCAAAATGCTTGACTGCTTTCAACAGAAACAGTTTGGTAAATTATTGCCACTATGGAGAAATTCACTTACAATGAAAGTGCTTGCTGGCTTTATTCAGACAGTTACTGTCATTAATTTTCAATGAAACCATACATCATTAAAAACTATACGTTTGTTTTTAATTCTCCAAAAAAAAGCATGTCAAACACTTTCTTGTCAGAAGGCATCGAATGACAACTGAGCAGGAAAGGCTAAGTATTTTTTCTTCCTCACCACATGATGTACTTCTTTATTACGAGCAAATGGCATGAGTAGCAGTCTACCTCCAGCACATGCCACCCAGGAAAGTTTCTTCAAAGTGGTGAAGACAAGTTTTCCCAAACAAGTTTGTATAACATAATAATATGAGGAGACTTAATGAGTAAGCAGGTTGCTGACCATCTATTACCTTATTAATAACGTGAATATAATAACTGAACTAATAAGCAACTTCCTTGAAACCCTCACCATAAAAATTATAAGTACATATACATGACTTCAAGTAACATGATTTATAAGGTAATTGAATATTATAGCTTATCTTTTACTGAAAAGGACAATCTAAATTGTGAATGGCTAATATGTTTAGGTTGTAGAAGGTAGGCTAAAGCTGTCAGATTTTATACCTCTGTTCATTGTCATGAATAAAAGCACACCCTAATGCTAGGTACATTATGAGCAATACTCAGCAGACAGAAATCAAGCCAATTGTTATTTTAATATTACCCTATTATAAATATTTGAAAATATTGGGAAAAAAATTATTAGTGGTGGTAGTAATAGTCTTAATATTGTTATTATTGTTAATGTAATTTTTAATTATTCATTTATTATCCAGAAAATATCATCAAGATAGCAAACGTTCAACTTAAAAAGAGCTATAATAAGAAAACACATTGTGAGCATGTCTAATCAACATTGACCTGAGTAAAATTTGTAAAATAAAACAACAGCAGTGATTATCACTTGCTGTAGTTTTGGTCGATAAGTTTAAAGTGTGACAGCATTTTTGGCATATTTTTTACACCCCATTTTACTGAAACCTTGATCATACGTCTAACTGAGATATATTTTCAGACAAAAGCTATGATACTAAAGAACTCAACAACATTTGGAGTGTAGGGATTTCACCTACCTAAAACTTAAAGCATATGTATTATTTCATGGAGCATTCATTTACATGGGGTTCTTGTTTATATATTGGGGAGAAATAAGCCACAGTGAGTGTGATAGGCCACCCCCAATGTAAACTGACTCTATGTCCTCTCCAGTTACTTCTATGGTCTGGATAATGATCAACCCCTTGCTTTTCCTGTCCTTTGCAGGGTAAGAGATTTATTAACCAGCAAGAACATGTAAGGCTTCAGGAATGTGCTCCAGTTTTGTCCATTGGACCTGACGGTGACTGGCACTCATGCCTAACATGGCAGGCAGTTCTGTCTCAGTAAATCCACACGAGCTGCCAAGTGTTCAGTAGAGCTCTCCTCCCTTGCATGCATCTCAGACCCTGGGCTTAGGGAGGATGGAAGTGGGGGAAAAAGTAAGGATTTGGGTCCCAGGTGTGCACTTACTACTACCAATCAACTCCGGCCTTTGGTGTAAGAGACAACACACCAGATCAAATCATGAGTCAGACCGGGGGGGGGGGGCATTTCAACCTGCCTTATTTGGCTCCTAGTCCTGTAGAAACAACTCAGGCTGAGATGGCATGAGTCAAAGGCTGTAGGAAACAAAGCCTCAAATCCAGCCAAGTGATATGTGGGAGAGAATAAATTTTATATAGACTCTGGAGCATTGTTTTTAATCCCAAGATTTCGTCATGCAAGTGTCCAAAAACGTTGCTGATACCTTGAAGGAATTCTGTATCTTTTCTTTTAAAAGGAAAGAATCAAACAGTCTTTGCAGAAAACTCATAATACAACTAATGTCTGTTAGCTTTGACTTTTTCTACAGTATTTAATGTATGAAATGTTAAAAACTAAAATTACCTCATAAAGTCAAAACTTCAGGTGTTTGACAGACTTTACAACTTCTAAGAGTTTTTTTGTTTACTTTCTGCTCTCAGTTTTTGAATTTTCACCCACTCCTTCTTACAGATCGTTTGAACAAATATTTTCAGGCTGTCTTGGAGGCAGTGCATGTTTGATCTGCCCACAGATTTTTCTGTGATGATCAAGTCAGCTAGCTGCATGTCTCTTTCTAGTTGCATTTCCTTGACTGACTGAACGGGATTTGTAGTAACAATTTGATTTGGTTTTTTTTTCAAATAAAGTGCCTTCTTCTTTCTCTCCAAGGAATATTCCAGGAGTGCATGGAAGCAACACTCACTTAAAGGCATGACTAATTCTTAAACAAGATCCAATTGATTTCTTCCTTGTTGTTTTTCCAATCTTGATGAATGTGGATAAAGGTCTTAATTTCAACTATACCTTGCCAAGAACATTTGTTTCCAAAGTGTGACATTGCACAATTGTTTAGCTGACAGCAATACAGAAAAGCTAATGTTCAGGTCTAATAGACAATGTGGGAGGGTGATTTGTATCAGCCTTTCTTTATATTGGAACACTTCTGTATATTGGACCATGAGATCCAGTTTTCTTCTCATCTAGAATTAGCTCTCCTGAAGTGACAGGTGCCATGTAAGAAATACATGCATTCTATACAAATGCAGTATTATATATTGAAATAAAAAACAAGCAAAAAAAAACTGAAATGAAAGTGAAATGTGGTGCGATCATCAAAAGGAACAAAAAAAGAGGAAGATGATGACAAAAATGATGGAACTTCTCCATTCACTTACCATGTCTTTATTTATTAGTAGTACAGACAACATCATTCTACTGCAGGGCGCCTTTTTTATGTCTTTGTCTATAATCAAGATTTTCTCCACCGTTGACATGTTTGTTATCTTCTTCTGCATTCAGAAGATGACTGAGTACTGCCATAGAACGGCCAAATTACCTCACTACGATGCCAGCTTAATAAACATGTTGAAAGAGGGAGGATAGTGATCCATGACAGCTTTAAAAGCGAGTGGGTCATATTTATAGACATAAAGGGAGCATATGTAATACAAACAACTCTGAACCTCAAGAAGCTGTTTACTCTGCCTGTAATTTGCATAAATGAGAAAAAAATATGAGTGAACTTTCCAAGAAATACATAATTTAAATATGGACAACTGCATCAGTGCAACGAGACTTTATCTTAAGAGCAGTTCTTGCAGAATTAAAACATGCAAACTCAGGTTTGACAACATTTAGCAACAAAAAATACATTTGTGAACATACCTGACCTTTGCTTAGTGCTACCATGAAGAGTAAAGACCCAGACAATTTATTTAGCGCCTGAAGTCTTATTGATCTTTCTTTGTATTTGAGTGTGATTTGTTCAAGAGAAGAAAATCCTGTCTGATAATGTTGAGTAATGAATGTATTTGCTGGCAAACATGAAGTAACTTATAAAATATGTGGTGATGTGACAACATGAAGGCGCAAATTGTTTTTGTACATTTATAGCAAGATGGAGTCCACATTAATGAAAGAAAAGGTATCAATCTTTTCAAATCATATCTGTGGTTTCAAAAATTAAATGATATGATTTATTACCAGCTTCTCATCTCAACCTTGTGGACAGAACTGAATGAAATAAATACTTGTTTTTTTCTGGAATAAGGGATGAAACAACAACACGGCCGACAAATATACAAAAAAGTTTAGAATATTGTACATGTGGAAAAATATCCGAGTAATTTGTAAAAATATAATAAAAGAATTGTATTTTTCTTCATGCAGATAATACTTGTATCTTCTATTTAATTCAGCATTTGTTTTAAATTCACTTGAGGCAATGAATGAAACAAAAGTGCCTAACAAACCTATTAGAAAACATGCAGAGCCTTACAAAATTACAAGTTAAAGTGAATGGATATGTTTTGGTAAGTTTGCTTTTCATTGTTAGATGACAGCTTCAACAGTGTTCTTTAAAATGTTCACAGCTTGGAATATTGATTTATGAGCTGTAAACTTTTCCATAACTTTATCACTAACCTACTGACCTGTCTGCTGTGTTTCTTGGTTCTTGGTCTGTTTGTGGAGCTGCTTTTCATTAATGTTTTCTAACAAATGTCTGATTCCTTATAAAAGAGCTTCATTTATACAGGGATTAAATTACACACATGGATTGTGGTAAAATATTGTTTTAGCTCACTTGGAATTTCAGAGTACAATTAGTTCAAGACAAATCAATTCCACATTTATTCCTTAATTGCAAAAACATCTAAAAATTCATTTATTCGTTTCTTTACCTTCACAAGTTGGCTTTACTTTGTATTATTCTTTCACATAAAATCCCAATAAGATTTCTGGTGGTAAAGTAATAAAAAGTTACAAAAACGTTCTAGGGGTATGCAAGAAACTTTATGTTCTGGTACATATTATGAGAGAAACGTGAAAATAAGTCATCTCTTAGGACTACCTGATAGCAGACAGCATAAAGACGTTCTCTTCTCTGCCGTTGGCTGGACTCTCAAGGCTGGAACAACCAGGCCTCATTTTGGTTAGGTTTCCCATTTTTTACTCAAAATAAACCAACCTAGGGCTTCCTAATTACTGAGAAACTGCCACTCCACATATTTCCCTGGTAAATAATGTTCCAGGAGAGGGGAGGTTTTCTTTAAAGCACTTGTAATTGTATTTGGTTTTCATTTAAATTGCTCTCCTCTCCAACAGGCAGAGGAGAGCAAGATTTTATCAGATTTTACAGAAATACAAGAAATATGAATTATTGGATTGTGTCTACTGTCCTTAATACTGACTGGCATGAAAAGAGTTTTGCACCTACCAATCATTTGCATAAGTATACAATGGAAAAGATGGGCAAGCCTGAAAAAAAAAACACTTAAGCAGTACTTTACAAGAATAAACATAGCACATTCTTTGTGTCTTTACCTTTGTGTTTTTTATGTTCAAGTGACAGTGACATTTGAAAAAGGCTTGTGTTTTTTGTCTTCTTGTTGGATTACTTAACACTGTGATTTCAGAACAATATGTAATTTACACAAAAATGGCTATAATTTTGTATCTGTGACAAGAAACAGCTTGAAAGGGGGAAAAAATACCTGCAGTGTTGAAGCAGGAGGGATGGCAGTATCTGAAGCTGCCTATTATGTGTCTCCACATATCCACCCACTGCCTGGTCCAAGGCTGTCTGTGCTGCCTAGCTGTTGCGAAGGGACTATCTGTGATACAGCAGAGCTCTCAGTGCACAGAGCACGCTGCTGATGCCAGGGGCCTGCTATCCAAATCTGTCGGCACAGTCTCATTTAACAGATAAGAGGCTAATCTACTGGGTGGGCAGTGGATAGAGAAACACAAAGCCCCTCTTGTTGCTTGCTTACCATTCTCCACATTCTTGAAATGTGTATAGACATGTGCAGACAAAACAAAACCTTTCTCTAGGATCTTTTGGTTTATCCCCTTGAGGCTCAGAAATGCCCTTTATACATTAGACACCCCAGTATGTTTGATTAGGCTGGCTGGATTGCTTTTACTTATTTGAATGTCATTTATAGCTGATTGTATGTGCTCCTTTTTTATATTGTGCTGGTGGTAGGGTTACATTTAATGTTATGTAATTATATATATAGGTTGCTGAACTTATTGGAAATCAGTATGTGTAATAGATCATGCTCTAGTTGCTAAGCAGCTGCTGTACTTACACACCATACTCTTTGGATAATCCTCACAAGATAAGAGCGTGATATTCTTCATGCTTTTGTTCAAAATAAACTTATTGTTTTAATACTTGTATTTAGTTATTTTTAGGATTTTGTGGCACTTCTGGCCTTTTTTAAACAATCACACAGGAAAATATAGGGTTGAGGTTTGCAGCAAAGTCCAAAAGCTTGGATTCAAACTCTGAATGAAAGCAGGGATGAACTTGCCAGTACTACTACAGTTACCTGAAAGTGTAAAATGAGACGTATAACCCACAGCTAAACCTTTCAAGTCCAAACAGCACAAAATAACTACTGTTCTTGTTGATTCCCAGCATGGGAGCATGCAAATGACTGAGTATCTTAATCGTGAACGGAATGAAAAAAGGCAAAAAGCTTTTGAAACACTGCAGTTCTTCTAAATTGTTTTGTTTCTTTGCTTATTGCACATAATATAACTCAAATCTTTGATATGATGTGTTTCTCACACCATGCTACTTGTATTACCTGGATTAGAGAAAAATGCTTTTGGCTCTCTGTAAATTACACATAAACTACAGGCTGGTTGTTTTATGGGATCTTGTGTTATTTGAGCCAGCAAACAAAAATAATTAGACTACCTTGCAAAGGTGTTCCCACCCCTTGATCTTTTGCACATTTTCTCAAGCTACAACCACAAAATTGTGGGCATGTCATTTGGATCTTATGTGATAGACCAACACAAAGTGGTATATAATGGAAAAAGTATATAAAAAGTACACACACCATTCACCTCAAAGGAATACTTTGTAGAAATGTTCTTTTGTTCACCAAAGGAAAAGGACAGGGGAGTCTTTTTGCCACTCCTGAATTTTTTGGGGGGGGATTCTGTCTCTACCAGCTTCACAAAACTAGACTGAAATTCACTGACATTTTGGCATTTTTCTAATAGTTCCTCAAGTGTTGTCCAGTATTTAGCTCCATCTCCAACCTGACAGCAATACAACCTGACCAATTTTCCTGTTGCAGTGGAAGAGTAGCAGCATGATAACTATGTTTTCCGTCACCATTTTGCATGGTGAACAAATAGTTTGGTCACATTGAGCCACATATTTGCTATGACTACAGTTTGCTATGACTTATAGTAAACTGTAGATATGATATCTCATCACCTTTATTTATTCAATTATTTATTCATTTGGTACAGGTTTTTTTTAAAGAAAATAAGTAACCAGTAGGACAAGAGAAAGCATGTGTATGCATTACCAAGAACACAATAATTAGCTTACCACTAATTCCTTTTCTGTTTGAAAAGGAATTGAAATAAGTGAACACATATTTAATGGTGGTTGTGTGTTGCATATTTTCTGCCCAGGTCATGCTTAGAAATAAGATGGTCTTTTACCTGATTAGATAAATGAAATAAAATTTTAAAATGATACCCTATCTCATTTTAATGTAACATTAAAATGACTCAGTCATTATCAGAAATTTGCAATTAAAAACATGTTGTGGTATTGATACGGCTGTTCCATTTACCCTACAAAAAGAACCAACAAATAAATTACATTACATAAAAACAAAAGGATTTCAAACTGACTCTCATAAAAGGACAAGAAAATTTACTGACCCGTGATAATAATAATGACAATTGTAAATAGCAACCAGACATACTCCTTGCCAATCTACACCATATTTAACCATATAATAATACACATAAGTTATATAACAAGCAAATTAAATTGAAAAACAAATGATGATAATAATGATAGTAAAATAACAATCATAATATACTAATGATGTGCCGTTCCATTGTTACATTGATATAAAATCTTTTCACGAACTTTATTTTAATGATGGCTTTCTTCTTGGCCACTCATGTTCATAAAAAGCAGAGTTAAGCCAATTTACATTATTAATGCTTTCCTTGTCCAGCCTTCTGGTTCAGTGGGATGTTATTTACTCACCAATGTACTCTACTTTAACATCAAATCCTAATAAAATACACCTAAGTATTTCTGCTTGTTAAATGACAAAGAGAGAAAAGGTTCAAGTAGCATGGCTTTTATGGGATACTTTGTATTCTTTTTTTCATATTTCCTACAATAAGTATGAGAGAGAAATTTCTTTGCTTCAAAAGTTGAATTTCAACATAGCTGGTGTTGCCACATTGTCGTGGCTTTGTGTCTCATTACCTTTGTCTTCACCTTCTTACAATTTCTAGATCAAAAGCTGTTTGAAGAAAGCATTTCATATGTGACACATGAGACAGCCAGCGCAGATATCTTTCTCTATGAAGTTGCTGTCTGGAGGCCTGATGGCATTGAAAGTTGTATTAAAGGAATATTTCTCTATTTTTTGCCTACTTCTGGTAAAAGTGCAAGAATCACAAAGTAACTCAGTATCCTGATAAAAAAAGGAATGCTGAAATTCTTTACATGCTCTGCTTCTTTTGCACCCTTGAAATTTCCTTTACCTCTCCTTGAAATAAAAGCCAGAACCTCCCACATACTTATCAGATAAAGTTCCTGCCTACAGGCAGTTTCCAACCACAACATAGAAAACTGTGCTGCCATAATGTTGCCTGCATTGCACATTTGTGCACCTGCGGATGACACATTATCTTGTGGACTGGTTCAGACATAGCCTGGAGAGACATTTCTTCTTACATCTGCCATGATGTCATCGTCAATTTTTTAAAGTTTCTTTGCAGACACCAAATTAAGGGAGCATGTGACCCTAGGCTTTGGCTCTCTGTCTCCAAGATTAAAATGGAGATAATTACCTGCATAAAATGCCCCTTTTAAAAAAAATGGTTTTATTGAAATTGGAACATGGTTTTAGAGAAAACTTAATTTCTTTCACAGCAGGAGAACACTTTAATTTAGAGGGAGATGTGATTCAATAAAACTAAGTAGGGATCTGTCACAAATCACAAAAATGGGTCTTTTAACGTCTTTTGAGTTTGTATAAAAGATATTTAAGAAATATATTGTATTATGTTATGCTGAACATACATTTACCTTGACATACATTATGTATTTTTTATTATAGGAATACATTACTTTGGCTTGACAAGTCACATCTTTCTGGCTGTCGTTTGCCTTATATTTAAAGTAAATTACAAGGCTGCAGAGGCAGTAAACACATCTGTATGCTGCCGTTGAGCATTCATGCACTAACAGACTTACTTCAACGACACACATGGTGAGCTGAGTAGAGATCCATAACTCACTCTCAATCCCACATTTTCTTCTGCAAATTGTGAGATGTGACTTGTGACCTAGTTGTCTCTGTATTAAAAACTGCATAATGCAGCTTTAAAATCAGATTATGTTAGGACTGAAGGAACTCAATTTGTCATGTTTGAGTCATTTAATTATTTTTTTTATGTTCATGAGCAAGTACTGTCACATTCTTTAAGTGTCCTGCAAGTGGAGACACACAGCTTTGGAGAACAAATGTTATATTAGTACAAAATACAAGGATTATGATTATGTTTTCATCAAAAGATGGATAAAACTGTATCTGGTTTCCAAAAAGATGTTAACAAGTAGGATTTAAACCCATAATGATTATTTAGCTGCACTGTGTTTTTATCTCATCTGTAACAGCTGCTTTTCATGCTGTGGAAGTGGGATACATACTTGCTTAAGTGGTGAAAGTCAAAATTCCTCAGTCTCAGCCATCTCCAGAAGGAAATGGCTTTGTCAATTTCTGATAAATGTTCTCTCCTGGCACTACAGCAACTCATTCACCTTTCTTGTAAGCTAAAATATTTTTCCAGCAACTAAACCAGTGGTTTAGTGGTCCATTTTATAACCCTGGCTGAAATAAGACTTAAACATTTTCAATTCCACGGCGTTATACAGGCTTGCTGTTCACGAGTGAAAATAATTTTTTAGAGAACTTTAATCAGACCGATGCCGCTATTTACATGACCATCTTTGAGTGAACATAGCTCACCTTGACATAATAAAACAATGCTCTGTTCAGGCCTGAAGTAAAAATCCGTACTGTGTTTATAGCAACAAATATATGCGTACCTTTTCCACCCACTCTTCACAGTCTTTGTGAGGACTAGATATTAATACCATATGCATCTTTGTGGCTTTCAAGTTGATTAGTGTGTATTTGGAATCACTTTAAATGTACAAACAGTTTATGTTAGCAAAAAGAATAGCATTATAGACTAAAATGGATGTAAGACATATTGCAAATGTTATGACATAATTGATATAGTATTTGTTAAATCATGTCATGACCTTATACCACTAAATTAATTTCAATCATTCCCACCTGCATGTTTGTCTAAATTGCTCTTTGGCTCTGCCTTTCTAATATGAATATGCTTTGATCTAAAATACTGTGTAATGGTCTGCTGTATTTTTCCAAAGAGGTGAAACTTCCCAGATCCATTTGGTAGAATTAATTAAAGGTTTCTTTGAAATAGGAAAGTCGGTTTCTCCCTCACCCTCACTTCAAAATCTTACATAGGGGCTTCAAATACGAACTCTGGGTCCTGCCCTCATTTACCCCAATGTTTTCAAAACAACCCAAATAGTAGCACTTGTTCCTGCCTCAATGTCATCCACTTCAGTTTGTACAAAAATAAACACCACTGCACTTCTCTTCAGGGGAGTTTCCAATCAATATGATGATGTTAGTGCTTAACGGCTCTGTGTTGATATTTACTTTATAAATAACTGACGCTAAAATTTAGTACCACTAATAGGCAGCTCAAGTAATGACAGCAGCTTTATGCACCACAATTTGAAAACCATGGAAAGAATTATCTTGAATTTTTCTCAGATATGGGAGCAGCACATTTAGCTCTCTGAGTTGCATTACTAGTTAGAGTTTAATTCAATCTAAATATCGAAGGTTGTAACTAGCACAGAACGAGAAAATAATTTCACAAGCAAGAGATTAAATATTCAAGGATGGATACTCTGTTTTTTTTTTTATTTTTGTTTGGAGCATTGAGGTATATAATGAGCTGGAGATACTTTAAAATGTAGTTGCTTTGACAAATTTTTATGTACAGACAGGAGAAGATGGGAATATATAAATGCCACACTGTTTGTTTTAGGGATTTATTAGAATTAGTTTTCCTGGCAGCAACTTTTTTTACTGCATTTTACTAGTCATTCTAACCATTGAGAATGCTTTACACTACGCTCAAATTTCCCAATTGCATTCACAAATTCACACACATTCACACACAGATTTTTCATGTTCATAGAAAATAGATAAAAGCATGGAAACACATATCACCATGTCATCTGTGACTTTTCTTTACATATTTATTTTGATTTCTGTTCATGGAGTGCTCAACAAAGCAACCACTTGCAGATCAAGAAACACTAAATCTCCCATCAGTATTCACCCCCGTCCATCTGTTCTGTCCATTGCCTGCTTTGACTGCATTGTCTGAATCAGTACACTCACTTCAAAGTAAAGCCATGAATCTTCAAAGGAATCCAGCGTGGAAATGTGCCTTCTAAAATACATTTATGCATCAGAATGCAAATCACTGACACAGTTGTAAACACGTTCAGATGCTATAGAGAAGGTATACACAGGTGTGTAAGTCTGGTTCATTTTTAATAGTCTGTAGAAGTTATTATTTACTGGGGATGGGAGCACCTGTAGCTTTGGCGCTCTCTTCATGTAAATTATAAAGGAATTTACTTTTTACTTATGTGCTAGAAATCTCTTTGATGTTTCTTAAATAAAAATAAAGGGGAAAAAAAATCAAAACATCACTCCACGATTGAAAGAGAATCAAAGATGATTTCAGCTTTCATGAAGATCAAGCTGCCGCAGAGGGCACTTTAATGAAAGTTGAACCTACTCTGAGCCTCCGGCTAAAGCAGGAGTTCAGCCATTCTTCACATGTGTCTCCCCCCAGATGACACAAAGACTGAAGAATGCTGAGAAAATCGGCGTGGGGATGGTTCAGTCGTAGTCGTAGTTTTTTGCCCCGGAGGAGAGGAAAGAAGAAGGAAGATGCTCCACAGCTGTGGGATCGTACTTGCTGTCGTGGTGCCATCTCTCGTTGTTTCACTCTTGCTTACTACCAGGAGCATTTGTTCAGCCTGAATGCTCCCAGACAAGCAGGAATGATGTGCATTGTGCAGGGGAAAGCAAGTGGGTTCCTACATACTATGGCTGATTACAGCGCACGCGGGGCTTTTGTGAATTTTGATTACCATCTAATTTTCAGCTCTACTTGATTATAGAAATTATGATGTAACAGAGAATACACACGTGAGCCTTTCAGAGTTAACAATACTAATTAGAAACCATCTAAACTAAGACACATATTCACAGTTTGTTGGGATAAATCTCTAAAAATAAATCCAAATAATACAATTAAACCAAATTTTTTTCTTCCCCTCCCACTGTGCAGGCAGGCAGAAATGCACCTACACACACAGAGGGAGGCCTTTTGATGACTTTCTGGGCTGCTGACTGTGTTCATGTTGCTCCATTGTTTGTGACACTTGTTTTAAAGCAGTCTGAGTCCCTTCACCCAGGTGATTGAGGTGTCATATGCTAAAATGGGTCTTAGTATATCACATTGACTGATAGCTAGTACCTGGTCCGACCCACGCAATCAGTTTGCTTTCTCTCTCTGCCTCTCTCTGCCTCTCTCTCTCTCTCAGAATGAAGGATTTCAATCACACAGCACCTCCTACTGTTCAAGGAACAAGCACTAGTGTAACAGATTGATCTGAGCAGAGTCCAGGTGAAGCTTTTATAGTTCTTGGTGTCGATAAAATTATATTTCTGTAAAATCTTTCTAGCATTTCTTTGAGAGACATTAAGAGTTTTCATGCTTAACTCCTTTGGGGGAGATTTGTAGTTTATATATATATATATATATATATATATATATATATATATATATATATATATATATATATATATATATATATATATATATATATATATATATGTTTGTGTGTGTGTGTGTGTGTGTGGGTGTGCATAGTAATAAATATTACAAATGTCATTACAAATGTTAATGTCGATGTGAGGATTGAGGCCAAAAATGATATTTTACATAAAATGATCAATTGCACGGATAATAATGTGGATATTTATTCCCTTACAGTGACTGACTTTGTACAACAGAGGTCCAGCCAAATGGCGCTGGTAGAATGGAGATCATTTGCATGCAATGAGTGTGCATCAAGTGATTTTATCAAAAAGACACGTGTGTGGAAGGTTCAATCACTGGTTGAACAGTATTTTCTTTTTCTCCTTTTTCCTCTGTTTTTTTTTTATTTTTCAGTTGAATTCTTAACGGTGTGTATCACCGTGGAACATGTTCTGAAAGCATTAATTCTGCTCTAACATCACAAAAACATAGCATAAACAAACTGTAAATAGGTCCCAGTATAGGTGGTATATTGTGATATACAGTTCAGTAATCCAATGACCTTTTGGTAAAGAGCTTCTGCAAAATCTGCTGGTCCTGCACTTAATAAAGCAACGTCTATTCCCAGCGGCCAGCAGGAGAAAAAATCCATAGTTCAAGTGTTGGAGGTCATTAATGAGGTTTCTAGCTCAACACATGCAGTATTTAGGTGCAATGTTCTGAACAGAGGGACATCTGACGCCTCATCACTTTCTAGCAAGAAAAATTACAGTCTCCCAAAAAATACAGAGACAAATCTGGTCAAAACGTTCTCTATGGTACTTCTGTATGACATATTGAGGATTGGCAGGAGAAAGTAGACTCTCCTCATGCTGTGCAGGGAGTGTAGATGCTATGCCTCCCTCTTTATCAGCGACATGGTCTTCCAACCAGCTTCTTCGCTTCCTGTTGTTGTCCCCAGTGAGCTCCACCACCACTGCTCTCTTGTCAGCAAACATCTAATCTGACCAGTGGCAACCCATAGGATAGAGCCTTTTAATCAGGGTAAAGAGCCGGAAGCTTGAAACAAAACCCTGCTAATGTCATTGCAAGGGTGATAACACTGGAGACGTTCTGTCTACACTCTCTACAGGATGAGGGGAGTCCATCCTGTAAAGAGGAATAAATAAAAGAAATAAATTATGTGGATAGGCAGTTGACCAACTAAAGTTGATCTTTCAGTGAGGAGATCCAACAGTGAGTTACACAAAGAGGTGCAAATATTGTGGAATGACGGGACCCATAGATTCCAAAGGTACATATAAATTTAAATGATGCGCTCTTTCTATTTATCGTGACTGTGTGAAAACATTGTGGCATACTTCTGTAAGTAAGTAATTTACCTTATTGTAAAATTTCATGCATTGTCTGGTTTGGTTCATCCTCAAACTGCTGTTTTGAAAGCGGACTAAACTGTCTGGACGTCTCACATGCAGAGAGTTTGTCCCAGAAGGTAGAGAGCATAAAGCTGAAGAAATCCATTCTCTTCAGGTGGCTTGTTTACGGCTAAGAGCAAAAAAAAAGGAGAAATATCACATTCATGCAGAGTTGGAGTTTCTGTTTTTGTCCTTGGTGAAGTGCCCTACTTGTTTTTTCTCCAGACAAGTTTTGTTTTTTTCTCTTTGGTCTAGATTTATATAAAATGAACATACTATGAAATTTAGATATTTTGACATCTTGACAAAACTTCAGTGGCAATAGTCTGAGATGTCTTAAATGACTTGGATTGGTATTAAGAGTAAAGATTGTTTGTTGTAAATCCTCAGAATCATGATATTTATTTACATATCTGTTTTCCTCTATTTTATTCATAAATCTATCATTCCGTATTAATGTTTTTTTATTATTTAAAAAATTTTGAAATTATTTCAAAATTGCACTTTATAACATTTATTTCACGCTGTTTAGATACATTTCCTTACAATTTCTGTGGCTAATAGTGAGCTAACGTAGATACAACTTTCCAGCTAAAGTGAGATAGAAGTGTTTTTCTTTTTAAAATGAACACATTTGAAGTCAGAGAAATAGTCTTGCCAGCTCTCGGCAGGTGAGTGTCTGAGTCTGTCTTGTGGGAAAGTTTGAATCCTTTGGTGCTGCAGATGGTGAGCAGCAGAGAACAGGGTAACACACACAAGGAACAAAATCATAATTTTGACAAAAAAAAAGGAAGATCCAGTGAAAAACGTGTTTGATGAAGGAGACAGAAATGGAGATTAGGATTCTTCACAATACTGGGCATATTGATCTACATATTGATATTATGGATTCCAAGATGAGCATTAGTATCGGATGGATTCTAGCATGATGAGATCAGTACTTTTATTTGCAGTTTCTCTTTTATGTCTAGCAAATTGCCCAGAATTTAGAGTTTACGCCAACACATATGCAGGAATTAAAATGACAAATATCAAGAGCTTATATTTTCAGTTTGTAATGTTTGCATTCAAGACGTCTGATTTCTTTCAAATACAATCTGTTTAATTCCCCTGTAAGCAGAGTTTCGCTCCAACACTGTCTATGCAAACACCACACCTCTCTCTCTCTGCTTTCACAGTGTAAACTGTGATTGGAGTTGCAATTTCTTTGTTTAAATTGTGATTTTCTCCTCAAGCAGCTGAAAACATCTTCCTGAAACAAAAAAATATACACTTATGTAAAGATATATACCTCAGGTGTGAAATATTTTTATGGCTGTGTATTATTATGCTTTTCTGCTAAATACTGTAGGGAAAATCATTTCTATTCAGATTACAGTCATCCTAATAAATGACTGTGTGGTAGAAATTAAATTATTTTAATTATTTTCTGCTACATTGTGTTGTATTGTAGTTGGTTAGTAAAATAAAACACGTATTTGCTTAAAATTGTTGTCCTGTATTTTGTCATAATCATAATCAACTGACTTAAGTTAGAAAAGCAAATAATTAAATGATTGGTTGGGGGTTGTACTCTCCCTCTTTATCAGCTTGCTCTGCCTTTTTAACTTATAAGAGCCAGGGGCCTAAAAAGCTGAGCAGAGAGATAAGGAGAGCTGGTTCTCCTCTGGGGACTGCTCTCGAGCCTCTAGAGATGATTGTGCAAAAAAACCCATAAAAAACAGATGCTTCATAAAATGAAGAACATAATGAACAACAATAATAAAAAAATCATCTCCAAGGAACTGAAATACAACAATAGAACATCCTGAGTCTTGAACCTAAATAAGAAAGGAACAGATCCACACCATGTGGGTCCCTTCAAATTAAATCTCCATCTTTGTCTTTTCTGTGCTAATCAGCACTAATACCATCCCACAATATTCATGTGGGCCCCACATTAAAAACAAACTAGTGCTCCCTTGACTATCATGTAACATTTTGGATCACTGCAGAGTAATAGTTTTGTTTTTCACTTACAATTTGACGATTGTTGCTTTAAATAATATTTAAAGGTTTTTGTTTATTTTCCTAGTTAAATGAAGTAATAATTTAACCAATACAGCATGCTTGTTTTTTCTTTGATCCTAATATAGATCTAAGGAGTGAGGCATCAGTAAATATGGTCAAATTGAAAGGTAATGTTCTTGTGCAACAATTTTTATATTTTAAATTCTACTCTTACAGCTAATCAAGCCTTGCATTTTCAATCTTACACACATGACCTACGAGTATGTCAATATCTGAGCTTATTTATGTTATTAATAATAATAATAATAATAATAATACATTTAATTTATAATGCCCTTTAAATATCAAATTGAAAACTCAAAGTGCACATTCACTCGGTGCTGATGGCAAGCAGCACCGTGTGCCACTAGCTGCCATCAGCAGCTCGTGCTGCTGATGGCAAGCACTAGCTTGCCATCAGCAGGCAAGATGGGTGAAGTGTCTTGGCCAAGGACACAAATGATGAGGGGAGGCAGACAGGGGATCGAACCAGTGATATAAGAGATGCTTATAATCTTAAATTTCTTATTTCGTAAGATTTGTCATGTATGGATTCTAATGAAAACTGCCTTTTACCTGGAGTTGCACAGATTGTATTTCTCTTGTTTCTGATGTGCCGATGTTGTACAGCATTGCAAAAAAAAAAAGAAAAAAAAAAGTTTAATACCTTGTATGTCACCTGCACCTATAAACCTGCGTTTTAATAAAAACACATTCTTGTTTGTCTGGTTTGTCTCTGCCACTGTGTCCTCACACCTGCGTTGATCCGTCTCACTGCAGCAATATCTGCAGCTCTTTCATCTCAGCAAGTGACTGAAAACCAGCAGCTCTTTTGTGCTTTTGGGAAATAAGCACTTAATAACTTTAACCAACTGTGTGATTTTTTTTTCTGCAATCACTTCAGCCATCAAGTCTTTACTGCTGTGCCTCAGTCTTTCAAATCAAAATTAAATGTCACCATCAAATGCACAAATGATACACACTGCAACAGCTTGCAGAGACGACAATTTAAAAAGGAAATTATTAAGATCTCTAACAATATGAGGAGAAAACTAAACTTTGTGTTCTCCCCATTTTTCATTGCTTTGTGTAAATGAGAGGCACCTGGGATCATTTGTGAAATCGATGGCAGTGTGAAGCTCCCATTACACAGATGGCTCCTTCTTCACATGAGAGCAGTGGGAGCTGTCAAGAAGTCTAGCTCAGTCTTTAAATTATTGATTCACTTTGTTGGGAGAGAACTTCTGTTAGAGATTCATATGCGGAATAATTGTTGTGAGTAGTAAAAATTGTGTTTTTCAATCTAAACTGAAAAAAACGTTTAAAATAATTTGCTAAACAAATGAAGGAAGGCTTGTTTATGGTTGTTTATTTTATTTTATGAATTTGTCTACAGACTCACCTAGAATTCCTTAGAGATATTTCTCAGAAAAATGTAAGGGAAAGATGCTGCTGTTTTGATTTTGATAATGTTGCGTGTAGAAAAAGAGGAAGTATAAAAAACTACCCTTTTTTATCCTTTTTACTTTCTGTTCTTGTCAGTGACAAGAATTCAAATATTGTTTAGTCTGACTTAATATTGTTTTGTTAGCGTTCTGTACTTTTGATTGTGAATGGAAAGGTTCAAAATTACAAAAATAAGTAAAACATTTTTTAAATCCCTGTAGGAGAGTTTCTGTTGCAAACAAAGCTATTCGTCTGTTTTTACTGCTGTGGTTTAAATTGTTCTATTGTTGTTGAAGACTGTTGACTTGATACTTGTCCAGCTACCATTGACTCCAACTACAATGTGGGTGAGCTTCTAAAGATCGTTGCTAAAACGCTGTCTGTTTTCAGTGCTGCAGGAAGCCTAGAGATAGAGAGATGAATGGAAGGAAAAAGTGTGATAGAAAAAAAATGCAGAAGAAAAGGGATAATGCACAACCTTGGGAAGTTTGTGGAGAAACACCTATCCAAGGGGTGGTGGGAGATTCACAAGATGTGAAGTCCAGCTGGACTAAAAGCCAAAAAAGTCATAAAACTCTAACGTATCCAGGTCACAATCCTGACCGTAGGTCTGTTCTGAACAGGAGACAATGCCAGAAGTCTGTCTCAGTGTTTTAACCTTTTTGTGGGGTGAAAGTAATGCATTTCAGTTGAACTGTGTTTGACTGTGTGTTTTTAAAATTTTTAGAGCACGTCATCCTTCCATTTGCTGACAAGTTTTACAAAGATGTAGATTTCATTTTCCAGTAGGACGCTTCCATCAGTACCAGTATTAATGGAATTTGCTTCCTCTCCTCACCTAAACCCTGTAGAAAATATATGGAAATTTAAGATAAGAGACACCGGATCCAACAATTTGGACTCGCCGAAGAATGATGTTAAAGCCACCTTGGCTAAAGACCCTTTAAATAAATGTAAACGTAATGCATCGCAGTGTTAGCAGTACACCGACAGCTACACTAGATGGCGCCAAGTGAAAGAAAACTACTGATCTGATACATCTAAAACTTCAAAAGCTGTCAAGAGGATCTTGTATCACGTATTTGTACTTTTAAGTCTGTATTCGGCTGCAGTTTGTAGGTAATAGCTATGAGATTTACACTTAAAATGTATTTTGTATAATAAGAATATAAAAGGGGAGGAAGAAGCAAAATTAGACGGTGAACAAAAGCTCCAAACACTGCAACTTTTCTGAATCAAATACACGCGTATGCTGATATACTGCTGATAAACTTCCAACACATTAATACTGAACGTGGGGAGCTGCGCTGCGACGCACAGTAGAAGTGCGCAGCACTCCCAGATCGTGGTCCTGCGGGGATAGAAGGAATCACACACCCCACCAACTCGCCGGCAGAGGCGGGGATTCAAACAGAGCATAGCAGCTGAAAGCAGCTGAACCCAGAGATTTTTATTTTTCTTCCCGAGATTGTTGGTGTTGGAGAAAACGCGTTAATCGCATATGTCTGCATGTGTGCGTGTGTTGGGGTGCGTGCGTGTGCGAGAAAGAGCGTGTGCTGGTGTCTGTGTGTGCGTGTGATTCCCCTCCTCAGCGCACAGGCGCCCTGTACTCCAGTCTGCTGACACACCGAGAGGACAGTCCGCTCTGCACCTCCGAGTCACCGGACTATATGTGGATACAAAGGCCGATAAACGCAGATCCAGGGGAATAGTTCAGTGAGAACAGCAGCCCGAGACCTCTTTCATGAAAACGGGTAAGTGGACGCTTTGGTGTCTAATTTACAACTGAGGTCGCGCTTGTGAAAAGTGAAATGTTAGGTCTGATCTCCTGTTATTTCTTGCAATATGTCTTTTTAAACGACAAGAGGGGAAGTTGTGTTAATTTAAACTACTGAAATTAATCAGATCTTTCTATCCATCCACTAAATCATCTGTCATATTTTGTCGCACTTATCTGAGTTGTAGCCTGTATAATAAATCTTCTGTGTGCATATTTTAATTATTGAAGTCATAATCTCCATTAACTGCCTGCGCTGGTAAATCCAGCACATGGTGAAAAGTGTCCAAATGAGGGGACAACTGGTCTGTTGTTGAGTGTGTGTGCGTGTATGGGGGGGCGTGTGTGTGAGTGTGTGTGTTGACGGTTTTATGGTAATAAAAGCGGACCCTGCTGAAGACGAGGCCAGTCCTGACCACAAAGACTGTTCTCAACAAGTACAGTACAGTGGGCGCCTGCTTGGTGCTGAGGCAGCGAGTGTGTGTGACAGCACCATTATTCACCAAGATGCCTAATTGCACCATGCCGCACTGGATAGATGCACTGTCTTCATGATAACGAGCCGAGAATTAAAGCAGAAACTAAGTGCTGATGGCATTTGGCTGGACAGCTGCTCTTTAATTTTATTATTATCAGACTGGGGAAAAAAAATATCTGTCGCTGCATTGAGTTTCAGAGACTCTGATATACACAGCATTTGATTCTTTGTCACAATACAGAATAATTATATTTTATTCCAGTTCCTTCTGTAGCAAACTGGTAGATATATTTTACCTAGTTAAATTTAAAATAGTCTACAAAAATGATCAAATTACAATACAAATTTATGATCACTAATTTTGAAAAGCTCTGATTTAGCTCTGCTAACAAGTAAAAATAAAACATTTAGTGTACAATGTCACTAAGTATTTTTTATTTTTCTAAAATATGCTTTCAAGTGAAATAACACATGTTCTCAATTTAATCCAATACAATCCAATATGTAACTTTTAATATTTTGACTAGAGGCAGTTTCACACTGAGTGTAATATAGCTTACAGTTAAACAGGATTTTGTCACTGTTCCAAAGCAAAAACACAACAGATAGATATATCCAGGAAAGACAAAATTTCCTATTTCCAGTCAACAGCCAATTTCTTAATACATTCCCAATGGTGTGATTGCTAGTTCTTATTAGTAAGTGAGCATTTTATCCACACTTGAATCTGATAGTTAATAAAATAAGCTACTGCTTACCTTAAATGCAAAAACAGCTGATTAAAACCCTGATTGACTGAGTGGTTGTTGGTAAGGCATTTGTCTAACCAGAAAGAGACAAATGTGAAGCCATCACATAACAGTTTCTGGGAGTTGGATGAAACACGTAACATGGTCTTTTTTTTACAAAAAAAAATTGGATACCTCATTTTAGATTTGTCCTCCTGAGCACCGAGGAGAAATCAATACAGAACACGATTTTATTCTGTGGTTGTGTGCGGTTAAAAGGGCGTCTGCTGGAGTGCAAACACAATACTTAGCCTATTCCTGGAAACTGAATAGAACAAACAATTTAGCTGATGTGTGGCAGCACTGTATTTTAGAGGAACTCCAGGGGGTGCAATGTCAGACCATCACATATTGCTGCCTCCCTGTCCAGATTCAATTCCTTAATGCACTCTGAGAGGTTGAGATCTAATAAGAAGTGGAAGAACATCTTCAATAATGAAAGCCCACCTGCATCTGTGGTGCAGAGAGAGGCTGGGGGCTGAGAGGCTTCATAAATAACAGAGGCCAGATCCTGACATGTGCTGCTCCAGCATCTGGGAACTGCCAATAATCCTTCTCATCTACTAAGCTGCTGTTCTGGCCGACTGAAAGGAGACGAGGGGGCAGGGAAGTGGGGCGGTGGGGGATATTTTAGTTTGAACTCATCAAGTAAATGTAACCACGTGTAGAATGTTTTACTCAATTCTGTAGAGAGAAATAAAAATTATAGATATGTACCCAGTATCCAGGATAATTTAGACAAATCACCAACATATTTCTGGAATTGAGTCATTCTACTGTGTAAAATTGGTCACAATTACATCTTGCTGTGTTATGGAGCTGCACCTTTTATGAGGCAATTTATGATAATCATTTAAACCCAGACGTGAAATTCTATGTTGCTGTCAAAGGAGTGTTTTTGTGATACAAATTAATTTCCGCTGTAGGATTTCAACGAAATCCCTCCATAGACATTAACCTGCATTCAAACAATTATCCTGAGCTTGTTGGACTCTAATAACTACAGACTATTGATGCTCAAATAAGCCTTCTGTACCATTTGTGGTACTGTTTTAACATGAATACTTGTTGATTAGTAGCTGTATAGCTTGAATACTGATAAACAACAGGAGATTCATTCTTCGGGGGCACAATGTGACTCTCGTCTGGGCTTTAGGCGGTCCCAACTATGAAAAGATAGCTCTGTGTTGAGCTCTACGGATTGACCGCGCAGGCCGCGTGACCCTGCTGTTGTGTCTTTCAAAGAGTCTCATGAGCATGATTTATTTAGTTCAGAAGTCATCCCCATAGAGCTGCTTCATTCTGTCCATTTTGTACCGAGCAGAGCCAGCCAAAGTCATAAGCAAACAATGGCCTGGTTCTGGCTGTGAAGTCAGCAGGGGGCCGCCAAGAGTCCTCACAACTCAACAACTTAGTAATATTTATGACTGATGAGCTTACTTTAAATTTTAAATCAAAAGTTTATAAATGTACAGTAGAATATTTTTTTTTTACATTTCAAATTTAAATTTTGGAACAAATGTATATGTTATAATCATTTGAGTTGGGCATGATCGGTTTCAGTTTTGTTGATGGTACCGACTGTCGAGGCCACCAATTCCTCCATTGTTGCAGACAGCCTGCTCTTATGAGACGGGACATCATATTTTGAGCAATTTAACTCTGAAAGTTTTGTCTGTCAGTAGCAAACCTGCTGCACACCTAAACAAAATTAATATAGCAATCCTATAAACTGTACATAAAATGCTTTGAATGCATTGGTAGATGTATTTTTCACCACAAAACTCTGGAAGTCTACAGAACAGCAACAACGTTCTGACTCTATTTGCTATGAAACATATAATTTGGAAATATTGGGAATCTGTTTTAAGACTGTTACAGGATGTGGATATTTAGAGATAACCCATAAGTTATATCCCAAGGCTGCTTTTACTGTTATCAATATTGATCCCAATGTTTACATGCTAATAACTATGAAATTTAGTTAAAATAAGCTTAAAATGTGACCATCATATGGTCTTTTTTTTTTTAGGAAACTTCTTTTTTATTGTGATGTTTAAACATACTTGTCTCCATGTCTCATGGGCATATATACAGCTATGGTTTTATTATTCATGGCAGAAAGGCTTGTTAAGGACTTTAATGTTTAATGTTTAAATTTTTCTAACGTTTTTGCCAATATTTACACACCATTAAAGGCAAAACCTGGATTAAAAGCATTCCCCCAGTTTTTACTTTTGCTTTTCACTTTTGCCATGTCACCTTCTGATTTTATGTATTTGTTTTACTACATAATTAAGAACCAGATAATTTGCTGTAAATGTAATTTCAGTGCTCTATTAGTTCCCCCTGGGGGGTCAGCTAAATTTTAGCCAAATTGATGAGAAAGTCGGTCAAGCCATCAGTTTCAGTTTCAAGCGTCTGGCATACAGAGGTGAGTTAATAATAAATTAAGCAGCTGCATAAGATTTGTAGCAGGGACAAGCAAGTGTACTACACATGGTGTGTGGGAGCTGTAGCGGTGAAGTGTTGTCCAAAATCGTCCACGGCAACCGGTTTTAAGTCTGGATAAAATTTTTATACACTGTAGTGACATGGCCGTTTTAAACCTTAAAATGTAGATGTGTTAAATGGTAAACATGCAAACATTTAGGGTGAGAAAACTTTTAAAGAGGAATTAATGTTGGTTGGGAATAGTATTAAATGGTAGTAGGGTGCCCAATTTAAATTCTCTTTTGGGCCTCATAATCTTGGGCTGACTCTCACACAGATAATCAGTTAGGAAATAGCGATATGTATATGCTAAGTACAGCTCTCTAAAATAAGTCTTGTACATCAAGCAAGAAAGCTAAAAGACTGCCTTCGCGACAGTAATCCGCTTTGCTCCGCAGTACGCTAAATGGAGGTTTTTCTTTTCAGCTGGCCATCTGCATCTCTGTGTATGCGCGCGTGTGTGTGTTTTCTGTTTCGACTAAGAGGGAAAGAAGCTTTTTATCCCCCTTCAGCTGGCAAGGCTATGAAATATTTAACAGAGATGGCACTATTTTTGGGTTTGTGCTCAGTTTGTTTTGAAGCTTATGTAATATGTAGTTTTAGCTCAACGTGCATGGCAATGTTTTATCACAAGTTCCACGCCATTGGTTCAGCAAACTTGAGAGTGTAAAAATGCTTGAAATAGTACTATTTCAAGCCAAATAAAACACAAAGAGTTGGAATTAGAGGGAAGAAAATGAGTCCCACCACCAACTGTTCACTGACAAATTGAATTGCCGTGTTTGATACAGTATCTTATGTGTCAAGGAAGCAGAGCCAGACCAGATCGTCTCCAGTTCCTTGTTTCTAAAAGATATTGATCAGCTCATCTCTTCTCCCTCCAAATGTCTCTGTCCCTCCTTTTTTGCCTCTCTATTTGCCTCCCCTTTTACTTCCCTCCATCTCTTCTGCGCTCCGCTCTCCTCCTGAGGTGTCAGATTCTCTGACTCATGCCCTGGTGTGGAGGATGGGAGGAAAGCAGGATGAAAGAGGAGAAAGAAAAGTCATTTTGCAGATATAGGGAGTGACCTTCATCCAATAAGAGGGATGGGATAAAAGCTAGAGTTAATACCCTGCCATGGAGAATTCTCTGCAGTACGAGAAAGGGGGGAAAACCATTGAAAATGATATATGAAGCTAATAGAGGCTCTCTGATAATAGGAGGGATGCTTTTGTGAAGCAAAGCAAGTGATCAGAAAATTCCAGATTTTTGCGTGGAAGCACAAACACTCCAGAGAAGCTAAGGAAACACTTTACTCAAAATCTTTCAAAGGTTTTTAAAACAGCCTCTACTTTTAGACAAATTGGTAATTCAGACCAATCTGACAACTGTTGTATAGGCCACCTACACTAAAACGAAAACCAGCTGTAATTCAGGCTCAGACTCTGTCACTCTGTGTCTGGAACCAGCAGCCCTTTTGGAGATAACAACTGACAACTTGGAAACAGAGCTCTGCCAGGTTCATTATCCACATGTTTCAGTAGTTGCCACTCTGCTGGCTGTAAGAAGAAGGAGGAAGAACGTTTTGTTTATTTAATCAGAAGATGGCATCTTCTGTAAAAACGTCATGACTCAATGCTCTGTAATAGGTATGTGCTTAAAGTAACCTTGAGTTAGGATTGATGTCGTTTGAAGAACTGACATTAATAACAGAGTGAGAAAGTGTCTTAACTCCTCATCAGATAAGGCCAGTGAAGCTTGCTTTTGCTTGCATATGACAAACCCTTTGGCATGAGCGTAAGTTAATTTTCATTTATTCTTTTTAATTCAATACATAAAAAAGTTACAGTAAGCTGCAGTAGGTAAAATTTATAAAAATATATAAATATATGTTTGACAGTGCTAAAATCCTCCTCCTATTTCGGATTGGTTGTTTCTGTTCAGGAGCAGTGCATTTCAGGATATCTGTCTCATATTATATGTCCATAATATGTTAATAAAAGTTACATTCTGCAACTTTGATGTGTTGGTATGATATCAATTTTCCTTGCTGTCTGAAGCAAGACCAGATCGTCTCCAATAAACGAAACTAACCTTATCCTGTTTAACATCAGTTGGAATTATTCAAATGATTTTTGGTCTTGAATATACAGTGATGCAGTTGGTAGCACTGTTGCCTTGCAGCAAGTTCAAGGTTTGAATATTAGTCAAGAGTCTTTCAACCTGGAGTTTGCATGTTTTGCCTCTGTATGCAATGACTTTCTCTGGGTACTCCGGCTTCCTCCTACAGTCCAAAAACTGGACCTTTGGCAAACTTGCCCAAAGACTGCTGGAGTGGGGTCCAATGTCCAATGACTGCTGGAGATAGATTATTTTTACTTTAAATTCAAAAGTTTTCTAAAAATGAAATAGTAGAAAATGTAATAGCAGTGCTTTTTAAACTTTATTGGGTCAAACATTTTTGGCATTCCTGCTTAAGTTTCTCATAATAGTTGTAGGAATTTCCTGTTAACAGAACTGGTGTAACTGAATGTAGAGCATGCTCTCTCAAACCTCTTCAGCCCTGTCTATGCTGAAAAGACAGGATATCTGTCTTATGTCACAGAATAAGCTGCATGTGTGAGGAGTTGCCTTAAAAATTAACCTGTCAGAAGCTTGCAAAGTTATGACATTATCATCTAGGCTTCCCGAAATTACTTTAAGGTATAATAATGCTACTGTATGCAAGCTTAGGAATTAGAAAAAGTAATGAAAAAGTCAACCCCAGAGATTCTCTGTCATCATTTCTGGCAGTTAGTGGGTAGGAAAACAATCTGATGATTACACCTGAGTTAAAACAAAGAACTGTTTGTCAGATTTACATCCAGACAGTAAAAAATGTGGTGTACTTTTTTATACAGTGTGTGTAATTATATGTATTTATCGCCCCTGTATTTACAAGCCGACTGTTTCAAGTAATTGTCTTCACAGTAAACCCTCGTCCTGAGCAACGTGAATTCAAAAAACATTGTTATCTTAATTTATATGTGTTTCTGAGGAGGACCCTGTTAAATAGAAATACAGAGAAATAAAATAATTTCGCACAAAAGGCAATTAGTCATAAAGTCGAGACTCTCAGCTTTAACTTAGTGGATTTCACATTTATTTGTGAAAATATGAATTGAAGATCTGGAATCACAGCTTTGAGGGATTTAAATATAAGTCAACATTGATTCAAAGAAAAGATATTTCAATTTGTTTTATCATAAGGTTGTGCAGGCACTGACTTTATGAAATGTGGAGAAACTTCATCAAACAATGGGTTTTCTCATTTGTGATGTTTCCCCAGGCCTATGCTGCAGCTGTTTGCTCAGTTGTTTGTGGATCTTTGAATCTTTAGTCTTGCCTTCAGAGAGTAGAAAACTTTACTTTGATTGTGTTCAGTTCAAGTGACTCAAGGATTCAGCCCGCTTAAAATAGCCCACTTCTTCACCTTTAGGACATACTGGGTTGCTGTGACAGCTTTTAATTTTGTACATCTGTTCTGTGAAGCACCACCCAATCAGCTTCACAGCACATGGCTGAATGTGAGCTGACAGGTTTCCACCAGCTGCTCCTGTTTTTTGTCATTTAATCAATAAACATTAGTGACCAGGGATCTCTGGCAGTTCTGCATGCTCAGGCCATCATGCTCTGCAACAGGTTTTACAGGTGATGTCATGTGTTTCTCCTGCATTTAAATCACCTCTGGCTATTACTTGTGAATTTACAGCAACAACTTGATAGCTTGAGCATAATTAGAGATGGGACATTCAGGTGTTCCCTTGCCTATTTCTGAATCTGATTTTTGACCAAATCTAATTTAGTTATTTCTAAGGGCTGTAAAACAAAAGAGGAAGAAAAGTGCTGCTGACATTTTGCCGTAGGTATTGTTTCATCCAACATGAAATGAAGTAATTGCAAACTAAACTCAAAAACTGCAAACTACATGCAATGAGGAAAGTTGTTAGCTTTAATTTATTTAATAAGCAGCAAAAGCAAATCGAGTTGAGAAGGGAAAGAAGACCAAAATGTCTGGACCATGCTGCAACTTAGAGATAAATATAAAAAAGAAAAAAAAAAGATTCAAATATTTTCAAATAAAGCACATACAAAATCCAACATTAAGCATTGTGAAAATATATATTATTTATGTAGCAAATTATAATCTAAAGCGTCTAAGACACCAGTTTAATATTCACTGGGTCCCTCGTCACAATCTAAAAAGCCATTTTTTGGAGGGTGATGAATGCCTAAATAAATTCCACTTGCAATGACCGTTGGGTTTCAAGTGTTGTTTGAGATGACTGTTCAAACCTAATCTTCTCAACATTTATCTCTAAATCTAAAAGTCAAGCAAATCTTAGTCTCGTTCAAAAATATAGAACCGATTTTCAACAAACCTAAAATCCTTCAAAGCTAATTTAGTCCCACAGACAAGGAAATAGTGGACTCAAAATCTGACTGCCGAAGGTTAGTCACGAGCTTCCTCCCACATTCAGGCACCGTGGCTGTGGCAAACACAACTGTTGGGCCCCCTCTCTGCCGGGCAGCTCCAAGAGCAGCGGGCACAGGGGGTCTGATAGCCTTCTCCCAGGTCCCTGCAGTTGACAGGCGACTTGCACTGCAGGCTGACACCGTTACGCTTTAACAACAGATGAAGCCGGGGGCAGATAGGAGCACATGGTCCCTTCTGTGCCAAGGCCTGACCCGTCTCATTATATGTGACAGAGCTGAGACAGACATGCCGAGAGATGAAACAGTGCTTTTTAATTTCAAGCCTCTCCTGTTTCACAACTAAAACCCTCATGTCAGTGTAGAGATTGAGAAATTGAAGCTGCTTTGTTGTAACCTCTCTATGATCAATTCGAGTGCTCGTAAATTATAAATATATGATATTTGACACATAATGGATACATGCATCCTAACTTTTATGTTAAAAAGCAGATGAAATATAATTTTTTTTGTATGTTGGGCCTTTTCTGAGTAAGTTCTGCCTTTGGTTTCTGTTTAACAGTTTTTTGAAAGGTTTTGAAAGTCTATTGAAAATCTGTTCTGAAGAGATTTAGCTTCATTTTCTTCAAGCAGACTTTTCCATGAAGATGATTTTTGGTGCAGCTTCAAATAGCACAGTCTGTGAAGTTATGTTCATGGACATTTTATGAACAGCTCTTTTCAGTATAAGCCCATCCTCTGCCTTTTTTGTTGTTTGTTCTTAATTTGTATAATACAACGCTCTTTACATTGCCCTGTTGCTTAAATGTGTTGTACAAATAAATTTGCTTTGGTTTGCCTTACAAAAGTATTCTTGTCCCTTGGACTTTTTCACATTTTGCCACTTTACAACCACAAGCTTAAAGTCTTTCTTTGGGTGTTTATGTGATAGACACGTGATTGTGTAGTGAAAGAAATAGATGTCAGTTTCAAATCTTTTATAAATAAAAATCTGAAAAATGTGGCACATGCATTCAGCCTCCCTGAGTCAATGACTAATATAACATCCCCTTTTTAGAATCACAGCTGTAAATCTTTGGGGGTATGTCTCTGCCAGCTTCCCATAGCAAGACTGAAACATTTGCTTAATCTTTGCAAAATATGTTAGGCTCATTCAGATTGCATGGACAGCATATTTGACCAGAACATTTTCATTACAACCAAGAATTAAAAATTGGATCTATGTCTGAACTTTGATTGGACCATTTTAACACATGGATATGCTTCGATCTAAACCATCCAGTTGTTGCTGTGTATTTGGAGACTTTGTCCTGACAGAAGGGGAACCGCTAACCAAGCTTTTTGCAGCCTCTGCCTTGTTTTCCTGAAAGAAAAGTTTAAGTTTGTGGGTTTTTTTTCCATTTTGTTCACTAAGGTTTTCTACCAAGCTCCAGAGACCTTCGCAGAACCACAATGTTTACGCTGAGAGCCAATTACTTACAGAACAGAATCAGAATTTGTTCTCCAAATAGATTCTACTTGCTAAGGCATATGGTTGCTATGTATTTTATTTAAGGGTATCAGGGTAATGCAAATTATTTCCTTTTTATTTGTATAAAAATAAAAATATAAATAAAAGGAAGACACATTACAGGAAGACTCACTTCCTGTGAATCTTTTCACTTCCACATTACAGGCTACACCATGTGTTCGTCTATCACACAAAATCCCAAGAAAATACATTGTGATTTGTGGTTGAAAAAATGTGAACATTTTTGTACATTGTAATATACTGTTACTGTGATGCTACATGCAATCATTCTCCAGCAGTGTTTGCCCTCACTATGTGGTCAGGTTACAAATTATGTTTACATACATAGTTCCAACTTTAGGACCTTTTGTATGAATGTGTGTAATCCCTAAGCATCTCATTTAAATTTAGAGGAGACTAGCAAAGAGCTGGTTGAAGACCATCCTGGATGCCTGCTTATTCTTCGCGTCATGTTTTTCATCATCATCATCATCTTCTGAGGACATCTGTCATTGTGCCACTGCATGTGCTCGAGCTTTTGCTGTAGCTCGAATTGGTTCATGACAGATTGATGCGCTGAGTCTTCCTGAGGAACTGCTCAGCAGATCAAAGTATGTTTGCACTTGTGTCTCAGCTTCGCGTTTTCTCCATACATGTGTGTGCTGTAAAAATGGCTGGCTCCTTTCATCCCAGCAGCTGCACGTGAGGTGGTGGTGCTGCGAATATTGCGGTATGCTTGGGTGTGTATAGAGTGGTGGGACGTGTAGGGGTGTGTGTGAATGGTTGCGATGTCTTGCTGTGCGTGTGTACACACATCAACACCCTTTCACCTACTGCTCCTTACGTGTCCAAGAGGCCGTCTCGTCCTCTCAACCTTTCTGTCCATTGCGCAGGTTCTCTGCCCCTCCATGCAGACAGCAGAGCTTGTTTCTGTCATTCACAAGGCGTGGCCTCAGACCTCCTTCGTGTCCTAATCCGGCCTGTAGCCGTCTGTTTACCAGTTCTTTGAGGGACGCGGTTGCCTCAGAACAGGTGTCCGAATCTCCACACAAGTCAGTTGCTCAGATCCTTTTAATCTCAGCAGTCTCTCTGGAGTGCAAGATACTGAAAACATGACAAGAAGGAAAATATTGTTGGTGGTTGTCAAGGGATGTATGCTGGCTGCTTTTATCCATCACAACTTTGATGTAAGTCAGATACAAAAACAGAGCATTAGTTTCTGACTCTCATTTACTAGCAAGGTCATTATATTAGATTGAATGTTATGTTGAATGTTTGCATTTCAATTACTTAGGTCATTAAACTTTGAGACTATTTCTCAGAAAAAAGTTCATCACATAAAGTGTTTGCTGAATTTAATAAATGTTAAAGATTTTTATTTCCCTCAATTCAAAGTAATTTTCAAATAAAAAAAAGTTTTTTTCAGATTTAACTTTTTTTTTTCTATAAATCTGTTCCTTTAAAATAAACAGTCTGCCTTTGGATATTTTCTCCAAACTGAAAGAAAATCTTGGCAGGTGCTCCTGATGCTCCAGATAATTGGCTATTTGCATGATAACTCTTTTATTTATCATCATCAAAACAACAAATGGGAGGACACACTTTTAAAAAACTGAGTTTTATTTATTATTTGTTCAGGGTTGTTTATTTTTTCAACTTTTTGTTGAATAAAAATAATAATATAAAACTTTTCTAGTTCTGGTATTTGTGGTACAATTATACATTTTTTTAAGATTTGACCTCTTTAACCAATCTTTTTATTCCAGAGTTGATTACCAGAGCTGTTACTGATAGTTAAATTTGCTAAACTAATCAAAAATGACTCAAACAAAAATGCGTACATCAGCAGTATAACAACAGCAACAAGTAAAATCTGTAAAACTTATTTGTGTGGCTTTAAATTGATTATTCAGACCCTGATTATGCCAAACCTTAGAGGTCTCTTTCAGGGAAGACTGTCTGTAATAAATCTGGGTTCACATCTAAACATTTAATACAGAAAGGAAGTTTTTGGTCTTAATATGTTTAAAGTCTGAGTTTCTGTTAGTTTTATCTGTTATTAGAAATAGTCCTAAAAAGACCTGTGACTTGACCACACATGGATTCCACAACAGTTTTCAAATGCACACAGCTTAATTTTTGGAAACATGTTCTGTTGTCTGATGGGAATTAAATTTAAGTGTTTTGCCACAATGAGCATTGATATAGTTGAAAGAAAATGAGGGAAGCTTGCAAGCCTAGAAACACCATCTTAACTGGGAGGGACCATCTTCTCATGGGGATGTTTTGCAACAGGAGGGATTCACAGAATAGATGGTATCGTGAAAGATCAACATCATGTGAAAGTACTGAAGAAACATCTCAAAATATCAACCAGGAGACTAAAGCTTGGGTAAAAATATAATTTTCAAATAGATAATGACTCCTAAGCATATTGCTAAATTAGTTACAAATTGACTTAAAATCAAAAATTCTATATTTTGGAGTGGCCCTGATCTCAGACCCACAGACAGCTGGGAGAACTGGGCTGAAAACCTACAAACCTGACTCAGTTACACCGTCAGAAGAAATGAGTCAAAATGAATGCAAAATTAATGAGATTCTTAGAAAAAATGCCTAAAATGTTTGACCCATCATAGAAATCTTTCTAAACACTAAGAACTTGAAATTGAACTTGTAAATTTAGAGAAAGTTAAACATTTCTCAAACACTATCGTTGTCTTTATCCTGGCATTAAGCAAACAAAATAATTGTGGTAATACCCTAACTGACCTGGAACAGTAAAAGAAAAAAATTGGTTTTTGAGTATTGTATGTAAATACCTGGTTGCAGTTGCATATTTCAGTTAAGCTAAAGTTAAATTAGCAATAAATCTTAGGCCAAACCTAAGTTTGCTTTAAAACACTAAAGGTCCTTTCTGCTGTCTGGTCTCCAGGAAGGAAAATGATCTTCTTATTTCATCACTTCCTCGGAGTTCATCCATTTTAGCCGTGAAGCTGAGTCCTGCTTGGTTCCTCATATGTCCTGCACTTAACATAACGGTTATCTAACCTTCACCATTGTAGCACTGTGTTGCTTTGCTGTTTTGTTGATAGATAATTCGGTAGCAATTCTGAGTGTAACTTACTTAGTCAGCAATATGATGAATAATTTCCACCTTTGGACATTTGTTTTGTGTGTGTCATCACAGCCATGCTTAATTTGGAGTGCAGCAGATGACTACAAATGGTGACTCACAACTGGAGCTCACATGTATAATGTGTTCAGTCAGTCAGAGCAACAAAAGGGTTATAAAGTCTGTGAATAAGGAGCAGGATGAGGATAAGCTCTCTGCCTTTCTTCTCCGGGTCTGTCTGCATTTTGGCAGCCTGCGCCAAGGTCTGCACTTCGCTAATTTTCTGTTCTGCGTTACCAGGTCTAATTTAGAACAGAGGGCCTCTGTTCATCGTGGAACGCTGCTGCTTGGGATTCTGGAAATGAGGAGTTCAGAGGCTCACCGCCCTCACAGAGACACAAAGCACATGCCTTGTTATCAACCCACAGAGATGCACATAATGATCCCTCCAACCATTAACTCCTAATACAATAAAGTGCTAACATTTTAGCCATGCCTTTCCGTGCCTAATGGAACTGAGTTAGCCCACAGGCTGCTCAAATGTGCTCTGCGATAACACGTGTTCAGGAAGCATCGATCAAGCTTAAAGCTCTGATTACTTGGACATACATTAGTAGCTAAGAGCAAGAAAAAAAAAACACTTATCTTGAGTCAAATAGTCGGATTTTGTTGGATATTTATGAGAAGGTGAAAGAAGATGAGTCTCAAAGTGATACTTGAGTAAGACAATCCAATAAGCAGGCCTTTCATAAAGCAGAGCAAGGTCTATTCGCTGGAATTCACCCTGGCAAAGCAACACCACAGATATGTGCTTTAAAGCCGCATTGTGATGGCCTGGCATGTCGCTTTATTTCACGACCATGGCGGGAATATAAAACTCACAGGAAGTGTCAGGCTTGGTGACATCTTAAGAAAGATGCTTGCACATAAACTAAATAAATCAGTTACATAGCGGTGGCCTTGCTGCACTAAGTGAAAACAATGAACCTGCCCACGCACAGGTCTCTCAGGAACTGAATCTCATATCTAAAATAACAGCTATTTATTAAATGTGATGTTTTCACATAGCTCAGTAGATGGCTTGGAGCTTCATAAAAAAAAAAGGCTCACATTCATCAGGCAGCAGGACTGCAGCAGTAGGCTGGAATACAGTTCAACTGTAGGCTGGTTGGAATACATTTGGCAGACAAACAAGCAACTCAATGATTATGAGAGAAAACAATTATTTGTGGTTCATATGATCCATGTTAATGAAGGATTCCACTGTTGGCTGTGGACTCGTTTTATCTAATTATGTGTAACTGAATTGTATTAGTCTGTTGTTCAATTAGTCAATCAAATACCTAGAAATTGTTTTCATTTTGTCAGGGATGCAGCTTTGAACAAACGCTCAGTTTTATAATGGCGCATGGAAAGTTTTTATGTCTCTAACTTGAAACAAGCAGTGTGACGATACATCCAGCTCATAGCATTATACACAATAATCAACTGAGGGAAACACTGGTTGTTTTCACAGATACAGACACCGTGCCAGGTTATCTTGTCCAAAGCTGACAAAACGCACAACAGTCTTGTGTTTTCAGGCATAAATACAGGCTTCATTAATCTCAAACAAGGATCTTGTATACTCAATACATCTATTTATTTAAAAATATGTTTAATTCTGAGGTTTGGGTGCAGTTTTGTTGTTCTAACATTACTGAGCCTGGTGTGTCTTTTAGAAATCAAGTGAAAACTGTATATTGTCACTGGAACTCCTTCCCTGTGTTATAATGTGAGAGTATGCATTAAAGGTCATTCTTTTTTTGCTGTGTTTTACTCTTTTTATTTGCTTATATCTTGAATTCAACTCGATTAGTTTTAAATCTGCTAGAAAATCAATAGAAACTGAATCTGTGTGAACATTTTTGCAAGTAAGGAATACTGTCAAGGTGATGAAAGATAGTAGGTATTAAACTTTTTAATAAGTTTAAATAGCTTTGTTTGTTTCATATCCTGCGATATATTTGAGTCAACAGTGAAGACCACAGCAGTGGTTTTAAACTAATAAACTGAAAGATTTAAACACTTTTTTTGTTGTTGTTGTTTGTTGGTTTTTCAATAACAACCTTTTAATATCAACCTGTTTTTGTTCATTTTGGGCTATGGGTTTCCTTGAAGTTATTGGGGCCCAATAAAGTCTCATCTGAGTTAAACAGAGCTGTTATTTAAAACTCAAACTGCATTTTGAGATAGATATTGGTTACATAAAGTCAACAATAAGTCGGAGAATACAGCTAAATGCAGGTTCTGATTACTGTTCTCTTTCCATGTTCCCACTGACAAACATAAATCAGTGAGAACACAAACTAATTATACACATCACGCTGAAAGTGTGAGCAGCCAGGTGACTCCCACATTAATCTCCACACAGAGTGGCACATGGCTGACGCGCCCAGAGCTCCTGCTACTGGAATCAGAACAGATGCTTCTCATTTTACTGCCTGATTATAATTGCTGTGTCTTTGTTTTGTTTTAATTCGTTTTGATCTAGGTCACTTAGATGGGGCAGATAAAATCCAACTTTTGACTGAAGCCCTAAACACGTTCACTTTTATCACAATTCAAAATCAGTTAGATTAACTTTGCATGAATCTAATCCACGCATCTGAAGAAGAAAATAATATGTTGCTACTCTGTTGACAAAAATATCAATGTTCACTGTGGGAGAAACATGTTGCAGAGATACGGATAACTCTGGTGTTCCCGGTTATACTCAGACTGCTTGGATCCCCAAACAGGAACACTGCTGACTCTGCTGGTGCCTCTGGTCAATATCCTGCACACAGAGTATCGTTCATTATGACTTTGCTATAAATATCTCCATTAATATTAAATCAACTTCGACTAATGAAGAAGTTCTACACATGAAACTGCAGTATGGAGCCTCAGAGCCTTTTGATTCTATAAATGTACTAGAATTTATCTTTGATTTGATGCAGGGAGGAGCAGCACAAACATCCATTTTCCAAAAACAACAATGCAGCCAGTAGTCTTAATGAGGCCATATAATGTTCAATAAATGATGAGCATGAATCATATCAAATCTATACAGCAACCCGCCACATTTTAATCGATCTTTTATTGCATTAAATGTTGTTACCTATTGTACTTTTGTTCTTATTTGTTAATTACTAGTTATAACAAGCATAGCATATTCAAATGGTCTAGACTAAACAATTGTCATTGTGACTTTAAAAACATTTTAAATAAGAAAATAAACTTGACTATTGCAAGCAAGAGCACCTTCCCTATTTATTTCCAAGTGTGCCTCTGAAAAGATAGTTTTGGAAGCCTGGCGAGCCACGGCCCTTCTCCCCAACTGAATAAATATGCTTGAATGAAACGTGGGGTTATTTTTAATAGATAGATGCGGTTTTGCACATGCTTGTCTTGGGTGCCAATAAGTGAGGAGGCTGTTGAATGTTTCTGAGTCCTTGAAAAGCAACAATTGCAATGAAAAGCTCCCGTGCGCATAAATGAAAGCTGGGAACGTCATCATTTCAACTTTCATTTTCTCTCTTAGATCAGAACTGAAAGACATCGGCGAGCCAGAGAACGAGTCGTGGCCTTCGCTCGCCCACGTGACCAGCGAATGAGCCTTGTTCATGCGTCTCCCTGCGTGCCACTCCCACATCGTCATGAACTGTGAGCAGGACTTCGGAGACGGGGGCTTGGGAGTGACCCTCACACTACGACTGCTCATGCACGGAAAGGTTGGTCATGAATAAATGTATGCCGAAAGCCAGTTTGCAAACACAAGATTTGCGACAGCTTCATAAATAATACATTTGTCTCCCAATGTTGGGTTATGTTTTTGCTTCTTTTATGGCTTTATTTAATTATTATTTTTTATCTGTGTACAGGAAGTAGGCAGCATCATAGGAAAGGTGAGGATTTTTCATTTACTTCTATTTGAACATTATTTGAGTTAAAATCACTCTGACAGGGTTAATACTGTTTTTAAAGTGTTTTTTCCTGCTGTATAGTCTCATGTACAAGAGAGGTTGGAAAAAAGAAGATAGAAAACATGCTTGTTCTATCATTTTTTCACATATGAAAAATAGTGAAATCAAATTGCACACATTTCCAAGCCTAAATAGGAACTCTGCATGTCAACTGAAGTGTTTGTGTAACATTTCACTGCATCCTGATTCTGTTTTTATTTTCAAAAGTATACAAATACCCTCTAATGAACAGCTCTCGCTCTGAATATCCCCATCCGAAATATAATTGCCTCCATCCAAGCCTCTCTAGACCTCCTCACCAACCCCCTTCCTCCCATAAAGCACCACAGTAATCCATCAAACAAAACCATTAGTCCATTGACCGCAAGCCTCTTGTTGAAATCGAGCTCCAAAGGCGTATTAGCGTTGGCCCCATGTGAGCTCTTTTAGCATCTGGCATGAAAGGTGTGTCGGTGGTGGGTTGCTTCATTTGCTACCCCCTGAGTTTGAGCCTTAAAAGACATCAGTGGGAGGAAGAAGAAAAAAAAAATAAGTGAATGCAGTTGATTGGAAAGAAAGATGTCACAATGGATGCGAAGTGTATGGCAGGAAACAATAAGTCGGGGGGGAAAAAAGGATGAAACAACAGAGAGGAGGAGATATGAAGAAAGATGGAGATGAGTCTGGTCTGTAAAGTGCAGCTTGTCAGAGAGAAGCACTTGATGTGGAGCAGCTGAACTGATAGCGTACGTCTCCGCCCTTCCCATCTCTGGGACGAACATCTCATCTCTTCCCCATCTGTAGACTACCAACAAATACACTGTAAATGCTAGATTTTTTTTTTCCAGGAACACAAAAACTGACAGGTTTGTTGAACTGTGAGTTGATGCCTCTGTTGATCTTCTTTTTGAACGGTATCAGATTGATGATAAGGGCGAGAATAGTTTGGGTGGACATTAGACAAAAAAAAAAAAAAAGTGAGATGGAGTAGAAGAAGCATTCAAAAAGCCTGCAGAGGGTGTGACACAAATCTGTCACATGCTGTTTTCCCTTGCAGGTGCTCAGACAGTGGCAGTTCTTTAACCAGATGTGGATTAAAGTTTATATACGTACGTGTCTTATGGAAAACAGAAAAGAGTTTTGCACAGCTGTTAACCTACTGAGACATGAAACTGAAAAAGTTCTGGAAGGAAAGCATTACTCAGACAAGCAGCCAAGAGGTTAACTTTGAGATTCACAGCTCAGAGTCTGTTAACATGATGAACACTAGTAATGCATTTCATTAATGGGACATTTATGGAATACTGGCAAGAAAAAGGTGGATTTGTTGTCATATTCTGCATTTTACAGAAGTCATTTTAGGGCCACATCTGGAAAGAGATGCTCTGGTCATATCAGATCAAAACGTAACATTTTCCCTTACATGTCAAACAGTATATCATCCTGAACAAATCTTAATTTTCACATCTCATTTTATTCTAATTTAGTCTTTTGGCAAAATTTTGCATAACTTAATCTCTTGTAATCGAGGAATATCTGTTCATGTCATTTCACAACTTAAAACAAAAAATAAATAAATAGATACACCTAGTAAGATATCTAGCTATAATGGAATGGAGTTAGGTATACCCTAAATATCTATCACATAAAATCCCAGTAAAATACATTCAAGTTTGTGATTAAAACTAAATGTGAAAAAGTTTCAGAGGATAGAGTTACTTTTATAAAGCAGTGTATTTCTGATAATGTTTATGCAGAGGGCATCATGCGCTGCAGAATGATTTTTTCTTTCTGCTGAATTTAAAGGTTTAGAGCTTGAGGTTTACTAAGGGGTTGAATATGCTGTTATGTTGATGCTGAATCATGTTCATCTTGGTTTAAAGATGCCCTTATCTTTTTCAGAAAGGAGAGACCGTGAAGCGAATACGAGAGGAGGTAAACTATCCATGACTTTAGACCTTCTAAGTGACGTTTTTTTTATATAATTCGTGTTCTGACCAACGAAGACACATTTTCTCTTTCACTTTTAATCACATTTTCATACTTAGCAAGCTGAAAAGCATTCCTAACAAATACATTCCTTGAAATTCCTTTTGGGTAATGAAAACACATTTTCAATCTAAACCTTTTCTCTCCACTCTCCCAAAGCAAAGCTCAACAAATCCCTTTCGTCTTTCCGTTTCCCAATTAAAGTAGCCTCCCTTTTTCTCTCTACTAGTCCCCCGATTTCCCTCTTTATGAATCTCAAGAGTGCAGCCAAACTAATGCCGCTTGGTTAGCTCTCAGTATTAAGAAGTAATTAGACTGACACTCATGGTGGCATATTTGATTCCTTCTCTACTGAAAAGGTTTAATGCTGTGCTTTATGAGGCAGAAGGATAAACAGAGGAACAGTGAGGCCATTGGATAATGCAGCTGTGCAGAGCTGCAGGATGAAGCAGTCAGCCATGGTAGCCTTCCAGCCATCCACTCAGGCAGTGTTGACCTTTGTTGCTTCTGTTTCTCTAAGAACATCTTCCTCTAAACCCTGTCTTGAAACTTTGAATGACCTTAAAAGCCAAAAGAAAAAAACAAAACTTTCGAAAACACAGACAAAATGTCCCAGGAGTCATAATTAATGGAGATCAGAGTTGCACTTAGTAAAATATCTTATCCACTTTCATTCTTTATCTACGTTTGAAAAGCTGTTCAAGCCTGAGCTCTACCATAAAGAAGGATCAGCTTAATTCAGCTTTTCCTGAATTTTCATGAAGGATGAAACAATCTTTAAAGTCTAAATGAGGGTTAATAAGCTGTTGCCAATCTTAAGTAGTCATTGGAGTACAATCTGGACAGGCTGGCAGTTTATCACAAGGCAACGCAGAGGCACACAGGACAAGCAGACAGGCACAAAAGAATCACTTCTGAGGGGAATTTAGAGAGACCAATTTACCTAACATGCACAGTTTTGGACTGTGGGATGAAGCTTGTGTATCTGTACCTAATTTAGAAACATTAAACAACCTCAGAAAACCTTTTCTTTTCATTAAAATAATAATACTTATTTAAAAAAAAAATAAAACAGAAACAGGTGAACTGGATTATTTTGTATGACAAGAATAAAAACTCAAAGTTGTCTTACTTGCTCTATTTTCACAGAACTGTGCAGAAGCTTACTCTATGAAAATCTGAATTATTATCTGAAATATTATTATGATGTTATTGCATCAAATTCTGAGATGTAAGATGAAGATCAAATCCATATTCTGGCTGCAACATATTATTTAACCTCTGCTATGAAATTAGTAGTCTTACTCTCAGCAAGAAAGAAAAGTAAAGATGTCTCCTTGTTTCTTTCTTTCTCAGTTGTCTTAAAGATAATGTTTGAAATGTTGAAATGGTGTCTGCTGACTGCTCCACAGAGCTGTGCGCGTGTCAACATCTCAGAGGGTTCCTGTCCGGAGAGGATCATCACCATCACCGGCTCCACGGAGAGCGTTTTCAGAGCTTTCACCATGATCACGTACAAACTGGAGGAGGTTGGTGTGACACACTCAACATCTCCACAATTTACTGCTAATTTGAGAGAGATGAAAACAGCAGATCAATCATAATTTCAACCTTCTGAGGGAGATTTATGGAACAAATTGAGATAAGAGCGGAAAACACTTGCAGTGAGATGTTAGGATGTTGCCATAGTCATAATGGAGTAATAAATAAAGCTTGTGTTTGAAGTCTGGATGAAGTTCAAAGACAAATTTAACCACATGATAACAAGATATCACCTCATGAGCTTCACCTCAAGTTCTTCCCTTAATGTGTTCTTAAAGCTACCAATCACAGTCCAGTGTAAAACATTGAAAGAAAAAAGTACTATTTCAATATTTCAAAGCATTTAATGTGCTTGCAGACGAGATTGTATTGTAAACTGTGTAGATGCTACTTTGTAGCATAAAATCTATATAAAATACACTAAAGTTTGTGATCGTCGTATGACAAAATGTAGAAAAATTTTGTACATTTTATGTATGGCTGACAGATAATGACAGATAACTTTTGACTACCGAACCCATTAAGGTGAAACATTTTGGTTTCAGCCTAAAAAATAGTAACTGCAACTAATGTATAGCTGCTGATGCGAGGCGATTGCACATATCTGATCTAGGCTTCACAATCTGTAACATCCCCTGGTGATTGTCTAGCACAACGTTAATTAATTTAGTGGAATCTCCTCTCAGCTAAGGCCTCACAGCAAAGTCTGACAAGAAAACAGATGCTCAGGCCAACACCCCACAGTAAAAATACACACTGCAGGAGCACAGTGCAGTTTTCATTAAAGATCGTTCACATTCACCTCGTTTCATCCCTGAAACTCCTGAGTTTCCATGGCAATGCACTGGCCTACCCACTGTGTGCGGTTTCCACCGTATAGTTGGGTTATTGAATGGCTGACACCTTTCATTAAAAACAAAGGGAATAATTAGATTGTTTTTGAACTGATTATTAGATTTTTTTTCTGTCTCTATCACATCAGTGCAAGTTAATTTACTTCTTAGTTTGCTGTTAATTAACAATGTTTCAGTCATATTTTTGCAAATACTAATACTCAGTGATCAGAATCAACATGTGCCAGGTCAGGAATACAACACTTTTTAGTGTAACTTCGCTCTGAAAACTAAATATTGCAGAACTAAACAAATTTACACAAAAATGTCAAAATTTGCACAAAATGAGAGAACCCTAATTAGCCTCCTTAGACAGTTTATTAACATAAAGAATGATTTGCTAATTACACTTTAAGAAATGCATGTGTGGAGACCAGCTTTACTTCAGAAGAGGCTGTGAGAACTGCTGCCTTTGCTTTAAGAGCCTTGTTTCAACATCACATTAAAAACGTATAGGAATGTTCGAGACTATTTAGATGTGGTGATTATATTTAGATCAAATCAGGAAAAGGATGCCCAGAGTCTGCGTGTTCCTCTTCTAATGAGATGAGACGTCAAGAGAGCTCGATCCGCCTCACTAAATATAGCCATGAAGCATGGAGACACAAAAGGCTCATCAAAATATCCCTTTCCACTTAAAGTTCACAGTTATCAGAATTATTGTGTGATTTATTTCATGAGTAAAATCCCCCACAGCTGCACATCCATAGCTGTTCCCCTGATGAGTTAAACTCTTTTAACAGCAAACTGACACCAATACCAACCACTGAAGAAATCCATTTTTGCTGGGATTTTGAAGGTGAGGTGGAACATTTGGTAACACTTTATTTGACGGGTTGTGAATAAGATTGTCATGACACCATCATAAACATGATATAATACCTGTCATGAAAATGTGTAAGGCTTCATGAATATTTATGAATATTTTTGGTGTCATAAAGTGTCATTTGGTAAATCATGACACTTTTAATACAAAGTTGACATTATTCAAAATGTCGTTGTTATGACAACTTGACATTAACCAAGAAATCATGATCTGACATAAATTTGTTATAAAAGTATTACTGATTAAACGTTAGCTTTAATAGCATAAAGCTACACATTTTTTAAAGTTTAATCAGTAATACTTTTATAACAAATGTATGTCAGATCATGATTTCTTGGTTAATGTCAAGTTGTCATAACAAAGACATTTTGAATAATGTCAACTTTGTATTAAAAGTATAAAAATATTAAAGTATTAAAAGTGTATTAAAAGTGTCATGATTTACTCTGACACTTTATGACAACAGTCATAAATATTCATGAAGACTTATGAATATTTAAGTCTAACTAGCTGAATAACACCTGTTCGTGACAGGTGTTATGTCATGTTTATGACGGTGTCATGATAGTCTTATTCACAACTTGTCAAATAAAGAATTACCAAACATTTACATTTCAAATGTTGAAAGGGAAAATTCTTCATTAAATAAAATATTTAACTCAAATAGTAAGTACACAGCATAACTAATAAGTTTTTGTTTTCAACTACAAATGCAACAAAAACACATATACATTAACATTCTTCCAATTCTGTACATTGTAACTTTTAAATATTAACTTTAGATGGCTATTTCATCAGATAACCTTTAACATGTTAACAACTTCCTGTCAGCAAAAAATAAATGTTTTATATTTTGTGTCGAGAACCAGGTTATAGATGTAGTTGAATTGTTCACACTGTGCAGCTTCAGAAGGTGGGACACTTTAAGTTTTATAACTTTCATTTTTACCACAACTATGCATTTTAAAGTATAAATCAAGCTTCAGATAATTAGACTGAATAAATATGCTCATATTTGTATCATAAAGAAAACTATAAAGCAATGTTTACAATGTGTTACAACCACTCCCTTTAATATGTTAGACAAAGAGCAATACAAAGTAACAAGTAATTGTGATATGGCACAAAAAAGGTCATAGTGCATTTGGATTCAGTTCCCTTTACAATGATGCCCCCAGAAAACTAAATGAAGTCATTTTGTCAGTGCATGAGAGGTTTGTTAATGAAAAAACAGCATCATGAAGACCGAGGTTAGACATGGGTAACGCTTAAAACAAGATGGGTGATAAAACTATCTCCCCTTGTTGGAACATCTCACAGAAAACTGTTCTGTTATCTGAAAATAGAAAGAAAGGCACAACTACCTCTACTAACAAGACCCACACCAAACAAGCTAAGATGACCATGATTACTCTGCAGAAGCTGCAGAAATTTCCAGCGCAGTCATGCAGACGTCTAATCTAGCCTTTATAGAAGAGTGACAAGAAAAAAGCCAGTGTTGACAGAAAGTCTCTCTCTCTCAACATAAAAACACCTAAATGTTAGAAGTTAATGATATTTCAAACTTAAATAATGACAACTAAAGGTGTTATTATCTGTTATACTGGCTCTGTATGTATTTTGCATTGGTTCCATACCTAAATATCTAAAAATTCAGTTTCAGGCTGCATTTTTAACTTTGGTACAAACATGATAAAGGCCATTATTTTAAGGTAAAGTGATGATATTATGCATCACTCTCAATTCTACCAAAATCAATGAGTGCATTTGCAAGACGCTACAAATATTAATGTTTTCATTTGCTGAATGAAAATATGAAATAATGCAGAATTTGTTGCTCGCCGAGATAACTTTTGGCTCAACTCTGGATTTTTAGAGCCCTATATGTGGTTCATCTTTTACCTTGCTGCATCACCATGACAACTTGCACAGGTTATGTTTGTAGCATGAAGGAGCAACACAAATAAAAGCATCGCCTTCCAGCAAATCAATACTGCTGGAAAATAAGAGGTAAAAAATAAATCTGTGCTTTATGAGAGACTCATTTCTGTCTACCTGAATTAAACAGTAAGGAATTTTGAGAGTTTTTTTTTTTTTTACGAATACAATATTCACATCAACTAGCTGAAAGCTACAAGATCAAACACTCCCAGACTTCACAGTTTTATATCCTGTTTGTCATTTAATAATAGACAGCCGACAGGTGTATCTTCTCCATTTTTACTCCAAATTTTAACAAGGTATTTGGCCCAGAGATTTTTTTTTTCTATCAAGCAATGAAAATTATACATTTTTGATAAAGAGATTTACTAAATTTTTACTGTAAGTTGCATGTAATTGCAGCATTCAGGTCCACTAGCAGTTGGTCTAGATGACTGAAAGCAGGAGGATAACTGCTGGTTCTAAAGAATTGCTGTCAGTTCACCAATTGAGCCCATTGATCAATAGGATTTAGAGTTGCCGGTCGGTGGTTCGCGGTCTGCTTTTTCAGCCTTTAAAATAAGCTATTAGCTGTCAGTCAGCCTGTCTCAGCACAATAAACAGGTGAACAATAATGGAAACAACAAATGATTGTCTACCCTTTGTTTCAATTAGATTTTTAACTAAGCCTCAGAACTAAATGCATAAGAAAATCAAAGTAGCAGTATGTACACATCACGATTTTAAACATACCATAAAATGCTCTGAAAACATATAAAACAGTGTTTACATATATTTTTTTAATTCAGCTCTTTCAAACTGATCCTCCTGGATTCAGTCTCAGGCTGCAGAAGTGAGCAGCACATTTTCCCCACAATCTTCTATGTGGTTACTGCTTTCTCTCTTGTATAGATTCCTGTGGTTTTATTCAACGTTTGAAATGTCATTAAAGACAACAGACAGGAGTGAAGAAGAGAAGCTAGACTCCTTCCCAGCCTCCTGGGAATGTCCCCTGTGACTGACAGTTTATGATTCAACCAGCATGGACACAACAGACTTTAGCTATAGTTTGAGGGTTGCTGCAAGAAATATATTCCTCTCACTTCTTGTTTTCGGCATTCCAATAATTATTTTTCCCTATCTTGTTTCGTCTCCCCCCGTAGGACCTGAATGCACTGGTGGCCAATGGCACCATAAGCTCCAAGCCACCAGTCACTCTTCGGTTGGTCATCCCTGCCAGCCAGTGCGGCTCACTCATTGGGAAGGGAGGCGCAAAGATAAAGGAGATCAGAGAGGTGAGAAATGAATCTATTTCAAAGAATATATGAAATATAAAAAGAGCAAATCTGCTTCTGGAAATGAGAGATGAAGGGTGTAGCGACCTTCCTTTTCATTTTTGTAGTTTCCTGGCTAAAGTCCTTCAAGCTTAGAGTCCCATCCAAATGAAGCAGTAAGCTATTAAAAAAAGTCCAGCTTTTACCCAGGTTGCCATAAAAAATAGTAAAAAGCAAATGAATGAATGCAGTTACGGGCTGTATTATAGCAGTTTTTGCCCTGTTGTCTGAGAGTTATCTACCCCAGACCACTGAGGTTCTTCCCCAACTTCAAACCCCTGACTAAGTTGGATGATCTATAAATCAATATCTTGTCCTCGTTTATAAAGCTAAATTTGGTTTTATCTCTTTGCATTTACAAACTTAAATTCAACAAGTACAACAACTTTGAGTTATTGTGTCAAAGGCTAATAGCGAGATGGGAAAAAGCATCTAAGTATTCTGCCACTTACTAGTGGAATGGACTCTAAAATCATCTACATTTGAAGATACCCACACATTAATATTAATACTTTATTGATTATTTATTGATTATTTAATTACTGTGGTATTTGTCATTGAACCCATTTTTAGTATTGATTACATTTACATTTTTAGACAATGCACATAAAATGTTTATGCCTGAGTTGTATTTGCAAATAGAATAGAATAAACTTGCTAAAAATCACAGCATTTTCTAAAACAGAAACTTGTCAGAAAAACACATAAAAGATAATGAAGTTGCACTTTTAATGTGTCTGTATTTGTATTTTCCTTTTAAACATACATAAGTTTTGTATTACTGCAAATGGGTTTGTTTTTCTAGCAACGTGTTTAGCTTTTAAATGTTGCTTTTAAGTTTTTTATTTTGTATAAATGAAGAATTCTTGAAAATTGAAAGACCATTCTGTAAATGCCAACAAAACTAATGTTTATTAACAACCTTTGCGGTTGGTCTCCTTCCAGGTAGATTAAGAAACTTATTGTTATTGAATCCAGTCGAAGCAAAGTGAAGCGTCACGGCAGCGTGATCATGAATGGCCTTATCTCCTCAATCAAATTGATCTTTGTATCCTGTAACATTTACAGAGCACAGGCGCTCAGATACAGGTGGCAGGGGATTTGCTGCCCAACTCTACTGAGCGAGGGGTTACGATATCTGGGAATCAGGACTCAGTAATCCAGTGCGTCAAGCTCATCTGCACAGTAATCCTGGAGGTAGGAGGCACACGGTTCCTCTCTTTGCTGACATTTGTGAAAGTCTTCCTGCTGCAGCAGTGGGAAGGTAACGACTGCTGTTGACATGCAGGTTAGAATTTCACCCCACAGCTTCTAGCTCCACTGCTGCAGTAGTTCACATATTTCTCGTTGGTTGCATGACCTCTTTGTTATGCAATATTCCTATGAGTGTGTTGCATTGATGCTGGCGCAGCCACAGTGAGAGTCCTTGTGTAGTGGGGGTCACACAGTTAGAAAAGAGCAACCTTCTTTAATGTTAGGACTTGTACTGAAAACAGGACATCATATGGAGGGGGGAGGTCTGGCTCTGAGGTCAAAGCTTAAAGACAGAAGTTTGCTCACAAAAAATAAAATGGCCAGCAGCACATTTTGTGCACCTCTACAGACAACATCTCTCTTGAGAAAATTGACAGGGCAGAGAAAGAGAAAAAAAAAAAAAAAAAAACAACCCCAAGCCCGGTTTTCTCAATGTGTGTTAATGGAAGTGCACAAGCGGCTTTTTGTTTTAGCGCTGCAGCTGGACCTGGCTGACTAATTACTAGTTTGAACCAGTTTTCTTCAAAGGCTTGTAACTTTCATTAGGATTCTGTACCAGCGGCATCTTGCTTTTGGCTCCCAAGATTTAAATTATGCAAAGTTATACAAAGATTTTATGACTGTTCTACATTTTCAACTCAAAGGCGCATCATCAACACTGCAGGATAAGAGGCCTTTTAAGATGCAGACTATCATATACGCTTTGTAATCTGTTTTTCTTATCAGCGTTTGAATAATTTTATCTTGAAATAACTCTGTGTCAGTGGAAGCTTAATCCAAGCAAAAGGCAAGCCCGTCCACAACCTCGGTGTGTGTCACATAATAAAATACAACTATTATCAACATATGACATTTATTCTTGTAGTTTATTGCAGATTTATTTTTGCTGATTTAATTACAAAAGTTAAACTCAGACAAAGACTCTAGTTGGGAAAGCCTGTTGGAAAATTAAATCAAGAGGGAAGCATGACGAGCTCAAAAATAAATTACATTCTGAGGTTTCAATTGCTGTAAGCCATAATCATGAACTTTCTGAATTGAGTTAATGAAATAAATACATTTCTCTTATTATATAATTTTAGATGTATTTGTACATAGTCAATGTAAAACAAAACTAAACAAAAAAAAAAGAATAAAAACAAATACAGGAAACATTGCTAATATTTTAAGGCTTGTCTTTATTTTGTTCTTTTAGAATGATTATTTTTATCAATCAATGATTTAATGAGGTTCATGTTTAGAGTATAACTTTATGTTCCCTTTGGTAAAGGTTTCAGCCTCTGGTTATTTGTTTTCTCTCCTCAGTCTCCACCTAAAGGTGCCACCATCCCCTACCGACCGAGTCCCTCACCAGCTGCTCTCCTTATTGCAGGGAACCAGGTAAGAAATTGAAATATTAAAACTGGTTTTAGGATGGCTTCAGACTGTAGTTTTGCAAAACGTGTGAGCTGCATAATTCCTGAATAGAGGAAATAATGCAGAAAGAAATAAAATTATCAGTAAAATAAATTTGACATTTAAATGACTACTTCTGTTGCATTTTATATTAAGAGGTTATGAGTCATAGCTCAAATAAATTATAAGGAGATTTGTTTCTTCTTATGAGGTTAATTAAATTAACGTATTTTAATTTAATGAAAATTTGTTGACTTTCTTGTTATCAAAGTATTTCACCAAAATGAAAAATTCCTCATCGTGACAGAAAAAATTACCATAAATAAATAGAAAATTACCAGTAAGTTATTAGTTGACTTTTCAAGTTGTCCACCAACACACCAACAAATGTCTGCTACAAAAAAAAAACTACAGAGGACAAGGAACTAAAATAATTGCCACCATAAATCAGCTTAAGTGTTTTCATCTATGAGGCATAAGTTATTTCTATTTTAAGCTCCATTTGCAGTTATGTGCTCTACGCTTTTAAGAAAGAAAGAAAGAAAGAAAGAAAGAAAGAAAGAAAGAAAGAAAGAAAGAAAGAAAGAAAGAAAGAAAGAAAGAAAGAAAGAAAGAAAGAAGGAGAGAGAGAAAGAAACAAACAAACAAAGGAAGAAAGAAAGAAATACTTTAAAAGACTAACTTTTAAAAGTTATGGCATTTTTTTGTCTTTCTTTGGATTTGTTTATTGTTTAGCAAATTATCTGCTTATTACTGTGGAAATCCATGATAACTACTTGGAAATAAAAATCTGCATTTCAACATTATTTTTCATATTTAATTATATCAGAAAAAAAAACACAAATACAATAAATCTCATGGTGGATTGTTGTGATGTATCAAGGTACGGTCAGGGTTGTTTGTGGCAGTAAAACATAGCAAACACGAAAAGCATTTCTAATACTGAGGGTCTGGACCTTTGACTATTGAGAAACAATAACTTGCTGGAGGTGTGGACTCTGAAGAAGTTTTAAATTGTTCCTAGCCGCTAACATTTGACTGTGACATACAGTATGTAATGTGCCAGCTTGATGCTATGAAGCTTACTGGAAATTGCGTGTGCTGCAAACAACCATCCCCCACTGCGAAGAGAGAAGTGCTGAGTTGAACGAAGCGGTCGTTAATGTTAATGTGATATTTGGAAGTGTGGCCAACATAGACTGAACGGCTTTGTTCAATTCGCCTGCTGTCATGGCAAACTGCAATCCTAAAACAACTCAGAAGATCATCATTGTTCACAGCTCCTCCTTCTGGTTGAGGATTTGACCAATTGAAATTCAAGCAGATAAATTGAATTCAATGGGTGAAATCCCAGATGTAGCACTGAAGGGAGATAAGAATCGAGTGGAATTGTGTAGGAAGGCAATGACCAGGCTGAGTTTTTCCTAAAATTCCTACAGAATCCTTGGAGGTGGCACTTGCATGGTCCATTTTTTTCTTTTTCATCTGTTTTTTTGCTACCCCTGCTGTAAAGACAAGAATCCTATTGAAGGTCACTGGTGGGGGCCTGAGTGGATTTTGCATGTGTAAAATGACTGGAGCTCTAAAGATGCTGTTGTTTGAGAAGGGGCAGATACCCTCAGACCACCTTCCCCCCGCTCCCTCCCCGTGGAGCGAATCACAAGATTAGCAAGTGAGGCTGGAGGCCTGCCGGCTCCTCTGGCTGTAGCAGCAGCCAGATATTCTGCATAGCTGTCAGCAGTTCTGACACTGTTTGTGCTGCTTCAGACTCGAGTCAATTTACAGAATGGCTCTGTGTTTTTGATATTCCTCATAATAGGCAATAAAATTAAACCCGGGGCATGGGGCCGGTCACCGAGAGGAGGCTTTAATGAAAGCTGTGCCGTGATAAGGATGCATAAATCTCTGAGGGAAATGAAATAGGGTGGGAAAGGGTCTATGGAATGAGTCATAGCCCATAAGCCTGTTACGTGTGTAAAAGTGTCAGAAATGCAGGCTTGAGAGGCTATCGCGGACCAAATTTGATCTGTGGCAACAGCTAAAAATAAACTAAACATTTTAGGCTTCTATTTATTATTCTCACATCATATGTCGTTCTCAAACTTGTGGCTAGTATGCACAGGTTTACTTCCACCCACTTGCACTCCAAGCTAAAATATTTGCAGTGTTGCAGGCATGACAATATGGTAACCTACACATTGGAGTGCAAAAGTATTTATTCCCCTGAACTTCTTCACTTTTTGTGAAATTAGATCCAGAAAGCTTAATGTGCTATAATGGGATTTAATGTTATAGACCAAAACAAAGTGGCACACAACTGTGAAGTGGAAGAAAAATAAATGTGCAGAGAGTTTGTGTTTTTAGTCCCTTTCACCCTGATACCCCAATAGGATCAAAGGCCTTCAGAGTCCAAAATTAAATCTCAGTGAATTACAGCTGCTTTACATAATATTAGAGAACAAACAGCATAATGAAGACCAAGAAACATAGCAGGCAGATCAGGGGAAATCTTTGGAGCAGACTAAAACTGGGTCAGTTTGTTGAACATTACAAGCTTTACATTCTTCACTGAACACTATTTAATCCATCATCAGAAAATATTAAATGTACGACACAACTGCAAACTTAACAGGGGAAACTGTCTTCCACCTAAACAGAAAAAGGAGATTAACCCAGAGAAGCAGCCAAAACAACCATGTTAACTGCAGAGGAGCTTCAGAAATTCACAGCACGGGTGGAAGAAAACTGACAGAACAACCATCAGCCATGCACTCAACTATTCTGGCCTTAATGGAAGAGCAGCAAGAAGAAAAAAAAACTATGTCAAGACCTGTTTGCATTTTGCAAAAAAAACAATATTCCAGCAACATAGAACATTAAAAAAATTAGCAAAATTCAACTTGTGTGAATACTTTAGCATGGAGTTGAAATCTCTTTTTGCCTCCCTCATTTGTTTCTGTGTCTTTTTAGGTTTTCGACGCCTCAGAATTCGCCCCCCACCCTCTCTATTCAGTCACCCAGGGTGGTCTGGACCTCCAACAGGTAAGTGGACTGATCCCTGATGTGCAGTCTGTGTAAAATGTAACATTCTCCTTAAAATCTCTTGAATAAACCCGTCGCTGTGGGAGCCAGCTTGTTTCAAGCACTAGTCTTTAAACTCCCCTGTAGAGCGGAGGAATGAGTGTTAGCTCTGTGAGGATCTGAGTGATGATAGAGAGCACGGCTTGTGCTGTAGGTGCACAGAAACACAGTCCAACATGCGGTATGAGGCATTAAAACCAACAGCTGAGCGTAAAGCTGCAGCTATTGTTCTTGCCTTTCATAGGAGCTATAAGCAGTGCTGAAACCTGATGCCATTGCGCACCACCACCGCAGATCCACCATGTCTTTTTTTGTCCCGCCAAGCTGTGCACCACAAACATTTCGGCTTTAGGAATATTCGTCCCATGACAGCAGAGGAAGGTGCTGTTATATTATCAGCATGGAAAGGGCAGCTTCTAGCTGAGGATAGTAAGATCTAAACGTTCAACACATTAAGTGGGTTTGTAAATTCTAACAATATTTCATAAATTTACACTGTTTCTGATCTTCTGGAGTTAGACGCAGCTCTGATGCATTGATACAGTTCAAGGATGAGCTCTCCTCTCCCATTTATGACCATATAGGATGGACTGGTAATAGATTCCAGACTGCTGGCGTCAGACAAAATTGAGTTAAGCTAAGTGCTGTCTGGTAGGGCCATAACTGTAATGAGGGAGGGCTATAAAGACACCCCCTTAATTATTCAGATGGACAGATACATCCATAGATCCATGTTTTACTTTTCAGCTGTTGGGTGGTCTCTTGAGTTTTGAGGCTTCAGCTATTGTTTTCCGCAGTTCACCTTTTATTCAGAAATTTCTACCTAAATGTATCATTTTGCTTTCTCAGCAATAAAATCTGTCTGTAATCACTTGTCAATGATCAAGTGCAACTTTAATGCTTCTGTAGCAATGTAGCCCTTAGAAGCAGAGTTCATTAAGTAGATCCTGAGACATTATCACCATATAACCACAGACAACTAAGGATGTCATTCTGCCCTCCCTGAATGTTTCAAGGCGATTCACTGAAAGAACAACAAAGATAATTTAAATTAAACATGACTTTATGCACAAATATTGCAGTATTTTATTATTTAATTATCACAACTTGAGTAAGATGGCTAAAGAAATCTTACTAATGTTGATCAGCAAGATTGCTATTTATTAAAAATTCAATTCACTGCTAACAATTAGCATTGGTGCTGTAAGGACAGGCATACAAATCAAGACTGAGCTTGACTGGAATAGGAACTCACAATGGAACACCATTACATGATCAATCATCTTACAATAAATGTGCACGTTTTCGAGAGGTCTGTTTAACCTGACTCAAATACAAGACCAGAAATTTGACATTATTAAATTATTTGACTGATGAATTCATTGTCTTCAATTCACTGCTAGCAATGAATTTTATTTTAATAAAATTTCTTCTCCCTTGACATCTTTGTTTTCTCCCGCAAGAATTTTGAAATATTTCGCTTTTATCAACTAAAGATTATTTTCTCAGTAATGTGCAACATTTTGCTGACCCTAAAAAAAGACGTTTCGAAGGAGTTTTTGTATGACTCTCAGTCAGTACAACATGAAGCCAAACACACAGTGAATCTACAGTACTGTTTCAGCTGCTTTTCTGCCATTTCATCCAGCTGCTGTCCTTGGCCTTACCTAGTGCAGCTTTATCTGATTCAGTGAACAACCTGCGTCGTGTGCCAAAAACCACTCCAGATTCCAGATTTATTCTGCTCTTTGGAAAAGCACTTTGGATGTTCTTTGGATTTCTTTTTTGAAGTTTTAATAATAATCTGCCACAAACTTTGAGCAAAATTGTCTCACTGTGCTATCAAGGCAATCGTCTGACCTTGGTACTTATTTTATAATGTTGAGGACAAGCTGAATCAGAACATAGAGTTATGCGATTTTCTTGACGTTCATTGAAAATGTTAGTTTTTAGGATAATATTTTTTCTGATCCTTTTCAATAGTTTTGTTGCTATGACATAAATAGTCGGTGTTCAGCCATTTCTTGTTCATTTGTTTAATAAGGCTAGAACCTGCGTTGATAAAACATATGTTATGCATATTGTGTAATATATATTTTTCAATAAATATTTAAAAACATATTGACTGTAATCTTTTTGTAACTTTATGCTTGTTTCAAACAGATAACTGGCAATTTAGTGTTGCCAGTTATCAAAACCAGGAAAGCACATAATGATAATCATGTTTAGCATAGCACAACTAAACATTATTAGTGTTAGGACACACTAACTGCAATTCAGTACACATATGATTTTGGTCCAGTTACAATAGGAGAACCAAGAGCAAAATATAAAGCAAAAGCTTGAGTCTCACTCCAGGAGAGTGGGATTTGGATATTGAACATGAATCAATTTCAAAGGTTTCTTTCTTCTATAGTACATTGAAAATGCACATATTAATCAATGAGACACTGTCGGGTTCACCAGGTTTGAAATATTTATGCTTTTGGATGTTTAGTAATATACTAAACTCTTTATAGCAATAAGGACAGTTATGTTTGTGTAGCACGAAGCTCTGAAAAATGTAATAATCTCAATATTCTGTCCATTTGCCTGACATTGTGTTATCAGGCACACAGTTCATTACAAATAACCATTTCCTTTATTTTAATATGGATTTCAGTAAAAGAGGTGGGGAAAATTAATTTATTACTTCAGATTAGGTAATTGGAGTTAAAGCATGGTGAAAAAAATACATTTGGATATTTTTTTTCGACCCATCTTTGCAGTGATGGTACATCATGCACCACAGTGGATTATTATTATTGTGTGTAATATTTGACATTTAAAGTGCATTTATTTTATAACATAGTTGTAGTAGAACTGGATCAAAAGATCCAATAATATATTTTTTCAGTGCAACCATAAACCCATCATTGTTGGAATAAGCTCTAGACCCGATATAGAAATGTCTCTATTCATATGTGTAGATTGTACAGGAAAACAGAAAACTGCAGACAGAGCAGTTCTTAATAAAACTTTAATAAGCTATTTTTAATGCTGCTGGCAACACAACTCCGATACTATTGACCTCTATCATGGCAACAGCTCTGAAAAATACACAGAAAGGACATTTTCACACTGGGTCAAACCAAAGCTAACAGTTGTGTCTGAATCAATCAATGAACACAAAAATGAATTTATACTTTAGATTTATCCGATGATTGTTTCTTTTTAGTGGAAATGCAGCCATCTGTTTCTTTTTCTGCTGTATGTTATTTAGCTAAAACAGCTTGTATGCACAGAGAAGCACTTTCATTAGGAAGCTGCAAATTTATTGCCTGTGTGACGTTTTTACTGCTATAATTTGACTGATGCAGAATGCTCTGTTACAGGCCTACACCTTGCAAAATCAATATGGCATTCCACATTCAGAGGTATGGCTGCTTCTAGGAGAACTGTGATTTAACTAGACATGGGCCAGTTATGGTAACAAGTTATACAGAGGTTTTAAAATGTTGAGTTTCAAAACTGCTCCTATTGTCCTATCATTGCTGCATATTTAGGTCCTTTGACTAAGATTTTAGAGAAAGTACTGGAAGGCATGCTGTAGAGTACTGCAATGCTGACCCTCAATTCTCTGTTGGTGGTCAGCAAATTGAAGAAACTTAATCTCATACTACACTGCATTGTCCGCAATGTGATATCTATTCTTCTAATAATTATCTGACCACTAGAGGCCACTTCTAGATTACACATATTTAATTTCCAGATGGTCAGTTGATGTTTAAGTATGAAACGTGAAATAGCACATCCTGCCATCCTGTTCTGTCACAGCTGACCACTGAATTCCACACTCCTCATCCTAATGCATACACACTATTCAGAGTGCATCAAATGCAACACATACAGATTAAAGACGTGACAGAACTTGATGTTCCACAAATTGTCCATTTCATCACATTTAGACCTGAATTGTTTTCAGTGTACTAGCAAACGTAGGAGGGCGGGGAAGAATGTGACAGCTGCTTCATAAGCAGTGTGTTATATAATCTCTGCAGCAGTAGGAATAATTGTTGCTACTCCCTTTTGAATCTATAGCTAATTAGATCATGTAATTCATGTTTTACAGGAACAATGAAAACATACTTTTAGCCAAGGAATCTAACTGTGAGAGTATCACAATGGCCCATGTCTAAATTTTATACAACCTGTTGAGTTTGTGGTTCACATGTCTCTGGTACAAGTTCTTCTTCTTTGTTTTCCAGCTGGCCAAGCTGCACCAGCTGTCCATGCAGCAAGGCCTGAGTCCCATTGCCCAGCCTGCCTCGACAATCATGCCTGGTATCTGTTATTAGTCAGGACTTCTCTTGATTGTGCTCCATTGCTCTGACACGTCCCCCACTGTAACCATATGTGGCTTTTTAACCTGCCCACAGTTATGGGAGGTAAAGGACGGCTGTTATTAGCCGAGCTGATTTGGAGCCTTGTCAGTTTGCCAGGAGGGGACAAGGCTTCGTAGCTATCTTGAACCCGACAGCCTGACTGAGAAAGTATTACGTGTAATGATATGTTCTGCAGTGTCAAAGAACTGGGAGGGGGGGGAATGGTGCCGTGTTAAACATGGTACCATTAAAATGGAAATGGCTGTATCTGCAAGTTTACCACTGATAAAGTTTTTTGCAGCACATCAGGGGTGGATTGTGCAGCTATGCAAATTAAGGGAGCTCAATTTTTCTGTAAAACCTCTGATATGTTGGTTTTATTCTCTGAATGCTTATATGTTCTCTCTCTCAGGTTTGGACTCAAACTCTCAAACATCTCAGGAGCTTCTTATTCCCAATGATGTAAGAGAAATCCACTTGTTTTTTTAAGTGTCTGTATTTCCACATCCAGTCCTCATCTCACATTCACACAGCTCTGCAGCAGGTGATGAGATGCAACCACGAAGATGCTGCAGTGTGACTTCAAAAGAGATAAAAGCAATGTGGGCAACTCACTAATTATCCCCTCATTATCCTAACCTCGGACTACGTCAAGGTTAAAAGGATTTTTGAGCCGATATGGATCCATTTTTGCATTGTTGTGCGGGCTGCACTTGCAGTGTCTTAGACTCACTCCCATGAGTGATCAGTAAAATCCTCTCATGTTTCCTGACCTACTTAGAAGCTGTCTGCTGTCAAAAGAGCCAATAAGAAAACAGAAAGAGAAAGATCCGTTCCCTCTTCACTTGCTCAGCCTCCGCTTGGGTTTGATGAGCAGACTCTCTGATCTCAGAGCAAAAATCACAATGAAATAATCAGTCGGGCGTTAGGCGTGGCTGCTTCGATGTCAGTTCTGCCGTTACATAGCTGCATCCTGCAAACAATAAGAGAAGTAAATACCGCAATGAATTCTATGAATATTTATCACTCATATCCTCAGAACAGCTGAAATGAAAAGCTGCAGAGTATGTTAAACAATATGGTCTGTGTTTATAGTGTCTTGCAAAAGTATTCCAAGCCACTGAGCTTTTTTCACATTTTATCACACTGAGCTCAAAAGTCTCAAAATGTATTCTATTGAGATTTTATGTGGTTGACCAACACAAAGTAGTGGATAATTGTGAATAGAACAGGAAATGATTCATGGCTTTCATTATTTTTTGCAAACAAATATCAAATATCTAGTGCATTTCATTCAGCATGCTGGAATCAGATATTAATCTTTAGGGGAATATCTCTAGCAGCTTGTTTTGCCCATTTTTCTTCCTTGGAAAATTGCTCTGTTTCGGTCAGATTGCATGGCGAGTGCCTGTGAACATTGATTCTCTACTGGATTTGGATCTAACATATGAATATGCTTTGATTTAAGTTATCCCATTGTAGCACTGACTGTACATTTGGTGTTGTTGTCCTGCTGAAAGGCAAACCTCCACTCCAGTCTCAAGTGTTTTCTAAACTCCAAACATTTTTCTTCCAAGATTGTCTTACAGTTTTCCCCATCCACCCTCCCACCAACTGTGACACTTCCTTGTCTTTCATGAAGAAAAGCCTCCCCAGAACTTGATGCTGCCATTGTCTTATTTGAGGGTTTTGAGTAGATAGTGAGGGGGCAGGGATTTGTTTGCTGCAGGTATTCCAAAAAAATAAGAAAAATATAAAAGCATTTGTCTGACCAGAGCTCTGTTCACGCTGTCTTTCACTTTTGGCTTGTGGCAAACTAAGATGAAGACAGCTTTCTTTAAACCATGAGGTTCTTCTTGCCACTCTTCCGTAAAGAGTGGCAAGAGTGGTCTTTTAGACAGATTCTCCCACCTGAGCTGTGGCCTTGTACATCTCATGTAGAGTGACTGATTAAGGCTCTTCTTATATCTAAGATATCTATCTATCTATCTATCTATCTATCTATCTATCTATCTATCTATCTATCTATCTATCTATCTATCTATCTATCTATCTATCTATCTATCTATCTATCTATCTATCTATCTATCTATCTATTGATCTATCTAGATACATATCTAGATAGATATCTATTTGTTGCTAGGTATGCAGTCATGCTGCACTCCTTTCACTTTTAGCTACTCGACTGAGCAATTCTCTGTTAGATGTTTAAAAATTGAATATTGGCTTATATCCTTACCCTGTTTTAAATTTCTCTAGAACATTATTCATGATTTGTCTGCAGTGATCCTTTTGTCTTCATGAAACTGTTTGTTTACTAATCTTGTCCTTCATGGAACACTTGGACTCTTTCTACTAAATATTTGACTTCTGTAGGTATCTCTACTGGATTTTATTTATGGGTACCATATTAGGGGCCTGAGTATGTGTGCAGCTTTGTCTTGCCCTATTGAATATAGTCCTGTTGAAGATTGTGAGATAATGTAAAAAAATGTTAAAAAGTTTCATGATGGGCTATCAATACTTTTGCATGGCCCTGTGTTTACACTATTGTGTAGGTTTATGACATTATTTAGCAGGAGCAATGACAAATCAGCAATGGACATAATTTGCGCCAAAGACAGAAAAAATAAATAAAAATAGAACCATTGTTTTCATTGTCTGGATAGTGTGTAGGATATAGCTAGATGCCTTAATCATTTCTAAATAACCAGCAGGTCCCTCGTTACCGCCTCCCATCCCCAAAGAAACCCCCACATACCGAACAACACAATGTACCAGAGGACCGAGGGAGTCCAGCGCGGTACGTGACAGGGACAGCTGTGAGCTCCAGCCATTGTTCCAGAAGAGAGGACTTACAGCCGTGACTGACCCTCCTCGGCCCGCCGTAAAATCCCCGCTCCCCCATCCTCCTCAGGGCCGCACAAACCCACTCTGTGATCGCACACTGAAGCCCTGAAGGAGGCTTACATGTGTGCACACACACACACACATACACGCAGGCTCACAGATGCTCTCAGAAACTGCTTACACCCAGTCAGCATTGTGCTGCTGTGTCTCTGCGGAAGAGGGGAGATTTAGCAGGAAGAAAAATGGTTGCACCCGTCGCCACCCCATCCTTCTTTCTGTGTCCTTTTTAAATGAATGTCTCAGCAGGAACTCATCGATATATAGGCCACAAGTAGTCCAGAGGCACCGTGCGGCGTCGCTTTTAACGAATGCAATCATCTGTGAAATCACACCTGCGTATATTTAGATTTTCTTTTTCTCAGGTTGTTCATAGAGAAATGATAACAGTATGAGGTCATGAACACCAAAGCAGGCAAGCTGATGACAGCTGTATGCTATTGATAGCCAGTAGAGATTGTTGCTCTCAGTTAGGAAGAGGCTTTATCAGCTATATATGGTCTGTGGCGACCATTGTCTGTAGTGTGGCTCTTTGGGCTGGCTGCTCTCTATTCACCCCCCACCTGAATGAGCCAATAATAGCCAGGCAAAGTCGCTCTGACAGATTTTGGACCACGGCGCTTACTTGTCAGAAAAGAAATGAGAAACACAGACAGAAGAAGTCCAGAGTTTGTGTGTTACACGTCAAGACAAAGTCAATTTTCAGTAAACATCAGCAGCTGTTAAACTTGCCACACACTCATCCTACAAGCATTTCATCACTGTCTGCCTCAGTTGCTGTATATTTGGCTACATAAACTCTGCTGCTTGAGCACCTGACACCTGCACTTGAGTTCATACGTAGCCGCTAACTCCTCTCCCGCTAAATATCCATTGTCACTAAACAGCCTGGGGTCCAGGTGGGGATGACTAAAGCAGAACAAAAGTAATAACGTTTTTTGGGATGCAAGAGAAGGTCTGGTCGTTGTCTCTTCTGCTTCCAGCAGAGAGAACGCTCAGGCCGACGGGAACAGGAACGTATGTTATGCATTTGAGCTATTTTCCCATTATGTTTTTCCATTAGTGCAGAGATGCATCAAGCTAGTGTTTGTTTGGGAAGTGATTTGTTTGGGAAGCCGTCACCACTCTGAGGAATCAATAACCTTTTAGCTGCTCAGATTAATGAGAGGCAAATGTGCCTCATCCTGTCTCCTTTACCGTTATTACGCAGTAGCAATTAAGCAAGACCCCGGCAGGGTAGAAACGTGCATTTGACATTCATGATGGATGGCCAAACAACTATAGAGCAGCAACCTAACTGCAATATTTGAATTTGTCAGCATCAGATCAGCCAAACAGAACTCTGGGTTTTTCATGGCTCGCTGTTTTTGTTAACAGTAACTATGAGCATGTTTCAGTCAGAAAGTTTTGCTGCTGTAGTAATTCATCTATTTATAATTTGAATTTTTGCCCAACTTTTTGGCTATTTTGGTTTTTAAGATATTTGAAGATAAACACAGTCCAAAAGAATAGAGCATCCAATACATCATATTTTACTCAAGTAAATAGTCATCCAAAAATTCATTGAACTTAAAGTAAAAACATATTTGATTTTTTTTAAAAAGCAGAAACAAGAGCCCCTTGGAATTGTCATAACTTTCCCCCCCAATACGGCGCCCCTGTGTAAGGTTATTATTAACCCTGCAAACTGATTGACCTTTGACCTCTGCAGCTGATTGGCTCAATCATCGGCCGTCAAGGAACCAAAATCAACGAGATCCGGCAGGTGTCAGGAGCTCAGATTAAAATTGGCAGCCAGCTGGATGGAACAAGCGACCGCCATGTCACCATCACAGGAACACCAGTCAGCATCAACCTGGCCCAGTACCTCATTACCTCCTGGTAAGACCCAGAGATACGAAAAAGTCATCTAATGAGTTGCCACAGGACGAGCACACTGGCTGGCTTGAGAGGGTCAGAAGTCATAAGTATTAATGAGGTGCCGCCTTCTGCTGCTCGTGATGTTGCGAAAGGCAGTGAAGAAAACCTGAATTAGGTTGTGGTGACATATTTTTTGTAATGTAGTATTATATTTGAGAACATAGCTTCAAATCACACTCATTTTGAATTTTGCGCACAACACAAAATACTTGCAAACAGGATTTGTTTATTTAAGGAAAGTGAAAAAATGAGAAAAAATTACAAATTAAAACTTTTTTTGGTAACACTTTATTTGACGGGTTGTGAATAAAACTGTCATGTCATAACAAAGACATTTTGAATAATGTCAACTTTGTATTAAATGTGTCATGATTTACCGGATGACACTTTATGACAACAGTCATAAATATTCATGAAGACTTACTCATGTTCGTGACAGGTGTTATATCATGTTTATGACGGTGTAACGACAGTCTTAGTCTCAACCCGTCAAATAAATTGTTACTCTCTCGTGGTGAGACATCAAATCAGACTAAATGTTTTAGTTAAGATTATTAAATGTAATTCTGTTTGCTAAATGTCAGAATAATGGACAAAGGAGGAATGTTTTGATCTTTCTCATCATATTCACAAGGGCACATAGATTTTCTAGGTTTTTGCGTGACAATACTGTAAAAGTTATTAACTAGAATGAGTACAAATATGAAATAACTTAGCTTATATAAATGACTTTGCTCTGACAAAACTTTTGCTTTTGCTGGTTTAAGTTTATTTTTGTTAACAAAAACTGAGACGAAGCAGAATGCTATCTACTGCTAAGATACTGACTGAGAATACCATCTATGCTGGAATCATAAAACACATCTGCTCTGCCTTTAAATGCAGAATAGTGATACAGTTCAATCCAGTAATCCATTTTCCCATCTTTATGTCTCTTTATTCTTACCGTCTCAGCTTAGAGACAGCGAAATCCACAGCCCAAGCAGCCACCATGGCCTCTCCAGTTGACCTCAACATGGCCTTCACCCAGCCCACCTCCCCCACCGCCTCTCCTGCACCCACTCTGGCCGCTGTCAGCACGCTGACCCCCACTCACATGCTTGGCACCCCATACGGTGCCGTGCCGCTCTCTGGCCTCCTGGGGATGAAATCCGTCCCCTTTCTGACTCTGTCTGGCCCCGCCCCCACTGTGGCCGCCACCGCGGCACCCACTCACACCACCCTTGCCGCCTACACCGCCAAGATCTCCTCAGCAAACTGCATCAAAAAGCCAGAGAGACAGAAGTTTGCTCCTTACTGACAAGAGTCGGCTGAAAGACAGCTGCAGTGCTCCTCCACAGAAAAAACGCCTGATGTAGCCATATCCACCTGAAGAGATCCTCCGGATTTTAACTCCATGATGCAGCAATGGAGAGCATTGGAGGATGCCATTAAAGGTTTATTTACAATTATAATTTGTCATTTTTCCGTGAATTTATGGACTGGTTTCATCATTGCCTCATTAGTGTTATTGATCATTTTGGGGAAAAGAAAAAAAAAAAAAAACTCACCACAAGGACACGTGTTTAAAAGGTTTACATGTGCACCTCAAGTAAAAAATATCAGCAAAGTATTTATCCTTCAATAAATTTGTAAATTGTAATCAGAATCAAATTACTGTCTACTGTTTGATGCTTTTATACAATGTCTGTTTGCCTCCAGAGGTTTTTAAAAAAAATTGTAAATGTCCCAGGGTGTCTTTTTTTATATATATAATTTCTGCTCTGGTACTGTACTTTACTTCGGTGTTATGTCTGTTTTGTTGGATTTCACTTTGAACGTAAAACTTGGCTAATCTTTATTTATTAGTATTGTTTCATTTATTAAAAGTCTTTTTTTTCTGATACGTCAGGTGCATCTGTCTCCAAATTCATTCAAGTAGGCGATCCTATTTCAGAATAAATGCAATAGAGTATATTTTAGGAAACAGAGGATGCAAGATCAGATTTGAGGTTGCTCAGTTTGTTGTTTTTGTTGACAAACACATGAGAGGGGCTTTTCATCATGGGGCTCGCATGCCCCTAACAATGACTGCAGAATAAACACCAAAATAGAAAATATCTCAGCCGCCATGATATTAATGTACGAATGCTCAGAATCCTCTTTTATGTGCAACTCGCTCTTCAGGTCCCTTAGGACAAAATATAGTCAGAGTCCAAGGCAGAGGAGTTTTCAAGCAAAAAAAAAAAAAAGCACAATCCAAGACAGAGAAATGAGGGAGGGGGGGAACATTGCTGCTGTAAACATGAAGTATCTGCATGTGCTGCAGCAACATAATCCTCAGGAGAAGGAACTGGCTGCCTTTTATCCGAACTCTCCTTTCTTCTTTTTCTTCTTGTGCCTGCATCACAAATGTATGAAACACTGGGGTTACAATCCTTGCTTGACCAAAAAACACACATATCTTGGAAGATAACAAGTCAAACTGAAAGGGTGTCAACAATGTTGGACATAAAAAACAGTACATCATAATTCAAAACGTCAGTGAATAAATTAAGTTTCTATTACTAAATGTTAAGGTTTTTCAGAAAACAGTTCCCTCCATACAATAGCTAATAAGGAGATACACTAACTCAAACACTAAAAGGGAACTACTGCTACAAGATTTTCCTTTCTGAAATTATGTGTTTGGTTTCTTTTGTTGTGTTTCCTACTATTTTTGGGTTTTTCGGTTGTTTATTGGGCCTACATTAAATCAATGATCCAAAAATTGAAACAGTGTGGCACAACTGCAAATCTAGCAAGACATGGTTGTCCACTTGAAATGACAGGTAAGGAGAGAATTAATCAGAGAAGCAGCCGAGGGGCTCGTGGCAACTCTGGACAAGCTACAGCAAGGCACAACTCAGGTGGGAGAATTTGTTGACGTAGCAACTGTCAGTCAAATGCCAACTTTTGTCAGAGACATACAAAAATAAAGAAGTTGTTGAACAAATGATTTTTTTTTTGTCAGAATCCAGGGGACACAAACAATGTGGAAGAAGTTGCATAAGTGAGATGTGACCAAAATCTATTTTTTTATTCTTCATCCAAAACTGACTGATGCAAACTTTATAATTTCTTTGCAAATAAAAAGCCCCTTTTCTACCTGAAATCCTTGAATAAAATTGAGTGCATTGCCTTCAGAAGTTGTCTCATTAATCAGCATTAATGGAAGATGGATGGAGCGAGGTCCAGGGAAATCTTTTAAGAAATCCTGTTACAGGTTTTTAAAAAAGTTTTCAGATTGGAATGAAGGTTCTAGAAGGACAACAATCCTAAACTAGACAGATCCAATGAAATTATTTTAATCAAATTTTAAAAACAAAACAACAACACACTTTTCAGATTAATTTTTTTTTTGGAAGACGTTGAAAACAATTTGTAATTTTCATTCCACTTCCCAATTATGCTTTACCTTACATTGGTATATTTAGAACACAAATCAGGTATATTGAAGTTATGCTTTAGTGTATAAAAACATTGCCAGAATTTCAACGGGTTTGAATACTTTTCTAAGGCTCTACATTCATTGTCTCCATTGGTCACACAGCACATTTACATGATGAAGATCTATAATTGTGATGCTAACAGAGGTTTGTCAGATGAATACTGTGGGGTGTGTTTTTGACATTTCACAAGAAGCACTTGTCATGTTTTAAATTGTAACAGTGTTTCTGTAGCACACAGATTTTAGTGTAAAAAAAAAAAATCTGATGGAAAAGCACTGTGGTGTAAAATTGGGCAACAAAGCACCTGCAGCAGTCCAAAAAAAGAAAAAAAAATTTGATTTCAGTTGTTTTAGATTATGTAAATTTGCTCTAAAATTGGCTCCTCTCCCTTTACGACTCAGCCACAAATCTTTTTTTATTTCTGCCTGGAAAAGCGCTGAAGAAAGCACATACATGTCTAAATTTGTATCTGGTAGAAAAATTGTGTGTTAAGTGTGAGCAAAAAATATGAAGGCTTAATGCTGAAAACTACCTGTTAACTAAAATTTTTATTTTCTAGATAAAATTAGTATCATTTATCAGACCTGGGTGAGACTGAAGGAACCTTTTTACCTAAAATAACTTCACCTTTCAGCATTCCTGTGTGTTTACTGACTGTGAAATAACAGTTTGAATGCAGAATAAGAAACGCATGTCAAATCCGGGCTTGGCTGGCAGGATGGTACCAGCCAACCAACAACAAGCAGCGCCCTCTGCTGGCCACACTGCGCCCTCCAAGCACAGCACAGAAGAAAGAGTATCGGAAAGCAGGTAGAGCTGATAAAAGATTGTCTTTAATGTTTGGCATTGTTAATGAATTCCATACCACAGCAGTTATGGGAGTAGGAAAACCACTTTTACAACCAAACACTTTTTGATCATGCTAACACCATATGTACAGGAAAGCACATTGAAAAGTGTATAAAGTATTTATATGAGAAGTATGGTGGAGACAGGCCACAGTCTAATGAATTTGTCCTTTCCCAAACACCGATTATAGATATTTATCAATTACATTGATCTCTTGAGTACATGTATATACACAAAACAACAATAAATCTTTTTTTTTAGGGCTTTTGCAATAAATCTCAAAAAAATATTTCACAATACTGCTGTATGTACAATAACAGAATGTACATTGAAAAATCCTATTTGAGTATCACTTCAGTCGCCTGTTATCCTCAAAGCCGCATTTAACTAGTAACCTCAAATCCATACAAACTACAGCAGCCTGTCTGATACCTTCTGTCAGTTCCTGTGATATGCACACACAACTGATGATCTCACATACAAAAATAGATCTTGTCTAGTCAGCTGACAACTTGATGTACACAAACACAAAGCATCCACCTGCAAAAATCAGCCAGGAAAACAAGGAATTAGTAAAATATTAGCTATATCCTTCCAACCAACAAAGGAACAAAAAACAACGCAGTTTCTCCTACTTCACAAAAATAAAGCAAAAAAATAAATAAAAAAAGGAGCATTGCTCTCCACCTTGTTGATCTTCAGCCTTCTCCCTCATCAGAGTCAAACAGCAGAAGGTGAATGAGAAAGAGCTTCAGGCAGGGCAGAAGTATCAGCACAACAAAACAAACAGCAATCTGAAACCAAAGCAGAATGAAACCATAGAAAAACATCACTAGGTCGATATCTGCTCTGTTTTTGTTTTCTCCTTCAGCGAGAGGACAGAGTGAAAAAAAAACATGGCTGCCGCTAAACGGTGAGAGGTCAGACTGCATTAGAGTGCACTTAAGGCAGGTAGGCGATTCCAACACCATCAGGAGAGACCTGATGGTGCCACAGCAGCTGTGCGGGTTCAAACCTCACCGCTGACCTGACGGCAAACGCAGAAGGAAAAAAGTGGAGAGGAAGGTTAGTGACTGGAGTCCAGCAGAGACGAGTGTCGGGGGAGGGGGGGTGAAGAGGAGTCTTCCTCCTGTATTCGCCATGAACATGAAAGCCGACAGGCGCGAGACGAGTTTGCCTCTGTCCTCCATTTTCCCAGCAGTCCCTTGTTCATCTGTAGATATCTTTGCCACGTACATAGGACTAACGAACTAACGAAGACTTAAGATAAGAACTGGACTTGAAGCACTTGAACAGAAAACTGGGATTTGCAGCTTGTGCGGTTACAAGAAGAACATCTCATCTGAATACATTCACGTAGTTGTCCATACACGTGGTACGGATGGGAGATTGGTAGCTCATGTCCAAACGGAGAGCTGCAGGCTCAGTTTCAATGAGCTGAGATTTATGGGAGTCCAGCAGCAACACACATAGCGGCGCACCATCTGATATGATTCACTATTAAGGAGCACTTAACAGTGTTGTCTGAAAAAAACATAATGGGTTTAAGCCTTCAAAAACACTACAATGTAGCAAATTTATCAAAAAAATTATTCATATTTATGAAGCGTTTAAACAACAGAAGTCAATCCACTGTGAGTAACAGTTTATTTGCTGTGAAAACTGGCATGGAAAGCAAAATTAAGGTCGCTCAGAGCTAATACTGCACCGTGTTGGTTGCAATGTTCCACAAAAACCGTTGAATCATATAATTGTCAAATGAAAAAACATGCTCACAGACGAATTGTACAGCTGTGTACAATCAATATCAATTTTTGAACAGAGTACTTTTGTGTTATTGTTCTGCAGATTCTTCTTTGAATCCTGCCTCGGAGGCCATGTGGAGCGGCGAAGGTAGTTTGTGCCTCGGACTGCAGCTTGGTGGATTTTCACTCCTCATCCCTTCATGTGCACTGGCGATAAAATACACGGTGATAGGGATCAACCCGGTACACACACATGCTTCACACAAAACGCTCTGGTACTGCAGTCATGGCTCAGTGCAGATGAAGAGATAAAGACAAGATCGCCCTGATTGGAGCCTCCCCCTCATTGGTTCTCCTCGTGCTCCTCACTGATGCACTGCTCCCAAGGATGTTTTCCTGGGTCCTCCCTGTGGCCGTGGGGGGAGTGGAAGATCCTGCGAGGCAGTGGGATGGGCTGAGGAGTTAGCTCCTCCTCGGGGATGCAGCCCTCTCTCAGGTAGGGTTTGGGCGGCACGGCTGGAGGCTGTGGCCTGCGGTAGGGGATGTGATGGGGAACGTGAGTGGGAACGTGGTGGTGCTGGGAGGGGCCATGGGAGTGGCTCTCAAGCCCAGGGTGGGAGTGAGGGTGACTGTGAGGGTGGCCGTGTGGGTGTGAAGCGGGGTTGCGGTAATGAAAAGGTCGAACGGGGTCAATGGAGTCAATTTCTGTGCCACCGTAGTGGATGTGAAGGTAGGGAGAAGGCATGTACTCATCAGGGGGGGACCACAGATGGCTGGGAAGTGGCTCCAAGGCGTCGTTCCTGATGGGACCAGGATCGGGATACTGGCCGCCGAAGTTACTCTCGCTGAGAGACGAAACGCCGCTGCTGGCGCTGCCTGACAGCGTGGAGTTACTTCCACCTAAAGCTGACTGAGGGCTAGTGGGGGAACCAGGGATAGGGTGGAGAGGAGACTGGGGAGACAAAAAAGCAGCAGCTGTCAGGAGTGAGGTTCTGCATAGCAAAAATTATTAGCAATTTTTGACTTCTAGACTTTTCCAGACACAAATATATACATTTTTCCTTCTCTCTATCATACACTAGACATCCTTCTTTCAATCAAACACGTTGGAGGGTGAAAAGAGCCAGACACACTATAGAGCAGGTGAAACGTACAAATAAAAAATATAAGAAAAAGAATCTGCCACTGTGAATCTACTGCAATCTTCAACCACCAACATTACTGGATGTATTTAAATTCTGAAGCAAAAGTCGCTGATACCTTTCGGAGAGATCGAACTGGCAAAGCCGGAGGAGGATCAGTGTTTTGGTGGTGAAATGCATCACAGTGCATCATGAAATGTCCTGGAAATAAAAACAAATATATGAATTTAGGAAGAAATTACACTGATGTGAAGAAAAAAAAGAAATTTATGAGCATTTCTAAAGTCAATAAGGTCTGTATTTGCTGGCAGCCATCATAGCACACAGAATATTCAATCCCAACTGAAAACGAGATGTTAAAAACTAAATTCTGAGATGCAGTGAGACGGTACCTGATGGGAAGGATCTGGGAGGAACAGGGGGCATGATCACTCCTCCGGTAGAAGACGGGACATAGTTCATCTGCTCCCGGTTCTCTCCATCCAGACTCCAGTTGCTGGAAGCATTGGAAAACACTGGAGGAAGAACGACATCAAGGCCTCGCATGAAAGAAAAAACACACACCACCAGCAACTCAGCTATGCTGTAAGATTTCGCTTTGTTTGACTTACCTTTCTCTGGTAGATTCATGTGAGGATCAGCACAAGGCTTACAGGGGCTAACTTGCTGAAGTAAGGCACGCTGCATGTGGTTATTCTGTTGCTAAGATGAGAAATTAAAAGAGAGAAAAAAAAACATATATATTCTTTTCTGTTGCATCAGAAAGTCAAGAGGATCTCACAGGCAGTGTTGTAACGCATTATGTTTTTCAGGGTAGCGTTGATCGTCCATACCTGTCCATTCTCTGCCACGTTGTAATACATCGAGTTGTTGGCCCTCTCACGGTGAGACGGCAGAAGCATCATCACTTCTCGGTTGTGTTTAGACTTATCGGGCAGAGACGGAGAGCCTACACAGAAAATTATTTTTTAAAAAGTGTTAATCAACATCTCTCTACTAAAACAGAAAAAATTACCCTGTTAATTACTCATTGACCCACATTGTTAATGAGTTATAAACATATGGATTAAATCTATGCTGAACTATTGTTATTTTGTATATTTAAAAGCAGTGGGCATTTTTTATATGGGCAACATGCCTCGCTGTTCCAATAGGAACATGCAAAAAGTTAGACAGCTTTGATGTAAATAAAAACTTTTCTATTGATTAATAAAGGTACAGATAATTTTCAACATGTGATTTTAATGAAATTGAAATTTTAATTGATATTCCTACAGCAATTATTAGTAGAGAGGTACGTGTCTCGAGGGGGTGAGTGTGTGTCCAAGATCCTACTCATGCCACAAACGTCACCAATTTAAAGAAATATTAGAAGTTTGGTGAACAGATCTGTGAGTGAATAATTTTCTTGCATGACCTTCTGGATTTATGCCTCTCACCTCTGGCACTTGATGGAGCGGAGTTTATAATCTGGGAGGAGTTGGAGCGGATTGAACTCAAACTAGAAGACGACGGGCTCGGCTGAAAAAAAGTTATGTTCTAAAGATTAAAAAACTGAACTGTAACGTGAGAAAACAATAGACAGTTTATGTGCATTTCTAAACCACAGATAGATGAGAAATTATGGGTAATTCCGCACACAATCTCAATGAGATTAAGAAGTCTTGCCTGCATGTGCATGGACTCCTCTGGGTGCTCCCCCATCAGGCCGTCAGTCATGATGACCAGGTTTCCTGCCTCACTCGATGTGTGAGAGGACAGGGAGGAGGATGAGTGACGGATCGAGCCTTGCAAATTCAGAGGGCTGCAGGACCAACATGTTGTTTGAGAACATAAAAATGACATTTACTGTAAATGTTGCTTTTCTTCAGAGGTCTCAAACATTTTAAGATTCATTGAAGTCATTGGTTTATAAAAGTTTGAAAAATGTATTTATAAAACTATTAATCCCAGATTCACAATTAGTTCAATGTTAATTTGGCCTCCTTTTGAAGGTTGAATTATTTGTGGTAATGAAATCTTATATTGTGTTTAATCTTAGCCTTAATAGGCAGGTATTTACAAACAATAACCAAGACTAAAATCTATTTGGCTATTATTCCCTGATAACCAAATGGTGCTCCAACTTGGTACTTTTTTCTATATTACAAATTTAGCTGATACTTGCCTTTGGCGTGTATTAATAATTATTTATAGTTGAACCAATCCCTTCAACATGTAACCCAGTTGAAGTGGAAAAATACTTGTAAACATTGTTTGCTCTGGGATCGATTCTTAGATTAATAGCTTAGAAAATTGGTAGATAGAAACAATTTAAAAAGCCAGACCACACCTAGAAGTGTCGATCCCAGATTAAAATTAGCGATGCGGCGCAAATGAAAGGATGAAAGTTTGAGTGACTGACCTGTGTCTGTGCATCAGCCGGACGCTCTCAGGGCTCATGTGGTTGTGCGAGGAGAGGATACCTCTGGGAGAATTGACCCCTGGGCAGCCTGCAGGGCCGAATCGATCCATGCCGGGCACACACTGCTGGGAGCCAATCACATACTACTCTGAATATTTACACTGCTCACACAAGCAATGAGCACAAACATGCTGGATCGAGGGAAAAGCATAATATTTATATGAAAAGATGTCTGTGTGCCAGCAGGAACCCCCAACTGAACACAGAATGTTGATAGAGTGAAAGTCCTTTTACATTTTCTCATGCTTCAACCACAAACTTCAATGCCTTGAAGTTTTTGATGTATATACAAAAGCGCGTGGCAGAAAACTAAAAGTGCACAACAAATCACCCTCGCATTGAAACATGGTGGTGGCAGCATCGTGATGTGTTAATGTTTTACTTCAGCAGGAATGGGGAAGTTGGCAAGAGCTGATGGGAAAATTAATAGAACTAAATACATGACATCCTGAAAAAAACTGAATGTTTGAATGGCCTAGTCAAAGTTTAAACTTAAACCCAAGTAAAACCTGACAACTACAAATCTTCTCCATCTATTTTAACTGAGCATACCCTATTTTGCAAGACAAACAATTTGATCTCCTGCTGTGCAAAGCTTATAGAAATATGCCTCAAAAGATTTGGGGCTTCACATGTAGAGAAAGATATTATATAGATAGTATTTACTCAAGAAGGCTGAAAACATACATATGCCACACTTTTCAGTTTTTCTTGGTAAACAATTTTGAGAGCCAGATATCATTTTGTTCCCTGTTCCCATTTTTAATAAATACATTGAAGTTTGTGATTGTAACAAAACAAAATGTGGAAAAGTTTAAAAGTCTTTTTTCTTTTTCTTTTTTTTTTTTTTACAAAGCATGTTAAGTATATTTAAAAAAGAAAAATCAAAACTCACATGGTGTAAACCTGTCCTCATCATGTGGAACTGGTCCACAAGCTTTTTGTGCAGAGGACGCATTTCTGGATGCACCAGTTTCTCATGAACTGCCAGCCCCACTCCAAGAATATGCACCTGACATCAGAAAAGAAAAGAAAACAAGATGTTTCTATTTCCAAAGCATTCTTAAATCTACTAAAGTATTTAAATTGAATCTGACCTGCTCCTGCATGAGATCCTTCAGATGCGTGATTCTCTCTGTGTCTTCGGGGTGACTGCTGATGTAGTCTTTATCGAAGAAGGCCTTTTGCAGAAAATCAAAAGATAAAGATTTCTCACAGCAACAACTCAACACGCCTCACTTTCTCACTTGCTTCCCCTTCGTCTCTGCCCTGAAGCTCTACCTCCTGATATCTGGCGATGCCGCCGTTCACAGCAGCATCTATGACGCCGTTGAGACACATGCTGAGCGGGTTGATGTTGCCGTGATGCTGCCTGTGTTGGTACTGGCTGATCAAAGTTCGCAGCTCCTGGGTCTTATTCTCCACAACATAAATGGCATTCTCAAGTGGGCTCACCTCCACCTGAAAACACAGATAAAGCCGATGTTAAAGCTGCTTACATGTCTGAACGAAGCGATGTGTTACACGTTTGATATGAGCCCACCAGTTCTCTCCTCTCCACCTCTGCCCAGCGGGCGATCCCAGGGAGAGGACGAGCCAGAATCAGGGTTGTTCTCTCAATCCACAGACTCTGTTGAACATGCAGATAAAAAGCTGCGGTTATTCTAACGGCATCGTCTAATATTAGTTAAACCCAGTGGGCATCTGACTGTGTTTTGCAGATAAAAAAAAAACCTGGCAGGCAGAAACACAGTTGTAGACTGGTGACCTACATGCTTAACACTTTGTGTGGTTTGATTTTAAATCTGGGTTACTGTGTCACACAAAACTACAATATTATGCATAAGCAAGTCTCTGAAGTGCCCCAGGCTGTTTTTGTTTTTTACATTTCATCTGTAACTCCTCCATGGGCTGCCACCTTATCGTGGTGGAGGGGTTTGAGTGTCCCAATGATCCTAGGAGCTATGCTGTCTGGGGCTTCATGCCCCTGGTAGGGTCACCCAAGGCAGACAGGTCCTAGGTGAGGGACCAGACAAAGAGCAGCCCAAAGACCCCAATGATGAAGGAAAACTTTGGACTTGGTGTTCCCTCGCCCGGACGCGGGTCACCGGAGCCCCACTCTGGAGCCAGGCCTGGAGGGGGGGCACGATGGCGAGCGTCTGGTGGCCGGGCTTTTACCCATGGAGCCCGGCCGGGCTCAGCCCGAAGAGGAAACATGGGCCCCCCCTCCCATGGGCCCACCACCCGTGGGAGGGGCCAAAGGGGTCGGGTGCAGTGTGGGATGGGTGGCAGCAGAGGGAGGGGACCCTGGCGGTCCGATCCTCGGTTGCAGAAACTGGCTCTTGGGACGTGGAATGTCACCTCTCTGGTGGGGAAGGAGCCGGAGCTAGTGCGTGAGGTCGAGAGGTTCCGGCTAGAAATAGTCGGTCTCACCTCGACGCACGGCTCTGGTTCTGGAACCAGTCTCCTTGAGAGGGGCTGGACATACTTCCACTCTGGAGTTGCCCAGGGTGAGAGGCGTCGGGCAGGAGTGGGCATACTTGTTGCTCCCCATCTCGGCGCCTGTACGTTGGGGTTTACCCCGGTGAACGAGAGGGTAGCATCCCTCCGCCTACGGGTGGGGGGACGGGTTCTGACTGTCGTTTGTGCTTACGGGCCGAACGACAGTTCAGATTACCCACCCTTTTTGGAGTCCTTAGAGGGGGTACTGGAGAGTGCTCCTCCTGGGGACTCCCTTGTTCTGCTGGGGGACTTCAACGCTCACGTGGGCAATGACAGTGAGACCTGGAGGGGCGTGGTTGGGAGGAACGGCCCGCCCGACCTGAACTCGAGCGGTGTTCTGTTGCTGGACTTCTGTGCTCGCCATGGATTGTCCATAACGAACACCATGTTCGAGCATAAGGGTGTCCATATGTGCACTTGGCACCAGGACACCCTAGGCCGCAGTTCGATGATCGACTTTGTCATCGTTTCATCGGATCTGCGGCCGTATGTCTTGGACACTCGGGTGAAGAGAGGTGCGGAGCTGTCCACTGACCACTACCTGGTGGTGAGTTGGCTCCGGTGGTGGGGGCGAAAGCCGGTCAGACCTGGCAGGCCCAAACGTGTTGTGAGGGTCTGCTGGGAACGTCTGGCGGAATCCCCTGTGAGACGGAGCTTTAACTCCCATCTCCGGCAAAACTTCGAACACGTCCCGGGGGAGGTGGGGGACATGGAGTCTGAGTGGACCGTGTTCCGTGCCTCCATTGTCGAGGCGGCCGATCGGAGCTGTGGCCGCAAGGTTGTCGGTGCCTGTCGCGGCGGCAACCCTCGAACCCGCTGGTGGACACCTTCGGTGAGGGATGCCGTCAGGCTGAAGAAGGAGTCCTATCGGGCCTTTTTGGCCTGTGGGACTCCGGAAGCAGCTGATGGGTACCAGCGGGCGAAGCGGCATGCGGCTCGGGCGGTTGCTGAGGCAAAAACCCGGGCGTGGAAGGAGTTTGGAGAGGCCATGGAGAAAGACTTCCGTACGGCTTCGAGGCGATTCTGGTCCACCATCCGGCGTCTCAGGGGGGGGAAGCGGTGCAGCACCAACACTGTTTATAGTGGGGATGGTGTGCTGCTGACCTCTACTCGGGACGTTGTGGGCCGGTGGGCAGAGTACTTCGAGGACCTCCTCAATCCCACCAACATGCCTTCCACTGAGGAAGCGGAGCCTGGGGACTCTGGGTTGGGCTCTCCAATCTCTGGGGGCGAGGTCGCCGAGGTGGTTAAAAAGCTCCTCGGTGGCAGGGCCCCGGGGGTGGATGAGATCCGCCCGGAGTTCCTTAAGGCTCTGGATGTTGTAGGGTTGTGTTGGTTGACGCGACTCTGCAATGTCGCATGGACATCGGGGGCAGTTCCCCTGGATTGGCAGACTGGGGTGGTGGTCCCCCTGTTCAAAAAGGGGGACCGGAGGGTGTGCTCCAATTATACAGGGGTCACACTCTTAAGCCTCCCTGGCAAGGTCTATTCAAGGGTCCTGGAGAGGAGGGTCCGTCGGATAGTCGAACCTCGGATTCAGGAAGAGCAGTGTGGTTTTCGTCCTGGTCGTGGAACGCTGGACCAGCTCTACACCCTCGGCAGGGTCCTGGAGGGTGCATGGGAGTTCGCCCAACCAGTCTACATGTGTTTTGTGGACTTGGAGAAGGCGTTCGACCGTGTCCCTCGGGGAGCCCTGTGGGGGGTTCTCCGGGAGTATGGGGTACCGGGCCCTTTGATACGGGCTGTCAGGTCCCTGTATGACCGGTGTCAGAGTCTGGTCCGCATTGCCGGCAGTAAGTCGGGCTCGTTTCCGGTGAGAGTTGGACTCCGCCAGGGCTGCCCTTTGTCACCGATTCTGTTCATCACTTTCATGGACAGAATTTCTAGGCGCAGCCAAGGTGTTGAGGGGATCCGATTTGGTGGCCTTAGGATCTCATCTCTGCTTTTCGCAGACGATGTGGTCCTTTTGGCTTCATCAGATCGTGATCTGCAGCTCTCGCTGGAGCGGTTCGCAGACGAGTGTGAAGCGGCCGGGATGGGGATCAGTGCCTCCAAATCCGAGGCCATGGTCTTGAGCCGGAAAAGGGTAGAGTGCCTTCTCCGGGTCAGGGGGGGTGTCCTGCCCCAAGTGGAGGAGTTTAAGTATCTCGGGATCTTGTTCACGAATGGGGGAAGAAGGGAGCGGGAGGTCGACAGGCGGATTGGCGCAGCGTCTGCTGTCAAGCGGGCGCTGTACCGGTCCGTCGTGGTGAAGAGAGAGCTGAGCCAAAAAGCGAGGCTCTCGATTTACCGGTCGATCTACGTTCCCACCCTCATCTATGGTCATGAGCTTTGGGTCATGACCGAAAGAACGAGATCGCGGATACAAGCGGCCGAAATGGGTTTTCTCCGTAGGGTGGCTGGGCTCTCCCTTAGAGATAGGGTGAGAAGCTCAGTCATCCGGGAGGGACTCAGAGTAGAGCCGCTGCTCCTTCACATCGAGAGGAGCCAGTTGAGGTGGCTCGAGCATCTGGTCAAGATGCCTCCTGGACGCCTCCCTGGTGAGGTGTTCCGGGCACGTCCCACCGGGAGGAGGCCCCGGGGAAGACCCAGGACACGCTGGAGGGACTATGTCTCTCGGCTGGCCTGGGAACGCCTCGGGATTCCCCCGGAGGAACTAGAAGAAGTGGCTGGGGAGAGGGAAGTCTGGGCCTCCCTTCTGAAGCTGCTACCCCCGCGACCCGACCTCGGATAAGCGGAAGAAGATGGATGGATGGATGGCATCTGTAGTAAACACTATTTACAGTTTTGAAAGAACTAAGATTCTAACTATATTTTACAGATTAAATGTTTCTACAGATGTTTGTGAAATCCGCTAATGCCACTCTTCATCTCTGAACCAAAATCAGTGTCCAAAGGCTGTGAAAATTACTATAAAGGTATGAATGTTCCTATAACAACTCAGTTAGTTCTGGGAAAAACATCAGAAATATCAGCTAATAGTAAAAGAAAAACTTTCAAACATACTGAGGTAAAATATACACATATATGGTTTGCATTTCATAAATGTCTGACGATATTTTTAAAGCCAGTGCTTAAGCAAGGAAGACCAAAATACCTGATAACTAAAGTAAAATGATCCTTGACTACAATTCTTTGGTTTGTGATATAGCTTGACAAACCACTTCTCATTGGCTTTCAGTTCTAGTCTTTAATTTCACAAGCAAACTGACTCATTTATTTGATAATGTAACAACTTCAAACTAGGCTTTGCTAGATGAAGTATTGTTTCATTGAAGTTTCAATTGAACATCTATAAGTCCTGCACCCTTTACAGCCCTGTTGTGAATCATGGTCCCAAGCCAATTGATTGTACAGTTTTACAACTGTACTCTATATTTATACAACATATAGAGGAATGTGATTAAATGACTGGATTTTAAAGGCAAAAATTGGATTGGCTAGGTTATATGTTAGATTATGATTGGATATTAATTGTGCCTGTTTGTCTTGTAATGTTAAATGATGTTTGTTGTGAATTGACACTGCTTAAGTAAACTGAATCCAATTAGATGCTACAGAAATTAGGTTTGTCCAGAATAATCAAAACAATTTTGCATTTGAACTCTATTTTAATGAAGACGTCTTTATTTTTCAAACACTGAATAAAAAAACATCCAACACAGTTCACCTCCAAAACTGCATATCTTAAATGCTTGTTAATATAGTGGCTTAACTGAAAAACAGGGATAAACTAAGTGAAGAAGAAAAAAAAAAAGCTGGTGGCTTCCGCTGTGGCCACCAGGGGGCATTACACCAACCTAAATCAATTGAGACGTTTATCACTGCTGCTTTAATTACCTGCTGTTTCAACACTTGGATCCATTTCAAGTGTTAAAAGGCTACACCTGGACTATTACTCTTTTGAGTAAAGGCTGAGTTGAGCTGAGAGTGTCAATCCTGTTCATACCCTGAACTCATTCTCCCGGTCCTTAGGCCCCTTGTGGAAAGGCCTGTCATAGTGGAAGCGGCTGACATTGTTTATGCGGTAGAAACTCTTGATCCTCTCAGGCACACGCTCCAGCTGAGGCACATCAGAGATGTCTGAAACTGGAGTCACTGCGTAGATCTGCAAGTCTAGGGAAGCCACATGTCAAGGAAGAGACAGACGAGACAAATGTTGGTACATGTTCACAGAGGGGGAAGAGAAGGAGGGAGATGGAAGGGAAATGCTTTTACTGCCTCACTTGGAAAGAACAATGACAGATTGAGGTTTAGTTGGGGCTTTTTTATTTAATATGCAACATTTTTCAGTCATCATTAACTTGTTCTATTAATACAAAACATCTTTATCTCTGAGTGGCGGCACCAGCAGTAGGAAAGTTATAAGGATACACTGGGCGTCGCTCTGCAGGATGGTGTCATCAGGCTGGTTTGTGTGCTGCATTGCAATGGCTTGTGGAAATTCTCCCAGCATCCTTTGCTGGAAATCCTCGAGCCGTTCGTAGTCGTAACCACGGCAGACAAACTCCTTATTCTGCAGAAAAAAGCAGGGAAGTGTTCAAACCTCACTGTACCTCTCACTCAGTTTAAAATCTGTAGCACAAGCCTGCTGGATCTGAAAATAACTTAACCTCATCTTTTTTTACCGTTTCAGCACCAACAGCACAAGCTGCAGTGATGGTAATACTCACAATTCCAGTTTTTTACTATGAAAAGAAAAACAGCCAAAAGACTCCACTGTGATTCACAGGGTGTGAAAGAATCTGGATATGATTTAATTTTTAAAGCTTAATATTAATATTACATTAACATAATATAATATATTTTACACTAAGGTTGTAGTTTTAAAATGAAAATCCTTTTCTCTAGAGCAGTTAAGAAGCAGCTATTAATGACTGTATGCATCAAATTTAAAACAATTACTTTTTTCCAATCCTCCACTGAACTGGCTGCAGCCAAACCCCAACCATAAACATCAACAACAACTTTATTTACAAAGCACATAAACACCAGCCACAGCTGAAAAAAAGTGCTGAACATGAGAGATAGATAAAAGAAAACGTTAAAAGAAAATGACAAAGCTTAACACTCAACAATAAAAATTACTATAAAAAACAAAAACGTTCCAAATATAATAAAACAAAGCTTTATTTTTTATCAAAATAAAGTAAACTCTATTCTCATTTGAGTTGAAGGCAAATGAGTAAAATATATTTAGACGAGTTTTAAAACTGGACAGTGAAAGGACCTGTCAAATTTATAAGCATTCTTTAACTTAGGGGTCTCGATATCGAAGGTCTTGATCCGTCAAAGCTTCCACTCGGAATGACCAGAAGAAGCTGGTCAGCAGAACCAAGTGACCGAGTGAGAGCATAGCAGTGGAAAAATTCTATTAAATAAGGCGGGGCGAGGTTGTTAAAGACCTTAAAAACAAATAGTAGGATTTTCCTTTATGTGTTTCTGCTAAAATACGCACAGCAGCATTTTGTACCAGCGGCAGACAAGTTTAACATTACATTTAAACAAGTTGCAGTCCATCTTTTCTACACAAGAAATGTCCGCTATCCCAATAGTTACATGTGGGAATAACAGACATGGTCTCCTGCCAATTTCCGATCACTGCAGTCTCTTACCCGGAGGAAGAAAGGAAACTTCCTCCCGTAGAAGCCCATCTTAAAGAACTCCGGCTCGATCCTCTGCTGTTCGATGATGTTGTCATAATATGCTGCCTCCATTTTCTGTGACACAAAGACAAACAAGCAGCGGAGCCATGATGAATAATAATTTAATCACACACTTTACTGAATCCCCTGCGCTTCCAGAGGAGCGTGGGCGTGCTCAGGTAATTGGGACGTTGTGTTTGCACTTCACACCCCACAACAGAGCATCACAGTGACAGAGGGAGCTGAAAATCTTTCCTTTACAGCATCACAGAGAATTCTTGTTTGATGGCAGCAGCAGAAATGCGTTGCGTGCGGCACTTTACCTACCCGTATCCAGCTGAGACTCTGATAATCATATAAAGTCTCATACTGGAAAGCCAGCTCCCGGCAGAGAGAGATCCCATATTCCCAGCACTGTAGACATATAAAAGAGATAATGGAAGAATGAGAAATGAATCTAAAATTTTAGTTTGCATTGGCCAAAAACCACCATTAAAATGATCAATTTTGTTATTATATTTGTCTATTGCGTGTAAGGATTGAGGAAGTTGGTTTTGATCGTACAGAAGCGTTTACTTGAGTAAAATTTCGGGATACTCCACCCATTGTTAGGAGGTTGACTGAATGAAGAACAAAGATGTTTTAACTGGCAATCTAAGAAACATCTTTGTTCATGGCAAAAGAGGTCATCTTATTAGGAGGGAAGTAATTAGAGTTGTGTATTCTAAAATTGTAAATTGACCTCCATTGGGGTTGGCTGTGGATGGTGTATTTTCACAAAAATACCAGAACCAATGATATCTTGGTGTTTTAACTCTTTACTCTCCATAATTTCATCAAATAGCAGTTTCTAATTTGTGCCAAGGGAAAGCAGCAGGGTTAATTTCCAAATCTTTACATTACTTCTGGTACCAACTTGCCAGGTGCTTTTTAACCACCAATTGGGCTATTTTTATCCGGAAAAAAAGTTTAACACTCACTGCTTGAGGAGGCTCTATATTTTTTCCCTTCATATATAGCAATAACTGCAGGAGAAAGCAATAAATTAATGAAAGATGACGGTTTTATTTCTTTTCAGCTGCTACCTTTGTCCACTGGGCATTTTCCTCTGCAGAGCATATGGGCCGGTCAACTAATTTAATTTTTCGGATGAACACCGGCCAGGGAGGAGAGACTTGGGAAAGAAAATTACATTTGAACTGATTGCTCTTCCTCAGTATGAAGCACTGGATTTGTGCAAAACTTTTACATGAGTTATTTATATAGCTCCCTACAAAATATACAAATACATCAGAAATTAGCTCCATATCGATCTGTTAAAACATTAAAATCATACATTAAGTAGTTGTTTATATGATTAGATATTTGTAAGTTTCATACTAAGAAATTTAACTTACTTTAAAAGATTCTTTAACTTGTGTAAACTATGCAATTCTGCAGCATATAATCCACTAAGAAATGTTGTTTTAGTAACATGCAAACCCTTTGGAAATGATTAAGGAAGAAGAATGAAAAAGTTAATAAGTGATTAATTAATCAGCTGCACGTTCATGATGAAAATTTAACAACCCTTCAACAACAGAGACAAAGAATCTTAAACAGAAATGGTACCAGGAACAAGGGTTCTCAAGTCCATTCCTTGAGACTTACCAGCCTGCAATCCCTGCTCCAATACACCTGAGTCAGATAGCTGAATTCCCTCAGCAGCAGTAATTCAGCTCTGCAAAGTTCTGCTAACAAGTAGTTCATTTGATTCAGGTGCTGGAGAAGTTGCAGGATGATAACTTTCAAAGATTGGACTGAGGCACCCCTGAGTTTCAACCTTCTCCTTTCTGTTTAAACACACAAATCAAGTTTTATTTGGAAAAAGATCAAATTTATTTCACCGCAATTTTTCCCTTTCCTCACAAAAAGAGACAGTAAAATGACTCAGACTGAAAAGTAATTAAATCAATAGGAAATGTAAAATATAAAAGAAACAGCTGTAAAAAACAAAACAAAAATCACTTGCCTTTCCCTTGTTGAAGTAGTGGAGGATTTTACGACTCAGGTTTTCTTTGCGTTGCCACTCGCTCTGACAGGGGTAGTGGAGAAAATCCCTCAGAGACCGGTCCTCCCACTGCAGCAGCTCCCAGTACAGCAGCAGAGTGAACGCTGCCTCTGTAAACGAATAACAAATGAACAAATACATAACAATGCTTGATATAGCAAAGTAACATGAAGGGATGATCTTTTTTAGAGACTAAGCCTTAAAGAGAAGCAGAAATGTATAATTAGCATTTATTTCAGGAACAGATGGCGTATGACATGAAACACAGTCAGTGGCAAAAATACACAAGATGGCCTGAGCATCGTGACTGTATGCTGGCAAGACGGTAACTAGAGGTGGAAAGAACATTAAGGATGTTTAAATCCTTCATTTCCAGGCTCAGAAAGTTGTTAAAATGTAAAAAATGTTTCAAAACACAAAACAAAATCAGACTTTTTTTTTAAATGGTCATTTAAACTTGCATTAGCACACAAGATCTCAATAACCACTTCTTCCAAGACTGGAGATTTTCTGTAGAGTTCCAAAGGTCCAATTAAAATATTCTACCATTTATTTATATTTTTACATACCTTTTGTTACATCTCTTTATGTCTCATATAGCAGTGCACTAAATGCACATTATTTATGTCTTAAAAGCTTCTTTTTGCTTCTATGAACACCTAACATGAGGAAACCAGTACATTGAAATCAGAAAGATTCAATGATAATATGCAAACTTTAGCCTGAAAAGCTTTGATATGAACCAAGAACATTCATGCTTTAAACAAAGCAGCAGTAAAAACAACCGTAACACTGTACATCTGTGCTGCCAGATCTTGGTTAACATTCCTCTATGCACACACCAAGGGCTTGAAAGATGAAACTAGACATAATTTGGTGTCTCTAAAAATAAACATTTGCCCCCTTTACTTGTAGGAAATATCTGAATGAACCAATCAAGGCACACAATTGAAGCTTTCCTTTCTGTCGCCCAGGTGGGAGGAGGTCTGTTCAGCTGTTTCAACACAATAGAACTGCTTGTGCTTAAATTAGAACCAAAGGTCTATTTTTAATCTAAGAACATGAGTGCCTACTCTGCAGATCAGCATCTCATAGAAAAAAAAAAAAAAAACGTCCACCAACATTTCTATTCTGGTGAATTACATGATTAAATGCCATCTGTTCGAAAGAGTTTCCATTCAAAATGTTTTGTGTTAGAATTAGCTTTAAATTGGTAGCGTGGTGTCAAGTTGATTAAGAGTCCTCATGTTGTTTTAGTTCAGAGTGAGAGACTGTGATCCGCCTTGGTCATTGGTTCAATGCATAAAATACGCAGTCATAAAAAATATAACCTACTATAAATAATCCAGTGCTGTTGTGTTACAAGCCTGGAATGTATTTTGTTAGCCACCCTCCATGACACACACTGTTCACTTAAGGGAATAGCTTCCATCCCCCACCATTGTGTCTCTTACTGTTCGCCATGTGGCTTACTTCTGGCTGTGTTTGTGCCCTGGACCCCTTGATGTGTGTTTCAAGCAGTGACACGGAAAAAGAAAATCAGGCCCAGTCATGAGGAAAACTGCATGAGTGTCATTTAGTGTGTTGACACATCAAGTAAGGCACCCTGGAACAGCTTTAGAGTCGCAAGGTAAAAGCACACGCCATTAGAGTGAAGTTGAGAAGTGCAGATTGCAGCAAAATCAAGTCAGCAGAGCCACAACTAACACATGCAAAAGAGAGGAGGAAGAGCAACATCTCTGGTAGGAAAGGAGCAAACAGAATTTTGTGGTTGGTTCTGGTAAGAATTGACCTGCCAACATGAATTTCAGCTGATTAAAGATAAAAGGATTCACGACTTCTTTCTTAGCCTTTCTTATCCGGTGAGGAGTCATGGGTTTTTATATCAGAACAAATAGGCTGTTATGCCATTTGTGTGAGAGAGAGCTTGCCGTACAAACAGGGGTTTAGTCATTTTTTTAAAAATCAATATCCTACAGTCCAAAAAAATCAAACCAAATAACAAAACTTATAACAGTTAGTCAATGTTTGTGCTCTAAATGTTACAACAGATTAAAAAATAGTAACAGGTAAAATAAATATATTGGTTGCTATACTGGTATATGCAAATGTTTAACTTACTTGTACGTCTGACATCTGATTCACTGTTATTTTGTGAACTGGGATCAGAAAAGCTTTATCTAATTTCTTCAAGGAATTTGTATTTTTACATTCAATCTGACATTTCCAACAGGCTGCCATCATTTCCCTGATTGAATATACTATGATCAGTCCTCCCTGTTATCTGCTGAAAGTCTTGCTCTCTCATGATATGAGCCTATTGAATTTTCAACACGTAGGAGATAGTATTTGTTTTTTTAATAGCTTTTATAAATTCCCCGACGGGGAGTGAAGTTTGTTTCAGGTCCCTCTTGAAAATGAGATCTAGATCTCAACGGGGTTTACCTGATTAAATAAAGGAAATTTAATTTTTTAAATAAATCTATGATTTTACTTTCAAATATCTCAATAATGTTAAAAATAAGTAACTTTGAGGGTATTTCACATGGCAATTTTCAGGTCTAAAGCATTACATCTGTAATGCTTGGGTATGGTGAATTCAATAATTGGAAAAAGGTGGGATTTTCCAAATTGCTGGACACTGGTCTGGGCCAGTCAATCTGATTACCAGCAGATTCTTTTTAATCTTTATCATTTGAGATGCCCGCCTTTTAACGGTACCCTTTGCAACTGTGAAGCACAAATTTATTTAATTGTAGTAGAGAAAAATAATATAAACTACACTGTTTACTATTATTATGCTAATCTCTGAAAATAAACAGGAAAATATTACAAAATTCATTATGTCATGTGTTATCACCGTAATAACTGTATTTCACAAAATAAGCATCAATAAATTCACGGTCATAATGTTATATTTGTCAACGAGTATATACAGTGTTGATAATATTTGAGCTGTGTAACAGACCAACGTGTTTTTAATGACTCATATGGATACTTATACATAATGAAGCAGCTATAGTTTGTGAGTAACACTCTTTAATGCCACTTACTCAGCCTGTTGGATATAATCTTCAAAGTTCCCCTGATTTTCTGCTTACAGGACTGAAAGGGGAACTTTAAAATACAAAATGCACAGTAAATCTTTTTCTAAGAAGCAATAATAAATAATAAATCCAAGAATAAAAGAGTAAATGCCAGAAGCACATAATTATCTACCTGACATTTAGACCATGAATTTAATCAAGGGAGTCTCTGTACTCTTGTTTGATTTTTAAGGTTGGAAGTCTCCTATCTATTAACATGCTCATCTGCGTGGGAGCAAATAATAAAATGGGGGTTTTAAACCAGGTTTTATAATTTGATGCTCCATCTTCCTTTTGCATGAAGAGAGAAAAAAAACAGAGACAACGAAAGAGAGAGGCACACAGAAAGAAAGAAGAAAATAAAGAAAGAAATCTATCCGATACCCACGTTCGAGTAAAAAAAGTTACACCTGTCTTAGAATGTTTTTATTTTACTTTGTTTTGCTTTTGTTTTCGGCTATGTTATTTTTGATATCAACAGACACAATATTTTTAGGGTCAATAAAACAGAGATCACCTTCAATCAAAATGAAACAACGTAGTTGTACTTTAAAAATCCGCTGCTAAAAGGTTCTACAGTATCAAAGTGAGCGTTGAGTCGTACCAAACTATGTGATATAAATGTACTTGCAGTCTGAAAGTTACCTGTGAAATCCTCCGCCTGAAGATGCAGGTCACATAGTTTGTGGATGTAGCGGATGTACATGTCCTCCTTGTTCACCTCTGATTTATAGAAGTTCTGATGTTGCAATAGAACAAGAAATAAAAAGTAGGTTACAAAATGATCACATAAGACCGGAAGTGTAATGAATATCTCACCATAAGGTTGACTGAACCACCGATCTTCTTGTTCTCCATCTCGTCCCCTTTCATGCAGTCCCTAAAAGTACAAGTTGACTTTTTAAAGCCCTGAAAACAACATCATTATAGCATATCGGTATGCTTTACGTTAGCATACCTGTAATCAAGTATTCTCTCAACAAGTCTTGTTACTGATGTCACAAATGAGATTCCAGTTTCCCTCCATGTCTCCTGCTCAATCTTCTCCAGCAAGCTGGAGGAAAACACACATTGACCACAGATATTAAGTACAGGAAGCAAATACCACAATTTTTCAGCTTTTGAAAATGCAAAGATTATTCTTCACCTTGGATAAGGACCAAACAGCTGTGTTCTGTTGTGATGGAAAAACAACAGGGAAACAATTTGCAAGATCTTAAAGAAACAGAATATTTCCTTCATAGACTCACTAAGCATTTGTTTGACACTCACAACAAGCTGAAGAGCTCTCTGTGGTTGTCATCGCCTTTCCCATCCGACACCATGCTGTCCAGCTTATCCATCAGCTCTGCCTCCACCTGAAGGTATGAACGTCCAGGAACAGGCACATTTTGTGACAAAGAGCTATGTGGGCCATATGGATGAGGCACACACTCTGGATTTTATAACAAATACATTTTATACTAACCTGTTTGAAATTGCCATTTTTCCTTTGCTCCCAGTCCATCATATCATGAAAAATTGGGATCATAATATTCCGGACCTCAGTCTGAGGAACTAAGGTGACACCAAGGAAGGGTCCCATCATTCCTGGGATGAAGTGTGGCTTGTTGTCACCTGGTTGAAATTGATTGATACAGACAGAAGTGTTTGTTGAACAACTCCGTTAAATATATACAGGATACACACACAATGGTGTTTTAAGCCACATTGAATTTCTTTAAACCGTTCTTATGAGGCCTCAAGACTTTTTAAAATGATACTGATCCTTAAGCTCTTTAAGGGGTTTTGAAAATCCCTTAATGTTATAATTTCAGAGTTATAATTTCTCTGTGCCTATAACAGAATTCAGTACAACATGCGTACGCTTAATTAAATATGTAAATAGGTGGAGAACAAAAGCACCAAATAAGAAAAGAAGAAACGTCACGCCTAAGACTTTGCATTGCTTCCCATTGTTGTGAAGCAATGTGAAAGCTCCTAAAGAATTTGTCTTAAATGGTGCTTTTGTCAAAGACTGCTGCAAACAAAATGCCTAAAGATGCTGCTTAAAGTTTCTCTCACATTAATATTTCTGTATTGACAGGAAACAGCTTCACTCTTTCAATTTATTAGCCTTTTGTAACCACTGAGTGACTCCTATTTCAACATGAAGTAGTGAAAAATTTAAAAAACAGAGAAATGTTGCTCCAAATTTGTGATTAAGCTAACTTTGGAAGCAAAATATTTAAATAAATCATAATACATTTGTAATGTACTGCAAATACTTCACTTAAATGATTATTGATGAAGGGAGTGACGGCTGACCCACCTAATTTCTGCCACATGCTGAAGAGCTCGTATGCCATTATTACTCTCAAATCGCCATGCCTACAAAAGGAGAAGATTTAGAAGTGAGTAATAAGATACATTTATCTGATAAAAAAAAAAAAAATGCACATTTATTTTTAGAATTTGAGGGAGGCTTTTACTTGTCCAGGGTTTTCTTTCTCTTGGCAGGAGGGAGTGCTTCCAGCTGCAGACTGGGTTGGTTGATATAGAGGACAGTGAGGCTGAAGAAGGAGTTCCACACCTAAAATACAAAGAGAAATCCACATAATTAGCTAGTAATATCATTTAAATGATTACACAAAAAGCATAAAATATCTAGTGGTTTTATGGAGTTGAAGGTTTTCATCGTTTGCAAATGCACAGACACACCTTGAAATCAAAATCTCCCTCAGAGAAGTTTTTGTGCAGCGCCGGAGACAGAAACTGAGTCGTCACTACGATGATGCTGCAGAAATACAACACATTGTAAAGTAAAAACTAGCCGGCTGCCAAACATTTTACTTAAAAACTTGCAACACAAGCATCACCTTCAGATAAGTCCCTGGATTAGAGAGCTGGCTTTGCTCACTCACCATCTGCGGGATAAAAACCGTATAACAGAAGCAAAGAAGCAGACTTACTGGCTGGTTAGAAGACGCATGACGCTCCAGTCTCTGGGGAAGATAGTCAGCTTCATCAAGTTTCGAAAAACACAGAAAATCTTCAACAGAAACTCCTGCAGGAAAAGATGCAACAAAAATCTGCTCAGTCCAAGTGTACAGCTAACAGACGGCAGTACAAACTTTCCCTGATGTCAGCTCAGGACTGAAACTGAGAACTGAGCAAAGACGTTATCAGACTTTTAGACTCTCTCGCCTTTAGTTCCTCCTTGCTATGGAAACTGTTGAGAAGATGGTGGAAGTGGATCTCTGTCATCTGTCTGAGGAGAGAAAGGAGGCAGGAAACGTACTCCCCCTGCAGAGAGAAGAACAAGTACAAAAACACATAAATAAACCTGCTCAAAATAATGACTAAAGTTTGCAGAGTTTTGTTATCATCCTTCAAAGGGGCAGATCGAGTGAAGGCTTACCGTTATCTCCGCGGTGCACTGGGGACAGCGTTGTCCTCTGGATGTCTCCACAGAATGAGATTTGCTCATGATGGACAGCAGAGTCTGCAACAGCACATCCAGAAGGCTCTCCACCATCATTTCCACTTCTTCCTGAACAGAGGACTCCTGAAGAGACAGACAAATTAAAAGAAGATGAGGAAAACATTAAACCACCATGAAGTATGTGATTGACAAAAAATTTAAGTATGGAACTTGGCTTACATTCACACAGCACGTCTTTAGTGTCAGTTCCGATTTTTTGCTGAAATCCTTTTTTTTTTTTGGATGGGCAATCAGACTAATAGTTTATTGCGACTGCAATCACACTTCTGTGTGAACAATTTATGACCCCAAAGCAACCCGCATTCTCCAAAGAAGAACAGAGACGTCATACAGCAGTGCACATTTTACAAAAGTAATAATGGATCGATTAATTTGATCAATTTTAAAGCTGTTGAACAACGGGAGCCAACAGTATTGTCACAAGATCATGAAAAGAATGAAGAAACTGAGAGAAAATAAAAGTATAACTAATAGCAATGGCCTTTTGTGGAGCACTGGTGTCAACTTCTGTAGAGAAGTCTATTTGGAAATGTAGTCAGATGACGTAAAGGTCAGATAAATGCAACCTGATCGTTCTGACTGCAGATGCTTTGAAAACCATGTATGCATGTACTACGTATTTAATTTAGTATCGCAAATGGAAGTGAAGGAAGGAAGGATAGCAGATTAAGACAGTAGGATAAAAAATAGAGTATGGAAATAAAAATGTGTCATAATATTTGGACCTCGAAAATCTTTAGATAAAGTCCAATAGTTTTCTGTACTTTCACACACTGGAATACTAAACTTAGTAGAACTAAGTAACCCTGTAATTATGAACTTAGTAAAGAGTACTGCACCATGGAGCTGGTCTTGATTATTGAAAAGATGCTGCTCAGGATCCCAGAACAAATGAGCAGCTCCCTCTGCTGGCGCAGATGTAGATGGATGTGATGCAGGACGACTGGCAGCAGAATACTCCGGGACTCTGAGGCAACAAGCAGGGGGGGAAAGCAAGCAGAGATGAAGCGAAAAACAAGATTATTGGGGGGTAAAAAAAGATTCAAAATCATTTATGTTTGTCTCACCAGGAAAGAAGAAGAGTCGGCTTTCAACTGTACGAGCAATCGACTGAAGTTTGACCACGTCCATGGACTGACCAATGTCCACTGTGCTGGGCATGCTCCCTAGTGTGCCCCTGACATATTCAGCTACCTCCTGAACGGTGAACATCTGCAGCAGCTCATCGAAGATGTCTGGGAAACTGTTCAACAGTGCTGCCTATGGGGGGAAGAGGTGGGGACACACAAAGAAATAATTTACAGCACACAAATATGAAAAAGTGTCTGTATGAACACTCTAACAATGACACTTAACATTTAAAAAGATATAAAATATACAGCAACATTATAATACTTAAAAAAAGCAAAACAAGCAGATCGATTCTACATTACTTTTCTTCAATAAAAGTCAAAATTGTAGTTTATCCATATTGTTTCAAATAAAACCAGTTTCTGAAAAATAAACATCCTGTTGGAGAGGGCTGATGCCTTCTCACCAACTGCTGCATTGTTAATCCAACACAGGGGGGCGCTGTAACTTACCAAAAAGGAGGAGAGTCAAGAATTATGACCACAGAAAAGCATGCAGCTGGTCACAACTCTAAGGTGTCCAGGATCAAGCCATGGATGGAGCAACAGTGACAGTAAGGCAATGAAGCCTCAGTTAAAATAATACATAAAATAAAAATTAAACCAACACATATATGACAAAACATACATTAACAAAGATCATTCAATAACAAGACCATAACCAAAGGAAATATACAACAAAATGACAACTGGCAAAAGAGGAATAGGACTTTTTGTGAAATTAGAACATCACTGAAAAGATCATTTATGGTAGAGAAGGAAAAAAATACATTTTATAAGACTTATTACACATAGAGTGATATACTTCAAGTGCTGATTAGGGTTTAGATCGAATTAAAAAAAGTTTACTAGAATATCAATCAAAAGCATTTAAACATAAATGTCATGTTATGGTCAACATAATTATGGAGAAGTGTGCTTCCTTCACAGTCATTGAGATCCTTCACAAGGAGGCTAAGCAACAACATGTCATTGATAATAAGTTAATAATAAGATAATAAGATTACTAAGTCTTGTTGGAAAATTGACTGGAAGGAAAAAGTATGACACGATTGTCACCATCCTCATGTCAAACCACTCCTGAACTAGAGACAAAGTCAGAAACACTGTACCTGAGCTAAGAAGAAAAAGGACTACACTATTGTTCAGAGATCTAACATCATGTTTTCAGATGAGCATCACAGTCAAGAGGAATGATAGACCAATTAATCTGGACAAACTGGATGCTGTTATAAATAAAGCAACCTTCATAAGAATATGTTTCTATTTGCAATACTCAATGATAAATCAGTCGGAAACATGAAATGCAAACACTTGACATGTACCACTGTGCTTGTAATAATATTGTCATCTCCGAAGCTGTTATACATTTGTACCGTGTGTATTTTGAACCCCAAACAGTAAAAATGTTTGACAGGATCTGTCTAACCTGTGTGAAGACAAGATTCTCTGAGCTGCGGCTGTCCAGACTCAGGACAAAGCGGATGGACTGGAAAAGCTCCTGGATGCTGGCCCTGAACTGCTCCTCCTCCATCCCACAGGTGGCCCTCGAGTACAGGATGCGAGACTGGACTATGAACTTGAACAGATACTCCAGTGCCTGAGGTGATTAAGTGCAGGATACAGATGGAAACAAACAATCAGATTGTACCTTACATGTCATCTCATACTTTTAGTTCCCCAGCAGAGGAAGCAGGCCTGACCACCAAATCAGTTTAAGGTTAAAAGTCAATATATGAAAGAAATGATTGCAATCAGGCAGTGCAGTGAAATATCTTTTACCATTATCTTGTCACAAAGGCCACATGAAAAGGCCACACTCTTCCCATCAATACCCAATGACTTCCTTTCAAATAATTTGTGCAGGGAATTTACTCCCGAGTTCCTCCTGTGGTGTTGCATTACTTCTTATCAGCTCTGTTTCTGTTTGACCATTTCCTCTTTCGGAGCTAATTAATCCCCAGTGAAGGAGCCATATCAGAAGAAGGAGGAAGTGAGTGTGATACTTTACCCTCATCGCTTCCTGTATGTGGTCCTGTCGGACTACCTCAGCCGAGCGGTCCATGTACCACTTCAGGCATCGAATCAATTCTCTGCAGACAAATTAGCTGAGTTAAGAAACTTCACAGACATCATAAATGAAGAAAAAAGTTTTAAACAAGCTGCACATTCGGAGAAGAATAGAGTCAGATTTGCTTTACTTGTAGGCCAAAGCGCCGGCAAAGTGGTTTTGGATGTAAGAGTCTATTACTGGTCTGAAGTGGTAGAACCGGCTGTCCCTGAGCAGGTTAATGATGAACACCTGAGCACACATATACACATGTTACATCCCATCTCCTCTGCAGAAAAGTCGCAAGACATGATTTAATATGTGAGCGCAGCTGCATTCTTTGAATGCCCCTACCAGAGACTGGAAAACGAGTGGTCCGTATTTATCCGTGTTGTCGTCTAAAAGACAGAAAAGTGTATCCAGGACATCTCTCAGGAACTGCGATGGGAAGAAAAATAATAATGTCAAAACAACTGTGGCATGATCTAAAACAGAATCAAAGGAACCTAAAAAAATTATAGGCCCTTTGGTTAAAAATGTAACATGTTTTAATTTATTCTGAAATTATAATATGACCTAATAGGAGTCTTAAATGCATTTCCTTTAGAAACCCATGTATTCAGAATATAAAAGATGTAGAAAACACTTTTTTTAATCCCATCAGTGTCCGTGAGTTTCCAATCAGTAGTCATTGAATGTTGATGTTAATTTTCTCGTAGCCATTCGTCGTACTGACCCTGAGTGTGCTTTTACAAAATTTTCTGCGTGGTTTTGGAAATTGACGGTCCGCAGGGACAAGCCCCCCGCTTCCCTGCTGTATTTCCCGCTCTCTTCCTGAGTGTCACGCTAAGGCTGCTGGAGGGTAAGACGACTTTTTACATAAAGATGTGGTCGACTCTACTGTATTTGAAAACTGGAAATGGGTCTTCACTGGGTCTTTCAGGTGGATCACGATCTAAATCATATGGCCAATTCAGATCACGAATGGTTCACCGGGCACAAAATTAACCTTTTTCAATTGGCTTCACAGCCCCCAGATATAAATCTCATAGAAAACCTGTGAGCGGAGTTGAAGAGAAAGCAGTATGAGAGAAAATCTCTGCATGATTGAGAGAGTTTGTGCAAAGACAAAAGGTGAGTGATTACTTTCTTGAGAAATGTTAAAGATTGGTCTAAGCTCTCTTCTATTGACAAAAGGAGATTTCAAGACATAAATAGCAATAATGTCAATAATTCTATGTATTACATTTTATTTAATGTAAAATTTCCCACTGTACTCAAAAGTTTGATTTTTTTTTTTTCTGCTCAAGATTATTTGACAGTAAAACCGACAAACGTGTTTCTCCAGGTTGTAACATGTTTACCAGGAATGCCAGTGATGGCTAGAACCGCTGTATAAAATTAAGAAAGAAGGTAAATAATCCATTCATTCCTCATTATGTCAGAAATAATGGTGTGATGACCTTCACAATCTCCTCTCCGCTGATCTGTCGCAGTCGACCGAGGATGTCCAACACCCTGTCCGGATGGGCCTTCCAGTTCAGAAGAGCCAGGAGATCCACTAAAAATTAAAGTAAACCAACATTTGCTGAGTTGAATCAAGTATGAAATATAGAGGACTGGTGTGGTAGCTGGTAAATTACCATTTTGAGTGAGTTTTGTGGAGCAGAGGATGGTGGAGACCCAGAATGTTTCTTTAGGGCTCCTCTGGAAAGGCAGGTTGGTTGGCATGTTGGGGCAGCTGTTGAAGTCCTCCTTGCAGCAGGGGAGGCTCAGGTACAGCCCCTGGTTACTGAATGTGGCATTTTCATCACACTAATGAAGGACAGACACAGAAAAGGATTACTCATGTTTGGAAAAATTGGAGAAATTTCACAGCAAAATGACCTTTATAGGAACTTCATGAATCAGAGCTCTGAATGTTTTTATTTATGTGCTTCATAGTTGCTTGTAGGGCAAATTCGTAGTACCCTACAAGTAGTAGTATTAGTAGTGTGCCACTGAAAAACTAAAAAAATAAATGATTAATTTGAAAGTAATTTGAAATGTGACATTGAAATATATTTTAAACATGAATTGAATAAAGACTTAACATTTTTAGAAAAGAAATAGATATTAATCTAAAATCCTAATATATGCACACATTGAAAGAGTGTAAAGAATACTTACACTCAATAGACCAAGAACCTGTACGTTATCTGTTATTAATTCAGAAATAGAAGCAACAATGTACTTTCATTTATATACACAAAAATAAAATAAGCAGGTAATTGTTCGTGACATATTTGGTTCTAGCAGTTATTAAGTAACAGGTTCTCTGGTTTTGGCCATAAAGTCAATAAACCTTTGTGAGTTGCATGTGAGTTCAAAAACATTTAGTTTATTCAATGAACCAGATAATTTCAGCAGAAAACTGGTGGGTTGCCACAGACTAACTGTAGAAAAAGCAATGCACACATTTTCAAGTAAGTACACCGTTTAAATATTTATCATTTAGGATTCCAAAAAACAAGCAAAACAAATTGGAAGTATTTGGTACCTAAAACGTAGATATTAATCACTTGAATACTCATAGTGTTAGTAATTACACAGCAACTACTATAGATATACAATTATTTATTTTATTGCTTCAGCATGTTTTTGAACCACTTCTTAGAGCCACAATACATACACTGTAGCATGTTAGCACCTTCCCCGTCTCTCTGAGCATTCTTAGCAATCTTTAGTATCAGAACAAAGTGTCCAGAGTTGAGAGAGATCAAACTACACAAGGGAAGACGGATAACACAAGAAAATGACAGACAACAGCTCTAGGCCAAGCTTGTTGTGAGATATTTTTGGATCAGTCATTCATGGCTGTTGAGTTCACACAGGGAAGAGCAGAAAGGATCTGAAGTTGATTTTTAAAAAAGTTCATATTTCCCATTACAAAGCGTGATTTAAAAAGTATAAGATGTGAAGACGATACAAGTTCATTCAAGCTAAATATACATCCAATGTGAGTGTTATGGCATTACCGTACCTTGTACACATACAGCTCATGGACCTCATCTGAGAGTGTGGTCCCATCCTCTCTCATCAGAGGAGTGAAGGCAAAACCAAACAATTTTTTCTCTCCTTTGTCTTTAGCTGAAAAGAAGAACATGATATCATGCCTCATGCACATATTTGGATAGCGCCAATTTTGCTTTTTCAGAGGGTTTGATTGTGACAGAGCTATAGTTGTGGCTCACTTGAACAGTGTCTGAACTCAAAGCGAAGGTGAGACCCCCTGAAACGGTCGATAGGGATGGGCAGCTTGACCATCTCGCTCCAGCGAGGGCTGTTGTTGTGGTAAAGAACAAACGAGCGATACTCTGAGGTGTTCGGCTCACCAGTGCCCAAGCTGATGCAGTCCTGTAGAAGAAAAAGAAGCATGAGAAGAAGGTCAAGCTCACTCTTACTCATATACTGATAATATGGGACATGAGAAGTGATGCATGTGTGTGTCATACTTTGAGCGTGTCCCCGTCAGCGTAGAGAACATACAGGGTGACTTCAATGTTCTTCTGGACACTCTTGCCACCCCTTTCAAACTCTCCTCGTTCCAGGGTCAGATACAGGTCATTGCGTGTATCACCTGAGGCAATTAAAGTTTGGAGATGCTTTGTTTAAAGGCAACTGCACTAATTTTACACATTTATCCCATAATGTTGAGCCTCTTATAGCTCCAGAGGGAGCTACAACTGATGTTCTTTTTTTAGAAGATGTAATTAAAAAGTAAACTGGATTAAAGCTACATTAGGGAAGTAGAACCTTTCCTAAAAAAAGTAGACCGTGAAAATGTCTCCTTCATCTGCTCCACACATGAACTCCGTGCGGTCAACATAAATAAATAATATTTGTGAATTACATTCTACGCCACTGTTCTTCTTAATTCAAGATGACCCTGCTGAGTTGAAGCACGCACAGACTCATGACTGTCTCAGCACCTTTTGTAAGGTCAGTGTTTATTGAGACAAACATCAGAGGCAACACTGGAGAAAGATATTGCTGTTATTTATAAAATCAGATTATTGTTATTTATATCCAAGTCATTTCCTTTGGGACAGATGACTCACAAGGAGAGATATTGGGCAGGTATTTCAAGTGAAGCAGAGAGAAGCTGGAGTGGAGAGGAAAGGAACAAATTATAGATGGTCAGTAGAAACAAAGAACTACATAGTGAACGAATGTTGTATTAAATAAACTCAAGCCTCACTGTCTTTGAGCTTGAGGACCGGTTCCCTTTGTGCCTCTTTACAGATTTTCTTTGTTTTTATTTATTGGTCACACGTGTTTTGGATGACCGAAATAACTTTATAACCTTAGAAAATCTGTAACGTAGTTGAAAATATCAGTGTTAGTTTACTCATGTTACATCATCAATTAATTGTGATAAACCACATTTGTTTAAGTTAGGTCCAGTTTCACAAGCCACACTCAGGCATGAATATTCACCTAAATAGAACCTGTCTGACAACATGAAGTAGGCTAAGATATCTAAAAACAACAGCACATCATGCCCCAATCTAAAGAACGTCAAGAAAAGATGACAATGTCATGAATAACTATCAGTCCGGAAAGGATTACAAAGCTATGAAGGCTGTAAGATACAAAAGGCTATTATTCTAGTAAGAGAAATCATAGAAAAGAGGTGAGCCTTCCCCAGGAGTGCTTGACCTACCAACATTAGTGCATTGACAACTAATCCAGGATATTACAAAAGAACCGAGGACATCTGAAGAACTGGAGGCTGCAATTGCTCCAGTTATTTAAGGTCAATGTTCATGACATTGACAAGTTACATTGTAATTTTAAAGAGGAGACTGTACAAAAATGGCCTCCATAAGAGATATCAAAAGCAAAAACCTTGGCTTTGTCTCTGTCTAATATTTGCCAAAAAAAAAAAATATATTGTGATGACCTTTCAAAACTTTGGAAATATTATTACGTTGACTGACAAAACAAGGAAAGTGTAACCTTTTTCAAAATTTTGCATCTGGCACAGCACTTCAGAAAAAGAACATCATTGGAGGAAGCTGATAGAGCAAGGGATTGAGAGAGTATGGGAGACAACAACAGGAAAAAGAGCCTAAAGTATCATATCTACAGTCTAACATAGTGGTGATTGTATGGTGGTCTGGGCCTTATGAAAGATTTATTGTAAAGACCTGAAGACAGTTGTTACAACAAGCAATTGTTGAGTTTGGGGATCAAATACTTTTCACAGCTCTGTAAATATGCTTAGCAGCTGAGCTATAGCTTTTAATCTCATGCATTGTTAGAACAAAATCTCCATAAATCTAAACCAAACAATTTAAGTTACTGTTTCCAATTATGCGTTCCTCTCTGCGGACCTCTGTTTCCTGCTGTTTTCCCCCATTCTGTCTTACATCTCTCCTGCTCTATCCACTTCGACATTCAAGTGCTTCCTGTTTACCAGCATCTGTGACCTTCCCCTCCTTCCTTTCCTCTGAGCCATCTGGCCTTTGGGCTCCCCCTCCTGTCTGCTGCCCCTACCCCTACTGCTCTTTGCCTCTTTACCTGGCAAGATGACATCTGGGAAACCCAGTTTGCGTGTGAGTGCCAACGCCCTGTTGAACACAGCCTGGTTCTCCCGTCTGATCTGCTCCAGCTCACCTCGCAGCAGCTGCAGCGAAATGATGAGGCCTGCAGAAAGTGGCAGCAGGGGGTTTTAGTGGCCACATGTGGATGTGGGAGGGTGAATAGGAGGGTTGAGGAAAGAGGACAAATAAAGATAAAGTAAAAAATTGAGGAAGATAAAACAAAAACAGAAAAGAAGAAAGAGGTGGAATTTTTAAAGGACATCAGTCAGGGTAGAGAAGAAACGGCTATAGAGATACGATCAGAGCCAGAACAAAGAGAGGGGAAAATGCTAAGTTATTATCAATTATTGCCATATTCTTGTCTAGTTTGAATCATAATTTTAATAAAACATTTTAAAATCCCTTGTTTTAGAAACGCCATTTTTAATATTTATCAATGAAACATTATTTTACATCAAGGACACTTAAGACTGGCATTTTACATAGGTCGATCAGTTTAATGTACAGTTACATTGAATTATATGTTGAGAGATATTATATAAGCTGTAGTTGAAAAAAAATATGTAGAATCAAAACTATCAAGCTGCACCTTAAATTTCAAATTGAATGTAATTTTGGAATTCAGAAATAACGTTGGAATTTGACATTTAATGTTGATTGAAGTTTAAATTTATGTATAAGTAATACAATTGGAAATCTAAATCAAAAATTAGAATTAGATTTTTGACCTTGAATTAAGAGTGTGTGTTTTTTTCTTTGCTTAAAGTTGAAGTTGAGTCCTGTGAAAGTCTGGGGTCCTGTTCAGGTTGTGAAAAGGATCAGCAGGCATGTAAATTTGAATTTATTCTTGGATATAATTTCTAATTTTCATTTGACTTAGAAGGAATTTAATTATAAATATTAATTAAAATTTGAAATCATTGAATATTTGCAACTGATCCCAGATAGTCTCCATGATGCACACATGGCAACTTCTTGTCAAAGTCAAGGAAACCAAATTTTTTATTACCACTTTTACTCTAAATGGGAAAACTAATTACACCTATAAAGAACATTTTAAAATGGTAATATAGAGCAAATAATAAACCCAGGCACAACTATTTATAATATCAAGCTGGTTTGTGATTTAAAGTCATGCCAATGCAGCAGATGTGTTCTGACTTATTTTTGCTACCAGCAGAATAACCCCCTGCTGGTAATTAGAAAGAGCGTAGGGTCAATGAACTCTTACACTGGCTCCAAAACGCTCAACTGTGTCCATCTCCAACATAAACTCTATTATTTCATGTTTTTAGATGTCAATACTTGGCTGTTAATCAAATATCCGCTATGTCAGCAAACTAGTTGTTTTTATTAGGACAGCTGTTTTTCTAAGTAACTACTACAGTGGTAGTTGTCAGGGTGGTTGTAATAAAAGAAAAGATTTACAGTTTCACAAATGTATAAATTCAGTTTTTTCTCTATAAATATGATAATCATATTTAAATCAATATTAATCTCTTCTGTATTTTTACAGTGTGATAATCTAAGACTAAACCTATAGATGGAAAAATGTGCATAGTACATAAGTGATGAGTCAAGAAGTGTTTCCTAACAATAACCTAGAAGGTCTGTGATCAGAAAACACATTTACCATAATTGGTGCTGGGAGCTGAGTACTTGGTGTTGGACTTGCGGATGATGTTCTCGTGGACCTGGTACCACTCATTTTCGTTGTTGCAACTGGGGAGAAAAAGAGTCGGACAGGGCTGTTTACAGCTCACCCACTTCTAAATCCAGATGGAGGTTTTAGGACTGGGTGCATGGGGACCACATGAACAGCATGTGTCCCAGAGCAGATTTCCTCTTGGAGAAAAGGTAGCAGCAGGGGGAGTTGCTATCAAGCAGCACATTAGCCTAAATGCACAGCTCACTAAGCAAACCTGACAGCCAGCTCTCTACCAGCCTTTTTCATTACTGAGGGCCCAAAGGCCCCTGGGAAAGGCACGAGGAAATGCACAGACTGGAGCCTTATAGGAGCCGACAGTTTGGAGGCAGCAGCACTGAATCACTGCTTACTTTTTTAAAAGGAGGAGCTCTTCATGTTGCTGGAGAAATCCAATAAAGACATAAGCTCTCTGTTCAAGAAATCTTTCTTTCATGCGGAGCTGTGGTGTTGTCCTAATGCAACTAAATGGAATAAGTGCATGAATGACCTCTGACCCACAGAGGAGGCAACAAGGAGACATTTAAGCTGTTGACTCATGAGAAAATATGCTGAGCTTGGTGTTATGTTGCTTTGTCCTCCAACTTTGCTCAATTATCATTCTGTCATCCCATTCCATCTCTTTGCCTCTTCCTCTCTATCTCCCTCCTCCACTTTCTTGGCCGGTGGAAAGGAACAGCTATCTGTGGCGTAGCCTAACAGCAGAAGCCAGATTCACAACATGCCAGGTGCCCTATACCCAACCCAGGGCGAGAAGCTATTGATTTTCCAAAGGACACTTCATTATCATTCCGGTCAAAACACACCAGCACCAACACTGAAGAAACAGGCTTTCACGCACAAAAAAAATCCACATTTATGCATTAATTACTGCGGAGAGTTTATAACTTTTATTTCCAAAAGGACACACAGCCAAACTGCAAAGTGAGCCAAGCAAAGTTGAGAGGAACAACATTTTCATCAGGGATATCAGAGAAAAATAAAAGCAGACAAGTAGCTTCAGCGGCATACTCACGTGTAAACTTTGAGTACAAAGTCCTTCTCCTCTTTGAGGTCTGTAATGGTGTGGAAAACATCGCTCATGGCAAGCACGGCACATCCATAAGGTCGTCTATACTGGACGTGTGGCGGGCCTTTCTTTGAGTCATTCAGCAGCATGCGACCTGGAAACCAAACGAGGAGACAGTGCCTGAGAGGAATACAACAAGATCTTAATCCTTCAGAAATTGACTTTGTTCTTTGTATTTACCAGTTCTTATTACATGTGCAACAATATATAGGTCCCTCTTCAAGTCTTTACTGCTTAGGTCCTATGGAAGAAAAATAATATAATATACTGCTCAAAAAAATAAAGGGAACACTTAAACAACACAATATAACTCCAAGTACATCAAACTTCTGTGAAATCAAACTGTCCACTTAGGAAGCAACACTGATTGACAATCAATTTCACCTCCTGTTGTGCAAATGGAACTTTGTACAGAACAAAGTATTCAATGAGAATATTTCTTTCATTCAGATCTAGGATGTGTTATTTGAGTGTTCCCTTTATTTTTTGAGCAGTGTATATTGGATTATTAGAACAAGAAAGGGAAAAAAATATACCTTGAACTTTTCACATTTAATCACATTACAAAAACAATACATTTTATGTGAATTGCAGCAGAATTTGATTTGGAGGACCCACCTGCAAATATTATCTATAGATTTAACAAGTAGACGAACAATGAATTCTCTACAGACTGTATAGCGACATGTTTCGACGGTAAAAGTTGAAAATGTATTTTAGGGATTGGGTTATTTCCCACTTACTCATTTGATGTTGTAGTCATACCCAGTGAACCGTGTTTTCAACATGCTGTACAAGTTCATGTTAATTTAAAGTCAAAATTTGCTCATTCTTGCTAACTTTAACTCAAAATTCTGAGATACACATTGTCTAAGAAAATTAAGAGCTCCGAGGCCCTCTACTGGTCCGGAGGCCCTAACTAAACATGTTCACTTATCTCCTCAGCCACCTTTTGAATGAAAAAAAAATATGGCATGTAAATATGCCATGACAAAATATGATCAATTTCAAAGTCTGTGAACATTTTTCAAAAGTCATCAAATGTAAAAATATCAAGTTTCTCACCGTAAAGAGTGCACAAAGGCGATCAACCTTCTCTGGATTCTTTGGTCCTCCATTTTTATTCAGTTTCACCATGAACTTCTCACTACAAGAGAAGCCAGTTCACAGTTTCAGAGAGTCTGTCAGCCACGAAATGCCTAAGTCAATCTGCTGGACTGAGACAGTGTGTGTGTCTAACTGTGTCTGTCAGCTTATGCACACATACAGTATGTACTGTGGGACCATTGGAGGCTGCTCTATTAGAATTGGGATTGGTATGTGTACCTGATTTGTTTGGCTTCACGAGAGTCATATAGAGAGAAGAAGACGTCTGCATCTTCACTGATGCTGTTGTAGGTGAAGCTCTTCAGATTAATGAAGAGGTGGTGTGACACTGGGATGCGACAACCATCGCCATGACGCTGCCTCATGCTGTCACCCTGGTAATTAAGCGGAAAGTGACCGCTAACAAGTCAAGTTTATGCCAAAGACAGTCACACATTTGTCCTTTTTATATGATGAAATAAATAAATATATGTGTATTTTCTTTTCTGCCATACTGTACACTGAGTTTTACCCAAATTAGTCATTTAATTAAGCAGCTACTCATGGAAACATGATACGCTCTGATTAAGGACTTGTTTGAGCAGCGATGCACCAATCAGTCAGAAAGTTTTCCCTTGATCAGCTATTCCTGATGGAACAATCAGCCTCTTTTTCCTGTTAAATGAATGCAGAAAAACGGAAAAATTCAACCTCATATGGTTTGTAAATGCATCATCAAACTCCTTGTTCTTTGGTTCGCTTTGATTTGAGATCAGTAAAAACCACATGAAGGTTAGAAAAACATGCTTTGATGAATAAGTGGTGATAATCAGGCAGTTTTTTCATTTTACAAGTTAGTTTGTACTTCTTAAAGAACACAACCAACAGATGTAGGTCTAAATATTGAAAAAATAACATTTTGTGCAACAATAAGCCCTGTTCTGTTTTTGAAGAACGCATTGCTTTCGTTAAGCAAACTGTTTTGTTAAGTTTTTATGCATTGAGATTCATATATACAGTTTGTCATTACATACTGTAAGTAATGACATCATAATCTGTCCATTTTCCAGACTGGAAAGATATAGACATGAAGTTTTAATGTCCTACACACATGATTAAAGTTTAGGCTTCTACATATATATAAAAAAAATATATGAAGAAGTAGCTTATTCTTTGGGGCATTTTTATTAGCATTAGCACTGGTACTTAGTGCTAATGAACTAAGAACCTGGAGCATCTATTTTTACTTTTTATCATCAGTGTTCGTTACATTTAATAATTAAAATTAAACATATTTTTACATGCATACAGAACATAAAAAGAAAATTTTAACAGATTAAAGTTGTAAATTGATGGACAAGGCTGACTGGTGCATCTCCAGTTTTGTTTTCTGTATTACTTTGATTTTATAAACAATAACAATCATAAATGATAAAGTTTTCTTAATTTTACTTTCATTTCACAGTATAAGGTAGATTTAAGGAAAAACACATAACAGGTTAAAATATTGCATCATGTTTGATTTGCGTACACAAAACGTGTAGCAAAAACAGAAAACTGAGATCACAATGCTGCATATTGCCACAAAATGGTCACACACCAGAAAAATTTAGTGGACAAACTATTCATAGTTGGGGGCATGAACTGGGGCATATGTGATCCCAGTGGGAATCCATGCCCTCACCCTTTGGTCTGAGTAACTCAGAGGCCACTAGTAATATACTGTAGGAAAACCAAAACTGAAGTCTAGAAGTGATATGGATATTCTTTTGTTGCATATTCTTTAGGAAAACAGATTTAAAATGGAAGTTGAGAAGAGATGAAGAGGATAAAAAGTGTGATAATTTGATAAAGAGCGTTAAAACAACTGTACCTGGTTTGTGCTTTGTTGACCACAGTGTCTGCTGGATACATGCTAAAAAGAGTACATTTCAAAGGGAAGAAGTGTTAGATCCCTCTATTCAGTTTTTACACATCCCACACAGCCCTAAACTTATTTACATTACAGCAGCCTCAGAAGCACTATAAGGGCCTGATGATGCCTCTCTCGATTCTTCATATCTGACAAGATTTCACCTACGTATGCTGCACAACGGCTACACTAGTGTTCCTGCAGAGCAAAGAGAAGCCCACACGAGGCGAAACGTGAGCATGTGGGCAGGGGAATAGGACAAAGCCGGCATCGCCCCCACACATACACTCACAGGCAAAGCGCTCTCTGCTCGGCAGCCTGAGAGAACACCCATATCCGAAGAGGCGCCAAGGCCTTGTGCCCTGCCAAAGACAAGCTCACTTTCATCACCAGAGTCAGGAGGCTTTCTGGCAATGAGCAGCTACACTGTTGTTTCTGCACAGAGCATTTAGTGCACAAACATTCTGCGTGTAAAGCTGAGAAACATGGCAATGGGATAATGGAAGGCTGCAGGGCAGTTGGACAATGTTTTCACCAGCATATGGAGCTGCAGCTACTGACCAGAAAGGATCTCCCTCCTAGATAACAGTCTCCAGCAGAATTACATTAGATTTCATAACATCTGTGCTGTAATGTTTCTAAAATTGGATCTGCTTCAGTAAGTCTTCTCTCCCTGTCTGTGTATAGGTTTGGAAGTCCCACATCACTACAACCAAACTACATTTGAGCCGTTATTTATTTATAGAAGCGTGTTTCTCAAGCAGCTGTTAGCTTGGAAAATATGTAATGTATGTTTAAAAATGTTTGTGTGGGCTTTCCTATAGCTCCACTTGGAACTGTCACTTTGCATTATGTTTGTATTCATAGCAAACCATCAAACTTGCGAGAATCACATGCATGCAATAAAGGGACAAGCTGACAGAACATGAGATGGTTCCGACAGCAAAATCATGCTCTCTCACTCTCTGTTTTTTTTTTGTTTGTTTTTGAGTCATCTTCTTATGGATGATTTGATAATTAGTACATTCACACATCCATACACATCCAACAACACTTTCCTGTCTGAAAATCCCAGTGGTGCAATAGCACAAAGGTACACTGTAGGTACAAGAGCTCATAGTGTGCTAGTCACTTAGTCATTGCTATAAATACACTTAATGCAAGCGGCAGGGACACTTTACCACCATTTCACAGTCCAAGAAGAGGACACGTATTTGAAAAGTGAAAGATGAGCAGTAATTTTTACCAGTTTGTATAACTCCGACACACTGATCTGATCTGGATCCACCATTTCAAACTCTTTTCTGGGAACGAGGTCCAGGCCGAGGTGCCTGATGGAAAAAAAAAAAAACAAGCGAGAGAAAAAAAAGCCCATTGCAGGTGTTAGAGAACATGTTCACTGATCAGGCATGACATTGTGACCACCAGGCTAATTGTGTGTTAGTCCCTCTTTTACAGTAAAAGCTAGACTAACATCCCAGAAGTGTGCTGTAGTGTCTGGTGAAGTGAACAACTTAAGACTTCATGGAAATAAACCTGGAACCGTATGTAAATTTTATGGTGCATTAACATTCACATACAGTCTAAGTTTATACAGCATAATGAATTTCCTAAAGTAAGCAAGTTCCTGTAGCTTCAAAGGCTTAAATAATATCTATATAGACATTACCTTTCTTAACCATAAAATCAGATCATAACTATTCTCTGATCCCTGTTCATTGCATACTACAGCGATGCTACAAGCAAAGTATGACACATCACAGACTTTGTGACTTTTTCTGCTCTTCCAGGCACTTCAGTTGGACAAAAGAGTGTATTAATGTACAATCTTATTCAAACTAATGCTCCTGAGCTGAATCCCTCATATCTTTTTTTCTCTTACAGAATCCTGAGAAAGCTCAGTTGGAGTTTGAAGAAGATGACTGTAAAGTTCCTGCAGGCGGATTTGCTTTGACTATAAGCAGCTTCAGAGTCACTGATCTTCTAAATGACCATGAAATTCCATCAGTGAGGTACCGCCGTACACCCACATCCTGTGCTGTACATCACCCTGCTGCCAAAATATAAAAACTGATTCTTCTGGAGCCAACAACTAGAAACAAATGTTTACAGTCGAGGATGCCGTCAATTTGCCACTCACTTGATTAAACACCGTGGTTAAATTATTACTCACTCGTTTCCCCAGTCCAGCCGTACGGTGATGTGCCTCTTGATCTCGCGAGTCTGGTCCTGAGCGAGGTGGCCCTGGATGAGCTGCCGACGCAGGTCGATGAGCTCGTTCATCACATGGCGCAGTTTATGAAACAGATCCACCTTGTGTTTCTATTAAAGAAGCCAAAGACGGCTCAGTTAAGACATAAACTAAGCTAAACTAAGCTAAAGAATGGTAGCAGGAAAACTGTAATTATGTAACAGCAGCAGGATCACTATATAATGTAAATTTACCCAAAGAAGTTTTTACTTTTTTGCCACACTTAAATGCTTTCGACCAGAGGTGTCACTTATTTTATTTTTGGGCCATGTCAAGATCACGAATGTCCTCAATGGACAGAATGTATTGTTAAAAGCAAACTGTTAAAATATTAATAGACTACTCTGCATCTGATGAGTACATCTTAAAATTGAATGGTATTGAATGGTATTTTAATATTGATGTAATTTGGCAGTATACAGATAGTGTTTAGGCACTAAACTATAATCTTGAAATTTCTATTTATGTGGCTGTCTTGAGACTAAAGGGCCACAGAAAAACTTATGGCAGGCTGGATTTGGACCCCGAACCTTGAGTTTGAAATATGTGCTCTAGACCGTGAAACAAATGTGTTAGACCAAGATAACCTGCAAAAATGGAATCCTTTTCGCATCACTTTGGAAGAACTTAGCCCACCATTTGGTAAATCATTTGCTAAATTGTTTCAGCCACATCAGATAGTTTTTCAGCATTTTCCAAGGCATACTAGAAAAAATTACTTTTTGTCAAAATATCACAAACTGCAACCTGTGGAGTTTGCTAAAAATGGGATTTACACTGTAACCATGTGTTTTGTTCAAATGAGACTAATGTAGATATTTAAGATATTTAGCAAACATTTAAAGCTGCTGAATATTAATTCACATGTGCAAATCGACACCAAAAGTCTCAACAACTCAACAAACACAAAATCAAACTTCTGTCATGTTAATGTTTTCTGTGATCATAATTCTGCAATAAAATATGCAGGTATTTAAAGTTTTTTGTTGTTCCATAGAATGCCATATTTAAAGAGACTGTATATTTATAGTTAGGTCTCTGTTGTTTAACTTACAGGTGATAGCTTCTAAGTAGATGGGAAGAGTCCTTTTTTGCATGTATGAATGAAGCTGTTACTGGCAACAACATGTCTGTATCTAAGTAGGCCTGTGTCCACAATCAAGACAATAAAGCCTCATTTAAGATGCTCTCATCCACTCCTCTGCCAGGCTATGTAAGTCCTATAAGTCGTATAACTGTGTTTTGAGCCCACAGGTTTTGCTAATGAACTAATTAAGCAGAACAAACTTCCCTTACATGTCTGCTCTGACCTCAACATAATTTCATCATCGTTTCTCATAAACCAAGGACAACACTTTTAATTTCTTTATGTTCTGTTTTCCCTAATGGTACGTCAAGCCACATTACCACCCAGGTTTGTTTACATAAATGCAAAGATTAAGTGCTCCACAATGGCCATGTAAGTTTAATGAGGATAAACACTGCATGTTCTCATAGGCTGCTAGCTGGTGAAAACAAAGAAAATTGTCAGGGTTGATGAGTCCTTTTGGACCTTGTTTCTGTAGGGCTAATTACGCACATTGTAAGAAATACACAGTTATGCTTAGGTCATTGCTCCCTGAAGTAATACCATCAAACCTAATAGGCAACAGTGAGGTGAAACCTACAAACATCTACCCAGTGCAACATCCTATTATTATGGATGGAATTGTAGCAACATGACCCATTCTACTCAGGGGATGGGCACAAAACAAGCACAGTTAAATCAAGGCTTCACATTAGTCAGGCTTCAGTGGAAGTTACATCATCACACCAATGCCTCCGGCTGCTTAGCTGCTCAAAGCATGAGCAGTCCTCAGTGAAAGGTTATGTAAAAACCCAGAGCCAGCTCTGCAACGTAGCCACTCAGCTCCAATCTCTAAACCCCACCAACCACATCTGCCTGCCCCCTCGACACTTAGTGGGATTAAAGATGCTTTGGTTTCCCAGTAATCACTTTTTCCCCAACAAGTAAAGCCTGACTAGAGTCAGTGGATCTTAAGAGGATGCAGTAACTGCACGAAGCAGCCCAGGATCAATCAATGTCGGAAAGACGCAGCATGAAATAGGACACGGCGGCCATTATCTGCCCAAACATGATCTCTACTCCCATGTTGTAAATATAGATACATATTTTTCAGGTATTTATTGTAAAGAAAGTTCAGCGCGTTGGTCAGATCAATATGCTGTGAGATGGAAACTTAAGGGACTTCCACTGTCATATTTTATGTAAATACCTAATTCTGCAGTTTAAGTAAAGCAAAACGCCTCCATCAGAACCCCTTATCCTGCCTAGAAATGCAAATTACACAACAATTTATGCAGTTTCCTTGCCCTTGATGTTTTAGCTCCCTTGGATATCTGAGTAGAGTTAAAACCGAACTCACTGTTATTGTTTTATGTGTTTTCTTTAGCAAAATGTGCTGTAACACATAGCTACTGACCACATAGAGCTGCTTCCACAGAATGCCCCATTCCTGCAGCGTAGCGGTGGTCTCTGTGATGATGGGATCCTCCAGAGGCACCACTGTCTCACACAGCCTGGAGTGAAAATGGAGAAGAAAAACAATCTGTTAAATTACACATTGCTTTTCACATGCTGTGTGTGATGACTCCAAGTATTCCAATAAAATATGCATAAATGGTAATAATTGGTGAAGAAATAGGGCTGCACAGTGGAAAAGCTGGTAGAAATGTTGCTTTGCAGCAAGAATGTCCTGGGTTCAAACCCGCGGGACCGAGACCCTGGGATCTTTCTGCATGGAGTTTGCATGTTCTCCCCATGCATGATTAGATTTTCTCCAAGGATTTCGGCTGCCTCCCACAGTCTAAAACCATGAATGTTTTAGACTGTTAATTCCCCTTAGGTGTGTGTGTGTGTGTGTGTGTGTGTGTGTGTGTGTGTGTGTGTGTGTGTGTGTGTGTGTGTGTGTGTGTGTGTGTGTGTGTGTGTGTGTGTGTGTGTGTGTGTGTGTGTGTGTGTGTGTGTCGAGATACAGTAACTTACAAGTTATAGTCCTTAAGCTTCTCCACTTTTGCTACAATACAAACTTCAGTACATTTGTTTATATGGGGAACACTCTGAAGTACAACCTTATGAAGTGATAACAATACAGGGAGGATTCTCAGCTTAAAGGCATATGGTTTGCTTTACACTTAACTGAATTACAAACTTTAAACAACATCAACAAACATCTCTGGTACAGTAAAGAAATGAGCTGATGACTGATTTTCTACCTGTAGCGTCCAAACATTACATAAAATGCAACTTAGAGGAAAAGAGATTTTTCTCACAGCTACATTACCTACATTCAGGTACATTTAAGACAATTTGATTTAAAGGTGTATTATTGTAATACATGGACACAATCTTGCTTAAACATTTTTTTTAATCAACACTGATTACTCTCCAGTAGTTACATTGTTGTAAAAGTTATCTACCTATGCACTGCTAATGCCTCCTTACCCTACTTAGTGAATCCGCAGACAGAACGACTACAATTGATACTGTGCAAATGCAAAATATCTCAACTTTTATTAAATCCATAACAACAATATCGTAGGTTTTGACCAACTCACAGAGCTTTTTTTTCATCTGCCATATTAAAATGTTTACCTTCCTTAAGGACAATTATGCTAAACATACAGCCAGAGCTACAGTCTAATCAATAAGCTAAAACATAGAGTGATGTAAAAAGGTCACATCACATCGTCATACCATTTTAAATATAACTAAAGGACAACATAAGTACACAAAATGCAGTTCCTAAATGAAGGTGTTTATTGTTAAAAGAGAAAAAAGTCAAAACATGATCCTGCATAAAAATGCGACTTAAGTCTCAACCTTCATTGTATGGTATAATTTCTAACATATGCACACACAATGATCATGAAATTGTGGAGTTCGCCATTGCCTGAAATGTTAACATTATCATAATGATATTCAACTGGAATGCAGATTAAGAAGGCAAGAGGTGTCTAAATCATTTTCATTACAGCACTAGCTGCTCTTCTTTCTGAACCAATGTGACCACTGTGGTCTCATGAAATCTATAAAAGGCTTTCTGTGTAACCTATCAAACAATAAAACCTAGTATTCCAATACAAATGCTGCAAAACCTTATATCGCTAGACAGAAATATTAATTAGTCTGATTACAGACAGAATATTTAACAATGCGCTAAACAAAAAAAAAAAAAAAAACATATATTGCGTCCTTTCCGTGTTTCCACATTTATCACGTGATCGCTCAGAATACTGACCACAGCAAACATTCATCCTTAGCTTGCATCTTTCACTTTTCTGATATGATGATGTGACAAAGAGGAGACTTCTCCAAATGTTTGGTTCATTTATTTTCTAGAAAGTATGAGTAATTTGGTAACAGGAAACACATCAGTAAAGGTCAGATCTCTTGTGGTGCTTTGCACTTTGCTCGCAAAACTCTTGAGTGTGCTGCAGAGAATGAAATGTAGCACTGCATAAAGTTTATGGTACCAGGCGAGCATCTCCATCTGTAACACAGTGTGGGTGGCTGATTGTCTTTGGCAGGGATGCTTTGGGAAAACTACGCAGATGCAGTAGGTGCGTCACCTCATTAACTTCATTAAACAGTGAAGCAAATTTCCCAAAGAGCAGATTTCCCAAAGAACTGCTCCCGCAGCGAGGAAGTATAATGTGTATCTAAAAGTCTGCACTTTTACTTGTTTGAGTGAGAAGTCTTCCTTTGTTGCAGCATAATTAGAGGACAAAGTTACAGTGCCTTGTAAAGTGTTCCTACCCCTTGAACACAAAGTGTGGATACTCCTTTGTGGCGTCAAGGTGACGTGAAACTTCTACAAAGTCAAACGTCCCAGAGAACACCCAGTCTCAGATTGTTAAGTGATGTCAAATTAAGTCAAAGAATGAAAAGGCCTGCCCATAGTCATGCCAACATCAATGAGGTGGTAACTATCTACAAATCAGAAAGCAAAGAGAGAATATACAGTAGATGCAATGTGATGGACCTACAGTACAGACCAAAAGTTTGGACACACCTCCTAATTCAATGGGTTTTCTTTATTTTCATGACTATTTATAAGGCAAGAAATCCCACTTATTAACCTGACAGGGCACACCTATGAAGTGAAAACCATTTCAGGTGACTACCTCTTGAAGCTCATCAAGAAAATGCAGAGTGTGTGCAAAGCAGTAATCACAGCAAAAGGTTGCTACTTTGAAGAAACTAGAATATAAGGGGTATTTTCAGTTATTTTACACTTTTTTGTTTAGTGCATATTTCCACATGTGTTATTCATAGTTTGATGCCTTCAGTGTGAATCTACAATGTCAATAGTCATGAAATAAAGGAAACTCATTGAATTAAACGGTGTGTCCAGACTTTTGGTCTGTACTGTATTTCACCCCACATATACTGAGCCAGTAAGAGTTCCTGCAGGTGACCAGCAAAAACAAAAGCATCTATATACTAGCTTGTCTGTAACATATGTCAAAAATGAGCTGACACTGGTGGAACTGACAGCTGATGTTCTGTTCAACTGGAATCAATTGTATGTGTGATTGAATTGAATTTTTTATTTTTTTTTTTTGTAAAGTGCCTTGACACTACATCAATTGTGAATTTGTTGCTATATAAATCAAATGAATTGCATGGGTCTCTGAAGTGTTGAATGACTAAAATTATCTGCAAACCAGTGACTTTCCTCATAATGATATTCAAGAATATATAATAAAGATATGGTTTCTTATGATTAAAAGTGGATTACTAATCTCAGTTTGACGTACAACACATTATATTTACTTTTTGCTTAACTCTGATTGGTGGAACCCATAAAATGTCCCATGTGTCTTTAGAAGCAAAACAAACCAGAAACATGAACTATCCACACTCATTATCAGCAGCTGGTCTGGTTCTTCTTGATGTTAGAGTTCAATTTTCATCTTCTGTCCAAAACTGGCCTTGTGTGGTTTTCAGACACATTTTTTGAGACATGTTTTATTGTGCGGATTTAGTCACTTGATAAATTGAGAACCTGAAAACCTGGAAATCTGGCCTTTCTTTCTTTTGGTTAGCAGAGAAAAGCTCTATAACTTTTCAGAAGCAGTTTTGACCAAAAAGAGAAAACAAAGCACAAACCAAGAGGTTTGACGTTTGCATGCCCTCTTCTAAAGATTTATATGAATGAAGCGACTTACCCTCTATTTGTCACAGTAGATTTCTTTAAGTGGACATAGCTGACAGGAAAAATACCCTGTGGATGGATAAAAGAGCAGAGCTGTTATAGAGTGACAGGCCTACATTAATGCCCCTGCTTTATAAAACCAAAATAGTCATTTATTATGTTAGAGTCATAGCTTAATGTGCTTTGTGCTGCACTGGTAAAAAGAAACAATAATGGATTTTTTGATTTTAGCTAATGACCCAAAACATATGAGAAGAGTTCGGGTTTCCAGCTCTTTTTTTTCTATATTCTGACATTTTCTCCTGCCTGTTTACATTTTCTGCACAAAAGGAAACACATGAAAAGCTCAAACTGCTTTTACAAATCGCAGAAACAGGAGGGAGAGCAGCCTGCAGGATTCCTATTGTGGTTCAGCTTAGCGGGGGAAAGGCCTCAGAGATTGAGTGTTCCCAGCTGCAGATGCTGAAGTTCATGCTTTTATTTTTTTGTATTCTAATCTGCCAGATGTGAAGAGTTGGCCAAAGTGAGAACAAAAAAAAGGAGAAAAATTCTCTCAGAACAGTGAAACCACACAGGCGAATGGATGTGGGCAGAGTACATAACAAAATGGACGGGTGTTGGTGAGAACTGTAAATAGCTGATGGGAGTAAAGAAGGACAGCATGTGGCTGCTAACACCTACATTTACCAGGACCTGACAGTTTTTATGCTGTCTTTAAAACAGTCCAGCACATAACAGAACAGCTCAGCCTCTACCATTTTAGACTCAAGCCAAGTACGTACAGACAGAAAAAAATGTACGTATGTAGCCCTTCGATGGATTTAAAAAACCTGCTATTTGGGTTTCACATTAAACTCTTTATCAATGTCTTCATATTGAACATTAAAGCACCAAACTGCTCTGCCTCTGTCAAACTATTATATTCACAATTAGAGAACAACAAGAATTGAATGTGGGCTCCTTTGTATTCAAACCTTATTTTTGCTTGATCAAAGACATGACAATGCAACAGATATTGTTGCATCTGGATTGCAGCAGTCACTAAGGAAAAGAAGCTCATTCTTTTTTCTTTTGCCCCCCTATAAAACCAATTCTGTGGTAGAATTTCAAATTTCAGAGGTAAATATTTTTCCCCACGACAGCCCATGTTAGCACCAGAAAAATATGCTAAAATGTCTGTGTTTTTCTTATTCTTCCTAAAGCAAGCATTTTTTTTCTTAATCTATACCAATATGAAAAAGAAATGTATTCTTTGCATTGAAATATAACATCAAAGGCTGGTGATTAAAATTATGCTTTTGTAAATGCAACTTTTGAAGTGTGGTTTAGGAAACTTCTATTTTTGTCAAATGAAAGCTACATTCTTTACACTGTAAAAAATGTTTCTAATTTTCAGTAAAATACAGCTCTGGCTGCCAGAATTTTACCGCATACATACAGTAAAATTTTACCATATTCGTACAGTAAAACTTTGGCAACCACAGCTGCGGGAAATTAAGAGATTTTTTTACAGTGTAATATATCTGGTCACAAGGTCTCTGTGGTAAAGACAGATTTATTTCTGTGCTTCAAGTCCCTACATCACAGTGTCACAGAAGAAAATTACATTTTACTAGGAAAGTGAGCATTATTAATATATTAATGATACAAAGTCTTCCACATTTACTTGCAACCCCCTTCAAAGTGCAGAAAAAAACTCTTACTAAATAAATTCATCTATTATTGCAGAACTATAATGTCATACTGTAAATTTTTAGAAAATTCGACACTTGAACTCAAATTTTAGCAGACATGAAAAACAAAACCCTACTTTAAGAAATAAATGCTTTCCACAGAATCATTGGTCCAACGACTGTTGTTGCTGCTGACAATCTAAACACAATAAGTGTCGTATCTGAGAAATATTTCCATCAACCCAATCATTATCTTCCACTTAATCTGGGATCGGGTCCTAGGGGCAGCGGCCTAAGCAGAAAAACCCAGCCTTTATAATTAGAAGTGATTAAACAATTAATTATTATTTGCAAAATATAGTTGAAATTGAAATTTAAAACAGATTGTGGTTTAATTACCTTGATGGATGGCTTCTTGGTGGAAAAGCCTCTGTACCAACCTAAGAAAAAGGGAGAAGCATGACAAACATGAAGCAAGTTTGTTGAGAGGAAAATGAAACTGAAAATATTCTACTGATTTTTTTTCACAGTCAAAGAAAAAGTTTATTTCTTGGAAGATATAAGTTATATTATTGTACTTTTTTCTACAGGCGGCTAAGTTTTCTTAAAACATAGACAGAACAGACAGATCCCTAACATATGCTATGTCATCTGTTAGCAAAGCTTCATTAAGTGTAATAGCTTTCTAGATGCTTCTTGCAGTTTCACACTTTAATCTGTCGTATCTAAAACACAGCCGTTAACAGCATGCATGTCTTCATATTCTGGCTGTGTAGCGTTTCAGCAGCATTAAGTAGTACTATTAATGTTTTGACTTCCGTTCTTTGTTTTTGAGCTATTTAGTTGATGTGTTGCCTTTGCCGGATGGTTCACAGTTGTTGGGTAGAAAGTAGTGTCAGTCTCTTCTTTTAAATCCCACAAAATGATTTTGGTTGTGAATTTGTTCTTCACTGTGGGAGAAAATGGATGTGCGACGTGACAGAGTGTAAAAAGTGTGAAATGTGTGAGACTTGACAGCCCTGGTTTTTAAGACTGCTCCATTAGTTCTTTTTAATACTGCAACATTTGTCTGCTTTGAGTTGTGCCATCAAATGTAGATTTATTTTTCTTCTAAACTGACAAAGAGAACATGACTCCAAGTCCCACATGTCTTGAAATACTTTTTTTTTAACTTGACCCATGTATTGTACTTTACACAAACATTGCACTATTATTTACACATTTGAAAATAATTCAATCATAGTAGTAATTTGGAGTTTGCAGTTTTGTGTGGAATTAAACAGATTCTACATGAAACAGCTGCAACTTGTTACGTTTATAACTAGTGGAAATAAGGTGGTCAAATTTTGGAAAGACTTATTCTCTTAGCTCATACGCTAAAAAATTAATATTATTTCTTTAGTCCAAATGCAGCTGGAACATAAGGTCTATTATTTATAATGAAACATTGGGTCAAAAGCTGTGATTCAGTCTGCTGGGTTAGAGGTGAAATTTAAAGGGGTTTCATTCGACTTTTCAGGTGGTCATCCTAAATGATACAACAAGCTGGTGAAACTTTAGTGAATCTTTTCCACAGAATGCTGCGCAATGTTAATGTGAGTCAGTTGTGTGAATGACTTTAGATGACAATAGAGAATGTGTTTGTTCATTAGCATTAGCATTTTACCTGCTAAGTAGTAAGCACAACATAGTGCTAGCTATGTCAAACATTTACTTTGACCAAAATATTGATCTAACGTCAACATAAACAGACTATTTTTATTGTCTTTATATTTCTTTGTAATTTTCTTTGAGAATGTTTATTATTTTTTTCTTTGAGCTGGGTCAAACTCATAACCCGACTCTGCTGTGTTGAACTGGACTGTGTTGGTCCACGTTTGAACGAGGAATGACTTAATAAAACAAGGCTTTAAGGGTTTGATGTGCATGAATCTGAGTAGCCACTATGTGGGCCAGCATGTCTTTTGTCCTGTTCCTTGAAAGAAGTGATTCTGTTTTCCCAGTAGTGTCTGATTCTTCCAAGTAATTGCTGTTCCTGCCAAAAGGTGACTCATCACTAGAGAGCAGTGTTTCCAGTTCACTGTTAAAAAAAAAAAAAACACTCTGCGCATCATTTGAAGCATTGGCAGAGTTGGGACAAAAAGAGTATGACTTTCGGTTAGTCATCATGACTTGTGTGATACTACCTGCAGTGAACTGGCTTATTTGGATGAGTACTATACACACCAAACAAGCGAAAAAAAAACAACATATTTTTAATGAAGGTTATTATCTTTTTATTGCTAAATGATAAACTTTGAAAAGAAAATCCTATTTGGAAATAGACCCTAAAGTAAATGTATTAGTAATTTGGTTGAAAGATACCGAGAATAGGCCCTGGAAGGTGAGTTGGATGCACAGAGTAAACTTGATCTGGGTACAAGTGCAATATTTTGACACATAATCCCATTCATATGAAATAAGCAGTGTCTAACTGTCCAGACTTTAAAAAGGCTCTAAAGCTGGACCTTAGACTGATGAAAATAATACTCATAAATATTGAGGCATAAGCCTTTAACATATAAATGAATACATTTTTTTTTTTCAATGTTCTGAACTGGTATTTTATGTGACGGGCCAATATCAAATAATTATGAAGAGGAAATAATTATGAAGAGGAAAGAAAATGATGCATTTTGAATGTTTTTGGCAATTCAAAATGTAAAGAGTGACTCACTGCTTTTTCATTTGTCTCCACACAACATAATGCTGCCACCACTGCGGGGAAAGTGCGTTCAGGGTGGCGTTCAGATTTTGGTTTTCTACCATAAATAATGTTTTGGTCTCACCTGACCTTTGGACTCTTTTCCCCATATTTGCTTGCATGTAGCAAACTGCACACGGGATTCCTATGCTGTTTTGTTTACAAATGCTCTCCACAGAACATGTGAGGACTTCGCAGGATAGATATATTTAGAATAACACACAGATTGATTCTGTTCACTAACCAGATAATGTCTGAATACAGTTGGTTGCATTGCCATTAAATTAGAGGCATCAGCACCAAGGCGGCTGAATATAAATGAATGCCAAACTTGTATATTTTTTCTTCATGATTACACTTCGTGCTTTTCTATCAGCAAGTGGTGTTTTTACTACGATAGAATGTGAAAAATGTTGAGGGGGATAAGGTAATTCACTCAGCTGTTTATTAGTGCACACAGTCAGAGTTAAATTATCTCATAAACTCAAATGCTTTCACTGAATATTTGAATGCTTTTACCGTCAAACTTCTCCAGGATCTGGACGGTTTCTCCCAGCTCCAGGACGAGAGCCTGACATATTGGTGACCGGAAGTTGCAGATCACTGTGCAGAGTGGGGGGGCAGGAGAAACAGGACAGACAAAACTGGTGAGAAAACTTTGTGCAGCCAATATCAGTAACTCTACTGGTAATAGGCTAAATCTTGCTTTTAGCTTAACTGAGAAAGAACTTTGTCTTTAAGTGTTTGTTTTTTTCTTTTTTAAATTGCAGCAATGCAGTCGGTGCAGCTTTTTATTAAACCGATCCATCCAAAAATATAAACACACCCGGTGCCACATTGAAGCCAGTCCTCGGTGAACTGTAAACAAACTGCCACTTTACAAGGTAATTAATTGTTAAGAAACCTGATTTTGAGCCATGTTACGTTAAATTAACTACCTCCCAAAATAGAGCCCACACAAAGTGCTAGATTATCAGGCTTAACGGTGATTATTCACAGGATGGTATTAGCATAAATCCTCCATGACACCTCGTTTTGTGGCATCCTGCAGCCTCTGACCATATAAAGAAGCATCCTGTGACTGAAATGCTGACGACATGATTATTCTTCAGAGGATAGATGCTACAGTAAAGGCCTTGACAACTGCACTGCCTCTGGAGTCTGCCTTTATCTGTGCAGCACTGCGGCTCGGGAAACATGAGCTACGCAACAAAACGCCACAGAAGCCTCAGTAAAGACAGGCGTGTTTGACAAGGATGCTGTGCCACTGATGATTTAAAAAAAAAAAAAACCTACAAATGGAGGCCCTTAAAGGAAAGTTTGGTGTGAATCATTATGGCAACAAACTAGCCAGGGGATTTAGTGAGGGGGAGGAGAAGGAGGAGGGGCTTGCCTCGGCTCTGTTTGCTTGTTTGAGGGGAACAAGTGTTCAGTTCCTGTGCTCGGGTAACTATGGGAACAGATCGTCCACAAACTGGAGGGCTTTCTTCACTGTAACCGCTGCAGGGATCTGGGCATTTTACAAATCAAGACGGCAAGCTTACGAACGTTGCCTGTCCCTTGACTTTAGACGGGCATGTGTTAAAGGAAGAGAGGTAAAAATGTCCTTACGAAGGATCTCGTCACCTTTTCCATTCTGCACCAGTCGTTTTACCAGCCATGACTGAATAGTTCCTATTTGAGAGCCCTGCTCTACAGTGACCTTTATTTCATTAGAACTGAAAACCTTCACGCACACCATCTGAACACTCTCCAATACAGGTCACACCAGGAGAAGATGAGACATTTAAGAGAGCTTTCAAACACCATATGGGCTTCGTGCTTTTATCACTACAATTTGTGTACGAGCACACAGCCACACACACAGCTAATTTTGCCTATGGAGATTTACAAAAACCAACAAATTTCTTCATTAGTCTTCAACATGTTGAACGTAGGATGTTGGAAGGACTGATGGGACATGGAGTTAAAAAAAAAAAAATGTTGGCAAAAGCAAACATTTCTACTGAGCAACAGCGTTCCAGTCCAGACTGTCGCTGCATTTAGCTGAACTTGACGGTCACATGGGATCCAATGGCTACTGTTGTGTAACCGGCAACTGACTAAAGTGAGCTTTGGGATCTGAGCACAGAAAGAGGAACCTCCCGTGCTCAACTGCTCCCTCTGTGGCCATCACAAAATGTTGTCATGCAAAATATTAATATCCATGGAGTTTAATGTTTTGTTTTGTTTTATAAGCAGAAGATAATGGATGGACAGAGAGATGGATAGAAAAAACTGTGGTGACAGAGTGGAAATAGTACTGTAGTCATATTGCAATTTGAAAGAGTATGGGCATTTCCACAGATTCTCAGATGGATGTAGGTCTGGACTTTGACTAGGCCATCCAAACACATGAATATGTTTTAATCTAAACCAATCCATCATAACTTTGACTGCAGACCAGCTTCTCTGTCTCTGATGAGAATCAGTAACCCCACAGCATGATGCTGCCAGCACCATGTTCCACTGACAGTATGGTGTACTTAGGTGAACTCCTGGTAGGTTTGTAGATATATTCGTATTTTCAGGTGATGGACTGAACGGTGCTAATTAAACTCTGCTTTCAACTTATCTACCTGTCTGTGGTGTTTCTAGCTCTTTATAAGGTATTTGTTCACTACTTACTCATAGGTAGACTCTATCAAATATATAATTAGCAGTTGCTAGCTTTAGTTTATATTTATTAATCCAGATAAAGAAAAACTGAATACAAATGAACTCTAAATGTTTCAGGTTTTTTGGCTTATGGAATATGAAAACATTTGCAAGGCACTGGCTGGCTCTCCATCAACAGCGGTAAGTATGTGAACATCTGCACTGATTTACTGTAACCATCCAAATGTAAATCTGATCAGGAAGCCTCTTAAAGCCGCTTCCCTTAGGTCCCACTGGGTTCAGACGCCGGGGAAGACCCAGAACTTGCTGAAGGGCTGATATATCATGTCTGGTCTAGGAAGCACTTGGGAAGCCTCAGGATGAACTGGATGTTGCTAGGGAGAGGGATGTCTCGGGTCTCCTGTTTATTACCGATTTGAGTGTAATTAGTTAATAAAGCTCCCCCCTCTCTGCACCAGCGCCTGGTTCAGTTTAGGACACAGTTTAGGCTGTTGCTGTTTGATTTTACAGCACTCAATGGTCTCGCACCAGCAGCAGCAAAGGTTTATGGTCTGCCAGTCACTATCTGCTGGAAGTGCCTCAGTCTAGGTTATCAGAGGGGGGAGCGGTCTTATCTTGTTGCTGGTGCAACAGCCTGGAATAGGCTGCACGCCACCCCTGACTTGTTTGGATTAAAGCCAACATTAAGGCCCATTTATTTAAATTGTTTTTGTTGTTTAACTTTTTGTATATTTATATTTTCTTTCCTTTCTTTTAACATGGTTGCATTTTTTAACTTTCACTTAGCACTATTTCTGTTTTATACTGTTTTTTTAATCGTTTTTACTTTGCAAAGCACTTTAGTCAATGTGAGGCGTCATTAGAAGGTGATATATAAATAAACTTTGATTTGTTAAACAAAAACATCTACCTATGAGTATGACTTTATTGCTGCTCCTATGTAGGAGAAAGCAAAAGTGCAAGGCACCAATTTTTTATGCAAATTCCAGTTGGAAGTGGTACCAAATTTGCTGTCTTTATTGTCACTGAAGCTGGAGCTTAGAATAAGATTTGTAGCACTGCTTATCCATCTGGTGCATATTAGAGGAAAAAAAAAAATAGGTGATGAAAAAAACTGTTTTAGCACAACAAAACAGTAAAATAAAGTGCTTAGCATGCAGAAACGTTTTTTGACTGTGTGCAAACAGGGCTGATGTGCCAGTGTGATTCACATAAGTCACCTTAAATATCTCCACTACCAGACCTCTGTAGAGGCAGAGAAGGAGGAAGAAGCTGCTGCTTCAGTCAGATTATTTCTGCCTCTAAGCAATGTTTGAACAGGAGAAGATGGCAAAATTCTGATCCCAGATTTCACCATTGGAAAGAAATCTAAAATGTTTTTTTTTTAAAGAAAATAAATAAATAGATAAATAAAATGATCTGCCAAATACAGAGTGCTGAATATTGGCCGTCAATTTTGAATAATAGCAGTGGCCGTGAAAAAAAATTGGGTTGACAGAAAATATCTGCCAATCCCAGTTTTCCTTCTCTGTTAAACATAAAAGCTGGAAAGCATCTAATAATTATAACATGTGATGTTTTCGAGAGCAAAACAAGAACCTAAAACAGGAAGAATCATTTAATTTTGAAACAATTTTTCTCTTAAATATTAAATGAAAGTCGTCACAGGATATAAGCATTTTTAGCCCAGCTTTACAAGTTTAAAATTAGCATTTAGCATATTAAAAAAATCTCCTGAAAAAATCTTGGTAGAAATTACAACCAAACATCCCGAAGAACACAAATTCGTTGGCACTCTTGATAAAGATGTGTAAAAAGTTTTAAACTCATTTATCTTTATTTTCAGAGATATAATCTCACACCAAAATCTTGACAAAAATCCAATCTTTAATTTGAGAAAAAATATTTGATGCTTTCTTTTAACTAAATCACTACTTGCTCAGCTGTTTGTATTTCTAGGAACTTTTCTTAAATCTATGTAACTAACTCCTGTTTGATTTTTTAAGTTGATTAACATTTTGAATATTAGACAATTAAAAAATCCACAACTGTCTGGTGTCCCAGGACATAAGCATGACAGAGACACTCATTTTTGTTTACCAAGAAAATTGATTTTATATTTTAATATTATTTGAAGATAAACATTATTTCTTCTTAAATCTCATGTCCTCATTCAACCTTTAAAAGCTGATCAGTCCAAATCTTGGCCTGTCAATCTTTTCAATGCTGTACAGAAATTTACTGACATGCATAACTGATTACTAATTTTTGTTCTCAATAAATTTATTTGCAAAAAAACCTTTCCAAAAATATTCCCAAAAAAAAGGGCTGCACTCCAACTACCTTGTTTTCTACAATGTCAGGTCTGAAATTTAAGTTGGACCTGCAGCTGTCTTTGAATAAACCAAAATAAATTTAAAAAACTGCTCAGTTAATGTACTGAGTACTATTTTCTTGAAATTTCACAATTAAAAGTTGTCAGAAATGTATCCATTAACCTTGATTCAGTCTTGGTCAGTTTATTATGTCCAGCACAACATTATAATCTATCAAATCTTTATATGCTTGTCACACTGCTGACCCCTTAGAGCTGCATGTCTGTAATACAATTTTTGTGACATTTGCAACATGCTTCAACATATGAGGTTTGAGCTAAAGAAGTCTGCCAATTAATACTGACAAGTTGTGGAAGAAAATTTAAGATTGTTTTTCTTTTCAAATTCTCAGAAGAACAATATTCAGCAGTACCTACAGTTTGTATTTCAGTGTTATAGTTTATGCAAGAATGGCATTATTGTGATTCGCTAATTTCATAAAATGCCACATCGACTGCATCGATTGTGATGACGCTGCTCAAGTGATATCTGTGTGGCAGAAGCCAAAGTCATCTGATTCATTTCAGTCTCTCATGTGGGAGGCCGTTGAATTAAAGACAAATATTTATCTAATGTAAGCTGTAAGAAATGTTGATGCTTATAGGTGGTTCAGAATCAAAAACACACCCCAGTTGAGGTAAAGAATCTGAGTTTTAAAATGAATAACATTAGGATGAAGAATAACAGTATGAACACTCGACTAATGGGGTGTTGGTTTTAGCTGCCAAAGCAGCCCTACAGTGTCAAGGCCTGGGCTCCATTGGAGTTTCTGGCAACTGTGGGCTGTGGTGTCTGGCACCAAGATATTTGGAGAAGAACCTTTAAGTCCTGTAAATTGTGAAGTAGTCCAATATAGATCAGATCTTCTGTCCAGGAATCCTGTAGAGATGCAATTGGATTGAGATCTGGGGAATTTGGAGCCAACCAAGTTTGCTTTACATCATTGTTCTCTTGAAAAATGCCACAGCTATTAGGGCATACAACTTCCACTCCAACTGGTGAGCAGCTATGAAACCTCAATGCTCAAGAAAGGCTGAGGGTCAAAATTTCTCCACTATGATATAAAAGAGTCGTTGCCTGTTTTCTCAAGTGCTTGTTGTGGTCGATTCTATCAAGAGTGCCGCACAATTTTGTTTTTTTGTTTGCTTCTTTGTTTTTTAATGTTCCAGGTTGTCACGGATACTTTATGTAATTCATCGGGTTATTATTATCTTTATGTAGCAAATAAGCAAAAGCAGGAAAAAAATCTTAAGGTGTGCATGGAATATCTCACCCACTCACAGGTGTCATGATGAAAAGATAAAATGTGTTGCTCACTTCACCTGTCAGTGGTCAAAATGTTACGTCTCATCAGTGTGAAATAGATGGGATAAAAACACAAACCATGAGATAAACTGAAGATTATGATAGTCTGTCTCAGGGGTCAGCAGCCTTTTACGTTCAAAGAGCCACTTTTACAAAATAAAACTTGCCAAGAGCTGCAAAAAACTATTTCCTAAATAGGCTATGTACAGAATCAAATGTTTTACTGTGAAAATTGCACTAAAATGCATCTCTACTTTTAGATTTTAGAACAAAATAAATTGTCTAAAACAAGAGGAAAAAATAACAATTTTGTACAATGAAGTGAGCCTATTGTAGAAATATGGAAAATGAAGAAAGATAGGCACCATAGTTTGAAGCTAGTTGGTTTTAAAAGCCTGTTGTGAATATTGTATGCAGATTTTGCAAAAGAATTTACTGAAAAAAAAAGAAAATTAAAAACTCCTAAAATACACTGCGTCCAAAATCAAAAACATTTCCTTTTTGGATTTGGAAGAACCATAGTAGAAGAGCCAAACAGCCACATGTGGGTCTGGAGCAGCAGGTTGCAGACCCCTGGTCAAATGTTTCGCCATAAACTGAGAAGAATCAAAAGCGTAGTACAGATTTTTTTTTACTCGGAAGCGGGACTATACCGGAAAAGTAGGAGAACAAGGAATTTTTAGCAAGGCCGCTGGCAGAACCACAGCTCTGTTGGTTGTCTGTGCTGGGCATTTTGTGTGAAAGGCAATAAACAGGCAATGACAAAATCAGCAAATAAGCTGTGGAGGTGTGCAGAATGGTGCCAATGATATCAGAGGTGAGGTAGGAGAGGGAACTGATAACAGGCCGGTGACAGTGCCGGCGCATGCTACCCATCCACCTGTGTGGGCTGTCTTCTGCAGTGATACTGGGAAAATATTGATCCTGTGTCAAACATGTTACCCGAGCAGAGGAGGGGAATTCAGCGGTGATTCGTGCTGCCTTTTGCAAAGTACAGTGTGTACTTCTCTGCGTGGCGGGCTTCACTTCACTTCCCCGCATTTCAGCACCGCGGACAGCGTCATCTCCATCCACGGTTTCAGCACCGCGGAGAGCGCCAGGTCACTCCGCGCAGACTGATGCGGAGGCTGCGCCGAACTGTTGCTTCCCTCCCCACACGTTAACACAAACACGCACTGCTGCTGCCTTTTGCTTCAATAAAGCCCACGTAAATATATCTTTGCTCGGGAAATGAGCCGCAGTGCCTCAGTGACAGATGGACGAACACATAAAATGACACGTAGGATCGGGAGTGGCGGCTCTACGTGGTGTTTGGAGGCTCTTTATAAAGCGCTCATGACGAATGCGATGCCTCCAGAAGAAAAAGAAAAGTGCTCATACGTGGGCGTGTGCATGTAAGGGGGAGTATCATGTGTGAGCCAGCGTGAGTAGCCCTAACAAGCTGTGGAGCATCTGGACATGACTCATTCTCCTAATGAAAACCCTCTATAGTGTAATCACACACTCTGCACAGCTTTGCTGCGATAGCGAGGCCACGCAGGCGATTTATAAAGACACGGAGGCATCGTCAGTTATAAATAGGTGGATTTAAGATCTTCCTTTTAAACGTGAGGCCCCGCAGCTCATCTATAGGAATAAATGTTCTCCTATAGATCCATTTCCTGGTGCGTGTTGATTGTAAAACAGTGTCGCAGCAGCCGCAGTAGCAGAAAAGCAGCTTTCCCCCCCAGTCTACAGGTAGACTCCAGCATCACTCCTGCCTACACCTGTTGGAGGGACGCAGTCACGATGCCCCCTTGTGGTTTCAACACGAATCGCGTCTCTCGTCTACATCGCTACTGTACTCGTCTGAGAGAAGAACGAGGGGTTGGGGGGGGGGTTGAGATGCCAAGCTCACGCCTTTTTTTTTTTTTTCTTTTACTGCAAAATCACAAAATCTAATAAACAGGAGTTCAGCCCCACCTGAAGCTGCCTTCAGCCTGCGACGGCATCTTTAAGGTGGTGGGGTCTGTAATCTGTATCATCCCACGCAATTTCCCTTCCAATGCAGTCACTGCCGCGTATATCAGCCATTATAAGTGGCTGTGTTTGTATTATTATTATTATTATTATTATCATTTTTATTACTGGATGTAATTGGCTTACTAATATGAAAAATAACGCGCTCCATAGTCAGTTCAAGATAAGAACAGGCAAATTATGCGCTTCTTTCTGCAACAACTAGCGGAGCGACGTATATGGGAAGCTTTATAGAAAACCAAAGCTATTTAATGAGCTATAACGATGAGGAAAAAGTGCCATTAACTCACCAACTCCGATTTTCTCCTCTTCTGTTGGTATCCACATATTTGATTATTTCCCCTCTGGTAGAGCAAGCCACATTATGTCGTTATCGTGAGATGATGCTGCTGGAGGGGGGAAAAAAGCTACAAATGAAATAGACTCGGCTAATCCTGTGGTTGTCCAGACTACATGTTTCGAGCGGAATATGCGCTGGGGAAAAGGCTGAAAGGCTCAGTGTCTCTGCTCTATTATGTCCCGGCGTGTGTCTCCAGTCTGATGCAGTCTCCCTGTCCACCTCATGCAACGCGCACAGACACACACAGAGACACGCAGGCACGCACACGCACGTACGCACACGGTGATCGGTTTTCTGTTTGCCACAAAAAGGTGTTACTGCAGCCGCTGTTTTAAGGGGTTTCGGCTCTCCTCGCAGCCTCTTCGCGTCGTTCCTTCGCGCTTCCTCCTCGGCTGCTGCTCGGCTGGGGCTTCCGCGCAGCGACAATTGGCCTAATCGCTCGGTAATTATAACATATTGGATGTAGCGAAGAGCTGCGGCAGGAAATTACTGAGAAAACAGCAAAAATACCATAAGCTGCGCCATCTTCATGGTCGTCACATGACTTGTTTTGTCAACACTGATGTGTCAAGCTTTTGCAAATGTATGCGCCTCCTCTTTTCCTCCCTGTGCGCCCCTTCTATCCGTCCATCACAAACCGCTTTTTCTTCTAGCGGGGAGGGATACTGGCTGGCAGTCTGCCTTTTGTGTGACTGACTGGACTTGTTACTTTGGCAGCTGCTTGGCCATAAAGTAGCTCCCGGTGTTAAACATCAGGCCAGACCACCATGTGGGGAAACACCTCCTGGTTGAGTCATTTCCAAAAAGCAGAGCCACTATATAGCAGCCATGCTTTGTCATAGTGCAGTCACCCCCCCTCCACACACACACACACACACACTGATGGGGTGCAACTCATTTCTAAGGACAAGTTCGATTTAATGATTTGTGAGGATGAATTTCGCACGAAACTATTCACAACATCATTTTCAATTCTCCTTAAGGTGCCACTTGTAATAAATAATCTATATTAGCATTTATTATTAGATATTTTTTCAATGTCTTAGTTTGTGCAACATGTAAAATCCAAAATGTGACAAAAGGCATGACAAGTCCTTAATTCAACCAAGAGAGAAAAAACAATGTTAGATCAAAAATGTAATAATGTTGTTGTTACTTTCATAAATAACAACAATAATAATAATCATCATCATCATAAACACTTAAAATCCTTTGAATATTTTTCTGACATTTCTCGATTCTGTCTTTCCACCAAATTAATAGTTTTCAGTAGAGGTTACACTACTTCAGACAGTCCACACTGTACAAAGGTATCAGTCAGGAGAAGGACAGGTCTGCACAAAGTTCTGCCCTCTGACTGACAGAATACTACCAAGATAAATTAGAACACAGAGTGCAAACTGGACTTTCTCATCCAACATCAGTGTTTGATCTCACATTTGGTATTCATCAAAAAAAAAAATTAAGAGTAATAGCTAATCCACTAAGGATGGACCAATGCCGTTTTAGTATTGAGAGTGATGAGAGAGATAGCTGTGAGGGATGGCTTGCAGTTTGCCACAAGCCAAGTATATGACACAGCAAATAAGTGAAAGAAAGATGAAACCACAATTGAAATTTTTATGACTCAACACTAACACTAAATAAAATATCCCCCTGGTGAATCATGGTGGTAGTGTTATCATGCTGAGGGTATCTCTATCTTCAGCAAAGACAGGAAAGCTGCTCAGTTGAATCTAGGTTAAAAAAGAAAAAAAAAGGGGGCAATTTTGGAAGAAAACCTGTTATAAGTTTACAAAAGATTTGATATTAGGGCATCTTCCAGCTGGACTGAACTGAAACTTAAAGAGCTACGATGGTGCTGTTTAGGTAAAACCACATTTATTTGTTAAAATGGCACATTCAAAGTCAAGACACAAATCCAAATGAGGATCAGTGGCAAGACTTGATGTTCTTCATCCACTACAGAAATATGCATTTAGGCTAATTTCAGGACAGGATAGTCACAAGAAGGAACATTTTAGACCTAAATCTCATTCATTACTTGATAGGTGTCGGGTTGTACTAATAAAAAAATAAATAATAATACAAAAGGCCACGAGTTGGCCCTTTTTCAGAGTGGGGAATTCTCTGTAAGTTACTTCACCTTGCTCTTCTGATAAACGTTGTACTGGAACAGTTTGTAATTTGTGTTTTTGTGGGCAGCTCCCTGTGATGAGAAGTACAACCGAAACCTGATTAATCCATGGAGTCGTGACTTGTAAAAGTTGCAAACCCCTGCGCGCTCGTCCTATAGATAAGGCTCAGGGAAAACAGGGGATCTGGCGAGCGCTGAGTAGTGCAGTGAGTCTGATGCAGTGTGGGAGGGAGGGCAGTATTCAGCTGGGTAATTTCTCCCCATCAGAGAGACGCTGTGACTGACTCCCATCTGTCTATTACTTCAAGTGGAACATTGTGGGCGGTTTTCCCAATCACACACACAAAGCAGGGGGAGAAGGGGGTGTTTCATAAGCTAAATATGCATCCCAGACAATAAGCATTTGTTTAAAATTACATAACAAATTACTAGCTTCCATCATGGGTGCAGAGAATGTACTATAGTGAAACTGCTGCGTGCAGATGGCACAAATGTGGCACAAAAGACATTAATGCATATTTTTACTTGCCATTCCTACATTTAGTCCCTTCTCTGCTCACTGAAAGCACCGTCTGTCCGACAGTTTCAGCACTCCCAAATCAAGTGGACAGCAAACATGAAAGGTGCCAAAAAGCATGTCTTCCCACCTCACCCATTATCTGTTCCCAACACTTACAATGACGGCATGCAATTCTGTAAATATTGGTGAATATTATATTTGTGGCAGTTAAAAGTTTTTCCTCAATCACAATGTCCTCACATCTCGTGCCAAGTTTAGAATCTCGATCGCTAATGTCTGTATCAGGTTTATTGATTAAAGGAATTGAAAATCATTGCAGCTGAATAAATACACAGTTTGCACGAAGAGCAAAAATATATACCTTTGTTTCAGTTGAAAGCTTCAGATCATAAAGTCTTGACTGTAATCAAAATAAATGGAAAAAGGTTTTGAATTAGGACTTAATTTATCAAGGGTAAAAAGTTATCCAAACCAATCAGGTCCAGGGTGAAAATGTGATCTCCTCCTAGTAAATCATAAATTAACTTTTTGAGAGTTGCCCTAAACCCACTCAGGCCTGATCACTGACAGACAAGTTCCATAGAACCTGCATAACAAGTACGCAAAAAGATCTCAAAATACAAAAAATCATGTTCCGACCGAAAGAAAGTGTTCATCAGGAAGGGTTATAAATCAACTTCTAAGGCTGTTGGACAATAGAGAATCACAGTGAGAACCGTTACCCAAAATATTAAACAGTGATGAACCATTCTAGCAGCGTCAACGAATTCAGGAGAGCCCAGAATATCATCTCAGTTCATCATGTGCACTTTGATATGCAGCAGGACAATACACAGCCTCAAGTTCATCTCAGAATGGCTAAAAATAGGTTTTGAGCCATATGTTATATATCTAAACATATCTAAACTCAGTTTCTTAAACTCTGACACATCTCCTTTAATAGTCCAAATTTGGCTGAGCTAACATTAAAACTCCCTGTTCATTAAAACTGCTGCAAGCTAAGATTATTAAAGACAAGTTAAAACATACCAGATAATTCACATAAGTACACAAAAGAGAAAATTCTGCAACTTTATTTATAGTAAAAATACTTTAGATACATACAATCTGTACAGGAAATTTCAAGAACCTCAAAAAGTCTCCTAATGGAAAATAAAATTAAAAACCAAACAAAAAGCAAAAACATGAGGAAAATATGACGACTGCACAAAAGGTGTGCATGTGCCAGACTTTTTTCTTTTTTATATACAAAATAACAAAATTTTTTACTGTAAAAGGAAAAGCAACATTCATTTCTTTTGTTTTTGCTAAATTGTGTGGCAGGTCTATTTATTATTGTCTTAAATGCTCCAGAAAATTAGGAGAACCATTTAAGTCCAGACCAGTCTTTTAATAAAATCAGTCACTGTGCTAAATACTGCTCGGAAACAAACAAAAAAAAATATATTAAAAAAGTGTTTTGAGTTGACAAATGCTTTTACTACAGTGTTCACACCATCAAGAGTTCATATGAAATGGCACTGCTGTGTGTGGCATGGTACAGATTTGCTGGAAATAAAAGCTGAAGGATCCTGAAGGTTTGAGGAAACGTCAGGACTTTTTGGTGATTAGTTAAATCGACCTGACCAAACAAGCAGCCTAGAACAGCACAGCTTCAGTCTTCAGACTCCTCGTCTTGTGGATTTCAACCCTTCCATCTATAAACTCTTACCTGTGGCCAAACAGATGTTTACAAAGTGTTCAAGTTTTTACGAAATCAAAAGGCCATAAATGTGAGAGCTTATGTTTCTTTTCATCACATCCTCACCCGGATCTCATCACTCACCCTGCAGCTCAAGTTTTTTTTTCCTATATGAAATTATATCATTTACAAGCATTTCTGTTCTTCCACACTATCACTGTGTTCAGTACAGTTTTAAGCTGGCAGTGCTCCAACTAGAATACCCGCTGGTTTTCTCTTTTTGGGACTGATCCGCTGCAGATCAAACGTCTGTGAGGAAGAAATCGTGACATCTCCTCTGGATCTCTGCTCTTAAGATGCTGATGGCCCACAGCCTCACTCGTTCAGGGATAAGATGATGTCATCTTCAAGGTCAGAGTTGTCCGAGCTGTCTGTTTGTTTGATAGACAAACACAGATTCAGAAATTGGGAATAGAGATTTTCTGCTGAGTAGGTTAGTGGGCGAGGGCAGAAAGTGCCAAAACAGCAAAAACACGCCAGCTTAGCGAGATGAGGTCTTGGTCTTTCCCTCTGCAAATTTTGCTTTATTTTGTTGAGTTTTGGAATAAACTCTTACTAAAACAGGAGTCTTCAGAGAGGAATGAAACGATGAGCACTTTAGTTTTCCTCAATTAAAGTCTTGTATACATTATTATAAAATAGCCAGAAAAGCCTTTTGAAGTTAGATAGTAAGGTGATTTTAATATTTCTGCAACTATGTTACCCTAAAGTGAGTCTTCTGAGATGAAAACTTAGTGATGCGGGACTATGGATCCTAAAGTAAATAGCTAATATGTGTAATTCTCCAAAAATCAAGCTTTTTCCCCTCATTAACATAAAATACATGGGGGGAATCCTCCAAGCTTATTAATGCTTCTTGTTCAAGTTTTTGCCGCATTTCTTGGTTGTAATAGATCTTAATAGTGAAGGTTTACAAACTAAGGCTAATTTGTCTAGCAAGATTGGTAATTTTCTTCTTACTTCTTGTTAAAACATAATTTATGGAGGGCCCTGGAGAACCAGAGAGAAGGCTTTTCCTGAAAACGCCTAAATTAATCCAAATTAACTGTCAACTATTACAGCAGTAGCAGAGGGATTATAAAGCAGTTTCTACTCTTTCAGATTAAGGGAAGAGTAACAGAGTTCAGCATTTCTGCATCTTTTTTGTTCTGTCAAGATCCAAATCCAATTTATACATGAAACAAATTAAAAAGGGGATGTACAATTATCCAACGTTTCAAAGTCAGAGAAACCAAAACAGAAACAATAGAATAAAAATGGAACATTAAAAGAAATATACCCACTTAAGGCCATTGGGAAAAGAAATGTTTTTAAAAGAGACTACAAATAGCAAGAGAAGCTGCCTGTCTAATATTCTACGACAAAATTCAAAGACAAACAGACTTTGTGTATCTATCGATCGTTCCTCGCTGCCATACACTTCAAATCAAAATGAAAAATTAGAACCAGAGATTAGGAACAGTTAACTTTAAAGGTGGCTTACCGTTGTCACCGTCTAGATCGACATCATTATCAGAGTCATCATCATCATCATTGTCGTCATCATCGTCGTCGTCATCACCATCTTCATCGTCGTCATCTCCGCCATCGCCGTCATCTTCGAGAAGACGCGCAACCTCTTCATCCGAAGGAGAAAACTCATCGTTCCCATCGTCATCATCTTCGTCCTCACCTCCGTTATCGTTCTCCAGCTCGGCGATGAGAGGATCCGTGTCGACGTCGTCGTCAGAGTCGTCGTCATCGTCGTCGTCTTCCTCCTGATCATCATCCTCCTGAAAACACAGAAAAACAAAAGGTCATTTTTCCAGTGCATGAAGAAGCAGAAGAAGTGCTGCTTCAAGATCACAACACAGTTAGAACCTGATCTTCCTCATCCTCCTCCTCTTCCTCTGCAAGTCGCTGCCGCCCGACTTCGTAAAGTCGGCACACAGTGTCGGTGTTCACAGAGTCTTGATTCTGTAGGACACAAAGACAAGGTTTATTTAAATGGTAACTTCTTGAGCTGTTTTATGAATAAAGTATTAATCATCAATTATTTACCTCAATCACAGCGAGGTAGCAGTCTTTTGTATCTGTGCAAAGGTCAAATATATTCTTCTTGACATCAATTGTGGCTGAAAAAGAAAAAGAGCATGTAAAGCTCCACAAACGTTACAAGAGGGCCAAAATATAAACATTGTACTGCAGTGATTGAGTAAAACCAACCAGTTTCACCAGGAAAACTGCTTGATCATTAAAAAAAAACAATTACATTTTTAAAAATTGGGAAAGATCAGCAGATGTTTAAAACAAAAAAAAAAAAAGAGAGAGAGATCTTACCGATTGGTTTGTAATCTGTGGCGTTGAAGGTCCTAAACGATGAACCAAATGGACTTTTCATTTGCATTTCCATCATATCATCTTCATCATCTGCTTGCAACATTGCTACAAACACAAAGAGTCACAGAGAGTGATGGTAAATAAATGAACAGAGAAAGCTGGTGAGCCACATTTCTGGCTTCTGAGTGCCTGAAACGGTCAGGCAGCAGTCAGCTCCATCTCTGCATGCCTGCGCCTCTTCCAGTGAGGGGCCGCTATCCTGTGAAAAGGTGCTTATTTTTGATGCCAACATCGAGTAGTCTGTCTACATGGGTCAGACTTACAAGAGCTTCAAATGCGCACACACACAAACACCCCTACAAGCTCTGTTCACACCTTTCTACAAATCTGGGTTAGCTTGATAATTATCAGACTTTCAAACAACCTTAACAATTTCACACTTGGACTGGGAGCAGAATCGTAGACTTCATGCCAAACACAAAATCGTGTCTGGCATGAATCGTTAAATAACTTATGAATTTACCTCCATAAATGACGGTGCCGCTATTGTTGAAGACTATCCTGCACTGGTCCAGAGCAGGAACCGTGTGGAGGAGGTGGAAGGTCCGCAGGTCCCACTGAGACGTGCGGTTAAGAAACATACTGCTTGTCTTCAACTGTGTCCGCTACAAGTTCAGCTACACTGAACAGTGATCACATGCCTCTTTATGCAACCATCTACTGGGAAATAACAGACTCTTACAGGGATAAATATTTAATGTTAAGCAATAAAATAAATCCTCATTCATCAACTCATCACTGGAACAGCTTCAGATTCAATTACCAATGGAATTATTTAATGTTGCAGTCATACCAGTGTCTCTAGTGTAAAGCAGGCACTTATTGAGATCTGATAATGCTGCAAATCCTGTAATTTTTATTAAAAAAAACAAAAATGTGTAAATATATCTTACTGCAGCAGCATACTGTCACAAGGAAAATTTTTATGAACCTAACAGAATGCATTTATTCACTGGGAAATGATTCATGTCGAAAAGTACATATTTTTCATAATTCATGGGTATCAAAATTTTTGGAATCCTTGACGTTATTCAATTCAATTTTGCCAAGAAGACAGCACTTTCCTCTTTACTGAAATCCACAAATCACCCAGAGCAGAGGACACTCAGCCAAAATGGGAAAAACAATAAAACCAGATTCATTGTTGTGAGGTTTCTAGCCCAGAAAGCCAGAGTGGGAATCTGCCAAGTTAGCATTCATATCATCATTTCTAATAGTCACCAGAAGGCTTTTTTGACACAGGTGATTATGTTAAAAACTATAATTATCTTAAGTGATTATTTTCTCACCAAGTAAACATATTCTAAACGGTGAGTCTCCATGTGAGACGAGGCTTCTGCAACGGAAGCTAAATTTGCTTAATTCAGGATTTTTCCACAGCTTTTTATCAGTATAGCTGTATTTTGCCCACAGAAATATTTGTTAAAGAAGGATCATATAGGTTTAAGGATCTGAGAAGATCAGCATTTACCATTGTCTGAAAAGTGCATAAATAATAGATATGGGGGGGAAATTAAATGTGGTTCCACCTCATGCTTGTCATTCCGTGTCTGAAGGATACAATTTCTGTGTTGATGATGACCTCCTGGCCATTGGGATGAAACACCCCACTGATGTTCATGTTGAACTTGTCAAACTTGTGGATGGCCTGAGCCATGCGTATGTCCCACAGCACGCCATCGTTCAAGACCAGGTCATCTGTTGGGTTGAAGGTGGCGCAGTTCCTCTTGTAATTGTTGGCCAGGTCTGGGTTGTTCAGAGTCAGAGTAACCTGACCTGTTTGTACGTCATAAATCTAGGAAAAAGGAACGCTTAAAGTGAAAATTTATGCTTTAACTTTGTAATGTACGTCTTTAATTTAATGTTGTGAGGCTATGTTAATAATGTGTGAAATATACATACGCGTGCTACATGTTCTTTTGTCCCTATGACACGGTCTTGTGAAAGCTTGCTGAACTCCACATAATGGTCACCCAGGAAGGAATGCCTGGATGCAATGAAAGCAACATTTGAACATTTAATCTAAAGCATAAAGAATAAGGCTGGGCACTTAAAAATCATGTAGTGCCATAAAGTCACTGCAGACTCCAAGAAGTGGTTTATCCGAGTTCAACCATTTGAATAAATGAATCCAAGCGAAAGAGTTTCAGGGACTGAAGACGGTAGCTCTCGGGCTCTCAGTGTGCATAATTAAACAACATGTAGTGTGTCTGTTAGCTCCTTTTAACAGAATAAAGCTGCTGTTGTATTGAGCAGAGAGGATCCAAAAATAGAGGAACCAGGATAAAAGAGAGGGAAGTTAACTCTGCTGACTGACATTAATTATATGGTAATGATTTGGGCAATTTTAAACTCCATGAAAGTGCAAGTTCTTTTTCGAGGAGCATATTCAACACACGGAGCTGGGAATTAGACTTACTTCATGATGAACACAGATTTCATGCCCCACAGTGCAGAAAGAGGGTAACTCCACGAGGCTGATGTTAAGAGCAGAGAACCATCCTAAAAGGGCAAAATATGATCAGATTTCACCGATTACTTTTATAGGACAAACATGTACATCTCAATAAATAAGAACATCTTCAAAAGTGTTTTTTCCCAGTAATTCAATTTAGAAAGTTAAACGCTTTCTGAATTCAATTCAAAGAGTGTTTCAGTAACACTTTCAATTAACACCAAAATTAATTTTAAACATTAACACCAAATTAAAATCCTAAATTCAATTTCTTAAAAAAAAATATTATAATTTCCAGACTATAATTCATAATTTTCATAGTCAATACATTTTTCAGTTATATTTTACTTTCTTGAGCTGCAGCTGTGTAACATCAGATTTCTCTACAGACCCGTGACGGCTCCAGGTGAGTGATTGCGGAGCTGTGACAGCTGTAGCTAGCTTCCTCCTGGCCTGTAAACACGTTGTAGAGCTTGAGCTGGCCTGTACAGGTTCCGAGCATCAGGAACCGCTCACGAGCTGAGAAGGCACAACACGTGAATCCGCTCTCATCCTCATCCGCCTCCCTGAACACGGAGATGGGACGGAACCTGGGCAAACACAGAAACGGAGAATGTCGAGAACGGACATGGAGCAGGGTTAGAGAGGAAATAGGAATGACACCAACCTGCTGAATATAAGATGTCTGTCAAAGCATCCTCCATCCACGCCTCCATATTTTGGATATATAACTCTACGAGAATGCCGCGATGTGAAATTGACGGGCGCCTGCCGTCTCTGTTTGGGTTCAGGGCATTGGTGGGGGGTGAAAAGAGAGAAAGGTGGGCAGGTTGCGACAGGGTTTTTACAGCGGGCGTGCTGTTCCCTCAGATACTCTGTGATAATACTGTCCAAGGCAGGAGGAGAAGGTAAGTGTCTGTCAAACTGCTTCTTCATGGCTGGACTCTGGCTGAAGGCCCCATGATCAGACTTCTGTCGAAGGACTCGGTTCTTTTTGCAGTTTATGGCTCCGCACGGCGTCTGTCGTTCACGAGAGAAAACGATGCGGCCGATCAACGGCGAGCCGTTGCTACAGTGTGGGGCAGACGTCGACGGTATGGCGCTAGAAGGCGGTCCAGCCGACTGTGATGTGGAGGGGCGTGCTTGTGGATGGTTGGATGGCGTGGTGGATGAGTGTGAGATATGGTTTCCGTGTCGTGAGCCCACACCGTTGGCCAACCGTGGGGTGCGGGGGAGCGTAGTAACGGGGGAGGCAGCAGGAGGAGGAGCAACAGCGGGGAAAGAGGAGGCTGAATGTGAACAGTGAGATGAATGTGAAAGGCATGTCATGGGCAGATCTGCCTCTTTGGTGAGTGTGTTTGCTGTGTCGTGTAGACCTTTGGCCACAAGGTGGTTTCGTATGAGAAGCAGCAGCTCCTTCTCGGGGAAGGTGATCTTGGACTGAGCAACCACGTTGGCCCTCTGCAGCCACGCCAGAGACACATCCGTACCGATCAACAACGGCTTCCCAGAGATCCTTTCCATCAGCTCTGCTGCAAACTTACAGAACTTGACGTGTTCGCTGCGTTTGTCCTGGAGAACAGGCTCTTTCATGAGCTGCTGGATGTGTCCGCTGCTGAACAAAGGCAACTTGCTGATGATTTGTCTGACAGAGCTGGAGCGAGACAAACCCACCAGAGCCTTGCAGGAAAGAGCTCGGATCTGATCGGCATCTGTAATGGGCATCTTGACAGTCAGAAGGGACAGGAGCACCTACAGAACAGATACAAAGTGTAAGTTTAAAGAAAAAAAGGCTTTCAAAGCAAACAACATGCCTGAAAGGGCTTTCTCATAAAGATTCTGTTTAAAGGAGTTAGATAGTAGCAGAAATGATAAGATTTATCAACACTTAGAAAGGTAGCGTGCTCTATATCTAACAGCTCAGAAAACATACTAATTAAAAGCAAATAAACACTTCAGCTTCATTGAAGTGTTTATTTGTACCTTCTGCCATATGGGAAATTCAAAGATAATTTATTTAATTAAGCGAATCTTTCTTTTTTTTTTTTGCTAATGAGACCCACTGGTAGATTTCATTTACTAATTAAGTGACCCCTAAAGTAACTGATTACACTGGTTTTTCTTTAGGGGTGTCAGGGTAAAGGGGTACAGGGTTAAAACGTTTTTTAAAGTAATTTTGTAATTACTTTGTAATTCTTGTGATAAGAATCTGGAAACATCAGAGATATGTCAATACTTTAACAAAACATTTATTCATAAAAAAATGCAACATAGATGTCAGGTGAGCTTTAAGTGTACCTTGATCCCGTTGTTGGACTGTACAACATTCCACATCTTGGTGAGCACGCTCTCGTTGGCCTTCGTCTGCTGCGGCAGACGGCGACGGGGAGTCCCCGCAATAAATTTGCCAATGCTGGACATGCGTTTGTCTGGCGCACACACACAGTTGATGACAACCTGGAGAGCCGACTTCTGGATCTCTGCATCGTTCACAAAGACCTCTCCCTCCGCCACAGCCAGGACTATACTCATACCTAACACAAAAAAATAAAATAAAAAACCAAACAAACAAAAATGTTCATGCACATTATTATTTTTTTTAATAAAGAGATTTTTTGTTTAAGGGCTAGAGTTGATTTTCTTATTATAATACAAAACACAGTTGCTTAGCAACCAACAGAGTAAGGAAAATCTAAAAAAAGAAAAAAAAAAAAACTAAGATTACTGGCAACACAAAAGTAAAACTACCCTTTTTGGCAACAATGTTATAACTAAGTGGCTTAGATTAAATCATCCTCTAGGAAAACTCACCAACAGTAGAAACAGTGGATCCTCCCTCATCCAGCACTGCAACAGGTTCAGACAACAGCAGCTGTGTCTTTGGAACCACTGTGAGGATACTCAGGATGTCGAGGGCGTATCGTACTGTATCACTCCTACAAGAGCAGAGAGCAAAACTCAAGACCTACTTTCAAATAAGTTTAATGAACGTTTAATGGGACTTGTCAATACCTGCCGTAGTAGGTCCTCCAGTCACAAGCAATAGAAATGAGCTGCAGGAGAAGCTGGACACAAGACAGCTTGTGAAAGACCTCTGCTGGTTCCCAGTATAGTCTGAGTGGACCGTATTCGATCAGAAACTCCATCATTTCCACCACCTGTTCACGGCTGTAGCTGACCGCCTGACGAGTGAGGCAAGCACACAGAATGCCAAATCAGAAACCATCTTCACAACTAAAGCACATAAAAGGAGATGCAAATTTTTATTCTGATCCACAAATATATCCTCTGTTTACCTTGTAATATGGTTGTGAGTGAATGAGGGCACCTCCCTCTGTGCGCTGCAGAGACTGCTTCACCTGCTCCACCTTGATTGCCAGATGGGCCTCGAAGTACCTGCGCAGAGCCATGCAGGTGTGCTTGGCTCTCTGCCTGCTGGAGAAAATCTCATCATCGCTCAGCAGCGCTCCCTGGTCCTCTGGATTCAGGATCTCCAGTGTGCTGATCTGAAAGCAGTTCATCCATTCCAAACTTTAAATCTATTCAATTTGACAGTGTATTGGCTGTTCGGATATCAATATTTTCGCCACATGGCACAGATGAGTAAGTTTACACAGTTACAATGAGGACAGAGGGATTTTTTTTCTAACCAGATTGACGAGCCGTCTAAGTCCATCCTGCTTGTCGAAAAGCTCGAGGACGGCCCGGAACGAAAAGGAGATGGAGAAGAACATGGTTGCGTGGCAGCAGCCTGATGCATGCGAGCACTCCAACAACCACAGCGTGTAACCAACCACATCTGACAAGACGGAGTGGGGCAACATGCACACCTTGAGTGGAGAGAGCAGAGTCCTGAATACAAATAAGGACAGCAACAAAAAAATAATACACTGAACGCTGCAATACTGAGTAACGCTGTGCTGTTTGGATCTCGGCAGCGATTTTGACACGTATGATCGATATAAGAAAACAATACCAATTCAAAAATAAAAATTTTAACAGCAACCAAAATATAACTACTTTGTTTTTCGCTCATATCAGCCACAAGAGTATGGCTGCATAGTAAGAAAACATTACTGAGCTTGTCAAAAGCTACTGACTCGCTCTGACACAGAGATGCCTCAAAATTAAGCTACTTCAACTTGAAACACTTCTGAGTTGCATTGTGTGGTAATCTCCTTCATACCCTTTCCATTGCATCCTGGTTATAGGCGAGGTAATAGAGGCACAGTGACACTCCTGTAGCAGCCATCGAAGGTCTTGGGATTTCCAGCAATTTCTGAACGCCTCCATGAGCAACAAACTCTGCAGCGAACTTCTTGTGCAATAGCAGAGAAGCCAAATACTGTAAGAAGGGAAACTGCATGAGCTTAAGGAACATCACGCTGTTTGAGTAACAAGAAGAGTCAAAGAAAGAAAGGACGATTTACCTTCAGAGCCTCAAAGGTCAGCTGGACATCATTGGTCTGCTTTAGATCCATATAGTGCATGAGGAGCTCACGGGCTCCCATCTGCATAAACACTGCCAGAAGCTGTAAACCATAAAAGCATAAACAGCAATAGTTTACCACATTTTAAAAAATATCAAAAAAAAATTTTTAAACATATAGTTAACTCCTTGTAGCTAAACAATTATGTAGCTTAAATAATTTATTTCATCTGAATTATCAAGATGGAAGGCTGACACCTGCTGGTGACTTTGCAGCATGACGGCAGATACATTCTCCGTCTATACAAAATTATTTTTACAAAATGTATATAAAATACATAATTGCGCTCCACCATAAAGAATATATGTATTAAAGGTGATTTTGCTTCCATTCATGCATGCAAAATACAACGACCTCACCTTTCAAACACTGACATTTACGCGTTAAGTGAAGAAGAACATGATCAAAATAGTTTTGAACAAGCTGTAAAGTCCTATGCTCATATTTGAATGAGACCAACCTCCTGATACTCTCCCAGAGGTGTGAGATACTGCAGGATGAGCCTCTGCTCAATCTCTGGGGTCAAAGGGTCCAGATGGTAGTTGTTGCCAATAACCCAGGGACTCATCTCTGACCAGCTGCTGTTGGAAAGCTCGCTTAAGTTCCTTTCTGGTTCCGGCAGAGAGAAATTCAGCTTCTGTTTTGAGGTTCTGGCATTGTCTCTCTCCATCCTCCTCCGCAGGTAGCCGCTGCCATCAGACATGCCTGGGTGTGTCAGTGAACCCGGGGCAGACATGGGCTTCATCATGGTTTTAACAGCTGAGCTGGCACGGCTGCTCGTCCTGTGAGGCGAGCTGAAACGGAACGACAATTCGTTTTCAGGCTCGGCGCTTGAGAAGGGAACTTCGGCGTCTCCTTGCGGCCCCACTGCTTCCTTTTCGTCTGCATTTTTACATGGAGAGAAGGGCTTGTCTTCAAAGCCTCCATCAACAGCCTCCTCATCTAAAGGCAGCAGAGGCTCACTGAGAATCTTCCTGGGGCTAGGTCGTTTGATTTCCCGTTTGTTCTCAGCATCCTTATCCTGAAGCTCACGCAACCTGTGCAGCATCAAAGGCACCTGTAAAAGTAAAGCACAAATAATAAGCAAATGGACCCTTACTAATCCTTATGAACAAACTGTGGGGCAAAATATCATTTGTCTTTCACTATAAACTTCTGAATTATTCATCAATACAAAGTGACATAAGAGACTGGGGACACCCCCTACTGACCAAAACAGAGTTCTCCTCTCTGTAGTTGGCAGCAATGTCCTGATTCTCCATGGCGCCCGCCAACAGGCCTGTGGCATAGATTCGTAGAGGCTGTTCAGCCTCCTGAGCCCACTTAAAAAGTCTTTCAACGATGCCCTCCTGAAAAAAACGACACACGCAAGATGGTGAATAATGCATAAACCTAAGAAGATCAACAGAATGAATCATAGAGAAAATACAAAGCACTATGTTTGATTGTATATGTGATGTTTGAAGCATTTTTGTGAAATAACTAAATGGTGACAGAGGCATATCAGACTCTCCCGACAGATGGTGAATGACCCTCCATATATTCTTTATACAGAATGCAGCAATCTTGTAGATGATATGAAGCTCAAACAACAATAGCTCAAAGTGTTTGTGTATTGGGTGTGAGTAATACATGTTATTACATTGTTAATACATGTTATGTCTGATCCTCTGTGTTTATTGCAGAAAGGGGGATCAGTGTGTACAACTCCAAGGTGAAAACATGAGGGATAGATGGGTGCACAGTTATGAAGAATGGCAAAAAAACAAAATATGGATAACCAACATGCAATGATGTTCTTAAGTTCCCATATTAAAGAACTTAGAAATACAGCAGAGTGCTGATTATGCAGTTATTTGTTTGTTTTTTTATCAATGTTTATTGCAAACTGCTGTGAGGTGAGATAATGTCATATCTCGCAAGTTTGTGTTGATGTAAACATATGAAGATGCCCAGGTTACAATCCACAACATAATTTTATATGGGGACAATAAATTATATTTTAGTTTATTTTATATTTGATACAAAAACTAAAAAACAAAGTCTGGCATCAGTTTTGTACCAACTTTGATAACCAGCAAAGTAAGATAACTTTCTCTGACTAGGTCTCTAATAAACTGAACTAGCATTAAGAGGTTGCTTTGATCTAAAGAATATAATCATAGAAATTCACAAATCTAGACAATAATCCAATCACAATAAATTGAATAAGAGGTAATGCAAAGTTTTCAGAAACTAATATACAGCTAAATTATTTTATATGTCTGCTTTTAAGACTTCTATTTCAATTTATTTTCCTAACTCGTTGAGGTAATAAGTTAAAAGGAAACTGAAATGCAATGGTTTAACAGTCACAATTTTACAAAATGCTACTTTTCAAGCAAATTAGAGGCAGTAAAATACATTTCCCTGGGGTCTGGCCAATCCTGGAATTCAACTATGGGAGTATGAATTAAAAGAATCAAACTGATCCGGAACATGTAGTGGAGCTCAGAAGGGCCAATACTAAAACTTATTTATAAAATTTATTAACTTTGATTCCTCTCAACTTCACCATCTAAAAAACATTCAAAAATACTGAAAACAGTATAAAAATTAACTACAGGATTGCTTTTCATGAAGTTTTACATTCTGTGGACAGCTGAAATAAGAAGTGTCAGCGACGCAATCATGAACTGATTATAACAGCTGCCACATTATTATGCTACTTCCTGTTTCCAACTGTCAGTTTGATAGAGCAATAACACAATTAAAAAGACTTATTTTTAGTTTCAGAAATCTGAAATGTTTGAAAGTTCAACAAAATATGAAGAAAATACACCACAAACACGCACGCACACAGACAGACACAATGAGGGTAGATGTACTTTACTTTTTCTTGAAAGACCACAGCTGTCTCCAGCCCAGGCATGATGTTCTGCAGCAGGCGACAAGCTGCTGCATTTAGAGAGAATTCTCTGCTGGTCATCACATAGCTGTTCACCAACTATTAAAGGAAACATTTGCTTTGTTTAAAATTAATTTCTAACCAAGATATTAAATGCAGTTAAATATGGCTCACCAAGGCAACTCAAAACTACTGATTAAGGCTTACTGTATTCATGAATTCATCATTTTTGAACAAGATCTTCAGAAGATGCCCCAACATGCCTTCTGGATCAGCTCTCCCTAGTGGCCAAGAGAGGTATGTCAAAAACATGCAGAATATTTAAATCCGTGGAAGACTTGCAGTTACAAAATCTGTTTTCCTCTTTTTCATACCAGGATGCCGATCATCAAAAGGGTCAGGGTCCGCTTTGTGGTACTCTTCTGTCTCCTTTTCAACAAGCTCAGAGATTCTAAAAGTCAATAGAAGTCCACATTAAACACTCTTAAAGACCCTTTAATTCATTCTAACAGTATTACAGCTCATCACATACATCAGACACAAGCCTCCTACTTACTTTGTGAGGATGTTGACCAGCTCCTGTGTGTTGCCTTGCTGCTCCCTCTCCCACTGTTCCAGCAGAGCAGTCAGCTCTGCCTTTGAGTCCACGGAGGCAGATGCTGACGCCATGGTGACGCAACCTGCAAGGATAAAATGTGTTCATGTAAAATACCAGAAATTAAAGTTCATTGTACATTGCAGCAGAACAGAGAACAGGAAAGAACTTTATTCCCATGTTATATTCTCTTTGCTGGTTCATTTGGCCAAGTTTTCAGGTCATACTGAGATTCGAGGGACTGATGGAAACTTGTTAGAAACAATCTATCCTACAACTGATAATTCAGTCTATAGTTAAATGTAAATATTGAGCTAATTTGAGCTACAATGAAAATGTTGATTCTCCTTACTACCCGATGCCCTCAAAACCAGTTAACTTATAACTCCCACTGTAATGGAAAAATCTAACATAGAACAAATAAAGAAAACACATGGGTTAGTTAATGAGTGGCTGGGAGGTTCAAAGATAACCAGCTCAATGATCCGTGCAAATTAAAATCAGAAAAGGTAACCCAGCAGAAAATGTTGGACAAGCTTTCTTGTGGTTCCTGCACTTTTTACATTTTTAAGAAATACTCTTTCACAGTAGCTCATCTCCCGTGCAAACTATCCCTTACTTTAATTTCCATAAACAACGGACATGCCCTTTTTCCACTTAGCACTTGAGACACTCTCCACTCTAGGTCTCTGCACTTGCATTTTTGCATTTTTTTTTTTTTTTAAATCTCCTCTCATTTCCTGTTTTTGTCATGCATGTTGTCCCACAGCTGAATATTTCTTATGAGGCATTACTGTTTTGACATAACCTGCTTAAAGTTCCTCTGCTGTTCTCCAACAGTGATCTTGGTGGAGGTTTCTACTCAGCGCTACTCAATTTGATGCTGAAAACGAGAAAGGTTATATAAACACAACAGAGCATGTTGACGGTCTCACAGGAAGTTCTACCAGCTGATGTTTGCAAACCAAAAACAGACGCAGATGATCCGCTATTCTGCTGCAGGTGCGGCTGCTCTCTTGGGAACACAACCGTCAAATTTAGCCTCTGTTCTTAAAATATCAATTAAGTAAGAAATATACTATACAATAATTATGAAACAACAGTCCGAATACTTGCCAATACCTCATACATAATGAGGTATTGTTTATTTTACTACGCAGCAGGCAGCTGGGAACGCCGCTCACTACTGCGATGTTTGGCTACTTGAAAAGTGGCTAAACAAGAGAGCTAACCTCATTATTGTTACAACCACACTTTCTCTTTCACAACTTTAGTATTCCGTCACAACTCTGTGACTCCTCGGAACGTACAGCTTATTCCGCAGAATCTAGAGAATATGAGGACCGGTCAAATCTGCCTGCAATGGCACATACACGGCATTACAAGGTACTGGCAAAAACCTGGCTATTTAGCCAGCATGCTAACTTTACCTCGTTTTTCTTCTCAGTTCTTGCTTGGTTTGCCAAAGTTACACCGAGACTCAAATCCACCGACACAAGCCCCAACTTAATTATTGTTTGCCGAGTCTCAGCGCATCGACAGCTGTCTCTCAGGTACTGCTTTATTTCTTTTTATTGTAGCTTTGAGTGCACGGTTTGTTAGCATTATAGCGAACACGTTCTTCGCGTCATATCACTGGCGACTGTCCACTGTTAATGACGAATAGTGACGGGAATTTCGGCTCTTCGCAGAGAACGGGCTCTTGTGGCTCGTCTCCCAAAGAAGAGCCCGCCGGCTCTTTCGGCTCCCAAACGGCTCTTTATTATCATTTGCAGCCCCATATTTCAGTATAACTTGGGAAATAGAGATGTTTTGCATGACAAATCCTTTTTACATTCAATGAAGCCTTATACTTTCTTAATATTATGTATTTGTTCTGCTACAAAAGTACACATTACTTTTGTACATTTTAATAAAAGAAAAAAACAAATGAACAAAGTATTGCAAACAAATCTACCGAACAGACCCGTAATAGTAACTTACTTTATTTTTCATTCTCTCTCTCCACTTCTCATATGGTGGGCTGCTCGTTGCACTCCCGTGTTTGTAGACCCTCCCCCCTTTATAATGACTAAGGGCTCTCATTGAGGAGCCGGCTCTCATAGCCGAAACGTTCGCGACCGACCCATCTCTAATGACGACACAATTTTGCAAAAAATAGCCTTTGTTTTAATGCAAGAATTTTAATAAAGCGTCACAACATTTTCTTACAAATAGAATTTTCATGTTACATAAAATACATTGTTGTAAAATATATCTGCATAATGTTTAAATGAAATAAATCAATGCATTCAGAATACATGTGTCAGTGGCTGTTAAGAGAATGGATATTAAATGTGAAGTATTTCATAAAGATCCATCAAATTTCATAAATGCAAAGTAATGCACATTAAATCTTATCTCCAATAAAGTGGTGTCCTTTATTTATTTTACAACACCACAAACAAAATTAGAAAATAATCTGTTAAATCTATCCAAACAACAAAACACAGACAACATAAATATTACCATGCAATATGCCCATGAATTTGTACTTTTCTGGGGTGGAAAAAAAGACAAGACAGATGCTTTCCCAGTCTTTAGTTTTTAAATTGTGTCAGTGCACTTCATAGTGGTCTTTTTCTTAAACTGCCTTACTTTGTAATGTCAGTGCAGGTGGTTTCAAAACCTTTAAATTAGTAGATATCATTAAGCGTAATAGTGTCATCACACATTTCTATCAACTTAGCCTGGAATCAACATTAATACTGTCTTCTACATGGTCTGCAGATAACAAAATGGTCCCTTTAAACTGGAAGCAAATATATTTTGTCAATTTCTAACAAAGACACAAAATTATGGACTTGTAAATTACCAGACAGTTTTCCAGATTGCCTAATTTCAACTTTGATAAACTTCGAGGAGGTGATGCAGCTGGTTCACAACTGCTGCCTCTGTTGATGCTTTTTCCAAATTATTTAGTTGACAACAGTAATTTAACTCCTTCAAAAATGTGTCTTCTTTGTTTTAAAAGGTTTTGCAAATAGTTGATTTCTGATATTTATTTATATAATCAGAATGTTACATTCATCTCAATTACATTACAGAGCAGCAGCAGGTAGCAGGATAGTCATTCGTATGAACTTTGAACTCATTTCCGTACACAAAGTAAACATATGTTTTTCCTTTCCATGTGTAGGTGACCTTCGTGACGGGGATCAACTCAATGGTTTGACGCTGCAGACAAAAAAAAACAAAAAACAATTGTGAACATTTTGCATGCTAACAAAAGCTCCATTATGTGATAACATCTTTAAATACCTGTTGTAAAATACGTGACGTCCGTAAGAACTTGCCCTGATGATCCCCAACAAGTCGCTGTGCAGCCTGCACCACCGTAGGGTCTGGGAAGCCCATGACTGGATACACCTGTAGAGGGTATTAAATAAATATTGTTGAAGCGGTGTCACTGTTTAAGCGACATAAACAGACATTTGTCAATGTAAGTGAAGAAAATGCATTCCGTTATCCACCAAGTGGTTTCCAACACTGTCACACAGGACGCACTCAATCTCGATGCGAGAAACAGTTTGACAACTTGTTTTTCACAGTCTTGGGACAAGTTGCTGCATGCAAAAGATACATGACTTACATGGCCTTAGCTCTAAAAAAGTATGTGTCTAATATTTAAAATTTTGTTAGCTTACCCTATGGACATAGGGTTACGATAAAAATAAATAGTGTACTGTGGTATATATAGTGAAAACATATTTGCTCTGTCTTTTCTGCTTTTGCCTGTTAACAGACTTCCATGTTTTAGAGCAAACTAATGTTATCAGTCCAAAAAAAATAATACAAAATGCACAACTGCTGCAAAGCATTTGTGTTTATTTTACATTGCTGTGAAGGCATTTTGACGCACCAATTAATGCAGAATAATTTTAATTTAGCCAGTTTGTAGGGTTTTTGAGGATGAGCAGTCTGTGTAAGGTCATGTCACAGAAACAATTGGAAATAAGTCTGGACTTTGACTAGGCCACTCTAAAACATCAATTTTCTTTTAGCCATTCAGAGGTAAATTTGTCAGCATGGTTTAGGTCACTTTTATTACCAATATGCTCTTGAGCTTAAGATTATGAACTGATAGTAAAACATTCTCCTTCAGGATTTTTTGCTAGTGACCAGGTTCTGAAGAAGAAGCCAGGTAACCCCCAAGTATTATGTCTAAACATAATACAACCTGTGTTGGTTGGTTGTAATTTCACATAGTCAGGTAGGTTTTGACTGATTTTTTTCCACCAATGAAATGGATAATAATTTAAAAGCAATGTTTTGTAATTAGTCAGTTAATATTTTTTCAAAAATACCATTTAACTTGTTGATCTGTAACATCAAATCAAAAAAGCATATATATATATATATATATATATATATATATATATATATATATATATATATAAGATAAACTAACCACTACATGCTTTTCAACTTAACCATGTCAGTATTGCCATTTCCATCGAGTTAGTTATGTACATATGCGTGTAAGGAGGAAAGAGAAATAAAAAGGGAAATAGAGGGGACCTCCAGGAATAAATAAAATATATATATAAATAAATAAATTTAAAAATTATAGTAAACAAATGCCTGCAACAGACTGGCAACCTGTCCAGGGTGTACCCCGCCTCTCGCCCGGAACGTAGCTGGAGATAGGCACCAGCAACCCTCCCGACCCCATTAGGGACAAAGGGTGAACAGAAAATGGATGGATGGATGGATAGTAAACAAATGCTAATAATGGTAGCTAATCTGGTATAGAGGGAAAGTTAGTTTATCTTGAAAGCACAAACTAACTATTAATACGTTTTAATAGAACTCTAACAACATTCATCAATGAAAAGATTAATTTATATAACAACCAGGCAACAATTTCACCTCTTTCTAAGACCTAAATATATAATTTAGCCATATTTTTTACAAAAACAACATAAAAAGGAGAATTTACCAAGTACTGAGAATCCCTGAAGAGCTCCTTGCCTGACACTTGACTGAGGTTTGACACCTGAAGACCGCTCAACTGTTCAACAACATAATTGTCAGAGTTGTTTGTCCTGCAAGCAAAAACACAACTGATCATTTTACAGCATCTTCAGACACTGGAACAACCTCAGAAAACTCCTTTTAATATGGAGGAGCCTTCTGTTGGGCCCCATCACCAAGGCTGAGCTTGGCCACCTTACAAAGATGCTTCTACATAGAATCTCATGCTTTTGGTTCTGATCCTTGTTCCTTTAATACAGGTGAGGGTTAGAAAAGAAATGGATCAGGAAATCAAGAGCTTTGGTAGATAAACATGTGTTAAGTTGCACGAAATTCGAGACCAAACTTTAGCTTTAAAAGAGAACAAACACAGCTTTTATTAACATTTGCAAATGGAGAAAACATACAAAGCTCACATCTCAGTGAGAATCGGATGAGTTCTGACTTGGGGCTGAACGTCCCCTCATTTACATAGGATACATCACACATTACTTAGCCACACCCCCTGGCTCAAGTGTCAGGAAAAACGCTATACGTTACTTATCTGTAAGTTTCAGTCGAGCAGGGTTGCATACACATTCACAGCTCAACTTTAGGTGTTTCTCCAAAAAGCCTCTCTGCTGATTTCTAAACAGATACTAGTAACTGAATTTCAACAAACTAGGCTTATCACCTTAGCCATGTTTCACATTTCTAACTGCTGAACACCCTGTTCTTCACTTATTTGAAGAGGGTCAGAAGAGCATATATCCTGTTGAGCTGCAACAGAGTGCAAACCTTTAATAAAAACATCATAAAGTGTACATTCAAATTTATTTAAACATTGTTACTAAATTTTTCCTTCACACATGGTTAACAATACTCTACCATTTCACAGTGAGGAGGATGAAGACCAAAAGTTGCTGTTTTCCATGACATGTGGTACATTGCTTTGATCCTTGCCCATGACAGTGTGCACAACTGAAACGAAAGATAAACTTTCTAAATGCAAATACAGTATTCAGCAGTGTTTTTTAAATATTCTCATTGTCTTACTGTCATTAGGAATAAAATACATACTTTTCCCTCCCTCTTCCGCTGCAGTGGTGGCAACGATCACCTCCATGACGAAAACCAGATCCATTACACACCCAACATACTTTCTGTTGAAAAAAATAAAGGGAAGAAAGACACTTGATTTTATCACCAACAAACTTCAAATATTTCCTGAGTAGAAAATACTTACATTACCACAGCCTGCACAGTCTTTGCAAGGTTTCCTCCCGTTTCCTAAACAATCATGGCAAGGCTAGAACAACAGAATAAATTACACACTTATTTGTCATTTAGAAACATACATCAGGTAGAGTAAAATCACCTGATTCTTTTGATAATTAGTGAAACATTGAGTCAATCAGAGAAATGCACATTTGTCTTTTAGATATTTATTTAGACTATCAGAGTAATGGTGAAATCCTCAGAGATCAGGCTAAAAACAGAAGTAGGGAAGGAAGGAGAGGAAGAAGTTAAACTTAACACATACAATACTCTTTAATATCTGCTTCAGTCACATACAAAGCGCCTCCGATCCAGCTCCCACATCTCAGGGAGTCTTTTTCTCAGGCTTCTTACAAAGAAAGAAGCCTGGGTTTTTCCCCTGAGCCAAAAACCAGTTCAAAAAAGTTTTGCTAAAGAAGAAAAAACCTCCCTGAAACCTTCGTTGCCACAAGACTAGAATCCAAACTTAAAGAATTGCATAAAATACATGTGTAATGATGTTTACAGAGAAAACAAAAATCACAAGAGCTAATTATTTTTCCCATCATGCATCATTTGTATAGCTTACCTTCATAGACGAGGTGTAGGGAACCTTCATTTTCTGTTCGCTATCCACAAAAAAAGTGGGTGCTTTGGCAGGAATGTCCCACGGTCCTGGAGGGTGCTGAACATAGGCATCCACTGGCTGGCCTGATCAATATTAACCAATATAAATTGTCATATGGGTCAGAAAATAAAAAAATAATAATAATAATAAACAGCACTAAGTACTTAATTAATAATCTGTAGACTTTCGCACTTTTTAAACTAACATGACAGAATCTCATATTGTGACCTGCAAGAACCCACAGCAGAAATATGCCATGCTATGAAGACCAGTTATTGTGGCCACTTGTTTTTTGATGTTTAAAAATAATAACTTCACATGCAATCTTTCAATTCCACAAATAAAGAAGCATATTGCACTTAATGTTTGCCATATTTTTTACACTTTCAGTCCAAATAACCTCCTATCAAGCCAAATGGCCAAACAATTACCTAAAGATCTAAAAAGTCACTGAGAGAGACTTCTATTTGACTACAAGTTGAAAAACATGTTATAACATCAATCGCTATCAGAAAAAACAACTATGTAGAAATAGATTGTTGGTCATTTTGGACATGAGAAAGGCGCAATTCATTTAACATGTTATGTTTTTCTATGACTAATTAACTGAAACTAATGCTTTTAAATTCTAGATCTAGTTTTTATTGCATGTTGTTATGCCGTGATAATCTCTCACTGCTCCATGACAAGCATCTACACTATGCATTTACCACAGCTCAAATGGAAACATGTGGTTGACCAAGTGTGGTTGGGCAAAAAGGCTTCCTCCATGGTTCCTGTGTACATGAACCACTTTTGTGTTGTGTTTGTGTGGTGGTGGTGTAGGTGTACGCCATTGCTCCAACTGTCACAGTCACCCTATTAATTTTTTTGAAGACATTAGCAGCAGAAACACACCGTTGTACGGCTCATGACTCCACTCTGTAGACCTGGACTCGGTAAATGTTTCTAGGCGATACTGCAATAATAAAAAAAAAAAAAGTAGTGAATGGAAGGAAAACTCTAATGAGCCACATCTGTTCACTTTTATTCAGTTCTCACAGCTTTTTGCAAAACATTTCTAAATCACAAAACCTCTTACCCTGTAAGTATTGAATGACTCCATGTTGATGATGACACCGTCCTTTGCAGGTGCAGAACTGTAGCAACATTTGCTGGAAGCATACAGGCTAAAGGCGTCCCTGGCAGTATCTTCAGTTATAGACGGGATGCTGCAAGCAAGAAGCAATAATATGCAACATGTCACACATACACACATATCTACAAATTAACTAACAGCTGTCTTAAATATCCTAAGCCATTGTATTAAAAGAAGGGGCATGGTGTCAGCATTACTTCCAGTGTGGTTGTTCAGGTCCAGGTGAAGGCTGGGGGACTGGTTGAGCAGGCATGGGAGGTGGAAGAAATCCACCTGTAACAAAAGTCAAAAGTCCTTTCAGCGAGGTTTCTTACTTTATTCAGGAAAAGAATATTTGATCTCAGATGTTATTGTCCAAAACCTCTTTTAAAGGAACAGTTTTTATCTAGGTTCTATTACTGTTTCTATATCTCCAAAAGCGTTTGTGAATAAGTAGAAATGAATATTGTGAAATAATTGTGAAGCAACTCAGGAACCATTACTCTTCGTCTTGGATATAACTTGTTATACACTTGGAGTATAACAACACTCCAAGTGTTGGATATAACACTCCAAGTTATATCCAAGACTTTTATTGCTGAATATATTTAATTAGCAGTAAATTCAATAATCGGGTCACATTGTAGTTTATTAGACTGTCTGCAGATTGCTTATTTTTTTGAGTCACCACCAAAAAGGTAAACAGTAGAAAAAGCAGCAACATATCCTTTTTTAATTTTTTTTTGTTGCAATTATTAATGTGTGAAATTGGCAGGATAAGCCTCAGTTCCTCCATGGTATCCGTCAAGAAAGGTTTGGACTGCTCCCTCCAGAGTACATACAGTTACAAACAGTTGCTACTGTCTTTATCTTATATTATTATAAGGTATTTTTATGTCAGAACTCCTCTCTGAAGAATCTGGAATTGAAGAAAGGTATTGGTAGATTTGTACCAGATGTAGATGTTCTTATAGTGTATAGTGACATTAAATTTCTTTTGACCTGGCACAAATTAAAAAAAAACATAAATCTTAATCATCTGTAATTAAACATATTGTGTTACTGTGTACATCTCTTGTTGTTTTTACTTTGAAACGCTTGTTTATGAATTACGAACAATGATTTAGTGGGTCTGTATATCTTACTGTACCTCCTCCGGCCACCGTCCCTTCATATCCAGGCATGTTGTCAAACATACCAGCCGGAGGAGCGCTGGGGCTTGCATGCTCCGCCACAGGTGGGGCAAACATTGCTAAATAAAAAAACAACAACAACCAGTCCAGTCAGAAACAGATGCAAACTTTGAAATACGATGTAAATTGTTGTTGTTTATTAAAATATATATTTTTATGTAATACAATTCAACACAACAACACAACAAAATGGGAGTCTGCTGACCATTTAACCCAAGTCAGCAAGAGTCATAGAACTTGAGATTTTCAAATGAATACATATTCCTTCATGTCAGCACTTAGACGCTGTGACTTACCGTGCCCTTCCGTCATGCTGTTCATTCAGATTTCCGAAACCCAAAGCCTGATTTACTTGAAGCTTCCGGGTTAATCTTAATCCCTCAGTCTGTAAATATGAGTGAGAAACTGCAAGCTCTGAAATTTCAGCAACTCCAAAGATAAGGATTTGCTGACTCCATATTTCAGTCAAATGTCTGTAAGTATGAGTGAGAAACTCGAAGCTCTGAGATTTCAGCAACTTTAAAAACATGTTGCCGCCGCCCATCTCCAGATGTTACGTCACCGAAAGACCTAAGTTAACTCACTCGTAAAGAAAAAAAACCCAACAACTTCAAAACTCGTCTTGTGCTCAGGGTGTAGTTGATATACGGGTTTGTAGGAGGTCATACCTGCTGGCCACGCTGCTGCTGGTATGTAACCTGGGTTGGCAATGCCGTGATTTTGGTGCTGGCCGTGGCTGAAACGCGTAGCGGTAAAACGACAAGTTAAGCAACGGTTTAACTTTTGCTCTAAATCGAAAGCATGAAGCGACCCTCACCTCGTTAAACGCTGATAATCCATTTTGCGAAAGCGCGGTGACAACTGGATTTCTGACCGTTATTCTCTCTGGATTTCTTTTCCTGTTTCACGCCGCTGTATGCTTGCTGGTTCCCCTTCTTTAATCGCCTCTAACTATTGCTGCGGTAGTGACGGGACCTGATGTCCGGATGCTTCGCAATACAGAGAAAGTTTAGCAACGAGCGCCTTAATCCAGGATCCGGAGTTTTTGGGGGTTTTTTGAGTGGAGCTTCAAGCGAGATGGAGATTTTTGGGTGGGATTTTTTTTAAAGTTATTTTACTAATATATAGTTATTTTTAAGGGTTTGTTTATGCTTTGGCAACTAGGTTTTTTTCTTAAGAGACAGAATAAAAAAGAAATTGAGTTTCATTTCAAAATAAAAGCATTGTTAAAATCGTGTGAGATGTTGGATATTTGTACGTATCCGCATGTTTGAAGTGATAAAATACAAGATAACAGGCGAAGAAAAAAAGTAAAACTGGTCTTTTTATTATTCGGTACATTCTGTGTATTGTGACGAGTCAATGTAATTCATATTCTAATACATTTTCTAACCAGAGTCCAGAAGGGGGAAAAAGTTATTTATTTTACAAAATAGAAATACATGGTTGGATCTGTCTGGATGATTTCCAGAATTCATCCAGAATGATTCTGGAAATCACGTGGCTCCTTTCTGGCTAGTGTTTTTAGTAACAAAACATTGTTTGTTTCATTGTATCAATGTACTGTAATACTTTAATACGCTGTTTAACGAATTTAGTGAAGACCAGAGCCAAAGAGCCTCTTGTGGCTCCAGAACTGCAGTTTGCAGATCCCTGATAGCAGATGATAAGAGTATTTCTTAAATATCTGTGACAACTGTCTTGATGCCTCCCTGGTTTCTCCAACAGACTTTTTCTATTTATAATATCTCTTTATGTGAGAAGAGAAGAGTTAGTATGAGTCGCTTTATTTAAAATAAGTTATTTTATTTGAACCGAAACAAACACAACTGCACCACAACATCTATATATGTTAAGGATGTTAAAGTCAAGCTAACACAACGGACTTACTGGCCTCTCCCTCGCTATATATATATATATATATATATAAAATTAAAACCTTTTACTGACTTGTGAAATGTGATAACCTTTAGACCTTGTATTCTAGTTGTCGTAGTGTTAACAAAGCACTTCAAAGCACTGCGTTCCTTTTTTCTTTTATATATAAGCGTACATTTAAGAGTTAGACAACCTGTCAGATAAAACTAATGGTAGTCGTCGTTCTCGAGCAGTTTTTTTTTCTCTCTCTCTAGCAGGGAGCTGCGGAGCGCATCGCTACGTTTCAAGGCTACTACTTGCAGGCTCATTTGCATACTGAATGCTGATTGGCTGTTTACTAGCTGTACGTCGGCTGCAGATATACAGAAGAAGATCGCAGCCTGCTCAGCGCGGTGCGGTGCGCAGCAGAACCTCGGTGAGATGTAGTACCATTATTTGTGAGAAGTTTGATTTGAGGGGGGCAAGACATTCGTTTGAGCGGGAATTGCCCCCCATAGCCCTCGATTTACCAGCTTAACATGATATTGACATGAATTAACTATAGTCATTAATGAGCTAACATTATGCACGTGATAGCATTACTCGATTTACACCGTTTGTTTGACAGAAGATTTGTACAAAGTTTTTTTGCATTTGACTGTGACACACCGTGCAGCGCTGCACGTTTCCAGCCGGTGTTATGCACAAAAATAACAGGTGTGGCAAAAATGTACGCTCATGCTGTATTTGAAGACGTCTCAGACAAACATGATACCGCTTGTTAACAACAGATTAAACAGTTGTAACGACTGAAAAAAGTAAGGCGCACAGATAGAGGAAGTGTGGGGGGGACATCTCCCACGTACCCCTTACATCCATGTATTCTGTACAGGGAGGGCCACGACCAGTTCGACATGGACACTGGCCCTTATCTAACTGACTTGATCCAAATGAAGCTTCACGGGTTTACCTATCAGTAATACGTCCCAGAGCCGGAGCTGTAAACAAAAATTTTGATGCAACTGTTAATTTTGTCAGCCAGAACCATTATGTGAGCGGCCCGAAGATTGCTGAATTCTCAACAACGCAATAACGTGGCCAGACGAAAGCAGATGTGACGTCACCGGAAACGAAAGTTACGGCGACTTATTAAATTAATTAAAAAAAGACAATACACCGAATGAAGTTGAAATTTAAGTTCGTAGCTCATAGCCTACCCGCTGCTCCTGCCGCGGCTGGCACGTAACCGGGATCGATGCCATAATTCTTGTACTGCCCACCACTGAAATGAGAAAAGTGAAACTAAAATTTAAGCAACAGAGTACTGTAAAAATAATAATAAAATAAACAAACAATACTTGCCTCATTAAAGGCTGAGACTCCATCTTTCGGTTCTTCTTCCCGCAGCTGAAACAGGAAAAAAATAAACCGCGTCCTAAGAGCTGTGACCTACTACCGATGAGGAAATGTCAGACAACTCATTGTCATGTGACAACAAAATGATTTACCTTTAATCACACCACAAGACCGTTTTCCACAGCTACCGCCCCTTAAGTCTGATACAAAAAGTGGAAGTTTTATTAAGGAAGTCTGTGAAGTGAAAAGGTACACAGAGTTACCAGCCTTCTCATCTGATCAGGAAGTGTGCACCAGTTTAACGAAAGTGGCAGACAGAAAGATACATACTAAAGAAATCCTTCTCTCAATGATTAACAAACAGTTTGTCTTGTAGATAAAAGATATCATGCCAAATACCTTTGGCATGATATCCAAATGTATTGGATACATACATTAGGTAGGTAAAGGTAGGTAATTGCTGCCCTATCCTTAGTTTAGTTTCCTACATATGGTTTACAATTCAACAACAGGAAATTCCAGCAGCAGCTAAATTCAGTGTAGTATCTCAGAGGTTTTTGTTTTTTTTTGTCCAGTGGTTTAGCCTGTGGGACACCACATGGAAATTAAAAGTTACAAAATCAAAGCAATCTCCACATCTTCATACAATGAAGCAGAAAGAGCTGGAGCTCACCCACCGATCAGTTTTTAGCTGTAAACTGAAGACTAGAAAAGGTATGTCAGTTGCAACCAAGTCAAATTTTACATGACCCATTAGCATGATTCATTGTGTAATATTGCTGAATACTAAGGGGCTGTTGTCTGCCTATGATGCCGAAATCGGTATCTGATCTGAAATTTATGATTCTGCCTAAATTAAAAGTTTTTGTTTTGTTATTCTTCAGGGAGTCTGGAAAACATTTGACCAGTTGTGGTTCAAAATCTTACATGTTTAGACTGCTCAGACATTCTGGATTGTATACTGAACAGAGATTAAAAAAAACAACACACAGTTTAAAACAATTTTGTTAGTCAAAACAGACACAAAAAAACATTTTCAATAACAAATACTATAAATAATACCTTGAAATCTGTGGAAAAGTTGATATTTAGTGTTGTCAAAAATATTATTGAAATCCATAGTTTCACTAAATTAAATACATATATTCTTACTTTGTAGGATTTGTCAGGAGGTTGGGTTTTGCATTAAGTTGTGTGGTGCACTAGTGAAACATCACTTCCAAAGCTAAAGTTTTGTTAACATTTAATAAAAATATAAAAATTAGCAAAATTGAAAGTCATGCATCTACAAAATATAACCTTCTTGATACCTCACATACTCAAATGTTCCCACCAATTACGTACCTTACAGCCATTGTTGACCAAAGCAAATAGCACTGACATAGACAGTTGTGTGCACGTTAATTTGCAATTAATATTTCACTTAATATTGAGATTTCTATTTCTTATTTTAATGCTCTGATTAGTGTTCTCCAGACAGGACATTATGTTCCCCTGAGAAAAGAGCAATGGATTGAACATACAGAACGCTGGACATTATGGTGACACAAATAAAGAGAAGTAGAGAAAGAACAAGGGAATTTTTTATTGTGTTGCAGGGAAGTTTTAATGGACTGTTAATGCCAAAATGAGAATGAATGAAACAGAAGTCAAAGAGAAAAACATAAATCGAAAAATAAAAGTAAGAATCTATTTAAAAACAACTAATCAGATTTTATATCAACACCTCTGAGTCTTTCAGGTCTAACACTGGCTTACAGTTGTTCATCCTGCAGATAGGAGCTATAGAGGAACTAAAAAAATGTCCACTGGATGACTCACACGTTTGCCTTCACAACCCAGACTGACATTATTGTGTTAATTATGATAATCAGTGAGAAATTTATAATTTGACAATTTTAATTGACAAATTGACAATTGTTGCTGTTGTCAATCTCAAAGTCTTGGCTGAATGTCTAACCGCCGATGGCTCACAGATATCACTTTACCAGATATTGGTGAGCTGCTTTGGATCAGATGTTTGACGGTAGCGGGATCAAAGCACGTCAGAGGACTGCCTCTCCTAGAAAGAGTAATGTGATGTAAAGCTAGTTGAGGTGCTGACTGGCTCAATCAAACATGAGCCAATCCATGATAATGTACCCGAACAATCTGATGATTTTAGCAGATTAGCCAAAAATATAAAATTATCAGAGGTGAAACACACAATATCTGTTTGACCGGAATGTTGATTGTCATGTCTGAAGAAAAACATGACAGGCACTACTAAATACCTTGCTGCTAATTGCTGCCATACCCTTAGTTTGGTTTCCTACATATGGTTTGAAAAATTATTTTAAAATGAAACGTCTATTTCAAAAGAGTTTACTGTTCTTCGCAGAAAAATACATCACCCATAAGGCATTGCCAGATTTGCGGAAGTCCTTTTCTTTCTTTCCGCCGTCGCCGAAGTCCCTTTTGGATTTAGACCGGCGGGTGAGTTGAGAGAATCTAACTTAATCCTCATTAATTTTGCCATCATCTTTTTAACTCGATGTTGACAATTTGTTATTGACCTCCATAATTTACAGGATGTATCATATTAGCAGTAGAATAATCGGTTTTGTGTTGAATTTGCCCATACGGAGTGAAGTGTTGCCGTTGAAGCGGCTGTCCGGCTAGCACCCAGCCAAGGCCAACTTGTAGCATGGTTTATAGACAACACTAACAATATCACCACATTTAAACACTGTCGATTAACTATTGTTTTCTGTTCCTCTCATGTATACCCAATTTTAAAGAAAAGCAGTGCGGCCTGCTACACAGCCGAGCAGTCCTTCGTAGTAGCTAGCATGCTAACGTAAATCAACACGTTTAATTTGACTCTTCCCTCCGCGTTCACAATCGCACACTGTGATTGTGAACGCGTGTAGGTTCGTAGTTTGAAAGCATTTTGCGTTTATTATAATTTTATCCTTGGTGCTTCTTCGGTGCGTTGTTAGCACACCGGACAGTTAACGCTAATAGGTGATTGTATAAATATACTCCAACACCTGTCCTGAGCTTTACTCTAACCTTGCTTTGAATTGTTTGTCCAGTCATCATGGCAGCCCTCAGGCCCCTAACAAAACCCAAGATTGTCAAGAAGAGAACCAAGAAGTTCATTCGCCATCAATCTGATAGATATGTCAAGATTACGGTAAGTGTGGAAGGCAGATCTTTACACAATTTACAATTACCTCTCTTAGTAAAGGCGAATTAGTGAGATGTGTTATTTGATTTTACTTCTGTTAACAGCAAAACTGGCGCAAGCCTAGAGGTATTGACAACAGGGTTCGCAGGAGGTTCAAGGGTCAGATGCTGATGCCCAACATTGGTTATGGTAGCAACAAGAAAACCAAGTTCATGCTGCCATCTGGGTTCAAGAAGTTCCTGGTGCACAATGTCAAGGAGCTGGAGGTTCTGATGATGAATAACAAGTGAGTTCATCCAGTTTACAAGCTTAGCTGAGAAATGGCAAAGGTTGTTCTGGAATTTGTTTCCTAATATATTAAGATAAACTTAAAGTTTTTACTGTTTGTTTACAAACTTTATTAGGGCCTTTTCTACTAAGAGACAGATTCTTAAAGAATTTCTTGTAAGTTGAGGTGGTATGAGATGGTTGTGATGATTTTGGTAGAGGCATATATTGCAGGGAAGGCCCACCGTCACAGCAAAACTCAGATTATCATGTCTGAAATGTAATTTCTATTATTGCAGTGCTTTTATTATTCTTTCTTATGGTCTCATATTTTTTTCAACAAGTTTAAATCAGTTCTGTACTAATAATGTATTTGTGCTCTAAAATTTTTGGAAATGTTTGTCTTAATTGAAACAAGACCTTGTATTAGTAGCAAAAAAAAAAAAGCAAATCTAGGTTTATTTCAAACACAATAAAAATTCTTAGCTTAAGTCTTACTTTTTAAAGTGTTCTCACATTGGAGTTGTCTGTTAGGTTTGTAGTGACCACAAACTTTGAGCAGTTTCCTTATGAGAAACAAGGAGAGTAAAAATAGATTTTCATTTATATATGAGAAGATAAAGTCGAGAACAAGTCATGTGTCTGAACTCATTCAGATGTTTGCTTGAGAAGGTTCATCCAGATGTACAACTTCCTAATTTAGTTCCCATACCTGCATAGACAATGTTGGATTATATACATTGCATTCATATAGCATGAGTTCCTAATTCAATACGAATGCAATGTTTATTAATTGTTTGTAATGAAAGCATTGTCCAGCTCAAGATTGAGTCCCTAATTTAGTCACATTGTCTTTATTTCACTTAAGTAATACGCAATTTGAGAAATAATCAAAAATTGATATTTTAAAAGTCTAGTATTAAAAACCATATAGCTGACCTTTCTACTGATGATTGCTGCATCTAGGTATCCAAACTAGTTGAAAGCAAATGATTTAATAATTGTCCTGTAATAAGGTACTTCTTAAAATTTTGTTTTTATAATTTCCTTATTTATTTATTGTTGTAGTTCCCCAAGCCAGATATTAAAACATTGATAACCACTGTTTATTTGGAAGTTCTACAAATATCTGATTTGTCTCAATTTATGGCAACTCTTATTGTGGAGCAACATCAGAACACAGTGTTGAAATATTGTCCTGATATTAGCCATTTAGTTTTACCCCAGTTTGTTCTTTGCTGAAAGTTTCTCATTAGTACTTCAGCAGTATGTCTTGGTGAAATATTAGTCCTTATCTTGCACTGTAATCCTCAGTGGTGTGTTTTTTGCTCCTGTAGGACTCACTGTGCTGAGATTGCCCACAACGTCTCTTCCAAGAACAGGAAGCTGATTGTGGAGAGAGCAGCTCAGCTGGCAATCAAGATCACCAACCCCAATGCCAGGCTCAGGAGCGAGGAGAACGAATAAACTGGTTGTTCATAATAAACTCTTTAAAATCAAAATTGGCTTCTGGATCTGTTGCCTTATTTCTTCTACTGCAGGTCTGTTTCGTGGGTTTGCAAGGCAAACAAAGTTTTAAACTAAATTGTACACATTCATTTTGAAAAGCTATTTTTTCAACTCACTCAGACTCGCTGAATTTTTGAACATTGGATGACAAACAAGCCAGTTCTGTGTGAATGTAAAAGCTAAGAACATAATGGCAAACAGAATAGTACTTTCTTACTATTCTTGCAGATAGTAAGAAAGTAGCTATCTTTACTTTCTTGCACATATATATACATTTTTTGTACATGTATGTGGCACAAGCTTTAAAGCGAATAATGGTTTGCTTTGACACTTGGGGCATAGAGTGTGAATTGGTGAGTCAGGTTTAAACAGAAAGGGACTTCAGGCTTAAGACTTCTAGCTTATCAAAATGAAAGTCTCTTAATCATTTATGTTCTTTGTTAAAAGGCATGGTCACCAAAATTACAAGAAATAAAGACTTTAAATATTTTGATAGTACACTTTCTGAAATGTATGACAAACATTGCAACTTTTTAACTATAAGTTTTTATAGATTTCCCTGTACTGTGTAGTGTCAAGAAGCTTAATATTAATTTTTTTACAATTATTGGCCATCATAAATTGGTGCTCTCAATGCCTTTTAAAATTATATAGTAGGACATATTTTTCCTTATATAATTTTTTGAACCTAGCAGTGTGTGAAATCACTAATGACACCTGACACAACCTTTAGTATCAATCTTTATTTTTAGGGCAACTGTCATAATAGTGCCAACACAGTGCTTTAAGTCAAATAAAACAGTGAGAAATGACAGCTACTGAGCTAAACAAGAAGCATCCCGGGAAGGGTAATTATTATACATGGGTGATGTTCTTTTAAGAAAAATCTGGTTAAAAAAAGTAAAATTTGGTTAAGTGTTACAATAAAAACCAAGATATTTTTGCTTTTAAAAGCATCAATAAGAAAAGGTTAGTTTTCTCATCTCAGAGATAGACTGGTGTTTTTAATAATAATTCTTTATTTAATCAGGTAAATCCCGTTGAGATCTAGATCTCATTTTCAAGAGGGACCTGAAACAAACTTCACTCCCCGTCGGGGAATCGAACCCCAGTCTCCCGTAACGAGGAGAATTTTAGCTCTTATTTATCAGAAGACATGAGGGATTTGGATTGCTTGTGAAATAAAAGCAGATCTGAGAAATTTCTGGGACTGAGACGAGTAATTTCAAAATAATCTAAAGATTCATTTTCAAACCTAAAGCTAGAAGTAGAGGCTTCATTGTGTCAGCATTAGTTCACCAAAGTGTCAGACAAGCAGTAGTGACGGTACATTTGGAGGGTGAGGAAATCAAAACCATTCACCATGTATGTCTGTTTGCTACTTTGATCTGTTTATTCTTTTACTCTCATTTGACTAGGAAAATACAATTTTAGCCAAATGTAACTCAGGTAAATATAAAAGGCATTTTTCAAATTTCTTTTATTAGGAGAAGAAAAATGTTACCCAATACAAAACAATGCAACCTAAAAACAAAATATTTTTTCTCTGCGCTATCTCAAACTCCTCATTTGGTGGAGAGAGGGATAAACAGTATGACTCTTGGAAAGTCCTTTGGTAGAAAAGTTATTGCCAAATGGCCGGAAAGGTCCACTGAATATCTCCAAGATTGAGGGTTGTGTGTGTCCTTGGATGACGTGTTGCAGAAATTTAGCGTTAGATGACATTGCCCTGCATTTGCTCGCTCAGACTGCGCATTGTTTTACAAGGTAGAACGCCGAGTCCCTGCAGAGAAGGTTTCCATTGCATTCTGGCAGGCAAGCTGTGCCCCACAGCCGTGAACTCTCTGCCATCTGCTCTTGCAAAGCTGACATTGCCAGAGATGTAAAAACACAACATTTATTCCGCAGGTCGGCTTATAGCTGCTTAGGTTAGGAAGAAACAGACTCGGAAAGGCTGGGAGGGGGGAAAAAACAGAGCGTTGCCCTGTTTGAGAACCTGCACCTGTTTGTGGAAGACTCACCTGACTGGACTGGATGTTCTCCAGAAAAGGAAAGAAGAGCACGTGAGCAACAGGGCAGGCACAGGCTGCAAACCGAGGAGTAGGACAAAATCCTGTTTTTGTTGTTTTTGTTTTGATGGGTCAGAAAATGAACATGTCAGCAAGGGCAGTGTTTGGAAAAGGGCACCTCACCCCCAAACAGCTTTTATTCGCCTTTCCTCAGACAGATTCCCTGAGGAAAGGCAGCCGGTGCACTGGAGGAAGGAAGAGGATGTTTTCTTTTTCACTCAGATGTCGACTGGGCATCATCAGAGGGAGAACCAAAGGTAAAACAAATGGGAAAGCTTTACCTGTAGAAAATTGCTGTTAAATTACCACTTAGATTTAACTAGATATTGTGTGTATCTTTATAGATATTAATCAAAAATGGGTGAAATTCCTTTGCATGATTGTAATCTGGAATTTACAACTTTAAATATTAGAAGGTTGTTTTTGAATTTCAGGTCATTTTTTATCCTGCAGCTTCCTTCTGCAGCAGGAGCTGACCACCATAAGATGGCAGTGTGGTTGGTTTGATCAGGAGAAACCAGAGATTGCATCAATCTTAACTAGAGCATCAATTCAAAGTAAAAACGTTGACTAATTTGGGATAAATTATGGTATTTTCACGTTAGGTTTTTCTCCTACTATATGATTAAGTTTAATCATCTTCCTCTTTGTGAATCATTGCTTTTTGTTCCTGGATGATTTTTCTTTTGTTTTGTCCAACACTGTTTCATCTCACATTTCTTATTATCCTGCAGGAAATTAATTAGTTTCGCTCAAAAAGCCTACATTCACACCCACTGTAAATGGGGTATTAAGGACAACAGTCTCTAAGGAAATTGTCTACGCTGATGTGTCCTGTGTCCACTGGAACGTCTGAGAATTCTGCTGCTAGTTCTTTGTGATCACTTTCAAAATCTGTTAAAGAAAAAAAAAAAACGGGGAAAAAAGTGTGAGGATGTATTTCCTCAGCGCACAATCTGAATTTGTTGGTGTTGCATCTTGTGTTTTCATCTAAAATCTCGGTAAGGACAGCACTTCATCTGCACTGAACCAAAAAAATGAGGCAGAGGAGGTTCAGAGGGGTCGCCTGTGGGGGTCAGGAAGCAGCAGGCGCTGGGACATGTGTGCATGACAAACGACCCCATCTGTGTTTGGGTTCAGAAGCATCACTGGGTCAAGACTTACGAAGAGGTCATCTAAACCTTCTCTCAATGTGGATGCTTTTGAATTTTACAAAGTTGCTCAGGTTCAAGTGTTGCATCTCTTCTAGGTTAGACATGATTTATTTATTTTCCCATGACTGCAATGTGAATCTATCACCAGTGTGGCGGCTGCGCTGTACTTTAAACCAGTCCCTACTGCAAGGCATGCAGGCAGCTGTTCGGCACAGGAATTTTGCATATGCATGTGTGTGTGAGAGAGAGAGGGTGAGAGAGACACACACCAGGACTGTGAAGATGCACGCTCTATAATGTGGATACAGGATCTATGTGAGAAAAACGTGACACAGAGTCTGACTGTGAATGTGCAGGTGGTGTTAATTGTGCCGACAGTTCGGTGTTGTGGTGTGTGCGCCGCTGTGTCGTGTCTAATCTCAGTGTGTGAACTGTGCATGTGTGAGAGGGTGGAATTCAGGACTTGGTGGGATAAAGTGTGAGTTTGTGCGTGTCTGTGTGCAGAGGAGGAAAGGGGAAGGGGGGAGTGACTATCGTGTGTGGCTGCCTCACTGAGCCCCTCTGGCAGAGAGGAAGAGAGGATGAGCAACCGCTGAGCAAGAGAGAGAGAGGAAGAGAGAGAGAAGGGTTATGTGTGTGAGCTCATGTGAGTGTGTGAGCAGGGCATGAGAAAATCTCTGCCAAACCCACGAACCATTTGTAAGAATAGCTGGAAAAACGGGGCCACAGCGAGATGCCAAGAATAGGGCACAAGTCATTCCTCTCCCTGCTATGGCTTTTCACAAAGATCTCAGCTGATCTCAGAGGTTCCACTAGTAAGGACTGCAAAGGATTCATCCTGCAAGTTTAAAAAGAAGGAGACTGGGACTCTGTTTGGAGGGACAGCATTAACTTATCTTTTAACAAGCAGCATGGTTGAAGAAAATGTTGGAAGTGGAGAAGCAGAGATGTATTCCGTGTCTCATGTGAGCGCCTGAGACCTGGTCTCTCAGGAGAAACCTCAACTCTTTACACCCTAAGCTGAAGATCAGCTTCCAGAGGAGCTGCAGCCATGCTGTGTGGTCTGAGGAGGGACACCAAGAACAGCATTGGTAAGAGGACCCCACTTTGATCTTTAGGGTCTGTAGGAGGTCACTGATCTATGTTTCGTGAATGAGTGTTCCTCTGCGTCCATCCGCCCCGCTACAATGCCTGGTCAGTGACTTTGATAGACTGGAACAGATTTAGATGTGAGAGGACGGGGCCACCAGCTCGGCATAGCATCTTACTATGTGTAATTAGAGCAGAAATAGCAACATAAACCAGATATGGGGCCGCCCACTTTTAAAAATAAAGTTTTACATCTGAAAAAAGGATTATGATTTCAGTGTCATGTCTGGCTTCATATTTAAGCCTCATTCCTGTTAGATATGAAATGGATGTCACGCAGTGCCCTTATTCAAACGAGAAGTTAATTAGCTCTATTTATTTATAAAGGAGGGGTCATGCTTCTGCTCAGCCTCTAATTATATAATCATAACTCGGTTCGGCTACAGACTGGCAGACAGATCAGTGCGTTATGCATTGTTGTTGGGGTTGTGTGTAATCGACCCTGGCTGTTGGGGTGAGTGGTGGTTATTTTAAGCTGGAGGAGGATTGCTGGCCGACAGCTTGATGGTATAGTAACGTTTGGTCACGTGCAACTCCATCGGCTCAGTGCAACCCAGAGCTAATGCTGCCTTTTGACAGAGAGGACAGCTGCTGGACTGTTAGGGCTCCAGGGAGCCTGCATGGTTACTCTGCTTTTGCCTTGCCTAAAGTGTTTGGGATGTGTCATTCACTTTGTGCGTGCGTGTGTTCAAATCAACTGGGCGCACTGTTCGAACAAAGGATGTGGGAAAAGTGAAATTCCATCACAGATGTGTGTGTTCTCTACATCACCATGAAATGTGAATGCAGTGGAGATATTTTTGTGGTTGAGGGCTGAGTCATGCAGCTGCTTCAGCGGCTAACGTTTTTTTTTTTTTCACTACTTCTAGTCTCAGTCAGCTGCCCGAAGGCTTCAGATCACTGAAGGTATGATGAAGGATCCATACCTCTCGGCTGTCTGAAGGTTTCAGCTTCAGCTGGACAGATGCAGACAGTCACTTTAGGCAGAGATAAAGGAGTGGACCTGATGTCCTCTGGCCCCTCTTTCCTAGGATTCAGGTTTGGCTGATGGACACAGCCACAGCTAGAGAAGGGCTAGAAACACCCATAGTTTAGTTGATGTGGCATTTACCTTTTAAAACTGATGAACTCAGATTTAATGTGTATTCTTTAAAAAATGAGTTGTTTCTGACCTCTTGGTTAGGCGACTGTGCTTCAACCTTGAATGTTACTCATGAAATAGTGCCCTCCAAAGGTATTCACACCCTGGATCACATTACAACTACGACAAAATGTTGTGTTTTTTTTTGTTTGTTTTTTTTTTTTACAGAATTTTGCATTAAAAACTAAAACAAAGCAAAATGATTGCTTTGAAGTCAAAGGTAAAGTACGAAAAGTAGGAAAGATAGAAATCAGAAAGGTTTTAAGTTCAGATTGAATGGAAAGTGTCCGTGACCATCAGATTTCAAATCTTTTCACAGTTTCTTAATTGGATTTTAGTTGGGACTCCAGCACACGCTCCGAGCTAAATCATCCTTTGTATCTATGGCAATGTGTTAAAATTGGTCATCCTGCTGGAAGGTGAACCTTTGCCCTGGTCTCAGTCTGTTGCAGCCAAACAGGTTTTCTTCTATTTAGCTCAATTCATCTTTACATAAACCCAGAGCATCATGCCTGTCTCATCGGGATTAAAACATCCCCACCGGGTGAGACTGGCACCGTCACTGTTTTTATTATTATTTTTTGTTTGTTTTTGAATTTTTTATTTAGTGGAGATGGTGTGTTAAGGGTTTATGTGCACAGTTAGTTTTCTACCACATAAAGCATATTACACATTTGCCAACTGATCAATTTTGGCCTCTTCTGAGAAGAGCAATATTTTTCCACATGTTTGTGGCATGCCATCTACATAGTTCAAACTTTAAAAATGACCTTTAACTGCCATGCAGTTATAAGGGCCAGATTAGTGGAGTGCAATACTAATAACTGTAGTTCCCTGCAGTTCCTCCAAAATTACAGTCAGCCTCATAGCTTCTTCTCTAGAGTAACATGCAGTCTGCAATCATGCCATACTCTTTCTATTTTCAGATGAAGTGTTTAAAGATCGGGTTCTTCATATTAGAACCTAACCCTGCTTTAACCTTTTCTACAACTTTATTCCTGTCTTCTATGTTCCTTGGTTTTTCTAGGAGAACTTCATAGAAAAACTGAGATTAAATCACACACAATTAGAGGACTTCCTCTTGATTTTCTTCTGGGGTATCAAGGGGAATAAGAAACAAATGAACACAAATTTCTTGAATTGAGTGTAAAAATAGGTTGAATACCATTTTCAACATATTTTTCCTTTCATTGAACAATTATGCACAGCTTTGTGTCAGTTAATGGATGAAATGTGACAAAATCTGGAAAAGGCTTATAGGGATATTAAGACTTTAGCAAGACACTGCAAGTTATGAAAAAGGTTGTGTTGTAAACCTTTGACAGCATTGTAACTTGTGCTTACAGTCATTTGTTCCCGCTTTAAAATAAAAATCTGTCTAGGCTTTTCTTCAGGTGTGCAGAGTGATGTTTAATCCCTATGCTGGACACCTGAAAAGGTCGTCCATAGTGGACAGGATTACAAAAGCGCCAAGTCAGTTTCCTCAGCAGCGTGACTGCTAATATGGTTTCATTTCTGTGTTCAGGCTCAGATGGCTGGGGACTGACTCTGCTAATTTGTGAACCTTGTCAGAAATGGGCCCCAGTATTTGTGAGAAGTGAACAAAAATCTGTTTCTCTGCTGAACAGATTGAACATTTTGCTGCTTTCTGTAGCAGCTGCTGTAAATGACATGCAAATGATCATTTTCTCCCCATCCAAAATCAGTCCATTAACTGCATGCTGTTTCCATGCCCAAGTGGTTGCATACTTCAGCTCTTCTGCAGATGTATTCTTTTTTTTTGAATGAATGCCTTTAAAGGCTTTTATTTGGTCTGAATCACTGCTGCAGTACTTTAACTCAGGTTAAAGTTCAGAACACTAAGGTGTAGGTTTCTGTCAGGAATAGGCAGTCATGCGTATTTGTCTTTCTGCTGCAGTCTTTGCATAACCTCATACACCTCTCTGCTGTCTCCTCAGATGAAGGACCATACTCCAAGGGGAGCAAAGAGACAACTGACCAATCGCATTCCTCCCGGGGGCGAAGCCTTTCAGGTACATTACAGTCAAACCTTACTTTGTTTCATGTGCTGTCTAAGTCACAACCCTCTTGGGTTATCAAGAGGATAAAATTGCATGCAGTCTTTGTTGAATTTTGAGTTATGTGCCTCCAGTGGTTTGCTTTGTCTTTGGATGCTATAAATGCTTAGATAAGTTGAAAAAAATGCACTTGTGGCATACCTGTCATGGTACTAAACTGCTGTTGGCATGATGGACAAAGCAGAGATTTACCAGCACAGCACAAAGTGGACCTCAAGACAGAATGAGTTCTCTCGTGACACAATGAAAACACACATCAATTACAATTGTATTCCTTTTTCTTTCTTTTTTTTAAAAATCAATGTAATAATAAAATTGGGCTTTAAAACTGACTTTAAATCATTACTAAAATAGGTCAACCCTGTTTACTTAATAAACTGTCAATGTTAAATAAATTGTCAAGCTCCTGGAGATCTAAAATTAAGTACGGTAACCAAAACATAAGCTGAAACACAGCATGCTGCAATACATAAAAACTAAAGGCAAAACATTAAAGCAGAACGTAAAATCCTAATGAGCTCAATATTGTACTGCTTTCAGGAAAACGTTTTATGCGATGATTTAAAGTATGTCTCTTATTTATGATGTAACATACTGTATGTTCCATAATGGGTGATTTGTCTAAATGTGTCTGAATTTTACACTTTGCAATACCTCGGATCCTTTCTCTTTAAGAAATTTTCTTCTTTTCCTTGAAAACTAAACCAAATCCTGATCTTTCCATCATAACCTGATAGCGGGGCTTTTGTTTTTAGCTCAAAGTGACAAAGAGCATTATGTTCAGGAATATCTGTCTCGGTCTCTCTTACGAAAACAACATTGTCAATGAAATCATCTGGTTTGTTCAAATACTACTACATATTAAACTATGCTACATTCTGTTTTGTAAAAAAGTAAGGGTTTTTGCTGCAACTTCTCCAAATAAGTCATACTTGTTCAGTATCCTCTACTCGTATTAACATGAACTTAACATTTAACATGTTATATGTGGAGTTTTACTTGTATAGTGGATTGCAAAAAAAAACAAACTAATACCGTTTAAAATTTTACCATTTTCTAACTTTAAATCCATAACTGATGATGTATTTTATTGGGATTTTATTTAATAGAACAAAGCAAAGTAAAGCATAGTTGTGAAGTGGAATAAAAGTGATACCTGGTTTCAAATATTTTCCACAAAGAAAAAATATGAGAAGTGTGACATGCTTCACACACGTCTGGAACTGAAATAAGATGGTGATGATGTTTGTAACAGAGTCTGATAATAAAAAAAAAAATATTCAGAGCTTTTTGCAACTCACAGAACATAGTGCAACTTCAAACCTCTTGGTGTCCTGTCAGTTTTAGAAGATCCCCTGGTCCAGTAATGGATTCTAGTAATTGAATTGTTTCTTCAGAACTGTCAATCATACAGTCATTTAGACCAGGTGCATCCAAGCAGGCAAACATCTAAAAAATTGCAGGACATCCGCTCTTGAGGACTGGAGTTACCGACCTCGACCTGTGGTTTTATTCATCATCTGAAAATGATAGTGGCAGCATCATGCTATGAGATTGCTGTTTTTTCAGTAGACAAAGAAGTTGGTAAAAGTTGACAGATAGATGAATGGAGAATATGGTATGTATGGATACACTACTTTCTACATAAATGGGTACCACAATAACTTCTGTAAGATTATTGCTCTTCCTTTCTTGGTGTGGTGTTAAAACATCCTTTTTGCTCCAAATCAACAAACTATGAAAACCTTTGGCTTTACAGCTTTGCTCACACCCAGTGTGTTAAACCAATCCTGAGTACTTGGGTAGTAGCACCTTGTGATTATTATTCAAACAAAATTCAAACAAAATCAGCAAGACATTAGTTTTACAAGTAAATGTTTTTCTTAACGAACTATGGACATACATGTCACGTTAGTGTTCACCTACTTTTGTATTTATGTGTCTTTTAAAATTTTCTTAAGCTCCCTAGTTTCCTTCAGATTTCCACACAAAGATTGTCTTTGCGATGCGAAGAAACAAAGAGAAGAGAAAGTAGCTGGAAACTGTTCCCCGTGGTTGTATCTTAGAAAACATTTTCCGAAAGATTCAGAAAAAAAAAAGCCGTTCCATGCCTCACAGACAGGGCAGCTCTGTCAAGCAGAGGCTAATTCTTTCTGTGGGTTTGTGCCTGCGTCTATATCTGTCAGCAGAGGAGTATCGAGGAGTGACCACGGTGGAGCTGATGAAAAGGGAAGGCAGCAGCCTTGGCCTCACCATCTCTGGAGGCTCTGATAAAGATGGCAAGCCCAGAGTGTCAAACCTACGGCCAGGTGGGCTGGCTGCCAGGTGAGATCTGTGCTCTGTGATGTGCTCTGAGCCTGGCAACGCCAGCAAACTGGTCAGGCATCCAGCTCTGCACGCAAATGTTTTAAAGGCTAATAGTTGTGTCTAGATTGTTGTTATTCAGAATGTTTTACTAGCCGCCTTGTTATGTACTAAGACAAAGCTGATATTCATTTGTCAAGTACCATGACACCATAAGACATTTTACAAAGTAGTTAAATCATTAATAAAGTACAACTAAGTTCTTTCAATGCTAAAACAGCAGATGTTAGCCAGAGGGAACTTTTTAAATAAAACCTCATTGTTCAGATGGTAATGAGATATTTTTCCCCAGTAGCTAGATAAACCACTGGTTTTCTGTGAACACAAAACAGAAAGATATTAAGATCTGATGTTTTCCAAATGTCATCAAGGCCAACAATACGGCCATGTACTTCCATGAACTGAAGTCTTGTATTTTCACAAATATTCTTGTTTTGACCTGATGCCTGAAATTTATATCGATTACAACAAGTCATGTTTAGACTAGCTCTTCTTACAGCAAAAATCACACATGAATCTTTGGAGTCAGACGCATCCAACAAACTATTCTGGACCAAACCTAACAGAACCTAAACACACAGTAGAGCAAACCTGCACACCTTTCATCATCCAAAAACCTGAAACATGAAAAAGAGACAGATGTTAATACCAAAAAGCATTTGGTATTAAGAAACAGGTGATGCAGAGCGCAGTCCTGTACAGAGGCATCTACTAAACACACGTTTTCCATTGACAGAATTTAATTTAAAGCAATAGAAAGCTCATTTGATTATTGTTGCTCATTTAGAAAGTGGAGAAGACATTCACATTAAAACTACCTTTTAATTTGGATTTCTTTTTCTATTTTATCTTGCACTTAAGATGTTGTAATTTTTAGCTGTACAAATAAAATTTACTCATTTACTGTTTTCAATTTTAGTAAGTCCACAATACCGGCTAAAATCTATATCAGAAATCTTAATCCAAAAATGTTCTAGCCTTCTGTATATACACTTAAGTAGCATGGAAACAATAAATGTTTTATTCAAAGCCTGTTACTTCTACCTTGTTTGTGGGTGGGGTGAGGGATGGTGTGTCATCCTGCATGTCACTGATGTGAAAAAAAACACCCTCAGTTCAGCAAGAATGACACAATCCTTTGAAAATGTCCTGGCCAAAATATGTCATTTCTTGTCACGTCTAAGGGACACTATGCTAATTCTGCCAAGCAGCTTGTCTTCACACAGCTGAGTTCATGCCTATGTGAAAGTACCCGCTAATTTAATGGGTGGAGACACGCTGGGTCAGAACGGCTACGTGTGTAACGGGACTGGACCATCGTGACGTTCAGCCCTGCTAAGCTTTGGAGTCTTCTCTGTCTGCTGTCACGGCTGATTGACAGGAGCCCAAAGGGTGAGAAGGGCAAGAAGGGCAGGACATCTATTTGATTAATTAGCTCTCCAGTGAGAGGCGCGTTGACTCAGAATGTCAGATGTGAGACACCATATAGTCATCTCTGCCAGTGTCAAAGAGGGAGAGACTGTCAGTCATCTTACTTCCAAATCAGTTTTGCTTTCTACACAGGTGTCCTTCTATGTTTGCCTGCAGAGATGTTAAAAATCACATAACAGAGTTACAACTCTGGTCATATGCTAACATAGACTCACTATGAGCACAAATAGTATATTAATTTTAAAAGCATCTATTGATTTTTGGCATAATTTGTGCTAGATTGGTGCCGATTCTTATACTTATAAATGACAGAGTTGATTTAAATTGGCTGGTTTTTAAATCGGGTTGAGATCAGGGCTATTCCAGAATCTTAATGTTGGTCTAATTTGTCTGTTCCAAAACCAATTAAGGTGTTTATTTAGGATCACTGTCCTGTTGAAATACCAAAACATCTCAAAGTTTTAACCATGCAACTGTTCTATTGAGTTGAACCTAAATAATTTGAAACCAGTGCCCTTCCTTATTCTTACACTTACTTTGCGTGATGCACTCGCACAATTCTAATAGAACAAGATCCAAAGCATGATGCTGCCAGCACCATGCTTAAGATTTGGTTCAATGCCTCATAGCCATGCTGATATTGCAGCAGAGCCTTCTTTCTTGGTTGGCACCCTCTTATTCCATTCTGGTTTAAATTGACTCCAAGGCTGATGTTGTTTCAGCGTCTTTGAGTTAATGATAGAATGGTTCCTTGAAGATTTCCAGTTGTTTCTAAACATTCAAACCAATTTTAATTTAATGTGACTGTTTTGGTCAGCTGTTGGCCACTTTGGGATTTTAAAGTCGATGGTAAACCCAAACATATGTTAATAGTAGCTTTGGAGGGCTTACTTTATGTCCTACATTGTGGAGTAAAAGCTGGGTGTGTTTTGTATTGTCTTTAAATCAGAGGGATGGTTTGGTGGAATGATGGTAAACATTTGCTGGTATGCAGTTCAAATGTGCAGATGTGGACATTTTTGAGTTTGTGTAAATTTGATGTGCAGCTTTCTGCTTTCACCAGTGAGTAAAGGAAAGCTAGATGGCCTTAACAGTCTGTTGTGGCTCTGAACAGGAGCGACCAGCTGAATGTGGGCGACTACATCAAGTCAGTGAATGGCATCAACCTGTCAAAGCTCCGGCACGATGAAATCATTAGCCTACTGAAGAACATTGGGGAGCGAGTCGTCCTGGAAGTGGAGTATGAGCTGCCTGCATATGGTGAGAACAGAATGAATAAATAAATGAAATGGAAAAAGTTTGCTTATATATTATTTTTAAAAGCAAAACTGGAGTATGAAATCCCTCTCCCAAAATTTTATGAACTTACAAGTAAAATCTGTTGAAATGGAAAGCAGGAGCACAAACAAACATTAACCTACAGTATGTACTGTATTAATTAAACTTAGCAAAATATGACAAGCACTTTCAAAAGGAGTGACCCAAATCCCATCTTTGTTGCTGAGCAAAGATGAGATAAACATCTCATCTTTGTCCCATCTTTGTTCAGACCAACAAAAGAAAACTAAACAAACTAGGAAACTATGCCTTTCGTTTAAAAGAAAGAGATTCATCTCAATGTTTTGAGTCTGCAATAACTTCCCAATTCTACAAAAATCCGACTATTTCCCCGTTAAAATGCAGGTAAAAAATATATAATCATAATTAGCAAATATATATATTTTTCTTTTGTAAAACCTAATTTCAACTTGGAAATTTAAAAAAAGAAAAGAACAAGAAGATGGAGAAGTCATCTAAATAAAATAAATTATTTTCTTCCGAAGCAACGCCATGTTGTTAATATTACACTCTTCAAACCAACACACAGAATAAAATTGACAGCTTTTAATTCCTTCTTCTCAGGTAAAACCTTTAAGAAACCATGAACATTGTACATTTTATCTATTCTTTTGTATCCACAAAAGAATAGATACATTTATCACAAACAAAATAAAATGATTTTCTAAGCATAACATAATTCACACTCTCTAACAAGACCCAATCACACAATTCTGTTTGCAGATGTGGACATTTTCCGCTTCTATGTAATTCTTAATTTTCTCTTTTATTGTAGTCCAGAGTCCGTCGGGAGTCATAACTAAAACCATAGAAGTGTTTTTACACAAGGAAGGAAACAGTTTTGGCTTTGTCATGAGAGGTAAGTACGTTGGATGTGGTTGTTTGCTTTTTCTTATTTTAGGAACTTTACAATGTCCAATACAACTTATAACTTTTAGACTTATTTTTCCTTCCATATTATAATACTTTCTTGAAATCTGTTTTGAAGGAGGTTTCCATGAAGACTGGCGAAGGTCTCGTCCTTTGGTGGTTACCGGTGTCCGGCCCGGGGGTCCAGCCGACAGGTCAGGATGTGCCTGATGTGTTTATTTATAGGGGTTGGTTGTGTTTCACCTGGTTTCTGGTGTGTGAGATTATCTGGGAGGTTTGCATGGATGAGTCCATTAAAATTAAAGAATGTAAGCATTCATGTGTACAGAGGCATACAAACTAATGACCATTTGACTAATTTTCTTGTTTTTATGCATTAAATCAAACGTCACCATATTCTTCACATGGAATCTAGCATTAATTATTAATACTAATTATAATCATCATTATAATTTCTGTTTCATGAGTTTAAAAATCTGCTGTGCATTTATGTTGCAAAATCCCAGTTTTTCTTGCTGCACAAAATTGTTGCTGCAACACATGAAGAGCATCTTTAACACAGAAAGGGCAGCGCTCATCCCGAGGCTAATGTAGCCTTGCACTTTTCTCTATGAAAAACTGAGAGCACCAAAACAGTGGAGCAAACATAATGCTGCATCAAAGCCTTTATGGCCATTTATCTTGTTTATCCTTTGTCCCACCTGCGAGGAGATCCTCACTGCTAAATCAGTCACTGTGACTGCTGCTTAAACTCTGCTGTGAGGATCATGGCCCAGTTTGGTAGGTTTTATTCTCCTTGTTCATGTTTGAGGGGTTTTATTGTTTTTTGGGTTTTTTTCCAGAGAGGGCACACTAAAGGCCGGAGACCGGGTTTTAAGCATAGATGGGATGCCTTTGAACAGAGAGAGGCACGCTGATGCGTTGACCATGCTGATGCAGAGCGGCCAGGAAGCTCTGTTCCTGATCGAGTATGACGTTTCTGTCATGGGTGAGTAATCACACACACACACACACACACACACACACACACACACACACACACACACACACACACACACACACACACACCCGCCAACACACGCGCACACACATACACAAATGCGGAGAGCATGTGGAGGCATGGTAGGGCAGCGTTTCTCTGAGGGTATGGGGCCGTTTGGGTGCGTGGATGATTGTTGGTGCTGGAGACGGCACCAGGGGAGCAACATGAACCTGAGTGCACATTGATCATAATGGTACTAACGACACAGTTGGACTTTAAATATAATCATAAATTCTTGATGATGATAAAGTAATCAAAAGGGAATTTGAGAAACACTGGAAGCAGTGTATAAATCTGTGAATGCAGATGTTGGTACACTTCCAAAAAAAAGCTCACTGAAATGGGAGGGGAGGGTAAGGACCGCGTCAGACCTAGATACTCCAGGAAAGCAAATATATCATTTTAGCTTTTAAAGATTTTCCAAAGTGGATTTTTTTTCCTAATTGTCTTCTTTGTACTGCAGGTTTTATTTGACTGTTTTATTTCCTTATCCATCAGAAGAAAATCTTCTGGCTCACAAAACATTGAGATATAGATTCATTCCATGTTTGCAAAAGGGTAAAATGTACATGACAAATGGTTATCTTATACTATTTTATTTCTGTTTCATGTTTCTTGTATATTAAGTCATTAATCTGTCAGAATTAATCTTTTGTTTTATTAGTGTTTATTATTTCACTTGAATTATTGTTTTATTGTTAATTATACTATAAAATTACTTAACTTTTTATTGGATGAAACCAACAAGCTCTGTTGTTTAAAATCAGGAAACATAATTGGTCACATAATAGGTTTTCTATTTTTCTGCATTACTATGAGTCTTGAAGGTTTGGAAATGTATGGAATCTGATTCTGTCAATTTTCAAGTCTGGATAAGAATGAAAACATTTATTTGAAAATATTTGAATTCCAAACTTTATTTTTTTTTCAATGTTATTTAAAACATAAAAATTGTGTATTTGTGAGAACTAAAGGGTTTCTTATGATAAGTTTTATGAGTGTGCCGTTTATAAATAATTTTTTTGCCTTTTCACAATTCAACAATATGGACAACATTTGTAAGAATTCACAGATAAATGCCCACTATTCAAAACTTTGAAAACTTAATAGAGACATGTTACAACTTTTTGTACAATAATCAAGTTTAAATTCAGAAATTTATAAAGTTGGTCCAGATGTCAAAAAGTTGTAATATAGTCCTTTAACATAGTCAAATTGAAAACCCACAAATGTGTCATTTTATGATTTGTGGAAGATACAGAATTCAATAAATATTTTGAGTTATATTGCCTAAAACATTTTTTTAAATTGTAACTGGAGCCTGGAAAAGTATTTAGTTTTGAAATAAAAAAAGGCAGTTATGCTGAAATGTTCTTCCTTTGCAAAACTTCTGATGACTGGGTTTCAGCTTGACATTTTTTGTACAGGCATTCACTAGGCTGCCTCTAATCATCATTGTTCCAGCATGTCTTGCTCTTATTTAGCCCTTTATTGTTACACTACCTCAGCCATTTTCTTGGAACTCCAAAAATGCTGAACCACATATGAGCTGAACAAATTAAAGTTGTTTTTATTTGACCATAGCATAACCTCTGTATAGTCAGAAACCATTTTTCCTAGTCGTTTCTTTCAGTTATATCCTCATATTTGAAGGGTTTGTCTTGGACATGGTCTGCAGAGGTTGATGTTATGCAATGTTTAGTTTCTGATCTGTCGCAGAAACTTTGATTTCCTCTGACATGTCCAATGCTGATTCTGTAGCCCTTTTCTGTCAGGTTTCAACATCAACTTTATCCTTATAAATACTTAGACAGCATCCAGTCTCTATTGTTGTTTTAGAAGGTCAGCCCCAGCAGCTCAGATTGGAGCGACCCTGACTTATAGCACACTGCTCTCTATTCTTGTGTTTTTGACTGATTTAGGCAAATTGTTACTCCTTCTTTTTAACAATTATTTTATTTGTTTAGTATATTCTGGTTTGGGCATATGGAGAGAAGGATCTTTAAATCATTTGTGTTTGATCTTCCAGAGTCTTGTGTTTTCTCTCATGCTCTCTACTCTTCAGGTCAACCTGAAGAGTTGACCTGAAGAGGTCAACTTATATTGAGTTGACCTCAATATAAGTTGAGGTCAACTTATATTGAGTTGGCAACTTGTTTTTGATTCTGCTGCAAGATTCACAATGACCCACAGAACAACAACAACTAATACTTGGTTAAAATACCCCAGGTGATTCATTATTCAATGCATTTGGATAGGACCAGACCCACAGAATTACAGATCCACCACCCTATTTAATATGGGATAATTATATGCTTTTGCACATAATTGTCCTTTATTTTATAACTGACCCTGGACTGTTTGTTCCTGAAAAGATAAATCTCAATTTCATCTGTCTAAATCACATGGTTCCAGTTAAAGCCCCAGGTGTGTTTAGCAAACTCCTGATGTTTACTTTTCTGATGATAGGACATCACAAATCCCCCCAAACAACTGGTTGTCATGTCGAGTGTCTCATGGTTGCTATGGAGACTTTGTGATTCCAACTCTTCACTTTCTGCTGCAGTTCTCTACGTTTGGTGATATACTAATATACTTTTAGTGTGAGAATTGCTGCAGAAAAAATAAAGAAATGTTTACTATAAAGGTTTTTACTTACCAGTTCCAGCTATTCTGGACAATGCCGTATGCTTAAAATAGAATTTTTAAGCATATCATTTTGCATATCATTATCATTTTGCAACATGATAAGATATCTTCTGCAAGATGTTTGTGTCTGTATGTGTTTGTAAGTAAGCATACACAAAAATGGATGAGCGAGCTGTTTCCAGTAAGCTTGTGGGAGGAACTATATATTTCTAAAGCAGAGTTCTGTTTGAAAAGCAGAAATTATATGGAGAGTTTATGGCATGTGCTTTACTGTACTACATAATTTTACATGTAATGTGCCTTTGTAACACCTTAAATTTGTTTCTTTATTTCTATGTGTTTTGCTAAAATTGTTATTGTGAAAGTAAGTAAAGATATGTTTAAATCAGTATATCAGCGAAGAGAGACCCCAGTTTAATCGATTCTCTTAAGCAGCAGAATGTGCCACCAAATACTAGAGCTCACAACATGACTAAAGGCCTAATTATAACCTCCATTTGGTCATGGTGACTAATTTTCAAGATCACGCTCTTTGCTCTGGTCTGTGCAAACTAGGACAAGTCACTAAGGATAGTTGGCACATATATTCTCCCTTTGCACAAAATTTACAATTCAGACCTTCTGCTGGCAGATTAATTAAAGCGTGAAATAATTCCCAGCAATCATCATTCCTTTTTGTACTGAGTACAACAGTGATTTACTTGCAAAAGATTACTACTTATAAAGAAAATATGACATGCCTTTGTGCCCTGTGACAGACTGGCAACCTGTCCAGGGTGTACCCCGCCTCTCGCCCGGAACATTAGCTGGAGATAGGCACCAGCAACCCTCCCGACCCCTCTAAGGGACGAAGGTGTAAGAAAATGGATGGATGAATGGACATGCCTTTGATTTGTAAGAAGTAGAATAGAAAAAACTGCAGAAGAGAATTTTGTTGAAAAGTATTTTCTCATGTATTTGACCCCTCAGCAACTCCAGGGTAAAGAAGTGGTCCAATGTTTTATAGCTTGGATGAAAGCCGAATTGCTCCACCTGAATCCTAGCTTCAACAAACTTTCAGAACCTGCTTTCCAACAAGCTGGAGAATGCTTCTTCATGAAGGTTAAATGTGGGATCCCACATTTTCTGGTTCACTTTATTACAGTCTTTGTAAAAAAAAAAAAAAAAAAAAAACAACAACAACAATAACACATCTTAAATTTATCCTAATGTTTTATTCTGTGATATAATGTGTTTTCATTTATTGACAAAGCTGCTACAATTGAGTAAATTTTGATCCCTAGTTTCCTAGAAGTCACTAAATATTACTCAGATAACTTATGTTCAGGTTGGGATTGTTAGGGGTCTTAATAACCCAAAGCTGTAATCCACACAAGCTCTGAACTGTGATGAAAACACAAGCATTGTTTACATCACAGTTCAGATTGTAAACCATTTTCCTTTTTTCGCTGAATCTAAATCAACTTTTTCTCTTTTTTGCTGATTTAGATTCAGTAGATCTGTGTAATGTTCTGCATGCTTGTGTTATCTGTTCCAGAGGCAGTGCAGCAGGCCTCGGGCCCTCTGCTGGTGGAAATAGTGAAAGGTCCTTCTGCCAGCCTGGGGATCAGCCTCACAACCACAACATACAGAAACAAGCAAGTCATCGTTATCGACAGGATAAAGCCAGCAAGTGTGGCAGAAAGGTGAAGCAAATCTTCTGCATGTTCCTTCAGTGCAAAGTGTCTCTTGACAAAGCAGACATTAAAATGGAGCCTCTGTCTTTGTCTGACTCTCAGATGTGGAGCGCTTCATGTGGGAGACATCCTGCTGTCCATAGATGGGACAAACACTGAGCGCTGCTCCCTGATGGAGGCAACGCAGTTGCTGGCCAGCACCTCAGAGAATCTCAAACTTGAGATTCTTCCAGCCAACCAGAGCAGACTTCCCATCAGGCCACAAGACACAGGTATGCCCTGCGGGTGACAGAAACTCTAGTTTATTGGGGTTTTTTAAAGAAAAAAAAGAAAAAAGATAAGATGTAAGCAAGAGCCTGCAGCTTCTGTTTTTTACCTCTATTTTTACTGATGGTATTAATAAATAATTTATCTGGAGTGTAAAATGTCAAAACATTCTGAAAAGAGTATGGCTACCCCGAGGTGAAACTCACATAAGCAAATTCATGTCTGTATTCCAGCTACTTTTACAACTTTTCCTTTTTACTGTGGTCAGGTTTTCAGTAACAGTTTTTTTCATTCTTGTAGAAAAGCATATTAACGACCTATTCTCTTTGGAAATCAATGAAATAACCAAACATGTTTCATACTTTCAAGGGTTTTATGTCTTCTGGCTCTAAAGTATAAAGATTTAAGAAAGACAAAAGGCGGTTTTGTAAAATCTGTCCTACTTTTAAGTGATTTATGATTTTTTTGGTTTTGTCATGTGTAAGTTTTCCCCCAAACCCTTGTCTCACCATGTTTATAGTGACCACTCTGTTCTTTGCAGCGTAACATGCAGCCATGAAGGGTTTAGCTGTCTTTTTTCAGGCTTTCTGAATAATTTTGAATCATCATTTTTCTTTGGTATGCTTATGACCCTTTGCTTTGCTTGCACACTTGCATGGATATTATCAAACAATACACAGATGAGCTTTCTCTGTCAGAGATCATGTTCCTGCAGTTTTATATTTGAATCAGCAGCTACAAGAACTTATAGCCCTGCGATGTGGTGGATCACACTAGGGGAGAAAGCTAAAAGAAGGAAATAAAACTGTTGAACATGTTCCCAGATTCTACTTCTTTCAATGTTTCAGCTTAAACATTAAAACTGAAATTTAATAATTTGTTTTAAATATGATCAAATTTGTTTAAAAAAATCTGTGACAGATTCTTAGGAGAATAACTTTTTTCTTACTTGACATCTAGCAACATTACTTTTCCTTCTCAGTTCAGTTTGTTATATTTTTTAATGCTCATTATTCCTATCTGCAGAGGGACATCCGACAGGACAACAATAACAGCAGTCTGGCATAGAGATTCATTGAATCAGGCTGCCATGTTGATTTGTTCCTAAACATAAGAACAAATCAAAAGTGTCACACAGACTTTATAGAATAAATGTAACTAAAGTTTTGTTTTTTTCTTAAATTCAGACTGTATTGGTTATTAAGTTCAAAGTCTCCACAAACTTTTAAGTAGTGACTCACAACTTTCTATATGATGACACACAAGATGACTTAACTTCTGGCCACCAAACAAGACAAAGTTCCATGTTTAGGATGAGCAACGAGGTACAAGAATCACCACAACTTGTTGCTAGAAAACCGCTGTAAAAATGGGTATTTGGGATCACCAAGTCTCAATAAAAACTATTACACATTATTTACATGGAAAACATGTGTTTGGAAGATATCCCGTTTGAATATCCTTTTCTGTTCTATCGTCACAAACATAAACATGAATTTTGATACTGGCTTTCTATTCTATTCTCACACATAAAGAAAAGTACTTCATTCTCACTTTTAGGTATGGTGGAGGGTGTGTGAGGCTTTGGGCCTCTGTGTCAAATGACAGGTTAAATTTTTCTATAATAAAATGTTTTTTTTTTTTATGTTTTACACATTTTTACTAGAGGAGTCACTAAATGAGAGAAACATCCCATTCATTATTGCATGCAGATTAAAAAGATCTCTTAACAACACTTGGACCATGTGAGATGATAATGTCAGTTTGAACTTGTTTAGGTGGATGTAACACTGTAGATATTACATCAGATAAATGATTCACGTACTTCTGTTGATAACCAGTATTGTAACAATCTAGGCATGTTTTCTGATATTCGCTTTCAGTAACAACTCATCGTTTAGTAAGTGTGCTTTTGACGTGAAACAATTTTCACAACTCCTTTTCTCTGGGAGGAGGCATGATTATAAAATGCAATTTGTTTAATCTTCTCAGAGGATTTAATGAGGCTGACTGAAAGATTAGAAGACATATCTTTCCACCCACTAAGACTGAAAGCAAAATATCTTGAAAAGAGGGCCCTAGGTGAGCTTAATTTAAGCTGGCAGAGTCAGGGCTTTTCAGGCTGATTTGAGCTCTGTAGGTCTTGGTTTCTTGAAAAGGCCCAGAGGTCGTGCTGCATGTAGTCTGAATACGTATGATTGGATTTAACCAGGGTCCTCGAGTATTGCATGCATGCCAGGCGCCAGTCAGCAATCTCTCGATAAAATACTTCATCCATGCAAGCAAGCTGTCAGAGATTAGTCTTTTCCAAACGGGGCGGCAAGGATGAATGTCAAATTTGTAACTGAATGACTGATAACAGCTGCCTGAATCTGGAAGGAGGCGGTAATAATTGAGATGAGTGTCAGACAGTTGGTCAGCTGTTTTTCCTTTGATCGCTTCATGAATGCAGCCTGACTAAATGCTAAGGTTTTCATTTGTAAGATGAAACCATTTAACACGAACCAGACTCTAGAAATGTGAATTTAATCTGCACGGGGGAATAAAGACTGAAACAAAGCACTTTTAGCAGCACCAATCAGACGAAGAGACACAAACGCTGCAGTAATACCAATCAGGCCTTCAGCTGTACTCAATCAAGGACAATTGCATGCCTCCAAGCAGTCAGTCAGCAGGACTTTCTGACAGTGTTCACCAGTCTTACTCCCTTCGACAGAATGAAATGATTAAAATGATCTTCAGTTTGAAATCGGTTCTGTGGAGCCTGGCCAGTAGAAGTAAGATTTGTTTAAAAATATTTCTATAATTTTCCCCCAAAAAACTGTCTGATTGATCTGCAAATACATTAAACTCCAGGATTCAATCAAAAGTGCTGGGTAAAACACATTAAATATCCATTACTTGTTGCTGGCGTATCCTCCAGGCGGAGATTTAAATTTAGACATGAAAAGCAAATTGTGGCAGTTTCCAGTGGACTTGATTTTTAAAATTAGTCATCTTATTTTAATGATGCGTGTGTTTATTTTTGTTCTTGCTGCTGCAGTTAAAGTACAGAAAAGCAACCATCATCACTGGGACCAAAGCAGCAACTACTGCCATCCCCCACACGCCAGCCACAGCAAGACATGGAGCAGTCCGAGCCACCCACACAACCAGCAGGACCACTGCAAATGTAAGTTATCACTTGTGACAGCTCTGCTGCTGGCAGGGCCGTTTTTCTGGCTCTTTAACAGCCCAATTATTAAAACATCTCTCCATGACTACCCAAATAATAGTCACAACCTTTTTACTTTTTTGCTCCATTCTACTGCTGTGATGATTTTTTTGTATTATTTTCTTCTTATTGCTGTATCAGCCCTTGTGTTGCTCTGTTTTGCTTTAGCAGCTGTGAGTGCCGGCTTCTCCCCTTCATCCACAGCCACTTCCGGCTTCAGCAGCCAAGGTAGCAACACTCTGCCCTGCCCCATTGCCCCCGTTGCCCCCACTAGCCCCCGCAGCGCCACTGGGAGGAGAAGGAACAGGAAGAAGGACCACAAGAGCTCATGTATGATAAATTATCTCCTTTTGTATTGCAATTAGACACTGCTAATTATTTTAAAGCAAACTTAAAACTTGTGATTTTGTGCTTTCAACCTGATGAAATGTAGTGATTTGAAAAAAACATCCTCCTACTTACGCCTCTTTACAGATTTCTTCTTTTTTTATATATTGGACAAAGGTAACCAAATACAATGAAGATTCAATGTATCCAAACTAAACCAACCTGGTCCTTTGTCAAAAGTAATCTCTCTAAATCTATCAGCTGGTTGTGCCATCCTCAGCAGCAGTAATGGCCAATAAGTGTTTTTCTATAACAGGGATTTTTTCCCTGTCTTTTTCAGAGAATTGTTCGTTCATCCACATCGAAAATAAACTAGGCCTCTCCAAAACTTTTTTCAACACATTTATTTTTTCTTGGTGAACTTGAACTTTCGATCATCTTCCTGCAAAAAAAAAATCAAATGCAGCTGAAGTTAAGATTAAAAACTGATGGCCAGATATTCTCCTTTAGAATTTTCTGGTCAAGTTCAGAATTCTTAATTCCATCAATTATGGAAACTACTACTGGCCCTGAAGTAGCAAAGCAGTCTCTGACTGCCACAGCACAACCATAATGTTTGACTGTCTGCATAATCTTATTTCCAAAATTCTGTGTTAGTTTTGTGTCTGTGTTCAAAAAGTTCCACTTTTGTGGAGCAAAATGTTTTTCCAAAAGTCTTAGATCTTCTGGCAAATAGTAAAAAAAGGCTCTTTGTGATCTGTTTGGGTCAATGATAGTTGTTCTTTCTCATGAATTAAAGTTTCCCCTCTCTTTAAATTCATTCTCATCTTTTTTGAAGCACTTTGTGTTCTGTGTGTTAAACATTCTCAACACATAAAGATCGACTAACATGCTTAAATCCAGGCCTGCTTTTACAGCACACACTCCCCTGTCAGTTTAGACCATCTGCTAAAAGTGATGTAGTTTCATTAAATAGTCCTGCATGGAGTGAAATTCTGTCTGCTGTCAGGTCTTATTAGTAAATTTAGCAGTTCAGAGCCTTGAAGTGCTTACACCGAGGTGTGAAAATGGATTTCTGCGTAACCTGAGCCTCAACTCGAATAGACTCAACTGATTGTTGACGTAAGCGTTACTGTGACTCATTCACTTCCTATTCCCATGCCACTGAGCCAGTGGGTGGTTGTATGTTCTCCTCACCCTCTCATACCATCTCCAAAGGTCCCTTCCTTTGCTCCATCTCTCTGCCACATTTCCAGTGGTATCTCTGTGTGACGTGTCCTCTCTCTTTCTCCCCTCTTCCTCAGTGTCCTTGTCCTCCAGCTCTGTTGGTCCCGGGGGACAGATTTTCCATGTGGAAACAAGTGAAGTCCTCCTGAGGGGGGACCCACTAACTGGTTTTGGGATCCAGCTGCAGGGCGGCGTGTTTGCCACAGAAACGCTGTCTGCACCCCCGGTCATCCGCTTTATAGAGCCTGACAGCCCCGCTGAGAGGTAACCCAATCAGACACCTAACCAGAAATCAGGCAGCAAACACGGTCACCTTTATCTGAAGGGTCTCAGTCCTAATGAAGGAAGAAATTCACTCACTATGTAACTGAAAGACGTTCAGCTGCGGGCGTTTAATTAGGACCTTTGATGTCTTGTATCTAGAGTGATCTGTCATTTTAAATGCAACAAATTGAATCCCTGCCTTAGATTGTACATTAGTGGACGATCATTACTGATTGAATGCAGCTCAAAGGAAATCTCTCTAACTGGAGTGATGGAGTTGTCCCAAACACAAGTATGTTTATAAATGTAACAAATTTCAAATAATTCAGTGACTATTGCCAACAAAATGTAAAGTTTTGATGTACAGTTCCCTGTGGAAGTATTCATTCAACTTGTTCACATTTTGTCAGTTTTAAACCTCAACCTTACATGCATTTTACAGATGTTTTATTTATTAAACCATTTAATAATGGCTTTTAATAATGGTTTATGCAAACTTATTCAGCGGAAAGGTCAAAATTGAACACTGGTTTTCAATGTACTTGACAAATCTCTGAAGTTTTTCCGAGCACTTCCAAAAAAGTGTTCGGAAAAACTTGAAGAGGTATAATTACTTGCACTGCATCAAATAATTTTGTCTCAGCCTTAAACATCACCATTCATGATGCCCAACTCTGATTTGGCTTGCCTGTAATAAAACACTTAAACTCATGGAAAGTGGTGGAATGTTGATGATAAATGCAGCTCAAGGGAAAGTTGGGTTAGTCACAGCCAGTTGTAGTCACTGAAGTGTGCAGCAATTATTCTGCAGTTGGAAATATTTTTCTGGCGCAAAATAAAATTGCAATGTGAGTCATTAGCTTGATAAACACTTTACTCTTATTCTGCGGTTCCTTTTATCAGAGGTTTTATATGCAGTGATATGAGAAAACTGGTAGAATAAGAAAAGTGTAATTGGGGAAATAGAATCAGATTCTATCAACAAAAAAAACAAAACATGATGTTTCTTGTCCTAACTAAAATGTGATTTAAATGACATATATTTCTTTTTATTTATTTATTTTTGTCAAGTTACTAGAAGCAAAAAGACATTTTAGTTTTTGGATTCATTGTGTTTTCTCAAGGCTTTTGTGGCATTTGTAAGCACTAAGTGTCTCCTGCTGTTAGACTGAAGCCCAGAGCAAGCTTTAAGTTTTCCAAATCAAGCAGAGAAGTATTCTATGTGACTGAACAAACACGCTGTCTTCATGCCTGTATGTCACAGCGCGCCTCAAGTGTTTCAGAGCTCCTCTGAGGACATCTGCATTTAAAGATCTTTAAAGGAAAATGTGTCTGTATCAAATTCATATTCAAATTGACCTACAGAAAACAAAATCATTAAGCTTGTCTGAGTATTGAAGAATGCAGTAATCTCATTACCTTTGCTTGGATTTGAAATCCTAATGTTTATGCTTTTGTCTTTTCTTGTAGGGAGCATTGGTCACAGTGACGGTGTAAACACAAACTGAATATATTTATCATTATGAGTTGAAAAACTATAGTTAAAGATAATATTTTTGTTCTGGGATTAGTGGTGGCCATTGAAGAAGTTTAATTTTCTGCCTCGACATTTTCTACATGGCTTTAGTCAAATGTTTTGGATCACTCTCATCAACCCAATAGTGACTCGTGTTCACTTTTCTAATATAGGCCAACATATTGTTAAACAGTTTTTAAGAGATTATTAGTTAATTCATTATTGTCTATTTTAAATTGAAAAGAAAACCCCCCCAAAAACATGAAGTTTAGAAATGCGCTTGTTGCATTTATTTTAAATGGATGATTTACGGTAAAAACAATTGTGTTGTCAGCAATTTTAATATATATATTTTTTAATATATGTGATCCCAGAAATCGAATATATTTCAAATCTCCTGATCACCAAAGGGGAGATGGGGTCACAGAATAAATCTGAAAGGACAACAGATGGCTGAAGGCATGGAAACATCTGCTACGTTTTATTTTTCCAGCTATGCTGCCAGCAGCTTCGCACTGTGAACACTGTTGGTCAGTGGTACATGTTAATGTCAGGAAGTGTGGTCATGCAGGTTGACTCCCTTCGTCTTTACTGGGTACTGTTTAAGCCTGGAGAAATGGTTCACTGAATAAATCAGTGATGCATTAAACACAAAAGGGGTTCTGATGTCTCGTCTTCATCGTCCTCCTGGTCGAAGGCAGAATGAGGTGTATTAATTCAGGAAGCGGTACACGGTGCTGTGTAGTTAGCACACATCTTAAATGAGGCCAGTTTATAGAGTCTGTCCTACAAGACTAATGATGTGTGTGTCGGCAGCGCGGGGCCGTGTCCCCCGGGTCCTGTAACATGATTAGTCCAGAAGCAGTTTGACATGAGTGACTAAAGTACAGCAGCCCACTGTGATTTTAGTGCCTCAGCCTCTAATGCAAGGTCAACGAGCTTCAGTTTTCAGTGAATTAATTTCAGTTGACAGCATTTAACGTTTCCTGCACAGTTTGTGGTCTCTTTAATGGTGTCATTCTGTTTATGCTTCCTACCTCCTCCAGACATCAGTGCTTCCTTGGTGAGACCACTTTGAAGCTGATGTAAAGATACCAGAAAGGCGTTCAGGCCAACTCTGTGGGACTCTATTTGACTTCATGCATGCTGCTTTTAGTAACTGCTCTGATGTGCAGAGTTGGAGCTGCAAGATCTAGTCTGCAATAAGTTGATCTTCACCACAGTTTTGTATCTGCTGCTACTGCTGGTAAAATTCTTATCCTGTTGCTTTGATCATGATTATGTTGGTAGAGCTGAAGAAGAGGAAGGTAGGACTCCACTACAGAGCTCTAGGCGGAGTAAACGAAACCCTAGCAGTTTAAAAAAAATTCAATTCCTTTTGATTAACAAACTGATCGGAAAAACTCAGAATAGTGAGTCTTTTTGTCAACAGCAGAACACCAGAAGCACAGGCGGTCATGTAGTTACTCTTGCTGCCACAAGAGGAAGACAAAATCTAGGTAGGGGACATGTATAACTAACATGTTTAATTTGACTAGATATCTCAGAACATACTAAATGATTTTAAATAGTGTGGACCTCAAGCCACTATGATGTATAATTTATGCATTTCATCTTTTTATGAATTGAAAATTATCTCTACCTATTTACAAATATTCCAGTTTTTGATATTTGTAACTGCACTTTTTACATACTGCTATTAAATAATTTATTTTCCATCTTCCTATCTGTATTTTTATTGTTTGTTTGTAGTTTTTTTATTTCCTCATTCGTCCTCATTTCTCCTCAAAATTTACTATGTATTTTATAGTTTACTTGACTACCATTTATTGTTTTATTTTAATATTTTTGTGTTTAATCTATTTTTATTGAAGTTTCTCTTTATATTTTCATTTAATTATGTTCTATTTTATTTCTACATACGCTTTTTACTGCTTTGTCTTCAACATATTTTTTCATTTCTTGTACAACCTTCATTTGATTTAATAGATGCATACATTTCATTTGTATGTTTTTTGGTACATAGGTGTGGACTGTTGCAAGTTGGAGACAGAGTGTTGTCCATCAATGGGATCCCGACTGAAGATGGCACTCTGGAAGAAGCTCATCAGCTGCTCAGAGATTCTGCTCTGGCGAACAAAGTTACAGTGGAGGTTGAGTTTGATGTCGCAGGTATCACCTACTTAAAAATGTTAACTACAAATCCTAAAGTCTGGTTAAGCTTCACCTTTCTGTTTGTTTGTTTTCTTTGTTTGAATCCAAATTAGAGTCTGTTGTTCCAAGCAGTGGCACTTTCCATGTCAAACTACCGAAGCGGAGAGGAGTGGAGCTGGGCATCACCATCAGCGGTAGGTCTGAGGGACTGTCAGCAGGGGGCAGTGTTGGTCAATCACACTACATCACTTTCAAGTTGTGGCGTCTGAGTTCCCTGATCCATAAAACCGACACTTGTTAAAACTTTGAGGCACATAGCTCATTACCTCTGAATAATACTGGTGTGTACCAGTGTCCTTCATTAGCTATTCTGCTTCAATTACCTCTGAAACCCCCCCCCAAAAAACACACACACAAAAGGGAAAGCCAAGGTGCCACAGAAAGAAATGCAAAATGATTGATTTTTCTGAATCTTCTCTGTTCTTTTATGCTGCTACATGAAATAAAACATTTTTTCCCCATTTTTACCAGCAAGTAAGAAACCTGGCAAGCCCCTCATCATCTCAGACATCAGGAAAGGAAGCATAGCACACAGGTGGGTTCCATCATGCATATATTTACATTTCCCACAGTTGGATACTGCTGGTCACATCAGAGACAATGTTCCTCAAGGTTTACACTGACTCGCTCATGGACCAGATAGATATGTCTGCTGTGTAACAGAGGCCTAATAGGATTGAGCCATCATAACTAGATCAGTAGGACAGCTACATTTCAGGCGGGGTCGGGGTCGATTAGGTTGAGGGTGAGGTTACGGTCACCCCCACAGATCCCACTGGGTCTAAGAGGATTCTGCAGATGCTTCCTCTGGTCCAGGTTAATGGTTGTGATCATCTTGCTCTTGGTTGTGTCTGCTAGAACAGGCACTCTGGAGCCCGGGGACCGGTTGCTGGCCATCGACTCTGTACGCCTGGAGAACTGCACTATGGAGGACGCCATGCATGTCCTGCAGCAGGCCGAAGACATGGTCAAACTGCGGATCCAGAAGGACGAGGACAACATTGGTACAAGGATCCCTCTCATAAAATATTAATGTTCAAAATAAACAAAAAGAGCATTCCTCCAGTTCATGATACAAGATCTATGGCTGTGCAAAATGTCTTGACTTCATATTTCTACACACAGTGTAGAGCAGCTTGCTGGCTTTAAAAACCCTATTTGGACTAAATGTTGGTGGAGCAAGAATAATGTAACAATAGTTTAAAACCAATCATTTAGTTGATACTATATAACCAATGCAATGTAGTGTGTGATTGTGAAGTGTATGAATGGTCTGCCTTCTTCAGTAGATGAAAGATGTTCAAAGCTTATGTGAAAATAGTGGCAAAGGTGGACTGATTTTGTAATAAACGTTAAGCCCTGTCTTTCCCCCCAAAAAATCAACTATGATCTACTTTGTGCTCCTCTCTCACATAAAATCCCAACTAAAGACCCAATCTAGCTAAATGTGAAACCGCTCAAGGGGAATGAATACTTGAGCAAAATACTGTATAATCAAGGTGTCAAGCTTTTCTCAGCTTCCACTTTTGGTCTTGACACACTTTAAACTATTTGGTAAAGGATGATAGCCAGGCTATAAAGGTTTACAAGCCTTGTTTGATAAGGATCCCTTAGCCAGCAATCAAGCTCTAACTGAGGGGCGTCTATGTTTTATTATACATCTTAAAGGAATTTATTACACATTTTATGCGCCTGAGGTATTGTGTGTTTTTTTTGTTGTAGATGAGCTGGAGATGTCAGGCTCCATAATCTACACAGTTGAGCTGAAGAGGTTTAACGGACCCCTGGGCATCACGATATCTGGCACAGAGGAACCTTTCGACCCCATCGTCATTTCTGGCCTTACCAAGAAAGGCCTGGCAGAAAGGTGAGCAAAGAGCAGGTTTAAGAACACGTGAAGCTTGTTTGCTGTTACTGATGGATTTTTTTTTGTGCTCTTTTTGAAAACAAATGAGATGCTTGAACAATAGCTGGCTGGTTTCTTTCAACAACAAGAAGCCTCTTTGTTTCTATCTGTGTCCAATCTCTGGCAGTCTGACAGGATTCTCCAACCGGCTCTGTTGTTGCTGTCTGGTATAATCTGGTAACTCTTTCTCCTCTGCCTTCCTGTCCCTGCAGAACCGGGGCCATCCACATAGGAGACCGAGTTCTGGCCATCAACGGGATCAGCCTTAAAGGGAAGCCTCTGAGCGAGGCCATCCATCTACTGCAGATGGCTGGGGAGTCCGTCACCCTCAAAATAAAAAAACAAGCTGACCGTATATATCTCCCTTTTGAATTATTTGCTTTTCAATTGATCTAGATGGAAACTGTAAAATTTTCAAATGACTAAATTGAAAAGTAATTTAAAAGGATTTAAAACAAAAAATAACTTGCTTTGTGGAAAATTAAGACATACAGTATCTTGGCATATAAATTCTTTTGATTCTGTGTTTATGGAGGCCTATTTGGCATCTCTTATATTTCTGCTTGCGTGTCTCTATTTTTCAAAAATCTATTTCCAAAGTTAACTCAAGTTTTCAAAAATGACCCAACACTCCAAGATGTTAGCAAACAAACATGAATGGAAACAAAAGCAAACAAAACTGTTTAAAATTAGGAAGTTCAAAAAAATTATAAAGAAGAAAATTATCTTTCCTAAGTACTTGCTCTGCTTTTTACTCCCAGAGTCTGACTGTCGGCGGTTGGCGGACAGAGAAGGCGGCTTTCTAAGCGATCCAGAGGATGAACTAACAGACTCCCAAAAAACCAGCAAACTCTCAGAGGTCTACTCAGCCAATGTTCCCAGCATAGACTCGGCCATGAGCTCCTGGGACAGCGCGGCGTTTGATGCAGGCTACATTAGCCAAGGTGGGTGCTTGAGCACAGGACAGTGGAAAAAATATTTACCCCAATATTAAATTCTTCTGCTTTTATTATTCTAGGCCACACACGCATATTTCAAGTCATCAAAAGAATTTCAATGTCAAAGATAATCTGAGTAAAAACAAAAAGCAACAGTTTACAAAGAGGACTTCAATAATTTATTATTGAGTCATAAACTGTGATTTTTTTTATTTTATTTTAGACATTAATTTCATCAGTTGCAACCAGACCTGATCAGCTCTAGACATGTAGAATCAGCAAATTACTTAAACAGAACCTGTCTGGCAACATGAAGCAGACTAAAAGATTTTGTGTTTGTGATCTGAGACATTTATTTGCACAAAAGAGAAAAAATATAAAATATCTGTAAGAAAAAGGGGGGGGGGGGGGACATCTATTTTTCTTTCAGGGCTATATCTGCATAAAACATCCGATTTACTCCTAAATCCACTTGACTGGAGGCGCCCGAAGCACAGAAGCCACACACCCTCCAGCTCTGGAGGTTTGGGACTGCAAGCAGGGCTGTACGATGGAGGATTCACTGAGGATGAGTGGGACAAGATACCTGGGTGAGTCCTGAGGGCTGAGGTTATGTTTCCAAGCAACTGAGAAGAAATGTCCTGTTCAACAACAATGGTCCAATTATTTTTATTCATTCATATGCTGTTTCTAAAAGCATTTCAGGTTTGTTCTTGTTGATGTTGTGACTGCTAACAATGAATTGTAGCAGTGAAATGAAAATCCTAAATATTGCTAAGCTTTCAGAACTGGACTGCAAACTACGAATAAATATTTGTAAACAAAAACATGCTCTGAATGCTGTATCACAGTTTGAAAAATGTGGACATTAGCAATGGGTTGTATGATATTTAAGCTACAATAGTATGTTGGCTTCATCTGCAGTAACTGAGAGCAAGTTTATACCTTTAGGCTGGAGTTATCGCAATATCATAAGATGCACTGATATTGCTGTGTTGAATCAAATCGAATAAATATACTGCATGTTACACTGGCAGTCTGTAAGACTTTTAAAGTTCCCTCATTGTCAACATCTATGTCACTGATTGTCATGTTTTTTTAAATTATTATTTCATATATATATATTTTCCTTTGTTTAAAAGATACAGTTTTGGTCAGATCAGAAAAACCTAGAAATTTAATGCAAAGTTTTCAGTTCTTCCAGAAATAAACACGCACTATTTTATCTATTTGCAAAGATGCTCACTACTACAACCATCTAAAAACATTTTCAAATTTGTTTTTGTGCATCTGAACTCTTTATGCTTTCTTTCAGATTTGAATAGTCTTTATTTAATTCAGCTTTTGAATTAACTTTGGTTCAGTTGGTAGAGTAGTGGTTGTGAAGTTGTCTGAGTACTACTACCTCATGTCTCATTTATCTCACTTTATTGAGGTGGGGCGTTTGGTTGCAAGTTGTCTACTTATTTGCATATTAGTGCATCTTCTGTCACTCAAGACTTGAGTGGCGAGTGAAATTTTCTCTGATTTCAAAGTAAAGGTTTGAAATGAGCCAAAGTAAACAGCCAGTTGCACAAATTAAATTTGACATGAAAAAAACAATTTTTAAATGGTTGTAGGGGTGAACATTAACTGACATGCACTCTAAATCTTTACAATCAGATGAAATACACCAATTGAAATAATGACTTTAAATTGCTGGCAGCTTTGATGTGGAACAGAGGACGGTAACTCTGATCAGAGCTGTATTTTTTGTCTAAACATGTTGCTGTTTTTGTTGAGAAAGCTCTCTGCACCTATTTTATCATGTTGTGTGCATACGCGTTGTGTGCTTTTCCAATCTGTCCTTTTTTTCTTCTTTCTTAGGTATTCTATCTCTGATCTGCTTTATTAACTGTTCGCAAGCTCTCTGGTATCACAATCAGATGCCCTGTCATCCCTTATCCACACAAAATGCAAAACATTTCCCTCTGAAAGCAACTAAAAGACTTAAGGATACATCTGCCTCATGTCTCCTCAAGCTTGACCCTTATGAACTTGTTACGTTTCTTTCCTGCTTTTTTTTCTAAATCTAGTCGGATTCCTTTCAGTCCTTTCCTGAGCCGGTTTACAGTAAAAAAAAAAAAAAAATCAAACTTTTTGTTTTTCTTTTAATGTTTGGGGCTCTCCAGTGCAGCAGCCAAAAGAAACTGCATTTCCCATGCTGCTTTTCTATGCAGCAGTCCCCTCCAGACTTTGCAGGGCTGCTCTTATGTTATGGTTCCTGCACTGTCATAGATTCGTCAGCCCCCCTCGCTGCCATGGCACGTTGAACAAGGATGACAGCTTCTGGTCCCAGGCTCTACAGGACCTCGAGACCTGTGGCCAGTCTGGGATTCTCAGGGAACTAGAAGTAGGTGGCCTCCTTCTGCTTTGTCCTTCTGATTCCTTGGGCTTATCCCAGCTTTAATGAACATGCCTGATGAAGCATTATGATAACCATCAGTGAGTAATCTCTTATTAAATCTGACAAGACAAGCTGGGCACCTGCTGCCAGATTGACCAAGGAATGGTTTTGCACAACGCCTCAGCTGCTAATCTGCATACTAGGCTACATTAGAAAATGCATGCATGCTTCCTTTATTTACTTTTTTCGTTTGTTTTGGTTTACTACATCATATTGAAATAATTCCTGTCCATGTCGACTCTTTCAGGCCTCTATGACAGGCAGCACTCTCAGTCTGTACCTGGAGGAGACCAAGACCAGTGAAGACTCAGTGTTGCTCTCTGAGATTAGTCCAATAAAGATGGAAGGAATTCACGGCGTGTCTAAAAACAAAAGCCTGAACATGTCGACAGGAGCCAGAGATGGCTCATCCAGGGCCAAAGGGGACCCCTCTGACATTCTGTCCCCTTCATCTCTGGCACTGCAGAAGGTGAATTGACTTGTGTCTCCTTTACTTCTTTTACAGTAACTGAACTATGTGAATTGCTGCCCTGTCTCCTCCCAATGACAGGACGGAGGGATCACCAGAATCAACAAATTATAGAAGCAAAGAAAACAGACTGGTATCACAAGAGAAGAGTCATGATTATTAAAACATGTTCCACGATTTAGTTTGAGACGTTGCTAGGAAGGAAAAACGTGAAACGGGAAGCAATCGTACAAATAAATAATAATAAAGAAAAACAGGCTTTTTCTTTATTATTAAAGAAAAAGCCCGTTTTCTTAACACATCATGAACACATCCTCATGATGTATTCACATCATGAGGATGTGAAGAGATATGAAACTCTTCATATCATGAGGATGTGAAGAGTTTCACATCCTCATGATATGAAACAGTGTTCAACATCGCTGCCAAAATTCACAAGACACACAACAGGGAATGTTACACCAGGCAACGGCTCAAACACACAATGTTCACATTATTATTATTATTATTATTATTTTTAAAAAATCTAATTGCTTTTAATACAGTTAAAAAAAGATCTGGCAGCTTCACCTGAAACTACACGCGATGTATCAGCAATTCTCTCTGACACACCTGATGTTCCCTGCCTCAGTTTATGTTTGACTGGCAATAAAGAAACGCATGACTGTCCTCCACTGAGTAATAATCGTATTTGGAGTTGATACAACTTTTCTCATGTCATGGAAAGTCATCTGAACGCCACCTTAAAGCTGTTGTTTGGTTATGGATAAATCTGCTGTTCTTCCAAAACGAAACATATAATTTGGAGGCTCCAACTGTTTAGTGTTTCCACATAGGCTAAAGGAAACAAAGTGTTAGTGTCAGTGCGGAGTTACCATTTAGCCCAGTTTCCGATGACCGGCAGTACACTGTCAAATTTGTTAAATTTAAATATTCCATACTGCTTCATATGCATGTGTGCAACTGCAATAGTTTTTTTGTTTGCAGGTTTCTCTAAGGAAGGATCCTGAGAGCCATGACTTTGGTTTCAGTGTATCAGATGGGCTCCTGGAAAAAGGAGTTTATGTCAACATGATTAGGCCAGACGGCCCAGCTGAACAAGCTGGTCTGAAACCTTATGACCGGATACTTCAGGTACTGTTTCTCTTTGAACAGGTTAAAGCTGAAATAACTTGTTGCAGAGCTCATTAGAATAATCGGCATGCTCTGGCGACATTAAATCATGTTACTTTTAAAAGTAAACGCTGCCCTTTTAAAATACCATGCTTTAGCAAGACCTGAGATTTTGATAATTTCACATCTTTTACCTCATGAACGTTCATGGAGTCCATACAGCTTGAGTGGAAAAAAAACACACAAAAAAAACACAGAGGGAAAAAAACACAAAAAACTGCTACAACCTGATTGCATGAGTGGGTGCATTTTAAACTATACTGAGATACAGTTTCACTCTCTTTCAGCTTTCTGTCATCTTCAGTAATATGCCTGTCAGCATGTATGGCACATATTAACTCGGCACTATTTACTGTTTGTATTTCCATCCACATCGTCAACAAGCCCTGTCAAACCGAAAGCAGAGGTTCTCAATTCTGATCTTTAGGGATCATTGCCCCACATGCTTTATGTAGTTTGCTTCTGCCACAAACCTAAGTGTTTTACATATATATCTTTAAATACATAATCAAATTGACAACAAACTGAAAAAAATCAAACTCCTGATGTGAAACTGTTTTTTACACTCTGAAAATGTGCTACTATAGTTTAAAAAGATTTGAGGACTGCTCTGAGCTTTTAACCCCAAAGAAACAAGTAGCAAGAAAAACTTCACCTCAGGTTTAATTAATGGGTTAAACAAATGCAAAGTTGAATGTCAATTGGTGGTTGTGGTCTTCCAGGTGAACCGTGTGAGGACCAGGGACTTGGACTGTTGTCTCACTGTGCCTCTAATTATGGAGGCCGGAGACTGCCTGGATCTGGTCATTAGCAGGAATCCACTGGCAGGCGTTTACACGGAGCTGCCCAACAACTGTGACGACCCCTCAAGCTCGCTTCTCTGCTTCGCCAACTACAGGACCAACAGCATTGCCCTGTGAACACGGGGATGAAAGTGGAACACGGCAGCGCTGGGGCCTCACACATGCAACACACGTGGTTCAGTTTGTCACATTGTAGCTCTCTGATGGACCTTTACGCTCGTGTTCTTCACACAGGAACAACCACACTCTGCCTCAGAGCATCTCTCTCTCACTCAACATTACACGACTGTTGCTTTTGGTCACTGCTGTGTTCAGATAATTTAGTTCTTTGGAGACTGAGGCTTCAGAACAGAGTCCCCTATCACTCCCTCCCTCCTACACCCCCCGCACCCTCCCTCCTCGCCAGAGGCGCAGCCACATGGAGGGTTATATAACAGAAGAGTCATTGCTTCTGACGGGGGCCAGGACGTCAACGCACATGTCTTCACTCTGCAGGATCGCATAATGTGCACACTCGCAGCTAAAGATCTAATATATTTTAATGTTCCTGTTGCCACTGGTTTTATTTTTCACAAGGAATGCATTGGTTTATGTGCATGGAAAGCACTAACATAGAGACACCAGGTGTTGGTGAGATCAAGGAACATTGCACTTATTTGAGTTATTTCAGCCATGAGTTGGCTCACTGCCTTGGTTTCTGGCCTCTGCCCAGCACTGGCTGCCCTAAAAAGCGGATGAGCCCTCGAATAGTACTGAGCACTCCCTGATACCTGCCAACGACTTTATATTTTAATGCCACAAAATCACTTGAGGTCAATCGAACCTGTTTATGACACTTGAATTATGATTATACTCTGAATCGTTCCAGAGAGATGTTTGTGTGCACAAATGATTTCTTTTAATGTCCACTTTTTTTTTCCTTCAATATTTGCTTCTGTCACATTTACAAAGATGTGGGTCATGTTAATTTTGCACATGTTCAGACACTGTTTCTGTGAAAGTAAACATGCATGTTTACTTTTGTTTTTGGGTTTTTTTTTTTAGGGGTTCAAATTCAATTTTCACAACTTTTCTGCACAATCTGCTCTTTCTAACACGAAACTCTAAGGATGCAAGCTGTATGCAAATCCTTAACATTTTCTATGTTCTTACAGGGAACTTTGTGAGAGTGCACTTTTTTAGTTTAAAAGTAGGATGTGGTAATTCATTCTTTTCGTAATAAAACGAACGCACTGATCTGAAAGATTACGTTAAGTCATGTGGTGGCTGGTGTGAATATGATGTTAGTGTCCCATTTGTAGCAGCCTCAGAGGCAAATTTATAGTTGGGTCAGCTTGTTTCAGACTTCTCATGAAATTTCATTCAATGTCAAGGCCCGTTTTAAAGGTCTTCTCTTATTATTGCAACTTTTTTGTAAACTGTAAAATGCATTACGGTGTGCAGTGTTCTTTTTTTTCTTTTTAGTAAAGGCCTGTAATGTTTCGGGATCTTTGTGCAAGCTAACCTGAATGTGTTTCTGTACTTTTAGTTTTTTAATTCCAAATCTTCTGTGAATTTGTATGTTTTGGACAAAATGACCACTAATATTTATTGGATTTTAATTTAGCAAGCAGTCCAGCTTTTTTTTATTGTAATAAAGTTGTAAAACTGTAATATAAGTGTCCAACTTTTAGAAAGTGTTCTCTGTAGCCCAATTATTCTGCAGAGCTGAAACAAATCAGTCTTTCTTCCTTTTTAGCCAAAAATGAATGTAATGATCTTTGTTCATGATTCAGTTATGTTTATCTATATGGAAACAGTTTTACAAGAAATATCCTTCAGTTGGCCAATTACAAGACAACTGTATTGGCTTTATAACAAATGTAATCCAGTTAAAACCAAATGCATAATATAGCATGACCACTGTTGGGATTCAGATGAAATTGTAATCATCCAGTCATAAGTCTGTTAATTTAATACCAGTTACCAAATCCTTATTTCACTTGTATATTTCAGCCACATATCTCAGATTAAGTAATGAATATTGAATTAAAATATATGAATATTTATATAATTAAAATATTTGAATCTAAAATGACTAGTTCATAGTTTTTACAACTGTGAATTTAGTTGTATAGGTGGTGAACTTTAAATATAAAAGCTTTAAATTTGTTCTTGTACTGGTGTTATGGGGCAAGATGAAGCATGCAGGATGACTCCAATACATTAAGATTAATGTTCACAGTAAATTTGAATGAACAGGAGTGATTCATTTGCCTAGCACCACAACTCTTCAAAGTATCTTTCAGGAGACTAAAGGGAAAAAAAAGTAAAAACAAAGACAACAAATACACTGAAGGAATTTAGGATTTAATAATCACAAAACAAATGCAAATTTCATGCAAACAGTTATGGCATAATGGAAGTGAACTAAGAAAATCTTTAACCCTCATAGTAAAACTGCTACTAGTAAACTGTTAAATGAGACAAAAAGGTTTCTGCACAGCTCAGATATTTGGGGATTTGAATCAGACCTGAAGAGTATAGAAACTAAAGACTGTCTTATCGCTTTTTCTTGTCATAGAAACACTAAGCAGGTTTATGTTGAGAACAGATGTCTAAATGCAGTGACACTGTTGTAACATGACCCATTAATCTAGTGGGACCAGTAGGACTCTGGTAGCAGCATTTGGATGAGCAGCAGCTTCTGGAAGGAATTTTTTTAAAAAATTTTTTTTATTTGCTGAAACCATTTGAGACACAATAATATAATTTAATAATAATGAAGGTGAACACACCATAAACCTTTCTGTGTCTTTTGATGGGAACCCTGTGCTCTGGTGGTGTTTTTGATATTAGTATACTGATGTACTGTCTGAGATGGATTCAGAAACGTATGCTGCTTGTTTGTTCACCCTCATTAACGCCATTCAAGTACTGATATCGAGATCTTGTTTTAAAGTAGAAAAGGGAGAAGCAAACCTCTTGCCTTTTCTGCTTTAAAACAGGGACAAGTCTGACTTACCAGCTTCTTAAAATTATGGATACACATTTTGACTGTAATTGACTATGTAATAATACTAAAAAAAATACAGTTGTGTTAGTTTGTGTATAGGAAGAAATGTTGCAATATTTGATCATCAGAACTAGGGTGAGCATGTATAGATGTTGAATAAAAGTGGTCCAAAGCTGGAGCTTTGAAGAACCCCACATGTGATCTTTGTTTGCTCAGATTTTAAACAGTCTTGGTTTATCAAGTAGAATCAGAACAAATTTAAGAGAATAATCAACAACCTCATCCCCTTTTACAGTCTGTCAATCAGAACATCATGGCCAACTATATTTCTGAACTCCAGAAATACCAACACAGAAGTTTTAGACGCTGTAGTCTGCTTGAGATGATCGATTGTATAGCTCTATAAGTAACAATGTCTACTTTTCAAACAATATGTAATACAGAGTAAAGAAAACTGCACACAAACAATCCAAGGAAAATATGTTTATTTTATTTATATAGACATGATGCAATATGCATCTTGAAGGGGATAACTTTGAGACAAAAAGAAATGCTTTGGTACATCAGAGTTTCCAAGTAGCAAAAGCAGCAAGATAATCCAGTGGCTCTTGCACACGTTTGAGGAAAACAATTTTTCTTAAGCTTTGTATCCAGTTGCACCAGCCAATCAGTCATAATTATCATGTATTTTCAATGGGCAAAGGATGCAATTTATATTTCATTGTCGCACACTGAAGAGGTGCAGTAAAGATTCTAGATAGTCTATCCTGGAGAAACACATTTCAGTAGATTCTGTGATGATGTTCAGGTGATGCACAGTGAAAAATTGTCAGAAAAAGGCATATGTGAATTTTTAACAGTTTCAATTCTAAAACACAAACACAGTTTAGCATTGCAGGCTACAGTCTAGATGTCCTGTAGAGCAAACCTGCTACTGAAATCAGCAAAATGGAGATAACTGTCAGGTATTTCAGAATAAAAGTAACATGACAAATCGACGTCTTCACAGAGCCCGCTAATGATTTTAAAAATCTGAGTATTTGAGATAGTCCTACTCCATCCTGTCATTATTTTTAGCGGGCAGAAAACTAGATGCTCTGTGTCAAAGTTAATATCAAAAAGTTAAAAGCTAAAAACATTTCCTCTTAAATAAGAGCAAATTCTACATTAAAGGTGATACGACATAAAGTGCAAAGAGAGGTTTCAATAAATGCACTGGGGCTGACTAAGAAGTCACAGAGGCAGGATACACATACTCTAAAAACGCCTCTTCACTTTTCTCTTCGCTTTTTCTTTCTCAACTCTTTTTCTCTTTCTTTTAAAAAATATTTGACTTTTTTTTTAGGCTGGATCTTTGTTTGGTCTAGCCAAGGCCTTGTTTATCATGTAACTGAAGGAGTTTATGTCCCATATTGTCTCTATTGTGATCTGAACAAATGAAGTCTGAGAGCATTGCATATAAGAAATCACAATCACGTGAATAATTTAGATATTTTCAGTCATTTTTCCTCTAATTGCCCACTTTGTTACTTGAATTCATGAGTAGTGAGTTATAGTATTTCCTGTGCCTTCTTCGAATTCCTCATCTCCTCGGAATCAGCAGAAAAGTAGTAAACATTGAACAGGTTCTATTTAAAAATACTGCTTTAACTGAGATCAGTGCGAACTACAGCAACAACATTTGTAACATCAACAATGTCAGTAGAGTAAAAAAAAAATTACAAGAGAAAAATAATTATAACAATAAAATATATCTCTTAATAGAAATCAAACCATGGTATCTCTAAAACGAATATATTGGACAATGTAAACCTACCCTTATCAAAGTTAGCAAAATATAATAACACAATAAGCACATCAATCTTATTCCTCTCACAGAGAGCGCTCACATCATTGTTTCTACAATGGTGTGGGTGGGCTTGATCAAGCCATTGTTCCCGTTCGGGTCCAGAGGCTGTGTCAGCTCGCTGCTCTTCAAATTGTACTCTTTCGGGCGAGAGCTCACGCCTGACTTTGCCGGGGCCGCCACTGCCTTGATCCTCTGGGAGAGGGAAGGAAATGAGACATTAGGGTAATGATCATCAGAAACAAGGGCTCCTTCAAGGCACAAAAAGACAGCTACTGAATTTGAGACGTCAAACGTTTTTGGAAATTAAAGACTTCTTAGTACAACACTGATCAGGGCATTTTAATTTTACCCAGACAACGATGGATATGTCTAAAAAGGTCTGTTTGAGATGAACATCTAACAACAGAATGTGACTTCAGGCCTATTAATATTTGATTGATTCTCTTCCAAAACCAAAGAGCCAGAGATGCAAAACATGTTGGTTAAAACACTTTAAAATGATATGCGTAACTATGATTGATTAACTATTGAAGCCAATCAATCAGTCTAGAACATCATATATTTTAATTTTTTATTTAGAATGTTTATTTATGTTTGTTATTTGATTAATGTTTATTTAGAATGTTTCAAAAAAAAAAAAAAGAAAACACAATCATTTGTTCCCTAAGATATGACTCAATTTTTTTTCCAGTTTGGTCACTTAATTCTGAATAGGGTGTGAAAATAGGTCTGTTTTTAGTTGGTAGTGATTCTCAACTCTTTCTTTCAGTCATCACAATATATAAAAGAAGTCTTAGTATTTTACTTATTTATTTCATTTGTTTGACTTTGCTTTTTGAACATTTTGGGGTTTGTGATTACTTTGGGATTCTGCCACTTACAGCTTTCCATATTTGACTCTCTGTTTAGCTTTGTTAGAACTTTTTTCTGTCTTGTTTCAAACTCTTTGTGTTAATTTCTCTAATTATTAGTCATTTCTCCACCTTCCTTTGTTCAGGTCATGTACCCAACTGCACTACATGCTACTAATTAGTTGAACCTGATTCTCTTGTCACTCAATCACCTTCCCAGCAGTTAAAAGCCAGTCAGTTTTGGTGCCTCTCTTTGCAAGATCCTTCCATTTCCTCTCCATGCCTTTTTTTAAAACTCTTTTGTCCATGATTCCTTGTTGCCTGACTTTTATTTTCCTTCTGTGTCTAAATTGTGTACCAGTATATTTTGGATTTGTTGTGTTGCCCATTTAACATTGTTTAAGCCTATATGAGACCAACATTTTCTTGTCTGTTTGGATTCCAGTTCAAACATTTTATACCCAGATTCTGAAATGGGCTTTCCTTCCACTAAGCTTTCTATTAGTTTTCCATTGAGTTGAGGAAACTTTTAAATTTTGGAATCTGTTCAAAACCACTACAGATGGCATGTTGCTGTTCTTTGCAGATACTGTATAGGAGTTGTTTGGAAATTATTCAAGCAGACTAATGAGTGACAGCTAATCTGACAGACTCTTGTCCTATAATATCTCTCACAAAAAAGCAAATGGTTAATATCTGTTAATATAGAGTTGCATTCTATGGATGTTAATATATCACTGTGAACAGTAATTAACAGTTTTAAATTATTGAAATCAGCTAAACTGTGGAGTGTCCAACTGATTAGCTGTTAGCCTTTCACCACCCTGGAGAATTTTCCACTTTCTACTTCTAGGTGACATCTTTCTGCATAAATTAAGAGAAATTTCAGTGCTCATAACTTCGCAAAGTATTGCTTGAAAAAAAAAAAAATATATATGTATATATATATATATATATATATATATATATATATATATATATATATATATACACAGTATATACAGTACAGACCAAAAGTTTGGACACACCTTTTAATCCAATGAGTTTCCTTTATTTTCATGACTATTGACATTGTAGATTCACACTGAAGGCATCAAAACTATGAATAACACATGTGGAAATATGTACTAAACAAAAAAGTGTAAAACAACTGAAAATACCCCTTATATTCTAGTTTCTTCAAAGTAGCAACCTTTTGCTGTGATTACTGCTTTGCACACACTCTGCATTTTCTTGATGAGCTTCAAGAGGTCGTCACCTGAAATGGTTTTCACTTCATAGGTGTGCCCTGTCAGGTTAATAAGTGGGATTTCTTGCCTTATAAATAGTCATGAAAATAAAGAAAACCCATTGAATTAGAAGGTGTGTCCAAACTTTTGGTCTGTACTGTATATATATACATATCTGTATATATCCTTTAATATGTCGTCAGAAGAAAAATATCAAGACAGCATGTGTTGAGTTCAGGACCTGCAATAAGTGGATCTTAAAATAATTAATCAATATTCTATGATTGGGGGAAGAATCTCCATGGAAAGCCTGAAGTCTGCTAGTGACCAAAATTAAACAGACCAATGCTTTTTCAGCGGCAACATCTGTAATGTTGTGAAAGGATAATGGCACATTGCTACATAGCATATAAACTGCCTGTTCAGGCTTGTTTATCGCCTGTTGACTCATGCTGACTGGCTACTTATAATGTGGGTTAAACATTTCAAAATTCACCATGGAAATTTCCAGTTAGGAATCAAAACATTGCTTTACATTCTAATTATTACTATAAAATGTGCTGGGGCCAATGTTTAGAAACTGAAAATATTTTTAAATAAACTTAATAGAAGCTACAGTGATTGTCTTATGAGAAATTTAAAATGACAAATTTTTACACTATTTCTTTAAAGTGTCGCTTAGAAACTCAATCAGCTCACCTCTATGAGAGGTCCCTCTGACTGCAAGATCTTGATGACCATCACCATTGGGATGCAGATCATAGAGGCCAAAGCCAAACACCAGCCCAGGCCAATGGCCCACTCGGGATACTCATACACCTTGTTGTAGGTCAGTGGTTTGTACTTTACAAGGGAGAAAACAAAGCAACCCTAAAAGAAAAAAAACAAAAACATGCTGCCTTAAGCAGAAGCTCTGTAGCCTGTCAACATCTGTAGATGAATCCATATGGTTCTAATAAAGTAATATTTGTCTGTCTCACCATGCAGAGGACAGGAGTGATGATGGTCCAGCTCCATTTCATCCACGGGTTTGGTCTGTAGCCAATCATGTCTTCGACTGCATCATAGAAATTATCAGCTCCTAAAAGGTGCAAAGAAAATGTAATACGCCATGAACATGCTGTATGTTTCTGCTAAATAACAAAACAGCATCTGACATTTCTGTGCATTGTTTCTGATCACAAAGTGACCTTCATATCCGCATGCAGCGATTAGCACATTTATGGACCCTTATCTCTGCTGTTTACTATAAACTGCAGCATAATTTTTCCACTAGGTCATGTTTTGAATATATAGGCTACAAACAGTCACTTGTCTCAAGCTTGTCTCAGGAGGTTATCAGTTATCTTTGCTGGGTGAACTTATAATGAAGTCACCTGGAATGAACTTACTGTTATTTACCAGTGAGCTAAATGTGCTTGGTTGTGTTTAAATTTTGTTTGGTAAAATTTTTATTTTTTTCATTTGTAAATTTTATTAAATTTGTGTATCTTTGCATAAGACTTACTATTAAATATCATCAAATATATAACTCTAAAATTAATAATTGAACCCATTTTGTTAGACAAAGCAAAAAAGGTTGATGTTATCATAATGTCCAGTAAGTGAACAAATACACCAAAACACAACAATTACTTCAAAAGCATTTAAGTTAATAAAACATAGAGCACATTGCCAGTTAGGCTGATTCTTATAACTGAGGAGCATCTGAACCATAAATTAATCAGTCATTTATTTCTTTATAACTATTTGTTTGGCTCTTTGTTTATTCAATATAAATAGTCTTTTTTGTTTGTAAAAGTAAAATTAAAGCAACTTATCTTTGAATAGTAGACATTTTAAGATGTGAATTGAAATGTGATTGGTGAAGTTGGAATTTGAGTGTTCAGCCTCAGAAGTTGGAAGCAGATAACTTTGAAAAAAAGAACCATAATCTTTCCTCCAACGTTACTGGCAATTTATTTAGTTTAGCATTTGTTTGTTTAATTTGGCATTAGAAATTCTTCATATTTAAATCCCAATGGACATTTTTGTATTTTGATATTTCATGCATTTTTTGGATATCATACAAAAGTTTTTTGTTATCATGTTCTTTGATTTATTTAATGATTTTTCTATACCTAGTGCAGAGCTTAGTGACAATGTTTGTGAAATTTTGTTTTTGTTAACAGAGAGGAAACTCTGAGGTGCTAGCTCCAGCCTCTTTATTCTCATTTCCCCAGTCCTGCAGTTAATCTTATTTATTGCAGACATGTAAAACTCCCTCAACCTTTGTTAGCCATTATGGAGCTCCTTCCGGGATTCTTATCCAACTCCTGTAAATCATTACATTAAATGATGCTGATACAGTCACTTCCACTTACCATAAACCCAGGCTACAGCAATGCATTCAAAAAATGCAACCCACAAAAGGCACACACCACTGGCTGCGTAGTAGTCAAAGAGCTGAAACACATACATGCCACCCTGGAACAGACAAAAAGCAGCTTTAATTACCTCTTTGATATATGTAATGGGGCAAAAAGTCACACAGATAAAAAGGGATGTAAAACCATATTGAGAGAGAAGGGAGGAGGTGGTGTTGAAAGTAGGACATGGGCACTTTGGCACCTAATCAATAGAGGGAGAGTTCAACAGGTGCTGGGATGTCATTGAAGCCCGTAAACCAGTAAGGGGAAAACTGCCCTCCAAATTTTTCCATTCACCCATGAAGTTTGTGAATCATCAACATAGCAGGAGGCCATATTTGGCTGCAACGATGCAGTGAATAAGCAACGATTGAGATACACATATTCTGTACATGACAAGTTACTAAAATGAGGAACCTGAAGTTCAAGTCCGATCATAAGGCTGAAATAAAGATCGTCTCATCTAGTCTGCCAGTAGAAATACAATTTACTGTAATGTTACATTTCTGTATGAATCAAAAAGTGTGCCTTTTATTTTGTCTTAATTACTTAACTACGATTTATTTATTATACACTCCTTCACTTTAAAAATCTTTACAAAATAATCTTCTCATAATAAATGTGAAATCTTTCTTGTAAAGTCTATCCAGTAAACATGTTCTATTTTACATAAAATACAACACAGTGAGTGAGGGTCATAAGTGAAAGACAATTTCATGTCTGAATGAACAGAGCAGGAACTGCTTTTATTCTGATAAGCTGAAACAAACTGATAAGTTTTTTGCGGCAACACAAGTATCTTAGCAGCGAGGGAGTAAGATGTCAGGTATAAATTAAGTTTTTGTTCTGAAATGACCCTAAGTCATTTTTTACCTTGTTCAGTGTTCTGTGTGGTCAATATTATCATGCTACAGCAAACTTAAACAGATTTTTTCAGGAAATCAATAACAGACCACAGTCTGCTTATGTCACTGAAAAATACACTGCAACTTTCCTCTACTCCTGATTACAAGAGTAAAATATTTGTGAACAAGACTCACTGCGAGTCTAAGTAAGACTTGAAAACTCAGCATGAATCTGAGTTTTGAGACCGTTCACCACAAGCTTAAGTCAAGTCTGAAGTTTTGGATTTTAGGATCACAATGCCGTTCAACTCCAAGTCTGAAACTCGGGTCACAGTCTTTGGGATGACACTTACTTTCGTTACCATTGCGAGTCCAAGGAGATAGCTTATGAGACACATCCCTGCGATGAAGATTTCTCTGCGGTAACCTTTTCTAAGAACGGATGGATAGAGATCCACGATGGATGTGATCTGTCCTTCCACTTCAACGAACTGTTGGGACAAAGACTGCTATGAGGTTTTCAGTAAACACACAGATTAGAGGAACAAAGCTGTTGTTGTTGAGCTGTAATGACAGTTTAAACAAACTCCCCCCTGCAAACATGGTTTGCTACAAGCATGTCAGCAGATAAGAACAATGGATCAGTGTCTCAGACCACTTGACTGCTGATATTTCTGCTCCAATGAGTTCCAAACTACTTATTATCTAAACAAAAATTCCCAGAGGGTCTTGATGCACAGAAAAACATTATTTCGGTGTAAAATACCAAACAAAACCTTGTTTGCAACAGTGGCATTAAAACACAATACGTAGCATTCAGAACTGCAAATCTGAATGACATCCACCCACAGACAGTCACACACAAACACACACTGGCCCCAATTCTCCTATGAAAATAGCTGCACTTGCATGAGCATTTACATGTACTCAAATTTAGAGCGTCGGTCTGATCTCGCTCTTGGCTGACCATGTGTGGGACTGACTTAGTACAGGGGTAGAATTGCACTTGGAGGCAGGAAATGTGATACAGCTTGAGAAGCCCTCGGGCATGCATTTGTGTTTTGTCAACTTGGATTATCTTGTTCTAATCAAAGCTCTGCCTTTGAATCAAATGTGGAAGATTCAGATACTTGCCTGCTTGCCATTGGGAGAAGCTTTACAAACAATATGCCTGGTGGAAAAGGTTTGTCAACTGGGCATATATATTCAGTTTTTATGCGATCACATCAGCGCATTAAAGCTGTTTTAATCCTTCCATGGTGAAGTTAAGCAGGGCAGTAAAGTGCATTTGTTGGAGGATCAGATATCTGAAACCTTAGCATGTTAGATATGAATCAGAGAAACACTGTATGCGATTTACACTTCGGTCCAGGATGAAACAAACTACAGGACCTCAGAGGGGCAGGCATTAAACTCTGGGCATCAAACCAGTTAACATCATTATCCTGCTTACTGTCTCAATGATTGTAAACACTCTGACCTGGCTATCGAGGCCCAGCAGCAGCAGCATGATGAAGAACAGGATGGCCCACAGGGTTGGCAGTGGCATCATGGACACAGCCTTAGGGTAGGCAATGAAGGCCAAGCCAGGACCTGGAAGGAGAACAGAGTGGGGACGGGGAGAAGGGGGCAAAGGACAGGATTAACACTTCTATCTGATTACAGGCTGGACTAATTAAATGATGATATTTCTCTCTGGAAATATGCATTTTCTTTGACCAAAAGCATAAAAAATATGGCCTCCTTCTAGAAGTATTATTAGTCAATAATTAAGCAAAAATTATATGCAAAATAAGACTGTGCTTGCAGGGGCTCTTCATGTTAAAGCGTCCCCGACATGTTAATGTACATTAGCAACACAAGTCAGTTTTGTGTTTTATTTCTTACATTCTGCATAATTTTCAACACTGATATTATGCAACAAGTATCTAATGCATGCTTATTTTTAACCTCTTCTCATTATCTAGCACATAAGACATTTATGACTTTCTATGCAACATTCTATGAGTCATGGTCTCTCCTTCAGGGTGACTTCACTGCTATTCAGTCTGAACATTAGTTCACCTTTATTGCATTTGACATTTGTCCTTTTCTATGCTGCATGCTGGTACTTACTGTGAGCAATGGGAATGAGAAGAATCTGATAAGGCACAACTTAAATATACCACTTCCACAGCATATTGTATTTAAACCATCAGATACAGAGTCAGCAATTGAACCTCATTTGAACAGACAAGCAAAAAGCACATATGTTTGCTTTCATCAATAATTTTGTTCATGTGCTTTGATGTGTAGATTACAGTGAAATCACAAAATTATTATATCATATCACTGGCAATATTTGGTTGAATCTCAAAGCCAGTGTACGTAAACAACATCAAGCATACTTTAGCACATTACCTTTACATCTCATGTACTGTGCCTTGCAAAAGTACGTAGACAACTTGAATTCTTCACATTTTGTCTCGTTACCATCACAAACTTCAAAGTATTTTATTGGTAATTAATGTACAAATTAAATTGGAAGGATGCATGTTTTGTCATGAAAATGTGAGAAGGGTCAATACTTTGTGGAACTTTATGTTTTGCACGTATTGAAACTGAAACTTTGTGAAATAACTCAAGATCAATCAGGTTGCAGGAAGAGCATCAGTGAGCATCAATTTGAGTGTGTACTGTGTTGATTCCACCAGATTGTATTTAGGTGTATCGCACTAAAATGTACATAATAATGATGCAGGCCGCTCTTCAAGTTTGTAAAAATTTTAAAAACCATGTATCCTTTTCCTTCCACTTCACAGTTAAGCTCTATTTTGTGTTGGTCTGTCACATAAAATACCAATAAAACATGTAAACATTCATTGTTGTAAAGCCACAAATTGTGAAAAAGTTCAAACTGTTTGGACGGTTTTGCGAGGCACTGTAGAAAATACAGGAAGACAGCAACAGATCCAGTGGCATCCACCTCAGTAGATCCAAAGCACAGTGAAAGAAATAGGTTTACGTAGCAGTGCTGCTGGTCCAAAATATCAACCTCAGGATGCAAGTTCCAATGAACAGCCATTCAGTACAGAGCCAATCTTCTTAGCAGTGTCCATTGGTCAGAAGGATATGGAGTTACTAAACTGCACAAGCAGGATTATTGTGGGACAAGCTGATGATGGCGCTCCTTATTGCAGAAGTTCATTGTGTAGCTTAAACACAGCAATTGACCAATGCGATGTTGTTTGTCCTCAGTAAACGGGGGACGAGCCATTTTATCTTTGAGCGTTTTATTCAAGGAGTGTGCAATTGCCGATACCTGTACTTTCTAGCATCATTGTGTCCGAAACTGTGACAAAACACTACGGATGACTCTCTCTTTTTCTCTCTCTTAAATTCGTCAAAGAATTTTACATTTCCAATTGTCTAATTGTTTTGCTTTCGGCAGCAGTGCCCACCATCACTGCTGCCATCACACTGGACCCTCGTACCTGACTCTGCCACATCGGCAATGTCCACCCCTTGCTCTTGTGCCATGAAGCCCAGGACGGAAAATATTGCGAAGCCAGACACAAAACTGGTACCGCTGTTGAGGCCTCCCAGCAGCAAACAGTCCCTATGTCACACATATGTCATGGAGGTTGTTAATGAACACAGGTGGAACCAAAGTTCCCATTTTCTTTTCACGCAACCGACTCTGACAGAGCGTCGCTGTCACTATTACAGTCCTGCTCCTCCCAGCAGAAACCCAGCTCACCTGTAGCAGTTGTATCTGTACTTGTTGTAGCTTCCCAGGGACGTCATGGCACCCAGGCATATGGCGTAGGAGAAAAAGATCTGGGTTCCCGCATCAATCCACACCTGATGGAACAGAAGAGATGCACGTTATTAATGCGATGGGAGAGTATAATGAAGTTCTCTTGGGTATCGAGATATGATTCCTCTAGAAGATTTTAATATAGACTTGTGTGCCACGCTCTGCTCCTAAGCAGCCAATTTGGTGATTTTAAAATGCTCTTTCATAGTATCTGTTGTCTTTTTCAGAGTAAAATTTTCTATTCAGAGAAGATCTTAATTTGTCGGTGAAAATCTTAGCCATAATAAACTTAGTCTAGTGCAATTGTCAATCTGCATCAATCATTTGTGCTTCTTGAATTGCAGTTGGAGGTCACACAAAATCATTTCAAATGGCCCATCGCACACTGGATACCTATGCCTCAGAGTCAGAATTACGATTTTAGGAGTATTCTTGTTATATTTCAAGCCAGCATAATCAACAAAATGACGATGCATCTCCTGTGTCCGGTATTTAATAGATTTATTTTTTCTGTATCTTAAAAAAAAAACAACTTTCTGATACTGTTCTCCTACAGTATAAAGTTTATCAAACCTTACACTTTTACTTTTTGCCCTCCACTTTGGTCATTTTTAAACACGCCTGGCACAAAATAGGCAGTTGTGATTAGGTACCAAGCTTACATAAAATAGCACAGATCAAAGAAAACTTGATGAGCTTTAGAAAGCCTTGGAACTACTGATAAATGTTATTTCAAAATGATCATAAGAGATTCTGGCTCCTTTAATGGACAATCCAAAGAAAATATTTTAGCACAGTACTGTTTGTTATTCTGTTACTTTCACTTCCTGCTTTTTTCCAGCTGGTTTTCTTATACTTGTTTATGACTTATCAAACATTTTTGTTCTACTAAGAATTTGCCCCTGCATTGTTTCTTTTCTATGCTGTTTTGTCAGAAAAATGGGTGCTGAAAACCTGTAACACATTATGAACATTGGTTTATTTGGACTTTGTTTGAAGTCTTTGCTTGTTTCTGTGTTTCTTTTCATAAGTTTCATAATCGCAGTGTAGTCAGCTGTGCCTATGTCTATGTCTATTGTGACTGCTGACAGCTAATTAAGTGGTGCATGTGCGCTGCTCTTGTTAATGCCGCCATGGGCACTGGCACTTCCCTGAATATTAAATTTCCGAGATCCAATCCACAAAAAAAAAGACAGAATTTCAACATAGAAAGTGGTTGCGCCCTCGCCAGCCTCTAGTTCAGATTGAATACAGCTGCTGTGCATAAAACACTGATCACTGCAGGAGTAAACTGTTTACATAATCAGCACCAACTCTACTCGGGTATGATGTCATCCAATATCAGAACTTCAAAGAGGAATCAAACGGTGCATTAAACCAAGAAATGCACCAGTAAATTGTCCAGAAATCAGAATCTTCCCTTAAATAACTCTCTTCCCTTGATTAGCTATCAGAATAATTATTTTTCATTTTTTAAATACAAAAAAACTGAAAACTTCCTGCATATTGGTTGATAAACACTGATTTACAACATGCACTGTGATGCACTTTTTGAGTTTAATAAAAATCAAATGGAGCTTAGAGTTTTGATCAATAAATATATATTTTTTTTATTTTCTATTTTTTCCTTAATTTGTCATTGTCCTTGGAAAAATAAGCTGCTGATCAAATCTGAATTGGTAGATTAGCCCTAAGAAAAGATATGCGTACCTCTGAGGACAAGTCAGAGTAGAACATGTCTGATAATTTTGTTGCAATATATTTCTATTTGTTTCCAGTTTTTCTGCTAGGATGTAAGAGGGACTGTGAAAAAAAGTGTAAAATGATGTACAAATGTAAAAAAGGTTGCATTAATATCCATCTCTGATTATAATGGGATGTGTTTGGAACCTGCCTCTGGATCCTGGAGACGAGTCAGGTCTGGGTAATGTCAAGAAAATCCGAGCTCATCCCACTTCCCCATGCTGGAGATTTTAGTTTAACAGTAATAATAAATAAAGTTATCTTTAAAATGAATCACTCAAGTGACATCAAGGCCCAACAGTAGACTTAGGTGTCAATAAAGTTAGTTTAACAGTAATAATAAATAAAGTTATCTTTAAAATGAATCACTCAAGTGATATCTAGGCCCAACAGTAGACTTAAGTGTCAATAAAATAAATCTGGTTGTGTGTGTGTTGTTTTTGTCTCATGCAAACTTTGCTTTAATTCTACTTTTTTCTATCTAATCATAAGAAATCATAGTCAGTCAGAAAGAGTCATTAAACAGGAAAAGCAGGTTTCCTGGAAAAAGAGGAAGTAAGTTCCAGCCTGCAGATTTATAAAAAATAGCTGAGACTATTCCTTATTTTAAATCATGAAAGTTTAAAGAATGAAATCTAAACATTTTTGGATAATTTGATAAGATTCAAAGTAAAATACTTATATTAATATTGGTTTACTTGTAATAATACTTACACTTATATTTGTGGGAACACTTACAAGGAAAACAAGTAACTGTAACTTTAGTAGTAAATAATTAGAATCATGTATTATTCTTTTGGTTTCTTTTCAGAAAAACATCTGTAATAACTCACATTAGGATTATAATAAGGATAATTAATAAGTTATGGTTATAAAATCATAAATGAATGATAAATCAGAGAAGCTGAAGAAAATAAATGTGATATAAGTTATGGTTATAAAATTATAAATGAATGCTAAAATCAGAGAAGCTAAAGAAAATAAAAGTGATATAAATGTGATTTTGACATTGAACTTGAAATGGTGTAAAAGGTGTAACTGCAATTAAACATCACTGATATGTTGGAGGTAGAGAGTAGGTGAAAGGTGAAAGGCAAGGAACTAACAGGAGAGCAGAGATGATCAACGCCTTATTTAGAGAGTAGGTGAAAGGTTGTGCAGGCAATGGACATAGGAGGTTGAGCAACTCTGAGACATTAGCACAGACATCAGGACATAATGTCTGTAAGACAGTGATGGATATGAAATCATCTGAGCAGTCAGCCAATGAAACAAGCCCAGCAACAGTGCTAGCCAAAGAAACCCTATAAAAGGTGAGTGCAAAAGAGGAACCTTTCGTTGGATCCTCCGGGCAGCTTCGAGCCAAGATCGAGATGGACAAAGAACTCTGCAGCTGAAGAAGAGCCGGGGCCACGGAGCCGAAGACTGTCCTGCTCATGCATGGGGACCAACCCGTCTGGCCCACAACCTGTGGCTTCAAATCGCACTTCTCTCATCGGCTGGGTTCAGACCCCAAAGACAAAGATGAAGACAAAGGCAAAGACAAAGAAGAAGAACTGGTGCCTTCCTTCCTGCCAGCACCAAGTCCTGTGTGACCTCACCATCCATGCGGAGAAGAAGCTCATCAGACCTACAGAGATTCCTGCCTTCGCTGATCAACATCTTCCTCCTGCTGCAACACCTTCTTCATCATCAGACCTGCGGAGATCCTGGCCTTCATCGATCGGCGTCTTCCTCCTGCTGCAGCACCTTCTTCGTCGTCGTGCCAGGTCTGGGGTTCGAGGCGCCAGGCTCCGTCCGTCTCTCTCAAAGGTTCCTTTTTTAGTTTTCAGTGTCAGCAGTAGGGAAAGATAGACTAGATGATTGATTTTACTTATTTGATTATTTCTGCTACTGAATTAAGCTGTACTGACCCTTGCAAAAATGCCTTACTAATAAAATATTTAGCATAAAGAAAATCTAAAAGATGTTGTGGACATTCAGTTAATGAGTCACCTTAAAGTTCTTTGATGGTTGTAAAATAGCTGTGATGTTTGATTCTGGAGAGGAAGAGGGGGAAAATGTTTTATAGGTTGCTGGTAGCCCAAATTTAAAACAACATCCTTGGGACTCGCCCGAGTCACTAAAACCTACCTGGTTCAATAACAAATGCAAGTTGTAAAATAAGAGAACGAGCGACCGTTAACAGGTGTGCTCTGTGAAACTAGTTGGCTGTAGGCTGCTCAGTCTGGCTAATTCACAGGGGGAAGAAGGGTGGGACACCTGGATGTAGGCCGTTAAAAATCAGGTGAATCGTTTCTCGAAACCAGCTTAAACAGAGTTTACTTCAGTTCTGGACAGGGTAAATCCCGGCAGATTTAGGAAACTCAAATAACCCGTTAGATGGAGAGCTGGTAGCACATCTCCCCTCTCAGAAGAGGAAGTACGAGAGTGAGAGAGTAGAGACAGAAAGGAGGGGGGGGGTGTTGCGCAACAACAAGTGGCGCCCGAACAGGGACTCGACTAACGGAGTAGGAGGGCCCTGCCAAGTCAGTAAAAACAGATGTGAGGATCTGAATAGCTCACTTGGTTTGTTAACTCTTAGGGAATAGAGTTAATGGTGACTGATAAGGCCATCAGTCACAACCCTCGCAGTAACTGTATAGCGTACAGGTGAGGGAAAGCTTCTACTGAGGATAAATGACCGGATCCAGACAGTGAAGCTAGTAGCCAACATAGTCTAGACCCATCCCTGCTTGAAGGCTAAAGAGAGGCTTTGGGGGATAGACAACTCGAACCGACAGAGAGACGGAGTGATGGATGATCACTTCGAGGAGGAAAATCTGGGGAAGAAACCGGAGGAAGCCGGCCGTCCAGATCGTTTGGAAAAGGAGGAGACCTCAACAGAACTGCATCAACTTTCTGCACAGCTACCCAGGGCACCCAGGACAGCGGATGGAAGGTTTGTTCATCAAGAGCACAGTCCCATGGGGTTCAGTCTGCATGGATGTAGCAGAGCCAATGGGGACAACAGGAAAGAGAGGTGAGAAGTACCTCTTGGTGCTGATGGACACAGTGACAACTGCTAGAAGAGCAGGTCTTCCCCTGCAGAGGAACTCCGTTCACGTCACAGAAAGCAGGGAGGCGAAGACACTTCTCCTTTTTGCTCAGAGGAGGAAAAGGGAAGTTGCAGCTCAAAGTGTCACTGAAAACAGGGCAGAGAGTTTGGATTAAAGCTCAAGATCGGCCTGCAACTACGGGGATCAAGCTGAGATTCAACGCCCAAGATTTTGTAAAGTAAGTACTGAACTTCAACACAGTACTACTGATGAAGAAAGGGGTCCATGAGGAAGCAGTGCTCAAGCCAGTTCTTAGCTACAGCGAACCAGAACATTACGAGACGATGGCCAGAGAATCAAGCACCATGCCATCCTACAGTAGACTGGCCACTATTACAGGAAGGTTGCCGTTCAAAGAACAACTTCAAGGCTTTGGACTGGGAGGGCCGTGAAGAAATTGGATTATGCTAAAGAAGAACTCCTGTCACAACCTGATGGATTAAAATGGAAAAGGATCATGATTACGGATAAAGCGTCATGATGCTTATGCTTTTTGCTTTGCTCTGCTGAACAGCCAGAATTTTTTTTTTTGAGGCCTTCTGTCTCAGCCCATCTTCCCTTCCCTAAAGAACCATCCCACATCCTGAAGAACTGACAGTTCATCCAGCGAAAGTTCCTGTAGAAGAATCAGAGCGATCCAAGTTTTCTTTGACATTCATCACCTCATGGGGGAAATCAAAACTCCAAGGAGGGGGTGTCAAGAGAAGTGGAGTTTTGATGACTACACTGAGCCCTCTGTGACAACTGAGGATGAAGAATCTGCATCTTCACATCCCAGACGAACATCTTCTCTTTCCAGGGGATGAGGACGGCGAACTGCAGGAGGGTGATGGACTCCCAGCATGTGAAAGGTCTGACCTCGTGGAGGGGGTGTCAAGAAAATCCGAGCTCATCCCACTTCCCCATGCTGGAGATTTTAGTTTAACAGTAATAATAAATAAAGTTATCTTTAAAATGAATCACTCAAGTGACATCAAGGCCCAACAGTAGACTTAGGTGTCAATAAAGTTAGTTTAACAGTAATAATAAATAAAGTTATCTTTAAAATGAATCACTCAAGTGATATCTAGGCCCAACAGTAGACTTAAGTGTCAATAAAATAAATCTGGTTGTGTGTGTGTTGTTTTTGTCTCATGCAAACTTTGCTTTAATTCTACTTTTTTCTATCTAATCATAAGAAATCATAGTCAGTCAGAAAGAGTCATTAAACAGGAAAAGCAGGTTTCCTGGAAAAAGAGGAAGTAAGTTCCAGCCTGCAGATTTATAAAAAATAGCTGAGACTATTCCTTATTTTAAATCATGAAAGTTTAAAGAATGAAATCTAAACATTTTTGGATAATTTGATAAGATTCAAAGTAAAATACTTATATTAATATTGGTTTACTTGTAATAATACTTACACTTATATTTGTGGGAACACTTACAAGGAAAACAAGTAACTGTAACTTTAGTAGTAAATAATTAGAATCATGTATTATTCTTTTGGTTTCTTTTCAGAAAAACATCTGTAATAACTCACATTAGGATTATAATAAGGATAATTAATAAGTTATGGTTATAAAATCATAAATGAATGATAAATCAGAGAAGCTGAAGAAAATAAATGTGATATAAGTTATGGTTATAAAATTATAAATGAATGCTAAAATCAGAGAAGCTAAAGAAAATAAAAGTGATATAAATGTGATTTTGACATTGAACTTGAAATGGTGTAAAAGGTGTAACTGCAATTAAACATCACTGATATGTTGGAGGTAGAGAGTAGGTGAAAGGTGAAAGGCAAGGAACTAACAGGAGAGCAGAGATGATCAACGCCTTATTTAGAGAGTAGGTGAAAGGTTGTGCAGGCAATGGACATAGGAGGTTGAGCAACTCTGAGACATTAGCACAGACATCAGGACATAATGTCTGTAAGACAGTGATGGATATGAAATCATCTGAGCAGTCAGCCAATGAAACAAGCCCAGCAACAGTGCTAGCCAAAGAAACCCTATAAAAGGTGAGTGCAAAAGAGGAACCTTTCGTTGGATCCTCCGGGCAGCTTCGAGCCAAGATCGAGATGGACAAAGAACTCTGCAGCTGAAGAAGAGCCGGGGCCACGGAGCCGAAGACTGTCCTGCTCATGCATGGGGACCAACCCGTCTGGCCCACAACCTGTGGCTTCAAATCGCACTTCTCTCATCGGCTGGGTTCAGACCCCAAAGACAAAGATGAAGACAAAGGCAAAGACAAAGAAGAAGAACTGGTGCCTTCCTTCCTGCCAGCACCAAGTCCTGTGTGACCTCACCATCCATGCGGAGAAGAAGCTCATCAGACCTACAGAGATTCCTGCCTTCGCTGATCAACATCTTCCTCCTGCTGCAACACCTTCTTCATCATCAGACCTGCGGAGATCCTGGCCTTCATCGATCGGCGTCTTCCTCCTGCTGCAGCACCTTCTTCGTCGTCGTGCCAGGTCTGGGGTTCGAGGCGCCAGGCTCCGTCCGTCTCTCTCAAAGGTTCCTTTTTTAGTTTTCAGTGTCAGCAGTAGGGAAAGATAGACTAGATGATTGATTTTACTTATTTGATTATTTCTGCTACTGAATTAAGCTGTACTGACCCTTGCAAAAATGCCTTACTAATAAAATATTTAGCATAAAGAAAATCTAAAAGATGTTGTGGACATTCAGTTAATGAGTCACCTTAAAGTTCTTTGATGGTTGTAAAATAGCTGTGATGTTTGATTCTGGAGAGGAAGAGGGGGAAAATGTTTTATAGGTTGCTGGTAGCCCAAATTTAAAACAACATCCTTGGGACTCGCCCGAGTCACTAAAACCTACCTGGTTCAATAACAAATGCAAGTTGTAAAATAAGAGAACGAGCGACCGTTAACAGGTGTGCTCTGTGAAACTAGTTGGCTGTAGGCTGCTCAGTCTGGCTAATTCACAGGGGGAAGAAGGGTGGGACACCTGGATGTAGGCCGTTAAAAATCAGGTGAATCGTTTCTCGAAACCAGCTTAAACAGAGTTTACTTCAGTTCTGGACAGGGTAAATCCCGGCAGATTTAGGAAACTCAAATAACCCGTTAGATGGAGAGCTGGTAGCACATCTCCCCTCTCAGAAGAGGAAGTACGAGAGTGAGAGAGTAGAGACAGAAAGGAGGGGGGGGGTGTTGCGCAACAACAGTAAAGATAAAACTTTATGCCCTCAGCTGCTCCAGGTAGGGTCACTCCACGCACAAGCAGGATGATTAGCATCACAAACGGGAAAGTTGCTGTGACGTACACCACCTGCACAGGACAGAGACGTTTTTTGCTGAAAAGTCTCTCCAAAAGACAGTCTGGTAAACAATTTTTAGCAAACAGGGGCATAGACCATTCAAATATCTCATTTCAAGTTCCCTGGTCCACTGTTTTACCTCTTTTTTCTTTTTTTTACCTATGCCTCTGTGCCCTGTAATTAGTTCATATGAAACTCTACACTTCCTCAACTGGTGTTTTGTTAAACAATTTTATGGCTGTGCAATCTATTAGAGGATTTAGAGGTGCAAACAGCTTTTAAGTTAATCATTTTCTTCCTTTCCGCCATAAATGTATTTCTTTCATCCAGACAATAAAAAAACTGGACAAATCAGTAACACACATCTGTTTACACTGCAGCCTGACTGATGAAGAAGTAGCTTTCAGGACCACCTAAGCTTTGGTGTCTGATTATCTGATTGATCTTGTTCCCCAGCATGTGGTCTTTTTCCTTTTTCTAAGCAACAGTGTTTTCTTGCTGGAAAGGGTACAAAAAACAAAGACCAAACAGCATCCAGGCAACACACTAACTACAGGATATGCGTCCACTTGCTTCAGCACTTACTTTCCCAGTGGACTTGACCCCTTTCCAGATACAGAAGAAGCAGATAACCCACACTGCCAGGAGACACAGGGCTAAGTCCCACTTAAGGGGCCCAATGTCCTCAATGCCGGTGGAGAGACTGAGGACGTTGCGTCTGTAGAGGAAACAAGGGTGCAGGACAGGTTAGCAGCAATGCAGGAGATGTGACACAGCAGGTGTTATTTTTAATAAACACTCAAGTATGTAGGTTAGAGTTAGAGGGATATCACGAGAAGCTAATTAAAAGTAGAGGAAAGGATTTGAAACAGGCGCATGCCCTGGCCTTCCTGTGTTGTTCAGCAGCTCTAGCATAGGAAACAACGGAGTGTAAAAGCCTTTGAAGCTGAAGCTCCTATCATATTTAGAGGTGTGAGAAAGGAAATACAAAATCATATTTCATGGTGGGAATTTAGTGTAACTTGTTGCAGCTTGTAGCTTCATTATGACAATACATGGCTGAAAACCGACAACATTGCAGAACTATGTTGTGCAAGAAATGAGCCTGGTCAAACATGTTTACGCAACAAAGATACAGAGGCAGTATTACTTCAGTTTATTCACGTGCATGTGCATGTGTGCGTGCGTGTGTGTGCCTGCGCAAGCTGGCCACTCTGTCAGTGAATACTCACTCCCAGAACTCGGTGACTGGGGAAGTAAAGTTAGTAATATTGGCCGCCAGCCAAAGGGTCTTGTTCTTGCGGATCGTGTCCTCCACACAGTGTTCTGTGTTCCACGGCTGCTTGCATTTTGCCCAAGGAAGCTCGGGCTGAAAGCACTGAAAGAGGTAGTAGAGTCCCCAGGCCAAGATCACGATGTAGTAGATGTTCAGAAGAGAGACGATCACGATAGAAGCGTAGCCGATACCTGCAGGATTTTCAAAGAAGCATTTCCTTATTAAAAAAATCTGCTGGAAAAAATGTCACAGGATAAATCTGTGTTTTAAAGCAGCTTTTTTAGTACTTTGATATTGGCATCGAAAATGTGAAAAGTGTGAAATAAATATAGATACAGTTACTTCAGGCCATATTTCAGCGAAGATAGGAAATAATAACTTTGGTCACAAACTTCCAATGAAATAAACAACTTCAGGTTTCTCACCATGAACCATTGACAGACTGTCATTTATCACGTGCTTTGTTGGCCATAAAATAAAGCAAATACTTAGAAAAAGGAGCATCATTCTCTAAGAAGGAGCTGTCCTTTCCAAGAAGTTACCTGCATGTCTTTTTTTTTAATCTAAAGCCAACTTCACAACTTCTGGAATGTTGCTGGAGAGCATTTATTTATAATGCTGATCCAAAGACTGAACACTTCTCTAAACAACGATCTGTGATATCAAGAGTTTGAACTCCAGCAGCTGGCTGTAATAGCTGACTAAAAACAGAGGTAAATGTCCTCAGCTTGAATGGATTTTCAACTGTAGAGTCCTTGGTGTATTTCTGTTATTTTTAGATGACTTTGCTTCAAACCTGAACACTGAACTCCCCAACCAACACCCCACCCTGTCTGTACTCATCCACCACTCTGGAGTATTTTTAAACTTATCTTCTCCGTCACCCCCACACCCACCTCGTCATTCCCGCATACCGATTTCAAACTGATGAATAAGTCTGTGCTTTGGCAGGTGTGCCTGCACTTGACTTTGTGTAGAGGAGCTGTGGGGAAAATCCTGGATTCCCTGTGTGCTATGAACAATAAAAACAGGAAACATCTGATTGCTTGCTTCAGTCTTTCTGCATCCGTAAGACACAGTGCTGTGAAGTTTTTTTTTTTTTGTCTTTTTATGCAATGTCTCTCATGTGGACATGACTAACTGTGTCACACCAGCTAATGGGGCGTGGTGTGCTACTGCTTCTTTACAGCTGTCCCTCAAAGTTAAAAGGGGCCCCATAAATGCAGCAAGAGGACAAACAGTGTGCACAAGGCACATGCCTGTGTGAAATTCTCACAGTGTGACATCCGTTTTAAAAATACTGCAATATACCATTTTGTGTTTGTGATCTTTGTAGTGAAACTCAAGTAAAACAATCTGACAGTGACTGCTTAATTAGTTGGGTTATCTTCTCATGTAGCTGACCTGCATTCAGCTGCTTAACAGGCAGGTTGCTGTTAGTTAGTGAATAGTCATTTTAAAACAGTGTTCCTTCAATTTTCACCCCTTGAAATCAAAGTCTTCTTTCAGCCAGCTGACTCAACAGCAGGTGGGAGAGGGGCTGCTGGATAAAATTGCCCTTTTCTGACATTAAAAGAAGTTTAAACCTTAGAAGCAATGTGAAACCATTACCTGTAAAATATTTGATTTACTTTGACACAACTAACAACCACTTCAGAAAAGGGCTGCAACAAATTATTATTTTGTTATTATTAATATTATTGTTTTTAGTAATTGATTATTCTATTCATTACTTGACAAATAATTTGATTAACAATTTCAGCTGCGTTTCAGAACATGCAGTATTTATGATTTCCCATAACTGTCTCTACTCACTGAAACTCCATTGACTTCTTGTTCTTTTGGTTATTTAAGGATTGATCAGTCTCTCTTTGTCCTTATCTAACCCGACTGTCCATCTCTCCACCTTAATTTCACAACCAGACAGAAAACAATGTCGTCTTGTGTCTGTTTAACACAAACACAAAGGATTGCTCAAGGATGCAAAGAGAAACAAGGCAAACTGAGCCCAGCACCGCAAAGAAGTGTTGCGATTCATTTTGCTCACAGTTCATTTCTAAGGTAACTATAAACAAGATGCTTCATGTTCAACGAACTGAATTTAAGCTATGCTTTGAACATTAATATGGACCAGCATGAGAAAAAGGATGAAGAACGAGCGCAAGATGAGATTATCCACATGTTATATTGTGGCCTCAAGTCAGGTAAAAGGTTGAAACTATATGGATAATGGATGTTCTGAACCAATTTTTTGAATACACGTCAGATAGCCAGCTAAAGGGACATATGCACATGACTGAGTTTTCTGTAGGTGTGGATGTGTTTGTTTGTGTATTTGGACCAACCAGTAAAGATGGGGCAGAGCTTGGCCCAGCAGGTTATCCCCCCCTCAGAGGTGTACTGACCGAGCGCCACCTCCAAGAAAAACACAGGCAGCCCACCTCCGAAAAGGAAGATGAAGTAGGGGATGAGGAATGCACCTTGGAAAAAAACAGGGGAATAATGTCAAAGTAAGCCATCTACTTCACTACTTCCGATGAAACCCTATAAAGTGCAATTTGTATCTGAACCTACCTCCACCATTTTTATAACAAAGATAAGGAAATCGCCACACGTTTCCTAATCCAACAAAGCCTCCGGCCACTGACAGGACAAAGTCGAGCTTACTGGCCCACTTCTCCCTCTGAGGAACCTTTCCTTCTGCCTCATCCTCAGGTCGGGTGCCTGGGCTCTTCCCGGGTGAAGGTTTGAGGGTGTCCTTATGGAAATCCTTTAGGCATTGGAGCTTCTCTTTTGATGCCATGCTGGGGAAAACAAAAGGAGAACATGCTAGACAAGGAGTCAATGAAAGGAGACTCAGAGGTGAGAGGGATAACAGCAGACAGGAAGCTGCATTAACCAGATAATACTGTTCCCTGAATGCCTTGCAGCATGCTGTGTGAGCACATGAGATGCAGAGCAATGCTGGTAATCTCTCTAATCTGAGAAACCAATGTATGAAGGTCATTCATTTGGAACATTGGGAAGTTTGAGAAAGAACAAAAGTGAATCAGCAGAGTATTATTTGGCCATCCCTCACAAATAACACCATCTCACAGTGAAACTGATCCAAAATATTTTCTAGAACATTATTTAAGGTATTCAAGTCATGACACTGTGAATGAGGGGGAAATTGATAAGCTTTTAGTACCTGGCCTGAACAGGAGGGGAAAATATCTCCTGCTCGCAATGACTTAGGCCAATTTTAAGCTGTAAAATATTCCTCCCACATCCCCAAAGCAGTGATTGCTTTCAGGAAGCTACTACAGCTTAAGTTCACCTTAGTGTTTACACTTTATACTGCCTTTCCAAGAAAGAAGAGCTTCGTTATTCCTGACTAGGGTGTCGGATTTCCCCACATGATCCTGACGAGGGAAAGAAACCTCAACAAGAAAAGTCAAGACTGAAAATAACCAAAGTTCTCAGCTTGGTTAAGGAGTAAAAAAGGGATGCAAAGGTTATATTCGAGGTTTCTTCAGAGAAAAACAAAGCAAGGGAGACTTCCTTCTCTTTTGTCACAAATACAGAAGTCAGCAGAGCAACACTAAGAGCTTCCTCTTAACTCAATGTTTACCACCAAATGAATGTCAACTCCGGAAACTCAGACAAAGGAGCACATTCAGAAAAGAAAAGCAAACAAGGAGATGATCCAACCATAAACTAATGATAACTTGAAACTGCATTTCTACAAATAGCACAAAAAATAATCATTCAGTCAAAAGCAATTATCCCCCTCTCATGAATGGACACTTTGACCAGAAAGCCAGCTCTCACATTCCCACTGGGATCCCTGTGCCTCCTTGGTTAATTGGCACTGCGTTGTGCTCTGTGTCCCGTCATTTTCAGGGATTTCTCCCTTTTTGTTGCGCATGACAAGTCAACTCGAACCGCTTTGCATTCTCAAACCTGCTTACATAACTGGATCAGTTCTTGCACAGACTCTGTTTCTCATCCTGTTTGCTTTCCTCCTTATCCCTTTCTCTCCATTTCCACTCGCCTGCTCACTGTGTACGCCTCCACCTGCCTGCTTGCCATTTGGAAGCTGTCAGAGAAGACTTGGTACAGGCCATCTCTGTGACTCAACTCAGATTTGATTCAGAAGCTGATTTTTTTTTTTTTTGACTGTACCAACAGAAAAACATTATAAAGACAAACTAAGCATTTAGAAAGCAGCATCAAAAATATAATTGAACTGCTTTTAATTTAGGCTATTTTTAACTTATACAAATAGGAAAATGAGCACATGCAAACTCAATAAAAATGAAAAACTTACATTTCCTTCATGGCTGCGACTATGTATAGTGATCCTCTCTCTCAGCTGTCACCATTCCTCTGTACTGAATGCCTTTATGCACACAGGGGTCACAAGAAGTGGAGCTGACAGCACAGCCCGCCCCTTGGCTAAAGACAATTAAATCCAAAGTAGAGATTGGATGCAGCCGTAGTGTGACAGTCAACCCAGGTACCAACGTAGGAGACTGTAAATTTCCACTACTCTCTACCCTCAAACATATACACACACCCATACACACAGTGCAGAGTGGTGGTGTGGAGGTTGGGTGAGTGAATGTCTCACAAACAGACACACACACACTTCTTATTCATGTTGAAGACAGAGGACATTTCAGAGGAGAAGAAGGGTCGAGCTACTCCTTTACTGTGGGTGGGCTTTGATTTATGATCTGCTGTAAAAAAAAAAAGGATGCCCTGAGAGTTTGGATCTTTCCTGCACATTCTAACAAACAGAAACAGAAACACTAAACTTTCATATTAAACCCTTCCTTTACGAGGCACAGTTATAGCAATGCCAGTTTTTTTTCTTCTTTATCCGTGCTCTTGCAACATGTGTTATCTAGGAAATATAAACAAAGACTGTATCAACTTATAACAAAACCTAATACGGTAATGTGTCCTCTCTGTTTGTCCATGGTTACTGCTCAGAGAGTTCACAATGACTGGCTACAGTTTGCTGGCATGTAGCAGTCAGTTAACAACTGAAAGATTCCTCTGCAGGCAAGGTTAAGCAGGGGGAAAAAAATCAGCAGAAATTAAAGCTTAAACACCTCTAAAACAGTATGTGCCCAAGTCATTGTGATACATTTTAGTGGAAAAGTGTTTACCGCCTTTGAGCTTTTCCGTTTTTTTCTCTTTAGTGCTTCAGATGATCAAGCAAGATTAAAATCAGAAAACACGAGTAAACACAAGATGTGGTTTTCAAATTATGATTTGACTGTTTAGCAACAACAAGAACAAAACACTTGTTTAAATTTCTTTGTGATTTAGTAGATTGTTTTAGAAAGCTCAGGAAAAGTCAATCCAGGCCTGAATGTTTTCAAACTTGCAGCAGTGAAATTCCTGTTAAGCAGAACTTGTCTTACACCATGAAATAGGATGAAGATCTTAAGATGTAACACATCATATGAGGAGCTATATGAAATCCAAGGACAGATGAAAAAAAAAATAGTCCTTGACATTTATCAATCTGGAAAGGGTTACAAGGCCATTTTTAAGGCAGTGAACCACAGCGACAGACATTATCTACAAACGAAGTAAACTTGGCACAGAACTGCTTCCACCAAGGTTTATGGGACTATTGCTTCTCCATACAGAACCAGGTTGGTTTGAATACATTTATTCCTTTAACAAATTAAATCATTTCGAAACATTAAAATTATAATTCTTCTCAAAGACTCAAGCTTCATAGGCTGGATGCTGGGGACTATTTGTTACACACCTCCAGCTGAAAAAAATCCAACAAGCCTTGAGGGGTTTACCTGCTGGGGGAGCGGATTTGGGTTACCTGCCTGTCAATCATACAATGAACACATGAGACCAAACAGGGGCCAAAGAAGTAGGTTAAGCGTCCACCACTCATCATCACATATAAGCCGGTAAATGTCTTACTTCATCAGACCTACTTCCCTAAAGTGAACAAAACAAACATTTATCTCTGTATTTATCGCTTTTGCTTGTGAAACTACATCTGGAAGCTATAAATATGTACGTATTTATAGTATGTACATAAATACATACTATTTGTGTATTTCCTCTACATCATGGTCTGAAGTCTGAACACACTCACAGCAGATATTTCAAAAGGATCAAACAAATTCAAGGACTGCTATCTTATCAGGTATAAACACAGAGAAGCCTGGTTCAAAGGCCAAACCGGCGGGGGTTTTTTGGCTTTCTTTTTTTTAGTGCCGAAAAGTTTACTTAAACTGGGCTTACTGAAAGGTTAAAACATGTTAGTTGTTCAGCGGAAGTCTGACAGAAATGAAAATAAGGGTCCAGTAAAAGTCAACACAACTGTTGATATAAGCACTAAACGCATATCCGCCTGCAGCCACAGCAATGTACAGATCCGGTTGGAATGTCACACAGCAATGGTTCAAAGATATTTTAAAACGTTAAGCAATTTTTATAGTTATTTTTCATATTTAAATTATACCTCACTGTTCATATGATGTTTCATAGTTTGCATATGAGACAGGACAAGAATCAAAGAGCACAAATATGAGGAGAAAATACATGCAATATTTATTAAAATTAGTCAAATTAAAATCATTCAGACACACAAGGTGACACATAAACTTTCATATTAATTTTGAAGTGAAGGCATCCCACACTCTTCAGATCCACAATCATGTTCTGCCTTTCTTACAATGTAAACCTGCATTGTGCATTTTAACACTGTAAACAGTGTTTTTATAAAGCGGCCAGCCAATGGCCTGGAGTTTCAGTGGTTTCACCCACAGAGAACAAAAGACCTGTCAGCACGACAACTGCCTTCTGACGTTAGGGGGAAACAGGAAAGTGACTGGGAGGTAAAAAATGCAGGTTCGAGCACACTGGGCTTGTTTGTGCAACAAATCTTGAATCTAAAGTAGCTGGGCAATGCATGAGAGTGTATTTAACTTACAACAAGTTAGAATAGCAGGTAGATCAACAAAAAACCTTACATGATGAGGAAATTTATATTAATTTCCAAAGACAAATGTGAGGTCCACTTAGCCTCTGCTTCACAAAGCTACATAACTTCAGCAAAGTATTTTATTTTATTTATTTTTTTACAAAAGGAAGTTTTTGTTACTCACCCTAAAATTTGACACAAATCCCAATTGAAACATTCAAGCATCATAAAAATGATTCAGTGTTTTATGTTGTGACATAAAACAGACATCCATCAAGCCATCAAAGTTTGTGAATCACTTTCACACGGCTCACTGGTTCATGACTACAGGTGATTTTGTGTTGTGGAAACATAACAACATGGTATTTCCTGCATATGCCACCTTGAGAGCTTCTAGGACATAGGAGACACTGAGTAATCTTTGACCTAGGATCGATGCCTGCTAAGAGTACTTTGACTTCACATTTTCTAAAACCTACTTTAAATTCAGCAACTATGTTAAATTTCTTTCTGAACTTAACAGAAACATCTATTGTATCCATTTGGGAGTGAATGTTTGCAGTAATGTCAGCAGTATTGTAGGCATAAATCGTTTCTCTCTGGGTAAGTTAACTTCTTAAATCACCTCATTACTAGTTAGTCAACCTCTGTATATTTTTTTTTCAGTGTGACACCAGACAGGTCAGGAATAAAATTGAATAAAACCTTAATAAGATTAAAAACCAATATCCTACTTCATCATGAATATTGGTGGGTTTTAACATAAACAAAGATCCAAGGACAGTGAACACTCCTGCAAAGTCGACTGCTGTTGATGCTTCAAGTCGTGTGACTAGGACAAAACTTTTCACTTGATGCAGGAAGGATCCAGGGTTACCCTTCTTCCTGAATTCTGATGTTTTGATGACCTTCTTTAATTTTGTACAATAAATTGTAAAAGAAACAGAAATATACAAGGATATTATTTACCCTTATTTCTCAACTTATTTCTCAACCAATGGTAGATTTACCAGGACCCAGGTCTTCGGTTATCAAGCAGACATATACAACATTGTGGACATTGTTCAACAGCAAGAAACTTAAAACTATTTATGTTTATTGTAACAAAAAAGTAGAGATTTACAATTTACTAAAGCTGACACCTGCCCTATAGGGGCTAAAGCACTGATTCATGTTAATGTCTTCACATAAACAAAACAATCTAAGGGATTACTTTAAGTTTATCCCCAGTTCTGTTTGTTTAAACAATATTATAAAGAGAAAATCCAAATCCAAACAGTCCACTTATAAAGAGTCCATTATGTCTGAAACCAGACAGAATGTCTCAGAGATACAAAGGCTTTGATTATTAGGCAAACATTAGAATGGAAGTTTATGAACTAAAATTAAAGAAAGTGTTAGGAGTCTACTTAGAGTCTGAGCCTATTAAAGAAGGTCTAAGTGTAACTCGCCGAATCCCATGTACTCTGAGTCACTCTGTATGTGTCTCAACAAGATTTTTACTGGAAACTTTTGACTGAGTTTCATCAACTCAATTATTCCTTTAAATGAATCTTTGTGGTGAGTAAATGATGTGTAAATGTAATTCATGTAAATCTTTTCCAAAAGTCTTGCAAATAGACATTGGTTCAATGGTATACAATTTTAGTGCACCAAAATCAGGCCAAAGTTAACATTGTACTTTTTATCCTCAGCAAATCAAGTTAAAGGATGTATCTGTAGATTTTTCAGCAGTCTACCTTTTTGTTTACATCTGAAGAGTTCGAGACCAGAGGTTGACTTGGACAGATTTAGCTAGTCTGTTCTTAGAGGTCTGTCTAAGGGCAGAACAGTCACATGGTGACTCTGTAATCCTGTCTCACATGCCGACGCCGTTGTTATCTCTTCAGAGCTGACAATGTTCAATGCCAAACATGCTGGTAAGCCTGATATCAAACCATCCACAAACACTGAAGGAGGAAAAAAGGGGTGGTTGATGAAGTAAAAATGTATCAGATCTGCATCTGATGGACACAACTTTTAAAGCATCCGGAAGATCCCGGAATGTCGTGTTTCTGTGACGTAATGTAGGTTATATTTACTAAGCTTTGTCAGAGAACCAACTGTCTTGGACAAAGCTGACTAATGCGACCACTGCTCGCTTGCTCGTCTTTGCCCTGGCTGCTAATGCTCAAGAGAGCATGTAAGGCTTAATCCCATATTACTGTGGCTATGTTAAGTGCAAGGCACTGACAGTGACACTTCCAAAGCAGAACCAAGAGGAAAGCAGAGAGATAAACAGCATACCAGCTTAATAAACATGAGCTTGAGTCATGGTTAAAGAAATCTCACAGGGTTCTGGTGCTTAAACGATGTGGCAGTAACATGATGGAACCCTCTCTTTTTAAAATACACATCCTTACGAGGTGAAAAACATACACTATAACGTTTCCATGGATGTTAATATTGAATTTAATCTTTTTTTTTTTTTTACCCCTCCAGGGGGTCTTTTGTGGGCACTAGTGTCCCTTATATGACAGTAGGCTGACAGGAAACGGGGAAGGAGAGGTGGGAAGACATGCGGCAAATAACGTCGGGTCCGGGAGTCGAACCCGCGACGGCCGCGTCGAGGACTCAAGGCCTCCAAATATGGGTTGCGCTATTCCCTACCCCACCACGGCAAGCCCGAATTTAATCTTATCAGGTAGAATTTGTGAGTTGCTGTATCATTGATATTGATTATAATTACTATTAAACTTCAACTTAAAAAATTAGGTGAAATGAAATGAAAGTAGAGTTTACAAAACAAAATATGTTCTTCTAAGTTGTGCATCACCCGAATAAAATCACAATTTTTAAACAGGATTTTTTAAAAATTATATTTATTTAAACAATAGTCATGATGCCAAGATGACATTATTTGCAGCAATTCTCTCCAAAAGTGATATTTTATATTTAATATTACTTTTTTCTTGCACAATATTCTTACATGGATTCAAATTTTTGGCACAAATAAAATACAATTTATAATTTAATTCTACATACATTAAATCATTATTATATTATATTAATGCTCCACCTATGGTTATAGAGCTTAAATAACTCTCCCACATTAACATGCTTTTCAGATTTTTAGAACTATTTTTTATTGAGAAATTAGTATTTTCTTAACTCATGGCCCCCAATAACTATTAAGAGAAACAAAAATAGTTACATTTGAAAAACTGAAAAGTAAATATCATGAAGCACCTGAAGATGAACAAAAAGAAATTGCGATCCAATATATGTGTACATACATCCACTGTACTGTTGCAACAGAGCTCATGTTATCAACTTTCTGTCTGGCCTCATGTAGTCATTTCCATCTGCTCTGGTGTCTTATGAACACTACGTGTGAGCTGCATGTAGAGGGTCACTGAGATGAACATGTTGTTGTGCAGGAGAACAGATGGTGTGAATGACACAACTCTGCATGATGTGTGCACGTCATCAGGGTACTATATGTGGTAGGGAGACTAAAATCAAGTGAGATGGAAGAAACCTATGGAAAAAAAATCAATGGAAAGAAAAACCTCTCCTAGATAGAAACTAAAATGAAAAGAGCATATAAACTTAGCAAGTAAGAAAATATGTGTTTGCTCCATAACTTCTCAAGCATGATTCCCCCCCCTTTAAACGGTACCACATTTGCAAAGTAAAAACATAGGTTGAAAAGCAGAGTTCTCAGACAATTCCAAATAATTAATTGTGCTATTAGCTCTGGTTTGGTTTTGTTTAGTGGACCGGATGATTAAAGAAACAAAGCATATTGGCAGTTTAACAACTCATTGGTTGGTACATCGTTGTGCTGCTTACTCTTCATCAAGCAGGATGCACAAGCTGATCATTCAGGTGATTAGTAAGGTTGAGGTCAGGACAACAAGCAGGTTATTTCATTGTTTCCATCACTGAATTCTGCAGGTAGCCCCTGATAAGACCTCTGTCTGCGAGGAGCAAGTGTTCACCTCTTTGGGAGTTTTTAAGTATCGAGTCATTATATTCTTTAAGAACCTCATCTTGGTGCGACTCTGTATTGACATTCCCTCCAGTAATGACAAGCCTTGTTTTTCCAGTGAGGTATTAGGGGGATTTGGAAAGTTTTCCATAGATAAAACCCACATCCTCAACTCTGCTGCATAACCCACAGTAAACACGTATTTTCCTTGCAACTGCTGCCCTATTTCAGAGGAATCAGAATTTCCAATTGTGTAAGATTTATTGCCTTGAAACATTGTTACAAAAAGAAATAATGGAACAAATGCAAACCTAAATCCTTACTTTTCGTATTAAGAATATGACTTTTTCTATCTTTAACTCTAGTACTCTTCCCTCTGAAGTTTACTGTAGTCAGTCACAGGGTTATGACTCAAAGCCAAGAGATCATTCCCCTTGTTTTCTTCTTAAGGTGATGCATTAGACGCATTACAGGAGAGATAAATACAGGCCATTGTTCTCCATGAAGAAAGGGTATTTAAAAGGAAAATTAATGCTTGGATTAACATTGTATTTCAAAACACAACGGGCCATTAAGAACACATCTTCTTTGTCTATGGTGAGAGGATACACATACCATCATTACTGTTTTAAATTGTCTGTGAAGTTAAACCTTTACACATCACTGTGTTGTGGATAATACAATTATAAAGGGCAAAAAGGAGAATTTGACTAAACGCCTGTCAGAGTACCGGTATTGGTGCTGTGCTGACTATGGGATCAGAGTCATGTTAACGGAAAGCATAGTGTCATCCGAATGAGCTGGTAAAAGAAAGAAAAAACAGACTACCCCAGAGCACGGCTCATATGTACAGCCCTGCCTTCAGCTCAGTCTCAGTTTAGCATATTAGTAATGCTATATGTTAATCAAGACAACCCAGCTAAATATTACTGCAGGGCATTTGACCTTACGTAAAGATGAGCTGATGACAAGGTTAGAGGTTAAGCTTCAAATACCAGTAAAGTCATAAGGATTATATTAATTAGGGTTGAGAGGAGTCGGCCGTTCATCCAACACTCAAATGCTCTTCATTAGGGCCACTGCTTATTCTAGAGTGAATAAGCAGTGGTAAATAACTTGTGATTCCTGAAGGTAATCACAGGATATTTCTGAAGGTAATATCCTGTGATTACCTCCAGGAATTTAACATCAAATCCATAAATCATGACAAAAACATAGTCTCATCACTACATCTTATGCTATCAGTTTTATCATTTTGGAACAATTGATGCCTGGCCTGCTACTTAGAAAACTATAGAATATGTAACTACGTATGTGTTGAAGCACCTGATTTTACAGGACAGGTGTGTATAGTTTTACCCGTAAAGTATATAATGAATATTCAGTAATTGAATATAGGTGCATTCTGGCTGCATTAAAGGTGTAGAAACATCTTGACGATGATCAGTGGAAACACCTCAATTTTAAGCTTCATGGCAAATTCTGTGAGTCATTACATAAATGTGGTTTCTTTGTTTTCTGCTTTTAATTAATTTGCAAAAACATCATTTAACTGGGTATTTGTTTGAAGAACTTAAAGGAAAGAGATTAATACAATTTGGAATAAGGCTGTGGACAAAGTGAAGTGAAGCGTTTTGAAAACTTTCCAGATGAATTGTGAGTGTATAAAATCCAGGTACACAGGCTCTGACTACAAATATCTATGAAGGAATACATTTAGATCAAGTTTGTTTTGCCACCATGTAGATTGAGAAGAATAATAATGGCACTGCAGCAAAAATGTTCAATGTGAAATTGTTCTTGGGGAAGCAGAACATAAGACCATCGTTTGCTGAGGTTTGAATGCTGTTGCACTGAAGGTGCACTAGTCCTTATGAGAGAAAATAACACCTTCTATGACATACTTTGGATGTTAATGGTTGTTAAAAATTCACACACAAAATAAACTTTAAAACATCATCCTGTTCAAATAATTTTTACATAGGATCATTACAGATCCTTAGCAGAATATGACACTTCGTTCTGTACTATTTCTGCAGCTGCTGTTCACACATGCACTTACCAGCAGGTGATATGGTGCTGAAAATGTGGTCTCACAGCTGGAAACTGGAACATCTGGGAAGAGTACAGAAAATGCTGTACATGATGTAGAAAGTGTGTGGTGAATATCCCAGGCAAAGACAGTTCAAACCAGGGTTATTGTTGATAACAATACCAGATGCACTGGAATATGTCCACATCTGCAGCAAGCAAATGCAAAACAAAACTTAGGTCAGAGAGATACCAGTATGAAGCGCAAGTTTACCTTTCTTCGCAGTGCCTTAATATAGAGAGGAAAAGACAAATAAATAAGAGAACTAAATTCAAAATGAGTAAATGCCAAAAGAAAATACCAAAAGTATTGGGTCAGCCATCAAATGGTACAATTCTGGTCTCTGTGTAAAATTACAGAGTGTGGTCAATGAATGCAAGGGCCAACCTGCACTATGCATTGTCACATCGGCTCAAGAACAGTGGGTAATTTTCTGTGAATTGTATGAAGTTTTCAACCAGTGCACAAAGCAAAGTCCAGTATGAGAGAGTTTGGTGTGGGAAAACAGGCCTGCACATTATCCTACTTTCAACTCTATAAAACATCTCTGGGATGAGTTGAACTGGAGACAGTAAGTGAGCTCCTCTTGTCCAGGATCAGTGTCTGATCTCACGAATGCATTTCTGAAAGAAAGCTCAGATATTCCTATAAACACTCCTAAGCTTTGTGGAAAGCCTTCTTAGAAGAGGTGCAGCAGTTATAGCTACGAAGGTTTAAGTGACATCGTTTTAAAGCCCATGGATTAAGAATGGGAAGTCATTCACCTTTATATGTGTGTGAATCAAACACATAATGTGCAGAACAAATGTATTACTGTTTTTTTTTTATCACTTACAGTGATAAAGGTCACAGTTCATGTCTAAAACCACTAAAATGATTCTGTCCGCAATTAGTTTTCACAACTCGCTTGGTTTCTCTCAGCCTTGTGATTTCTTTTGAAGTTGTTAAGTCTTTCAACATTGATTTAAAAACAGATTCTCCAAGGGAAACTGAACAACATCTAAAGCATAATGTCTGTTTGTCTGAAGCAGGATGCAACAGTCCAGATTTTCCCATCCAAGAGTAAAAACAAAGCGAGTGGCTTAGCAACAACTTGTAAAACATTTGGGGAGGAATCTCTGAGTGAAAACTAATTGGATTGTTTATTTCTTGTAAGCATTCAGCAGGCCAGGCTGGAAGCCAGCAGTTTTGTTTTCTAAAGGATGGCAACAGTTTTGAACTTCACCGTAATTTGTCCTAACAGCTGCTCCGCTGCACTGCTGTGATTTGAGCTCATAACACAGGGGGCTCCCTTAAGCCGATGTACAGCTTTGTTATTGCCTCCTAGAGTCTTTGGAATGAGCCTGATGGAGACTACATGGGTGCAAGAGACAAAATCTAGAGCAAATACACAGGCCAGCATCCATACAGATCTGAGCGACATGCAAAGACATGCATGCAGTGTGACTTATTTACATCCTATCCTTCATGTGCAGGGAACTTGTGAAGATTGAATGACTGTGAAACAACTCCTTTCAGACAACATTCCTATGAGTTCAGAGTCCTGGCTGGAGAAAACCCTGGTTCACAGAACATGGTGAAGTCTATAATGCAGCCACTCTACTGAGAGGAAGCCTACAAGCTTTGAAAGACTGATCTTGGAGATAAAATAAGAAATGCTGCCATCTTCAGGCTGTCTATGGAACTCTTCCCTGAAGGTTACATAAGGCAATACGGTGCATCAAATCTCTTATTATGCACAGAACTCAAAATTTTGGTTTTCTTTGAATCAGAATTACTTAAATTGTTTATGCACCACCAGACAAATCTAGTCTTAAAACTCAAATCAACCAAACAAATTTGGGACAGGCTTTCAGTGTGAATAAAGTTCAGCTTTACAAATCTTAGCACAGAAGGAACTGCTATGTGATTTTTAAATCATTAGTAGCCCAAATCTCTTATTGCTTTTTTCTATGGTGCCCATAAGAATTAACTAACTACTAAATTAGTTAATCATAATATACATTTTCTTTGTCATATTTATTTTATTTTATTTTGTAACTGGTGGTTTTAGCTCATGTGGCAAAATGTCTAGAGCAATTGTGGAAATATGATCTAAAAACTAAATTAAAAGAGCACTGTTATTTCTTATAATAAGGGTATAGGTCATTAATTAAAGTAGGGCTGTATGTAAATATTTGATCCATATGTATTATTTTGACTCTGCAAAGAAATGCAAATGCAAATAAATTGCAACTTTAGCATCTAGTTCTTGTTTTTAAAACTGATTAAGTTTATTACATAATTCTTCCCTGAAAGAACAGTAAAAATAATTAAAAGCTTAAATTTAATATGACAGTCATGCTGACAATTGTAAATAAACTTCTAACCAGCATAGTAAGATGAATGTCTAAGAGATTACTAAAAAATCTGATTTAGTCATTTATGAAGCCAAATAATACTTATGTGTGTAACGCAAGTTCTAATGCGAAAGAAAATATGAGAAAATATTGAGAAAATATATTTACAATAGGCGATAAAAGAAATTGACAGCACTGTTAACAATTTTTATTTTATTTATTTGCTACACACATAAGGCAAAATGGGTTTGCTGGAAAAATAAGCTCCATGTTCAGCTGAAGCAAAGTGCAAGAGTGGATTAGAGGGTGATATGTGTGAAGAGGGAATCCCACAGTTCAAGCAGTGAGGTAAAGGAGAGCCACAAAATACTTTCAAGTAACCACAAAACACAATTTAATAAAACCGAAGACTAACAGGATGTTATCTGAACTAGTAAAGGGAGGAAAAATATTTTTTTAATCACATTGTTCTGAAATGTGAGAATTAGAGCATTACATCCTCTCTATATAGCCTTTTTAAAGCACTAAAATACAATTTATTGAAGTTTTACATGATACACATGAAAAACGTTAAATTATATCTAGCTGCTGTAGATCATTTTAATTTCATGCATGAATAATGCAAAAGTATTCTGTTATTAATATGTCATCCTTCTTCTTCTTCACAACCAATCTCAGAGATTAATATCAGTACAAACCAGATCACTTTCCTCTTGTTTGGTATGGACTTCCTATTAAATGAGTTAAACTCCCCAACAACCATCACATATGGTATAATCTGTGCCATACGCTGTAAATAAAATAGAACCTGTAAACATAAAGATGCATATGTTTTTCTTCTCACCTCACTAAAGATTCCCTCCAAACATGATCTTAACATTTCAGCACCAGATAGAGGAATCTGATGACTCCGCTCAGCAGTCAATATTGATGCTAGAGAGCAGCTCCTCCAACGCCTCCAGCTTCTGATTGGCCTCCTCGATGGCGCTGTACGTCTGTACGTTGCTGGCGATGTGGAAGCGGATGTCGTCCACCAGAGGGACAGAGTCCGTCTCCTGTCGCTCCTCCAGTGACGCGGCGTCCTCCTTTATCATCTCGGCAAACTCGTCCTGCTCCACCAGCTGTGGACAGAGGTGGCAGGTACACAGGTGTGAATGCATCTGGAGGAGGAACTGGATGTGTCTGACCTGATCATCTAGAACTGCACCATAACGGCATCGTGGTTCTATTTTTATATTTTACTGTTTTACCTTAAGTAATTTTAGATTCATCATCATTTTATGTTTTTCTCATTTCCTGTAGTTGTGTGTTGCTAGCATAGCACGTTTGTTGATTGTAAAACTCCTGAATATTTTGGAGAATTTGTCTCTGTTCATTCCATTCAAAACAGACATGAAACTTCCTAAAGCTTTCATACCCAAAAAGGTTGAATGCAACACAACCAAAACTACAAAGGTACAAAATGGAGAGGGGGAAAAAAATGACCGTCAGCTACTTGAGACGCTAAATGAGGAGTAAAACCACAGTCAGTAACAACCAGGTTTGAAATCACAGGTAATTGAGCAATGATGAGGGTCACACACACTTACCCGCTCAATGATCTTTGCCATGAACTCTGTGCACTGATCCTCCAGCCGAGAAAGACGGAAGAGCTTGGCCGTCTTCCACATGTGCAGGACGTTGTCCTCACAGATCGCCTTGGCGAGCGTCTTCCCACAGAGACGCTTCAGCCCCGGCAGCAGGTACATGTCAGCCACGCAGAGCACATCAAACACGCTGTCCATCGTCAGCTGGACGGGGAAGAAGAACCGATCAGCGTTCAAGATGAGCGCATTAAAAAAAGTGTTGACAATCCCGCTGAATACAAAGCATCACTGTTGTTTTGAGTAAAAACTCAATAAGCTCCTAATGTTTAATTATTTATTTTGGTGGTAATTTAATAAATGATTTTTAAACTTTTTAATATTATATTAATGAACTAAAACAAATAAATATATTTCCTGAAAAATAAAATCCTATGTAGAAAATGGCATTACTACACTTAAATTTGTCTGATAACAAAATTGGGTTGATGATTTAAAACATTTAAACCAGAATAAAAGGATCGTACTTTTTCACAGCACTTTAAAAGCTTTTGACAGTGTTCACACACACCTCTGTGTCATCAGTGTAGATGTAATACATGACGTGAATAAAGACTTCATGGGAGATGTTGTGCAACGTTATCACCGGGGTACTGGGCTGCGACTGCAGCTGCTCGCCCTCACTGAAGTGGTCCTCCAGTAAGGCCTTAAAATAATCACTGCGCCCACAGAAAAAAGCCTGAAAACACACATTATTAAAATCTGACATTAACAGAATAATAATTGTAGGGTTTGGATTCATGTTTGTGGGCTTTGAAATTCCTACCTTGTGACATAAGAAATCAAAACCCTCTACTCTGAAACAGATATCAGGGTAAGTAGGGAACAGATCAACCCTGTTAAAGGGAAGTTCACCAAATCCAACCTGGGGAAGGAAAGAAGAGTATGTAGTAGCAGTTGATCTGTGTTTAGCATCCGAATTTCACTGGGTTTAGCGTCTCACTCTTAGTTCAGTGGGCAGTGCACAGTCTGCTAACTGGGCCATTTCCTCTTGGAGCTGACAGGTGCGAGGCTCAAGGCTAAGAACTTTGACACAAGTTCCAGGTTTGTTGGACACTTCAAAATGACAGGAGAAGAAAAAGAGATCATTTCAGATTATAATTCATGGTGAATCAAAACAATCAAAGCTCCAGAAGAGAAAAATAGATAAATTAGCAATATGAATTATGAACTACACAATATATTAAATAGCAGTCTTACCAAATTCATACACCTGTTTACATTTATTCTCCAGTTCTTCCATAAGGTCTGCCATCTTGCACTGCTTAGCGAGTCGCCTGCAGTCTTCCACCAGACTTATATCAATATCCATTCGTCCTGTAACATTATAAAACTAATAAAGTTCTCACTTTTTTGTTACGCATTTTTTAAATTAGTCTAATTAGAGTTAATTAGGTTGTTTTTTTTATGTATTTCAGTTTCTATTTTCTTTTTCATCAAAATATAGCATAAAAAAAATACTCACCAGTATAAAAATATTGAAGAATTGCTCCAAAGGCAGCAGGATTGATCTAAAATCAAAACAGTTTTTGTTCCAATAACATAAAATTTATTCCACTAAACTTGAATGAGACAAATTTACTTATTTAAGTAAAATTCTAAATTACCAAAGGATGTTTGAGGGTTATAAGGTTCTTTCCTTTCCATTTTGTCTCAAACATTTCGGTGAAGTACTCTGAACGTGCGCTGAGAACACATCGGTGAGCTGCAAACATTTGTCCATGAACCAGGAAGTTGACATCACTGTGCTGACCCTGCTCTAACAACCTGAAGGGAAACAGCAGGGGTATGTTTTATACTAAACTGTTTTACCTTCGCAAGCTTTAACAATATATTACTGCTTTTTTCCCAAAGTTAATACCCTAAAAAAAGAGAAAATCTTCACACTTACATGTGTAGGAAATAGTTAAAATCATTGCGCTGCATGGCACGGACGCTGACACACTTGTAATCTTTGAGCAGGCGTCGGATTGAGTCATTCAGGGAGCCATACACACATCTTTCACCATCGAAGGTGTTGGCTTCACACTTGGCCCCTGGAAGTGAATCCACATTAAAAAAAAAAAACAGAATCAAAATGTAGAATCCTTCAGCAAACATCCTTTTATTATGAAAATCTCACTTTATCCAGTGAAAATTCAATTTTACCACTAGCCAACAGGTACTGGACTAGCTCCTCATGGCCACAGAGGCACGCATAATACCTGTAGGAAAAACAGCTCTTTTTTTAGGATACTTTTATGATAATGCTTTGTAGTGAATAGCATTAGAATAACTGCAGGTCTGCAAACAATATACTTACAAAGGTGTGCTGTCCCATTTATCTCTCACATTGAGGTCCACATCCCTTTGTTCAACAAGGTACCTTAAAGAGAACCATAAGGTCTGATCTGTGAGCATATTGAGTTTACCAACAGTCCTTACCCTCCCTTTTAAGGAGGATAAGGACTCCTTTTATTTACAGGCAATAAAACAAAAGAATTTATGAAAAAAATTAATCTGAGACAAACAAAACAAAACAATAAATGCAACAAAGTAATGTTTCTTTGCAAGGACAAAAAAAAAATCTAAGTATTTTGTTTGAAATGTCTATTTTAATTTGTACCACTACTCTGAAATTCATTTCTATAAATGTAATTTCTGTATAATTATTATTATTATCATCACTATCATCATCATTATTATTACTACTACTACAGGTAATGGTCACATCGATTATTTTTTAATGATATGTGTTTTACAGTATGGACTAATTTTATCAGGAGACGGGTTCATTATTCAGTTGTAGGCCATTTTGTTTATTTTGTCTGGATTCTTTTAACATGGTCAAAAATAAAGTCTTTTCCAAACAACACTTGACAGTAAAGTAGTACTAAATCCATATTTAACACTTAATTTACCCATAAAGTAAAATTACATATTGAATAAAATGGCAATATTTTAAAATGTATTTTAATAAAAATGTCTACATAAAAAAATGCATTAACAGTGACTTAGCTGTGCACGTTGTTAGTATTTATCTGATGGGTGAAAATGTCTTTCCAGTTATTTATAAAGCACCTTAAAATAACCGGAGGTCCAGAAAGTGCTGTACATACACACTATCAAAAATCGATACGTTACACACAGTTGAAATAGACAAATTAAGATAGTTAAATTAGAGTAGAACGTGCAAAATGCTTCAGCAAATAAATGTTTTAAGACAAAAACCGAAAATGTATCTTATAGAAAAAGGCCTGATGCTATATATCGCTGGAAAATACAGCAATAGCAATATTAAAGACTTTAATGTTAAATATTGCACACACAAACTCTGACCTACAAACGTTAGCCTGACAAGCTGGGTCATCGGCGCTAATGTTAGCAATCTTCCGCTTCTGCTTCTGAGCAAAACATCGTTTAACAGCAGTTAACGGGACAGGACAGGGCTAATTATTATTTTCGTTTGCTTTATCGCACATCTATGCCAGGTGTCAGCCTGATGAAGCAGATGCTTGTGAAACAGTGTTTCTGCAAACCAAAACGACGTTAACAGAGCCGCTGGTTACCTGACTCTACAAATGTCGCCCTTTCTGCAACTACTAAACAAGTCGTACACATCCATGGCCGCCTCGGAGTTCTCGGTCCTCTGAAATGCATTGAGACGGCCTGTCTGCCGGACAGGTGGGTGATGGTTTGGTGTGGCTGCAGGTGGAGCTCGACGGACGAACAGAAAGTTGACTGTCTCACACCTTGTTGACAAATCGCCGCTGCAGCCTCTTCGAAGCCTCTGTGTTTTCGTTAAAGGGGCCGGTGTTATGCCCAAAAATGCATGCCTGCCGAGAATTGCATCCCCTGTCGCGGGAGCGCGCATCTTTCTAAACACTCGCATTTTAATGAGGAAACGGACCGAAGACGAAACTTTTAAAGATATTCGTAACAATATCACGTTTCTTAAACATGTCAGCCTTAAAACGATGGGTTTTATATCGCAGATTAATTGAAATAAATACGGTTTTTACACATTTATTGAGACAAATGAGTCGAACGTTTTTCAGTCCGTGTCTGAAGAAAATGCTCTGCGCATTTGGTTTGAAATTTCCCGATTTTTCTTTTAACATCATATTAGCTTAAAGTATTACAAAACAGAGGCCCATTATGTAGAACATTTTGTATCATGCTTAACTGTCTAGCATATTAATGTAGAGGGGATGCATTTTAATGACTGAGCCTGCCAATATTTGTATCCCCTGTCTATTGTTGATATGAAACGTAAAGCAGTTGCACAGAGAATAAGTGTCATTACGTAGAAAAGGTGAAGTCCCTCTTAACTCTTCATTTTTTCAAGTTAGCAGAGGGATGCATTTTCTGGCATAGCAAATTATTACCTTGCCAATATGTGTAGGCCTTATATATTTTCCACAAATATAATTCTACTGATACAAAATGTATACCAGCAGTTCATAAAACAAGTGTGATTGTATAGAAAAAGTAATTTCACTCTTGACTCTTTATTTCTCCATGTAAGCAGGGGATGCATGTACAGCAAAGCCTATTATTAGCCTGCCAAAATATGCATGGCCTCTCCATGTTCTTCAAATATTATCCTATCGATATAAAACCCATACCAGTAATTCATAGAACATCTCTGATTATGTAGAAAAGGTGAAATCCCTCTTTAATTCTTTATTTATCCAAGTTAGGAGGGGATGCATTTTTTGGCAATATGGATGTCGAGCCTGCCAAAATATGCATGCCCTATCTATTTTTCTCAAATTTTATCCTATTGCTATGAAACTTATACCAGCAGTTCATACAACTACTCTGATTATGTAGAAAAAGTTATTTCACTCTAAACTCTTTATTTATCCAAGTTAGCAGGGGATGCATTTTTTGGCAATATGGATGTCGAGCCTGCCAAAATATGCATGCCCTATCTATTTTTCTCAAATATAATCCTATTGATATGAAACTTATACCAGTAGCTCATAGAACATGTGTGATTATGTAGAAAAAGTTATTCCACTTTTAACACTTTATTTCTCCATTTTAGAAGGGGATGCATTTTACAGCAAAGCCTATTATTAGCCTGCCAAAATATGCATGCCCTACCTATTTTCCTCAAATGTTATCCTACTGATATGAAACTTATACCAGTAGCTCATAGAACATGTGTGATTATGTAGAAAAAGTTATTCCACTTTTAACACTTTATTTCTCCATTTTAGAAGGGGATGCATTTTACAGCAAAGCCTATTATTAGCCTGCCAAAATATGCATGCCCTACCTATTTTCCTCAAATGTTATCCTATTGCTATGAAATTCATACCAGCTGTTCATACAACTACTCTGATTATGTAGAAAAAGTTATTTCACTCTAAACTCTTTATTTATCCAAGTTAGCAGGGGATGCATTTTTTGGCAATATGGATGTCGAGCCTGCCAAAATATGCATGCCCTACCTATTTTCCTCAAATGTTATCCTATTGCTATAAAATTCATACCAGCTGTTCATACAACTACTCTGATTATGTAGAAAAAGTTATTTCACTCTAAACTCTTTATTTATCCAAGTTAGCAGGGATGCATTTTTTGGCAATATGGATGTCGAGCCTGCCAAAATATGCATGCCCTACCTATTTTCCTCAAATGTTATCCTATTGCTATAAAATTCATACCAGCTGTTCATACAACTACTCTGATTATGTAGAAAAAGTTATTTCACTCTAAACTCTTTATTTATCCAAGTTAGCAGGGATGCATTTTTTGGCAATATGGATGTCGAGCCTGCCAAAATATGCATGCCCTACCTATTTTCCTCAAATTTTATCCTATTGATTTAAAACTTATATCAGCAGTTCATAGAACAAGTGTGATTTTGTAGAAAAAGCTATTTCACTCTAAACTCTTTATTTCTCCATTTTAGCAGGGGATGCATTTTACGGCAAAGCCTATTATTAGCCTGCCAAAATATGCATGCCCCCTCTATTTTTCTCAAATATAATCCTATTGATATGAAACTTATACCAGTAGTTCATAGAACAAGTGTGATTATGTAGAAAAAGCTATTTCACTCTAAACTCTTTATTTATCCAAGTTAGCAGGGGATGCATTTTTTGGCAGAGCCTATTATTAGCCTGCCAAAATATGCATGCCCCCTCTATTTTTCTCAAATATTATCCTACTGATATGAAACGTATACCAGTAGGTCATAGAACATGTGTGATTATGTAGAAAAAGCTATTTCACTCTAAACTCTTTATTTCTCCATTTTAGCAGGGGATGCATTTTACGGCAGAGCCTATTATTAGCCTGCCAAAATATGCATGTCCCCTCTATTTTTCCTCAAATGTTATCCTATTGATATGAAACTCATACCAGTAGCTAAGAGGATAAGTGTAATTATGTAGAAAAGGTAAAATCCCTCTTGACTCTTTATTTTTTCAAGCTAGGAGGGGGATGCATTTCTTGGCAATATCGAATTTGAGCCTGCCGATATTTGCATGCCATACCTATTTTCCCCAAATATCATCCTATTGATATAAAACTCATACCAGCAGTTAAGGGAACAAATGTGATTATGTAGAAAATGTTATTTCTTTATTATCGCTATTGCAAGGATACTGAAGGAAATAAATCTGACAATGCATCTTTGCTAAATGTAAAGCATGCACAAACCATTCTTATTTTGGTTTAACATAAAAATTAAATCACTTTGTTTTCATTAATTTCAACAAAAGAATATTCATAACAAAAATCTTTGGAAAACCAATTAAGTCAACAAAAATTATGTCACATGTTTAAACTGAAAATCCACTGAACTGCAGTCATTAAAGATTTAGATTGGTACAAACATAAAATCTATAAACACATTGCACAGCAGTAGTCTGTTTCGGTTTGTGGGACCTTAATGCAGCCTTGGTGGTACCACCAGTTGCATCTGTCACATGTGATCTGTAAATAAATAATACAAAATGGTCAAATAACAACATAAAGAATGTTTTCTTTTAGCTCCTTATCTGTTTACTGAAGGTGATTTTGGGTTTTGTCAACATAAAGCTTCTTCTTAATTATCAATATATGATTGGTAGAACTTTATTTGAGGAGATGACAGCATGTTCCTGACATGTATGGAGATAAAAAAATTCTAGGACCACAAGCAACTGTGTTTAATGTTTTACGACTGTACTTAAAAAAAAAAAAAACTTAAGCTACTTCCCACTTACCTGCCTTGGGTGTTTATTTATTTTATTATGATTTATTTTTGTATATCTACATACTTTGCAACTATTTTAAGGATGGTATATGGTTTGCTTGAATTGATTTTTCACTGCATTACATTGTTGTCTTACCCACATGTGATCTTCTGTGTCCTCACTGTCACAGTGTCTGCAGAGTCTGTAGAGTCTCCACTGACTCTACAGAAAAACAAACCGCATCTTTAAATCAATGTTATAAAACAATCTTAATGGTATTTTTTGCGTTTTTTTTTTCTTTTAAATAATTCCATTTGTTAGTGTTCTTTTGAAAGTGGAACAATAATCCTCTGTGTAGATCTCAGTTGTCTAATCATCCCTTTTTGATAATGTCTGGTCTCATAAACAAATACAAGTAATAGAAACTGTACATCATATTGGCATATTGTCTGTCTATTTATGAATTGAAACACACATGTATTTAAGGTATTTCTGGGATTTATGGTAAAAGAAAGCATCACTTAGTGTTTACTTTTTTATAATTTTCTCCAACTTAAGCCACTGAAGGTATAAAAATGGCATTCAGAAAATTTTAATATGTCTACATATATATGTGTGTACATCTTGTGAAATTTGTCATTTTGTAAATGTTAATTTTATGAAAACACAGTAATGAATATAATGGTTCACATAATACATCTCATTCCAGTTTTGTACTTTCACAAACTGCAAGTCCTTTTTGTTTATTAAGTTACATTAAAGCTACTCAAGAAAAGTGTACGTAATTGTATCCTAGAACAATTTTAAGTTTGTTGATTATGTTTTTTGCCTCAACAGTTATTGGGCTGTGTTATGTGTAATTTATTTATTAGAGATCAAGGCCAGGTGTATTGAAATGTTCTTCACTAATTGAATTTGACATAAACACTGACCTGATTGTACTTCACACATCTGCAAAGTTCAATATTTTAATATTTCTAATTAGATAAAATAGCTGACCTAACACAATTTTTTTGTGCGTGCATGATTTTACACACAACATAGTATCCCACCCACATAGGAACTGAATAAAAAACATGTCAAAAGACACCTGATTCTGAGAGAAGTGTGGAAGAAATGTTGAGTCGCATGGTATTAACAGCTTCTGCTGTTGATGGAAAGTTCTGGTCCTTGTTTTCCAGTATGCACTCTGCAAACCGTAAAGGCAAATATATTTTTTTGAAAAAAGAAAGAAGAGTAACAGCGGACTCATTACAAAGACAAAATATTTGTCAAAGTATTAGATTGTCATATAGAGGTCATGACATTTATGAATAATTAGACATTTTTGCTATACTTATTTCAGACTCTTTCCATTGTCATTAAAATAAATCAACCATGTAATAAAGCAATATAATTCATAAACTACATTATATTTCAGGCAGAAATGCACAGTTTAAGTTGTTAAGCCAAAGCTGTTCATCATCTTAAAAGTTCTACTCCTACAAAATAGCATTAGATTAATGGCAATGTGATTATTAGAAAACCACTTTCATATTAATCTTTTTTTCACAACATCAAAAACGTAAACAAGCATGTATACCAATATATTGATATATAATTCTATCTATCTTCAGACATAGATAGATATACATGTATGTGGAAAGAGACAGAACAGTACACATAAAGGTTATATAAATTGATTTGTAAACAGGCAATGTTCTACATTACATAAGAAATATAAGTAATCATAGTCAAGTATATACAGTACAGACCAAAAGTTTGGACACACAGTTGTGTCCAAACTTTTGGTCTGTACTGTATATATATATATATATATATATATATATATATATATATATATATATATATATATATATATATATATATATATATATATATATATATATATATATACTGTATATAAAAACATAAAACCACAGCTGCCCAAATCACGGCAGAATTAAATGTGCACCTCAACTCCCCTGTTTCCACCAAAACTGTCCGTCGGGAGCACCACAGGGTCAATATACACGGCCGGGCTGCTATAGCCAAACCTTTGGTCACTCGTGCCAATGCCAAACGTCGGTTTCAATGGTGCGAGAAACGCAAATTTTGGGCTGTGGACAATATGAAACATGTATTGTTCTCTGATGAGTCCACCTTTACTGTTTTCCCCACATCCGGGAGAGTTACAGTGTGGAGAAGCCCCAAAGAAGAGTACCACCCAGACTGTTGCATGCCCAGAGTGAAGCATGGGGGTGGCTCAGTGATGGTTTGGGCTGCCATATCATGGCATTCCCTTGGCTCCATACTTGTGCTAGATGGGCGCGTCACTGCCAAGGACTACCGAACCATTCTGGAGGACCATGTGCATCCATGTATATATACATATATATATATATATATTTAAACAGCACTTACTTTAAGGGCAAACACACCACATGAAACCACACCTTCCTGGATGGCATGTTATACTGTTTCACATTTCCACATTGACACTTTCATCCCTTTGCTTCTCATAAATGTCCTTGTTGAGAGGATAAAATGTTAAATTAACATTCTAGTTATCCAATTATGACATTTTTTATTATAATAAACAATAATTGTTCTTGTTTTTCTCACCTTGTTACTTCCAAGCACCTCTTCACATCTTTTTGGGACTCTCCAAGTGAGTTAAGGAAACCTTTTGTTATGAATATTCTTTTGTTGAAATTAATGAAAACAAAGTGATTTAATTTTTATGTTAAACCAAAATAAGAATGGTTTGTGCATGCTTTACATTTAGCAAAGATGCATTGTCAGATTTATTTCCTTCAGTATCCTTGCAATAGCGATAATAAAGAAATAACATTTTCTACATAATCACATTTGTTCCCTTAACTGCTGGTATGAGTTTTATATCAATAGGATGATATTTGGGGAAAATAGGTATGGCATGCAAATATCGGCAGGCTCAAATTCGATATTGCCAAGAAATGCATCCCCCTCCTAGCTTGAAAAAATAAAGAGTCAAGAGGGATTTTACCTTTTCTACATAATTACACTTATCCTCTTAGCTACTGGTATGAGTTTCATATCAATAGGATAACATTTGAGGAAAAATAGAGGGGACATGCATATTTTGGCAGGCTAATAATAGGCTCTGCCGTAAAATGCATCCCCTGCTAAAATGGAGAAATAAAGAGTTTAGAGTGAAATAGCTTTTTCTACATAATCACACATGTTCTATGACCTACTGGTATACGTTTCATATCAATAGGATTATATTTGAGAAAAATAGAGGGGGCATGCATATTTTGGCAGGCTAATAATAGGCTCTGCCGTAAAATGCATCCCCTGCTAAAATAGAGAAATAAAGAGTTAAGAGTGGAATAACTTTTTCTACATAATCACACTTGTTCTATGAACTGCTGGTATAAGTTTCATATCAATAGGATTATATTTGAGAAAAATAGAGGGGGCATGCATATTTTGGCAGGCTAATAATAGGCTCTGCCGTAAAATGCATCCCCTTCTAAAATGGAGAAATAAAGAGTTAAGAGTGGAATAACTTTTTCTACATAATCACACTTGTTCTATGAACTGCTGGTATAAGTTTCATATCAATAGGATTATATTTGAGAAAAATAGAGGGGGCATGCATATTTTGGCAGGCTAATAATAGGCTCTGCCGTAAAATGCATCCCCTGCTAAAATGGAGAAATAAAGAGTTTACAGTGAAATAACTTTTTCTACAAAATCACACTTGTTCTATGAACTGCTGATATAAGTTTTAAATCAATAGGATAAAATTTGAGGAAAATAGGTAGGGCATGCATATTTTGGCAGGCTCGACATCCATATTGCCAAAAAATGCATCCCCTGCTAACTTGGATAAATAAAGAGTTTAGAGTGAAATAACTTTTTCTACATAATCAGAGTAGTTGTATGAACAGCTGGTATGAATTTCATAGCAATAGGATAACATTTGAGGAAAATAGGTAGGGCATGCATATTTTGGCAGGCTCGACATCCATATTGCCAAAAAATGCATCCCCTGCTAACTTGGATAAATAAAGAGTTTAGAGTGAAATAACTTTTTCTACATAATCAGAGTAGTTGTATGAACAGCTGGTATGAATTTCATAGCAATAGGATAACATTTGAGGAAAATAGGTAGGGCATGCATATTTTGGCAGGCTCGACATCCATATTGCCAAAAAATGCATCCCCTGCTAACTTGGATAAATAAAGAGTTTAGAGTGAAATAACTTTTTCTACATAATCAGAGTAGTTGTATGAACAGCTGGTATGAATTTCATAGCAATAGGATAACATTTGAGGAAAATAGGTAGGGCATGCATATTTTGGCAGGCTCGACATCCATATTGCCAAAAAATGCATCCCCTGCTAACTTGGATAAATAAAGAGTTTAGAGTGAAATAACTTTTTCTACATAATCAGAGTAGTTGTATGAACAGCTGGTATGAATTTCATAGCAATAGGATAACATTTGAGGAAAATAGGTAGGGCATGCATATTTTGGCAGGCTCGACATCCATATTGCCAAAAAATGCATCCCCTGCTAACTTGGATAAATAAAGAGTTTAGAGTGAAATAACTTTTTCTACATAATCAGAGTAGTTGTATGAACAGCTGGTATGAATTTCATAGCAATAGGATAACATTTGAGGAAAATAGGTAGGGCATGCATATTTTGGCAGGCTCGACATCCATATTGCCAAAAAATGCATCCCCTGCTAACTTGGATAAATAAAGAGTTTAGAGTGAAATAACTTTTTCTACATAATCAGAGTAGTTGTATGAACAGCTGGTATGAATTTCATAGCAATAGGATAACATTTGAGGAAAATAGGTAGGGCATGCATATTTTGGCAGGCTCGACATCCATATTGCCAAAAAATGCATCCCTGCTAACTTGGATAAATAAAGAGTTTAGAGTGAAATAACTTTTTCTACATAATCAGAGTAGTTGTATGAACAGCTGGTATGAATTTCATAGCAATAGGATAACATTTGAGGAAAATAGGTAGGGCATGCATATTTTGGCAGGCTCGACATCCATATTGCCAAAAAATGCATCCCCTGCTAACTTGGATAAATAAAGAGTTTAGAGTGAAATAACTTTTTCTACATAATCAGAGTAGTTGTATGAACAGCTGGTATGAATTTCATAGCAATAGGATAACATTTGAGGAAAATAGGTAGGGCATGCATATTTTGGCAGGCTCGACATCCATATTGCCAAAAAATGCATCCCCTGCTAACTTGGATAAATAAAGAGTTTAGAGTGAAATAACTTTTTCTACATAATCAGAGTAGTTGTATGAACAGCTGGTATGAATTTCATAGCAATAGGATAACATTTGAGGAAAATAGGTAGGGCATGCATATTTTGGCAGGCTCGACATCCATATTGCCAAAAAATGCATCCCCTGCTAACTTGGATAAATAAAGAGTTTAGAGTGAAATAACTTTTTCTACATAATCAGAGTAGTTGTATGAACAGCTGGTATGAATTTCATAGCAATAGGATAACATTTGAGGAAAATAGGTAGGGCATGCATATTTTGGCAGGCTCGACATCCATATTGCCAAAAAATGCATCCCCTGCTAACTTGGATAAATAAAGAGTTTAGAGTGAAATAACTTTTTCTACATAATCAGAGTAGTTGTATGAACAGCTGGTATGAATTTCATAGCAATAGGATAACATTTGAGGAAAATAGGTAGGGCATGCATATTTTGGCAGGCTAATAATAGGCTTTGCTGTAAAATGCATCCCCTTCTAAAATGGAGAAATAAAGTGTTAAAAGTGGAATAACTTTTTCTACATAATCACACATGTTCTATGAGCTACTGGTATAAGTTTCATATCAATAGGATTATATTTGAGAAAAATAGATAGGGCATGCATATTTTGGCAGGCTCGACATCCATATTGCCAAAAAATGCATCCCCTGCTAACTTGGATAAATAAAGAGTTTATAGTGAAATAACTTTTTCTACATAATCAGAGTAGTTGTATGAACTGCTGGTATAAGTTTCATAGCAATAGGATAAAATTTGAGAAAAATAGATAGGGCATGCATATTTTGGCAGGCTCGACATCCATATTGCCAAAAAATGCATCCCCTGCTAACTTGGATAAATAAAGAATTAAAGAGGGATTTCACCTTTTCTACATAATCAGAGATGTTCTATGAATTACTGGTATGGGTTTTATATCGATAGGATAATATTTGAAGAACATGGAGAGGCCATGCATATTTTGGCAGGCTAATAATAGGCTTTGCTGTACATGCATCCCCTGCTTACATGGAGAAATAAAGAGTCAAGAGTGAAATTACTTTTTCTATACAATCACACTTGTTTTATGAACTGCTGGTATACATTTTGTATCAGTAGAATTATATTTGTGGAAAATATATAAGGCCTACATATATTGGCAAGGTAATAATTTGCTATGCCAGAAAATGCATCCCTCTGCTAACTTGAAAAAATAAAGAGTTAAGAGGGACTTCACCTTTTCTACGTAATGACACTTATTCTCTGTGCAACTGCTTTACGTTTCATATCAACAATAGACAGGGGATACAAATATTGGCAGGCTCAGTCATTAAAATGCATCCCCTCTACATTAATATGCTAGACAGTTAAGCATGATATAAAATGTTCTACATAATGGGCCTCTGTTTTGTAATACTTTAAGCTAATATGATGTTAAAAGAAAAATCGGGAAATTTCAAACCAAATGCGGAGAGCATTTTCTTCAGACACGGACTGAAAAACGTTCGACTCATTTGTCTCAATAAATGTGTAAAAACCGTATTTATTTCAATTAATCTGCGATATAAAACCCATCGTTTTAAGGCTGACATGTTTAAGAAACGTGATATTGTTACGAATATCTTTAAAAGTTTCGTCTTCGGTCATATTTCAGTCCGTTTCCTCATTAAAATGCGAGAGTTTAGAAAGATGCGCGCTCCCGCGACAGGGGATGCAATTCTCGGCAGGCATGCATTTTTGGGCATAACACCGGTCACGTGACTACCAAGGTTACTTCAGTTGACTTACGGAAATGTCATAACCCGAGAAGCCGAGACAAGAACACGTGTGAGATATGTTGTTAATTCTACGGTAATGTTACAAATAATTTCGAAATTTTTGTATCTTTTTATTTAGATACTAAAAGAATATTTTTTACAAGAGTTAATTTAACAGACCGAGTTTTTTTTCTCTATAATTTGGGAATAATCGAGCTAACTTGTGTAACTTGAATGCAGCACATGTCAATGCGTTCAATCGTCCTCAAAACAAGATTTTAAAACACAATTGTACAAAGACAAAAAGATATAGGTATAAAATATTGGCTATTTATTGTTTAAATATATTTTCCGTTTTTATCTTTATTTTTCTTGCTGTTTTGTGAACAATTACAACTGAACGTGATCAGAACATTATGCTCAGCATTTTGCTTGGTGACTTACAGCAAAAGTGTTAACTTCAGCATGTTTCATGTGCTCAATATAGATGTCCCAGCAAACAAATAAATTATTTATATGTTTTACTTACAGTAAAGGAGCATGTTTAAAATAATTCATGGACATTGGAAAGTTTGAATGTGTGGGAAAGTTTAAGGTTTTAAAATAATCAAATTAGTCCACACTGTAGCTTTTAATTTAAATAAGGCAAAAGTATTTCCTTTAATAAATACTTTTGCTTTAGGGGATATTTTTTGCTACATACTATATACATGGATGGATGGACGGATGGATCGATGGATGAATGGATGGATACTACATAATAAATAAAACAGTGGTATTTGAAATCTACTAGTCACTTCATTCATTCAACTGAGGCAAGTTTCTTTTTCAAATAGGAGATCTGAAGCTGAAACTTTTCTCGCTGCAGCAGCAGGATTTCTGTCTGCAAGCTCATCACTTCATCCTTCAAACTCCCTGAGAACAAAAATACAGGGAAATTCATTTTAAAACATCTGCGACTAGAAAATTGTGTTTTTAATTTTCCCTTTTAAGTTCAAATGCATTTACTATTTTTTATTGGCTTTTATTATCATTTATACTAATAAGTCAAAGTTACCAACTGTATAATCAGTTTTATTTATTTTAACTTCTGGGTTAGTCATGATCAGAAAATATGAAAAATGTGATCAGTACAGAGACAGTGAAGTTCTGCCAGATCTGACTGAACACAAAGGCATGCTGTAGCACTACAAAGAAATAGAAGCCTGTTAGGCAGTTCATTTAGTCCGTGGAAAGGCTGCGTGGAAGGACTGGCAGTCTTCCAGGAATGTAAAAAAAAACACATCACATTTCTAATTCGTTTTCTTTTTTCATTTCTATGTAATAACCTGCGGCAGCAACTTGATTGACAACTACACCATTTTCACAACAAGCTGAATCAATCAGCAGACATAAGAGCCTGGTATGAAAGGTCCCATTTCAGCACAGAAAACATACAGAGCAGAAATAAACAATATGCAGATTTTTACTGCAGTGCAAAAAATTACAAGTTTTTTGACAGACGAACAATAGTTCTTATTATGAGCAATGTCCTGTTCTGCTCAACTTTTATTTTCTTGACAACATTTTGCACCCAAAATAATCTGTTCCTTTTATGAAAGGTTTTCAAACAAGACAAGGTCTGAGCTTTGAATAGGTCATTCCCTAAGACTTTCAATTTTTTGATAAATCATGTTTCTTTGACTGAAATCATTCAAACATGGACCTAATCGAAACTATTTTTTTATCTTCCAATACTCTGCTTCATTGAGGGTGTCTTCTTCAAGAAGTTCAACCTGTAGCTTTGAGTTTATAGCACATAATGTGTTTTTATTGCCCTCTCATTTTTTCTGTAGTCTTTAAGTTAAGTAAGGCAAAAGGATTTCCTTTAATAAATACTTTTGGTTTACAATGATCCATGTCAATCCTCAAATTCATTAATGCAACAGCAACTTTTAACTGAACACATCACAAATATAAACATTTTCCAAGGTAAGAGACGCTCCCAAATTCCATGCATATTTGAACTCCAGCCTCACCCTCAAGCACAACTGCAGAAGTTCAGAGGAAGCAATTATTAAGTAAATATTCATTTAACTTCCTTTTAACACTTTGCAGATGGAATAAATTACAATTGAATTATTACCTGTTGCAGCTCTGCTAACTGATGCTGTAGCGATTCCACATCTTGCCAGCCAGAAAGGAGATGCACTGATTAATTAGTCCTCAACCGGATAATGATCGCTGACTTTGAGCTCCTATTGGAGCATGTTTGCATTAAGTCAGGGAAATATTTAAAAGGAAAAGTCTTAAGCTTAGCATGACATCTCACCATTTTATTTGTCAGGTTAAACTCTTTCTGGAAATTGAAGGCCTTGGCAGAGTTTGGCACGATGGTTGCCAGCAGGTCATCTCCATACACAACAATCCTGCATAAGAAACAAGGTTTCTTATTTAAACTTGTGGTTTTTAGCTTGTGAACTAAAGGCACAATGTCTGTCATAAGCTCTCTAAAAATAAACCTTGCCTGTCGTAGGTGTGATTATTTGTTGTCGCTGAAGTTGTATCCACATCATCACCAATTAGCCAGTGGACATTTCTATCACTGCGTATTCGAATGTTTTGCATTTGTTTGTCGGTGACAGAGGCACCATCTGCTCTGAAGTCTCCCAGGATCATTACATTCTAGAAAGAAAGGGAAATAAAAGCAAATTAAACCATTTATTGCAGAGCTCTATGAATTATTTATGCCCTCTGAAATTTACATTTTATCATATTACAAACACAAATTTCAGTGTGCTTATTGGTTGTTTTTCGAGACAGATCAATCCAAAGTAGTGCATTGTGAAGTGGAAGAAAAGTGAGACATGCAACTCAAAGATGAAAAGTGTGGATTGCGATGGTGATCAACCACCACTGCTCTGATGACTTCAGAGAATTTGTGGAAGGGGTTATGATGTTATAACCTCACTTTACTTTATCTTTGACTTGTCTGCTGCATGACTTTGTCTTCATTATACTCTTAGTTGACTAATTTGTACTGAGGTTAAATTACACATGGATTCTGATTAGGTGATTCCTGATGGCAGTTGGGTTCATTGGAGGGTATGAAAGTAAATGTCGCTGAAATACACACTACACTTTTCTAATTTATTTATTCTTTTTTCTTAAGTTACATTTTTCTTGAGTTTCAGAGCTTTGTGCTACTTTGTCTTGTATTATTACATCATAGAGTTCCCAAAAAGTTTGTGGTTCACTGATGTGAGGTAAATCTTACATCAGTTAGCACTGATAACACCGTGATGTGGCAGAGTTTGTGTCAAATGAGCTCATATTCTTACATCAGTTTCCCATTTGTCTCTGGCCATTAGGAAGACATCATACAGCTCATCCAGTTCTTTCTCTGAGTCCTGCGGTGTGGCACGAACTTGGATCAGCACCAAATCCTTCAGCACTGCAACAAATACGTAACATGCACGAAACTGTATGTGTGGCAGGAGAGCGCACAAACCTGACGAACTTGCTATTTCTTCCATCTGCTAACATGTCAAAATAAATCTCCTTTATTCACACAGGAGAAACAGACACGGTCATGCAGACATGACTCAGACAAACAGCAGACACCACACCAAGAGCATTAAATCTTGAAACTCTGACACACAAAGCCTCCTGTTTGTGTTAAAAGATGAGCTGCAGAAGCTGACCCGTGTTGTGAAGTTTGAAGTAGAGAATGTAAGGCTCCCTTAAAAATGCATCCACGTCGTTCTCCTGATTGTCTTCATATTGATAGGAGTCAATCAGATCCACCATGTCATCCCTGAAAATTGAATGAAAATGTTTTGTTTAAACAACTCTGTATTGCAGCGCTGAAATAGTCAAGACAGCGATGGCATTTACCTGTAGAGAAACATAAACTGCTCCTTGTATCTGGTCCTTCCCAGACGGGCGCTGAGCTGCAGGGCATAGTGGTGGGACGTGTTCACCCTGAAATACCCTCAATGTTATTTTTCTACTCACAAAGGCAGTGATATTTTTTTCAGTTTGGCTTAAAGTGCAAAAATAAAAACATACAGTCATCTGTTCTGTCAGAAACAGCTTGATGGAGGCCCCACTCACACCCACCACCTCCAGAACAACTATGATGTCATATTGAGACACAATCTATAAAAGGCAAAGGCTTCTGTTACAATACAGGATCTACAGTGGAATAAAACCTACCCGGGTTCTAACTAATGCGTGACATTGATGGTTTCTATTTCTTTCTTTGAAGGTCTTCATAAAGCATTGAACTGTTATCACTTAATTAGTTTGAAGGATTTTCATTTTCAGATTTAAAACTACTCCTGGCTGCTCTCCAAAAATACATCAGTGACTAGATTTAAAAGGCCCTTTGTAAATATAGTTGTGATGACGTGATGAGTTGATCACAGGGTCTCTGCTGCCCGATAAAACACATGGAGCTTCGGAAAGCAGCCATGTCTGATTTTTTTTACCTTAACAAGAGTTGACAGGACGTCTGGGTCTGAAACTTTAGTCTCTCTAAACCTCTCTGCGTTGAATGAAGCGATCTTCATGCCTGACAAGAGAAGGGAAAACAGTTTCCTAAAACATATATTTAAAATTATACTTTTTGAATCCCTAACTTGAATTACCTCTGGTAATGTACACACACTGTATAAATGTCTTCTCCTCAGCAGCAGGCAGTACTGGTCTTCAGCATTAATTTGTATCCAGTTCTATGAGAAACTTGTCTCTACCGGGGTTTTTTTTTTTTCAAAGGTAGACAGATGATTGGTTTGTCGCCATCACGAGGACAAGATGGATCATTTGTAGAGAGCTAGTACATTTTGACAGCAAGTGGCCTGACAGGTTCTATTGTTCAGCTGATGGTGATTAAGGCTGGTTAACTTCAAAGTTACTGTGCAAAGAAGAAATGTTAAAAAAGAAAATAACCTCACCTTCCATCTTAAAATTGTCTCAGTGCTATTAAACTAAGTCTAGACACGACAGCAAATTTCAGTTCACACAACTTCACTATTGACATTAGAGTATTTTGACCAAATCATCACCCATTCACCACCATGCTTCCTCACTGGTCTTACATTAACCCAATCTGTGTGCCATATAGAAAACTGACAAAACCTCAGTTTTTACAAAGGTGCTCATCCTTCCTTTTGCTAATTTAATCAGCTGCATTTGACTGATATTACTTGGTTACGACTTTCTACGTAAAGCTGCACTACAGCTTTTTATTTTTGACAACATACAGTGCTGTCAAACAGCCTTTGTCCCTTTACATATTTATTTTGTTTTTCTTTTCTTTTCCATTTCACTTAAATGTTTCAGATTATCAAATATATTTTTAAAATTACACGTAGATAACCCAAGTAACTACAAAAGTTGGTTTTGGAGTGATGTTTTTTATTTATTTATTTTGTTTTTAAAAAGCTATCTAGATCAACCTTTGTAAAAATCGAATAGCTGTTTGTTAAATAATAAATTTCCTTTGATTGACCACATGTCTGATTGACTTTACTAAAGAGAAGTAAGACATTATTTGAAGAGCTCTAACCAGATCTCAAAACCAACCACTTTATGTCCTGAATTAAAAAAACAAAAAACAGATGAGAAGTAAAGATGTTGAGATCCTTCAGTCTGGAGAGGATTACAAAGTTACTTCTAAAGCTTTGGAGTTTCATTGAACCATAATGAGAGCCAAACCATAGAGAAACACCAAACAGTGGTGAGCACATTCAGCCAACCAACCAATGGATTGTGACAAAAGAAATCACAGTAGCTGTCATATCTGCAACCTCATGAATGCATCTAATTACTGCTGCGGACAACTGATGATTTGCTCCTTGTTTCTGAATTGCAATGATTCTTTCCATATTTTTGAGGTAGTTTGCCGTCTGTTTGTTTTTCCTTGCACCTTACATGTATGTAATATACAAGTTTGTATGTGTGTACTAGTACGCACAAACAAACTGGAACCTTACATATAAACCAGTCAAATTACTTAAAACAACACCTTGCCTTCAAATTCTAGACTATGGTGGTGTGGAAAATCCTCCCAAGGCCACATTCTATTCACCCATAATCCATGTGAAGAAAAGACTCAAATCCTGGGCTCAACAGCCACATAGTGGAGCTAAATACTTTTATTTTGAAAGATAAACAAGTGGAAGTATAAGAACTGAGCAAAAACAAAAAATGCTGCCCGACTGCCATGGCAGGAACACATAAACAAAGGGGATCCGACACAGTGCAGCAAAAAGTATGGATGTATAGTGAGGGAGATAATAACACGATGTGCGATAATAAATACCTGAGAGCAGGGGGGAGGAGAGCAGGAAGCAAAACCTGCTGAGAAAAACAAACACAAACTGTAACAAGAACAAAGATCTACAATGAAATGTTTCACAAAACAGGTCAAAACCATAAACGCCATCACATTTTGGGAAGAATTGTGTGCAAAATCAACATAAAGTAGTGCATATGAAGTGCAAGGAAAATACAATATAGTTTTAAGACTTGTTTATACTATTATTCTTAAAGTGGTGCCTGCATTTTGTCAATACTTTGTAGAACCACTTTTAGTAGGGTATCTGCAAGTCTTTTGACATATCAGTCTATCAACTTTCCTCATCTAGAAACTGAAATTGTTGTCCACTCCTCTGTAAAACTTGAGATTATCTTTAATTACTTACCCCTGCTTTAGTTTTCTCCACAATTTTATCCATTTGCTGTGTACTTTTGTCCTCATGAAGCTGTTTTTCAGCAAAGTTCTCCAACTAACCTCTGAGGCCTTTATTCACAGGTGCATGTATGCTGACGTTAAGATTCACACTAAGTAAAAATGATAAGTAATTCTAATTATGAACTTGGAGAGTTCTGCCTCCAGGACTCTCTAAGTCAGTGGATTTTATTTAGGGGTATCAAAACAAACGACAGAAAATGTATCTGACGTATGTAAAGAAAACAACAAACAAATCCACAGTGAAGAGAAAAAGCTTGAAGATGTTAAGATACCAAAATTCCTAACAGGTTTTGGGTGGCGTGCGTTAGGGCTTTGCTTTGTCTCATTTAAGCCGTCAAAACTGAAAGGTGTGTCTGAAAGATGTCGTGGCTCTGTGTCTTTTATCTTTGAACCATAACTGGATTTGTTGAAACGGATACGTCAAGAACAGAAACACGACCTGCTATCAAATTCCCTTTTTGTTCAAAAGAAAGATGTTAGATGATTCATATTAATATTATTTAATCATACTTCCACTGTTTATGCAGTTTTCTGTTTACCACCTGATGTATATAATAACATAGCCTTCTTAATCTTTTTTTCTTCCAACAGATGCTTTCATATTTTTCTTATCTTTATAAATCTTAACACACCCAGAGTTCTTGCATCCAAAATACACTTCGAATGCATTTAAGATTCAAAACCAGAGCTGATAAGCAGGATTAGATTACAGAGGAACAATTAGAAGGAAAACATTTTTACAGCTGGGGTAGGTGGGAGCAAAACAAGTGGCAGATGTCTGACTGGTAAATCTGCATTCATACAACTTCACAATCACACCACACCCAGGTCTTTGCTGTATAAACTTGTGAAAACAGATAAATGTTCACAAGAGAGCTCCAGCATCACCTGAACTCAGCACAACTTCTAGCAGAAACCTCATTGCACAAACCCCATCATGAGTGTGAGGATCAAGAAGAACAGGCGATCTGGACTTTGTTTCCCCTCTGAAGGCTTCACCAGCAAGTCCATGGGATCCAACCCAGTTCGCAAATCCAGCACCACAAACAACGTGGTTCCCATTAAACCTGTCACCATAAACAAGAGCCTCCTTACTCCTCTGAAGACCGACATCGATCCTGAAGTCCAGGCTCTGCGTACTCAGGAGAAGGAGCAAATTAAAGGTCTGAATAACCGCTTTGCATCACACATCAAAAAGGTAAGAGGGAAATTCTGCTAAAAAAAAAAGTCTCCTATCAAAACCTGTTTACAGATTTTAAAAAATCGGTTTCACCCTAAAAAAACAAATCTGCAATCAATGACTGTTCCCTTGGGGGTATGACCATGAGGCTCATTTCTTTTAGCTACTCTTCAAAATGGGAAAGATGAGAGAACATGCCATCAGTGATGGTTGCAATTAATTATAAAAATAAGTAGCCCTGTTATTCATTTTTACAAATCTGTAAGAATAACTTAGCCCCAGTGTAACTAGTCTTTGAAGGTGTTTTTTTATGCAGCTCTTAATATAAAGTTCCCCTGATGCCAAAACCATTAAAATGCTTAAAGGTTTCATAGCCTGAGAGAAGGAGGCCATGAGTGGTGAGTCACATTGCCCTTTCAGAAACTTCACTGCATGTGCTGAAGTAATGCAGTTGTGTGCATTATTTTATAGTCTCCAAACATACAGTCAGATCATTATCTAAAAGTTTAAAGCAAATCTAATAGAAACAATGAAAACTGGAGATTTGACTTGGAATTATGCAGTGAGGAGGATGGAAGAAAGAATGAGTTCTCCAAAAATCACCAGTAGACACTGTTGTGGGTGAAGGATGTGTGAAAAATTTATATTATTAACCTCATAGCGGATATTTCTGAGTTCAAGAACAATCTTCCTGACTGGATGGATCTGCTTCGTACTTCTGTTCCAGGTCCAACTGTTGGAGCAACAGAACAAGATGCTGGAAACCAAGTGGCAGCTCCTGCAGAGTCAGGCTGCCTCTTCCTCCAGTACTGAGCTCATGTATAAAGCTTACATCGCCAACCTGCAAAAACAGCTGGAAGGCATCCACAACGATGGCAAACGTCTTGAGGCGGAGAAAAGTTCCTGGAATGGTCTGCTGGACAATTACAAATCAAAGTGGGAAACTTTTGTCTGTGAAACAGATTTCATTTGAAGAGAGGTAAGATCAGCACGACTCACAAGATATTTGTGGTTGTTTCAGGTATGAAGAAGAGACCAGCAAGAAGAATGAGTCAGAGATTTACTTTGTAGCACTCAAAAAGGTAAAAATCATGCACGTGAAAAAAATATGACATTTTTCATTTTTATATTTGTAAAAATTATAACATTTTTGGAAATTACAAAACATTTAAAATACATATTACTGACTAAAAAGTCTATGTTTCTTGGGTCACCAGGATACGGATGCAGGATTCAACGCTAAGGTGGATCTAGAAACCATGTTGTCCAGTCTTACTGACAAATTCAACTTCCTCAAAGCTGTTCATGATGCTGTGCGTAACCTCACCTCTTAACAAGTGAATTTTATAGGGATGTGATTTTTACTGGGATTTTATTGTATTTGTTTGTTTGTCTTTTTTTAAATAAAAGGAGATGAGAGAGCTACAGGGCAGCCTGAAGGACACCTCCGTGGTAGTGGAGATGGACAACTCCCGCAGTCTTAACATGGATCAGATTGTATCTGATGTTAAGGCTCACTATGAGGAAATTGCTGCCCAGAGCCGCGAAGAAACAGAACGTTGGTACAGGACAAAGGTGACAAAGACACTTTTTTTCTTCTAGGATTTACTGGTAAATATTAAAAAATAATAATAATAATTAAGATAATTTCAGAATTTGTACCATAAAAAATGTCAGGATTTGTACCATTGAAAATAGAAGGGGGTATGGGGAATAAAAACTATCTTTAACTTCAGTAAAAAAAATTTCAGTGTGGCATAATTTCTAAATTAGTTTGGAACTATTTGCTTTTAACAAAATCCACCACAATTATTGACACCCCTGACATCCATCCATTTCTTACACCCTTGTCCCCAGTGGGGTCATGAGGGGTGCTGGTGCCCATCTCCAGCGAGACATTTCAGGCGAGAGGCGGGGTACACCCTGGACATGTCACCAGTCCATCGCACACACTCCTAGCAAGCTCTTTAAAATAAACTTGTGGTTGCAGCATTTTCAGCACTCCACACACTGTGAGCAGCTTCACTAAATGAAGAACAAACGTGATGTAGCCAAAAATGCACCAGACAGTCTGTTAAAGTGTGTTTCAACACACATAAGTTTTGTGCTCTGACATTAGTTTCTATCTGCTGAGCCTACAGAGATATGTGAAGGTCAAATAGACACAGTTAACACTATATATTTTTCTCTGAAAGTACTTTGCCCTGTTCTAACATACATACACATTACTTACTTTAGTAGATTAATATGTTTTTTTTAATCAAAAATAAAATAATTTTGAAAACTGCCTTAATTTATTACTTTATAAAAATGTTATTTGTTTGTATGAATATTTTTCTCTTTAGTCCTTAAAAATCCCAAACTTTGGTAAAGTTTATTAGATAGATCTTTTTCCACTAGTGCTACTCATCTGATATGATAATTACTGTTTCCTTCTCTTCAATCTACAACCCACTGATACCAGTTTGACCTGATGACAACCCAAGCAAACCAGTATGGTGCTGACCTGCGTTCCACCAAGGTGGAAATAGCAGAAATGAACCGAGTGATCAGTCGCCTGACGCATGAAATTGATGTTATAAAACCACAGGTGAGGAAGAGAGGATTGCTCTCTGTCTTAAATTTAAGGATCTAACTAATTTAAAAAGACTGCAAAACCAAACGCTGTCTGTCAGAGCTTTTAAGCACCATATATCACAGTATCACACTTCTTTGTTTAATATTAATCCTTCGGAAGCACATATAAAAGAACAACATGTCGTTTGCTACTATTAAAATGACTAACAATAGAGTCTGAAAAACACATGTTTACACCACTTTTCTTTCTTGTACAGTGTGACAGCATTCAGAACAGCATTACTGAGGTGGAATCAAATGGGGAACAAGCTGTGTTTATTGCTAAAGGCCGCATCAAGGACTTGGAAAAATCTTTGATGGACGCAAAACATGTCATGGCTAAACAGATCAGGGAATACCAGGAACTTATGAACATCAAGATGGCCCTGGATATCGAGATTTCCACTTATATGAAATTGATGGAAGGAGAGGAGGACAGGTGAGAGCTGCTAAAAATCTATCCATTTATGATTCACATCAGTTATTTATCTTTCATTTAATTTTGGAACTATTTTTACGTAGGTTTTCTTTGCACAAAATAATAGTTAAGCCAGAAAAAAAATATATTTTTTTTTTTGCTTAACTTATTATTTAAGAAATTATTCTCATAAAAACATGAATGTCAGAAACAACATACTGTACTTCCAGTTTTTGCCTTAGATTAAAGTGTGATGTAATGCTGCCCTCTTGTGGCAAAGATCATAGCACGTTGGCATGTCAAATTATGTTACTTCGTGGGGAAATTTGGGAAATGTCATCAATGATGTATTATCTTTTTTTTTTAATAATTGTTATCATAATTAAAGATAATACAAAATCCTACACAATACACATAAACATGTTTATGTGTGAACAAATGTAAGAAAACTGGGTAGCACAAAAGCACTTGCTGGAGCAAGTCATTTCCCTCTGAACCAGTTAAAGGTTGCAGTTCCGATTGACGTATGGTGAATTCATGAATATTGGCAAATATCAGCTGATTTAGAACAGGATGAGTAAAAATGCATTTAATCTTTAATGCCCATCAATTGCATACCTATCTGCTTTTTCATCACCAGATTTGGACAGAAGACTGTTATTAATGTCCGCTCAGCACCCATCAGACATGTGAGCTCAGAACCCATTAAAAGTGAGTGTGAGGGCATCATAATATTGCTGTACTTTTTGACCATTTTTGACCTCTGAAAACTTTCTGAAAAAATAAATAAATAAATAAACCCAAAGTCCCTCAAAGCAGCAGCAGTAAGTTATGTGTGTTTCACCTGTTTCAACATCCTCTTTCCTGGCAGCTAATCACCAGCGGCGGAGGTCAGGGCCGATTCTCATCAAAGTGGTAGAGACCCAGGACATCTCATACAGCTAAAGCAGAACAGACTGAAGCACACAGGCCTCCTGGATCCCCAGTCTTCATAATCCACACTGATAATACAATCAGTGGAAAGAGTCGCCTGTATTTGTTTGTGTCTCATCTTGGGTCGAAACTCCTATCAAGCTTCACAGCCTTGAAAATAGTTCGCCCTGAATTTTCCGTCTTCAATAACAAAAGAATATTCAATGTTTTCATAAGTAAATCTGTTTTGTTGATTAATCTTCAGCACATCTGAAGGTTACCCTAACCTAATAAATATAATAATTTCATTAGTTAGTGACAACTTGCCCATGATGAGGTCCACTCCCACTGTTTCCTTTTCAATGCTTACTGTGTGTTGAAAACATTAAACGAATTAAAAACATTTTTCTGTCTGGAGTAAATTGTTGTATTTTATTTGCTCAGTTCATCAAAAAGAAAATGAAGCAAACCAACTCAAATATTTAGTTTTTAGATGTTATTGTTGAACTAGAAAATTTCGGAAGAAATTTAGCCGGGGCCTGCCAAGGCGCGCCCGTCGGGCATGGGCCCGGCGTCGTCGCGCCACAAATCGGCGTCGACGCCAAAGGACGCCGCGACGTGATCAGTGGCACGCGGAGAACCGCAAGAACGTTAAGCGAGGCGGACGTGCACCGTTCGGTACGATTTAAAATGTTGTCAAGGCTTTTATTTTGGAAGTTTTGTTAACCTTCATTTCAAAGGGCCAAACTAATCCCATGCGTAATAGTCCTTGGGTTAAAATAGTTATATAATGCTCAAAACACAAGTAGCTGATGTAAAAATATTCAAGGCTTTTATTTTGAAATTTTCAGTATGCTTCATTTCAAAGGGCCAAACTAATACCACGTGTAACAGTGCTTTGGATGAAAAAGTCAAATAAAGCCAAAAAGAGCAATTACGTCATGTAAAATTATTCAAGGCTTTTATTTTGAAATTTTCAGAATGCTTCATTTCAAAGGGCCAAACTAATACCACGTGTAACAGTGCTTTGGATGAAAAAGTCAAATAAAGCCAAAAAGAGCAATTACCTGATGTAAAAATATTCAAGGCTTTTATTTTGAAATTATTATTATGCTCCATTTTAAAGTTCCAAACTAATCCCATGTGTAACAGTGCTTTGGATGAAAAAGTCATATAAAGCCAAAAACAGCAATTACCTGATGTAAAAATATTCAAGGCTTTTATTTTGAAATTTTCAGTATGCTTCATTTCAAAGTTCCAAAGTAATCCCATGTGTAACAGTGCTTTGGATGAAAACGTCAAATAAAGCCAAAAACAGCAATTACCTGATGTAAAAATATTCAAGGCTTTTATTTTGAAATTATGATTATGCTCCATTTTAAAGTTCCGAACTAATCCCATGTGTAACATTGCTTTGGATGAAAAAGTCATATACGGCCAAAAAGAGCAATTACTTCATGTAAAATATTCAAGGCTTTTATTTTGAAATTTTCAGTATGCTTCATTTGAAAGTTCTGAACTAATACCACGTGTAAGAGTGCTTTGGATGAAAAAGTCAAATAAAGCCAAAAAGAGCAATTACGTCATGTAAAAATATTCAAGGCTTTTATTTTGAAACTTTTGTTAAGCTTCATTTCAAAGGGCCAAACTAATACCACGTGTAACAGTGCTTTGGATGAAAAAGTCAAATAAAGCCAAAAAGAGCAATTACATGATGTAAAAATATTCAAGGCTTTAATTTTGAAATTTTTGTTAATATTCATTTCAAAGGGCCAAACTAATACCATGTGTAACAGTGCTTTGGATGAAAAAGTCAAATAAAGCCAAAAAGAGCAATTACGTCATGTAAAAATATTCAAGGCTTTTATTTTGAAATTTGCAGGATGCTTCATTTCAAAGGGCCAAACTAATCCCATGCGTAATAGTCCTTCGGTTAAAATAGTTATATAATGCTCAAAACACAAGTAGCTGATGTAAAAATATTCAAGGCTTTTATTTTGAAATTTTTGTTAAGCTTCATTTTAAAGGGCCAAACTAATACCATGTGTAACAGTGCTTTGGATGAAAAAGTCAAATAAAGCCAAAAAAGAGCAATTACGTCATGTAAAAATATTCAGGGCTTTTATTGTGAAATTTTCAATATGCTTAATTTTAAAGTGTAAAACTAATCCCATGTGTAACAGTTACTGAGTTAAATCAGTTATATACAGCCCAAAGCAGCAAGTAGTTGTAAAGGCCAGTTCTCAGTCCTGATCTGTTTCAACTGAGGATAGATAGAACTACAACGATGCGTATTCGTAGTCCTAACCAGCAGCCAATAGCCTCTTGAGTTCCGTTGCTATGGCAAATAATGGTCTCAGCAGGTGTGAGCTCTGAGCTGTGAGCTCTCAAACACACAAGTGTGTTTGAGCAAACACACTTTACTGAAAAAAAGCATTGGAAACAAATCCTTCTTGTTCGGGAACCGTAATACATATTCGAAAAGCGTTTTAAGCGTATGACAGTTCAATGTGTCTTCTGCGATAGTCCCGAGATTCATATCTGTACCTCACTCAGAGCATTTACAGTGATGAGAGAAAGAAATGTTGTGCCCAGATATGAACCGAGGTCGGCTGTCACTCTAATATGAGCAAAAATGAGAAACTTTGGGTCGCTTAGAGGCAAATTGTGGACAAACCATAACTGGTATCGACGAGCCGTCTTCACTTTCGAAGAGATCACAGACGTATCTACAAAATGAAATTTGAATGGCATTTCTAGGTGAATTTGTGACGACACAGCAAATCCTCAAAAATAGGGTATTTCTAGGATTTTTCCCATTGAGTTATAATGGGGTTTTTTTCGTAGTTTTTTGCGAATTATGTCGCCATGTTAATCCCGAATCCCACCAAAAGTAATAGCTGGAATGGCGTGAATTTTCTGCACGTTTTGATACCTCTTTTGTAGGTGTGCACGCAGCGGTATGAGCCGCATTAACGGTTACGGATGAAAAATAAAGAATAATAATAATAAAGAAACTTTTCTTGGGAGAATAGCAATAGGTTCCTGCCATTGCTTTGCATGGCAGGCCCCAATGAAATACATCAACTCACCAAATCAACACTACAAATTCTGCATAGAATTAACCCTTTCATGCATAGTGGTCACTACAGTGGACAGCTATCTAAAAGCCATTTTCTTGTGCTTCCTGTGGATTTTTATGTTATAAATGCACACAGACCAATGAAGTGGACACTAATGCATCATAAAATATACCATCAACTACTGGCCATCAGCTGCAAATGCAAGGAATTATTTTTGTTAAATACAATATGGCCGACAGACAAAAAAGCATGAGAACCGACCCGGTCCCTCCTTCTACTGTAGACGACTCTTGCAAGTAAAAAAAATATTGTGACATCAGATAACCCCTAAGGAAAAATACTACTGATGTATTTTTCAAATAACAACTTTGTATTTGGACAAAATTACAATTGATCACATAAAAAAAAAAATAAAAAATAAAAAATTATTTTTACAAAAAAAAATTCCTACCTTTTTTATGCCTTAAGAAAAGAATTTTAAAAAATGGAAAAAAAAATTCTGACACAAAGGGTCATAATTCATGCATGAGAGGGTTAAAGCAGATCAGAAGCATTCCCTCCAAAATGGACTTCCCTTGAAAGCGTCCTCTGGGTCTTAAATTTCTGCAGACTCCACTCATCCTGAACATAATGCATTTATAGACTTTTCAGTAAGTTACTAAAACTTTAGCACCTCTCAAAATAAAAATCACAAATGCTTCAACAAACAAAACAATAAATACACAAAACAAATTTAAGCAAAAGGAGATTTAATATATATGTGTGTGTGTTTATATTTTAACTATCCTAATTCAGAGCCAAGTCAAATTCCTGCTGATAAAGCTGATTCTGATTCTTCTACAAGTTGAAGTATGATATCAGTTTATTCAAATGAATCCCACTTTGTTGCCCCCATCCGAAAGTAGTACTAAAACACACTTTTCTCTTTTTTTTTTTCTTTTGCGTTTCTTTTAGTCTAGATTAAGCTCAACTACTGAAATCGATTTTCGCGTTCCGGATCGTTTGTCCTTCTTCTCTTCCCTTAGCAACGGAAGGCTAATCACATGATCAGGTGGGGCTGCCGAGGCTGTTGGAGTCGAGCTGTGAAGAAAAATTCAACCTGTCAACAACACGTTCATTCTCGGACACATTTGTGATCATAAATGATCTCCCCCGGTGACTAACGGGTTAGTACGTGTTTATGTGCGAGTTGAAGTTGTTCGCTTTCGTGCCTCCAGCTGCGCTGTGGAAGAAACAAAAGCAAAGCAAAGGAATATTAGCCCTATTATGCTAACATTTTACTGCTGTCTTTATATGATGATGAACATTAAAGTTAGACGCAACGCCAGATTGAAAAGGGACAAATGGGTTGTTTTAAAAGTGACTGAGATACCCAGGTATTATGTTGCATTAGTACACGCTAAAAGATACTGTTATCGCGAGGGATGAATAGTGATGGGGAGATAGAGCTACATTTAGCTAGCTGATAGGTGAAAATACAATAAAAACTTCTGTCTTAAATACATGTATGCCTTTTTAAATTGGTGTCATTTTGAATAGAAGTTCATTTAAACTCTTAAACCTCATTCATGAAGCTGCTACTACATGATTTTACGGTTATACTTATCAGGAGACTTTAATTATGTTACATTTGAGACAGTTTTAAATCTGGACATTTTATTGTACTTTTATTTAGCAGAGGTGGGTAATTAGCTACGTTTACTTGATAAACCTTTTGGAAAAAGAAGTTTAATTGTAACTTGACACGTTCAATAAGATACAAAAGTACATACTGTATATTTTTTATATCTGCGGAGCTCAAGCAAACATAAACAGAAGAGAAGAACAGAGTACCAATACTTACAGAAATGTAAGAATAGCACTACTTCATCATATTTTTACTCAAGTAAAAGTAAAAAGTTATTCAAGAAATTACTCAAGTAAGAGTAAAAAAAGTGTTCTGTAAAAAGGTTACGTAAGTACTGAGTATCTGATCAGAACATCTGATTTCATATTTAAACATTATGTCATCAGACAGACAAGAATTATAAAATTCTGGTCTTTTAAAGGGGGGGATATTATGTAAAATTGACTTTTTACATGCTATGATATTATTCCTTCATCAAAAACATTCCTGGAGTGTTGCTTTGATTCTTTCATGCATGTTTGAGGAATCCCTGAATCTCATTTGGGGTGCCTAAAAACACTTGCCCTCGCAAAGCGCTGCCTATTTTCTCAAAATCTCAGACTGAACTTTTCAGGAAGTCAACACCTAATATTTTTCACCTGTAGGTGTTTCTGTTTGGCGCCTCAGTTTGCTTTGTTTCTCTGCAGCTTCTGGATTTTCTCCGCTAATGTCGTTCTCCTGCTTCAGGTGTTATGGAGCTAACTGAAGGTAGAGTACACACCCTGTGACATGTTGGCCCAAGCAGGATCATGGCACCTCGGACCTCCTCCTAAACGTCACAAGCTCCTACTGTCGTCATGGCCTCCAGCTATGCACCGCCGTTTGAGGGCACAGGTGAAGTAAAGGAGGGCTTTCTCTGCCCTCTGTGCCTGAAGGACCTCCAGTCTTTCTACCAACTCCAGGGCCACTATGAGGAGGAGCATTCAGGAGACGATCGGCATGTTCGAGGACAGCTCAAGAGTATGTACAATAGCAGAAAATCCTCCGAGTGGAACTGTATGAGTGAATGATTTGGATTGTTTTAAGCTGAATTTGGATCAATTTAGATTCCACATAATTGTGAATTATCAGAACCAGTTTACCTTCAGACAGATTATATGAACGAAAATGTAATTTATTGAAGCAAAGTAGTTGTTATATTAAAGCACAGCTATTGGTTCTATATGATTTTTCAGAAAAAGGAATCACTCTGGAAAGACTGGCGTAATATCATTAGAAGAATACACCTGTAGAAAAGATTTATTTTTGTAACAGCTTAAGTATTTTAGAAATGCTAATCTAATCCAAATTAGACAGAAAGATCTGTGAAAACAAAGAGCAATTCACGTGTTTTTATTCACAGTAAGATTTCTATAATAATCAGCCTGCGCTGTCATTTCATTATAGTTTCGGGTCAGTTTGAATTTCATTTATACTGATCTTGCTCTATTTTTCTCTGACAGCGATGCTTTTGAGTCCAGAATAATTTCAGTTGTTTTGTCTTTATTTTTGTTCTTTCTTTGCTGTTTTCTATACGACGAGGAGGTAAAAATGCTGAAATATGATCATTTCTGTCCCATTCAGATAGATTTTTTCTCCTTTCTTATTGTTATCTATTTAGATCTGGTTCAGAAGGCAAAGAAAGCCAAAGACAAACTGTTGAAGAGGGATGGAGACGACCGACCAGACACAGGCAGTTATGAGTCCTTCTACTACGGTGGGGTCGACCCATACATGTGGGAACCTCAGGAACTGGGTAATACTCTACTTCTGTAATATTTAATATATAAAAGTGCAAGTAAAGCGAAAAATAAAGGAACAATACACAATTGCTTCAATTTGTTATATTTATCAAGTTTTCCTGCTTACATTTTCCCACACAGGAGCAACTAGAAGTCACCTGGACCTGTTTAAGAAACACCGGGCAGCGCGCATTGATCATTATGTTATTGAAGTCAATAAGCTCATCATTAGACTGGAAAAGGTTTGCCCAATTAATATAGCAAATTGCATATTTTTCTTTTTGCTCTTTTCAATTTAATAATGCAACTATTAACCATACAAAATTATGTTTCAGTTGACGGCGTTTGACCGAGCCAACGCAGATGCTGCTAAAATTAGAGGTTTGTTTCTTTAATCCTCCAAAATGCTTTGGGCTTTCTGTCAGTCTGAACTTGTATAGCTAACAAAGGATTTTCCTCCCCTTCTGCAGCCATTGAGAAGTCCGTGGTGTCCTGGGTGAGTGACTCCGATGTCCCCTTCTGTCCCGATTGTGGAAACAAGTTCAACATCCGAAACAGACGCCACCATTGTCGGCTCTGTGGATCCATTATGTGCAGGAGGTGCATGGAGTTCGTTCCCCTGCCTTTGGCCCGTACGTAGCAACACTTTGAAAATCTGAAGTCATGTCTTGATTCTTTGATTTTGCTAATTTTCTTTACACATTTAAACAGAGAAGCTCATTAATGGCACTCGAGAAGCTCTGTGTGTGCCTGGAAGCCCCAGTCAGTCCCAGTCTCCACCAGCAGTGGGCGGAGGCAGTGGGATGGGCTCCAGGAGGGGCAGCATCACCAGCTTGAGCAGCGTAGCGTCCATTTTGGAAGAAAAGGATGATGAGAAGATCCGCTGCTGTCACCACTGCATGGACACTCTGCTGAAGAGGCAGCAGAAGTTAGAGGAGAAGGATCACATTCCAGATATAGTGAAACTTTATGAGGTAGGTGGAACGACTGATTCTCTTTTGAGTTCCTTCCTGTCATTCATTGTTTTCCTTCGAGGCTTCCTGCTCACAAGCCTTGTTTTCCCGTCAGAGGCTGAGAATGTGCATGGAGAAGGTGGAGGAAAAGGCTCCGGAGTATATTCGAATGGCTGAATCCCTCAAGTAAGCATTAATAAAATAAATGTATATGAAAGAAATGTAGTCTCACTGAATTCTCACCCTATGCAATTATTTGTGTATTTTTTCTTTTACTTTAAATTTTCCGGCAAAAATGTCGCCTGCGGAAATTCGTTAAAATTAATTATCAAATTCGTCTCAGTCAGAGGTGCAACTCTTAATCGCTACAGTAACCAGCTACCTGTTTGTCACATAATCAAAGTAGCATACGGTAATTTAATTGGATAAAAGCAGCTGGACTGATTGTTTTGGCTTGAGTCACTAAAAAAACACAGCATTTGAAGTCAAGTTTTTGATGGTGAATATCTGCAAACTAAATTGTTTCTGGTAAGTTTAAAGTACAAAAAAAAAATCACAAATTATGGCACAGGATAAACATTCTGTACCATTTACTTTTTCTTCCATACATTTGTGGCTTAATTTCATTCTGAAATGACGATGATCTACTTCCTTATTTCAAAGCGCCGGAGAAACCACATACAATCTGGACACTGCTGGAGGACTGAGGCTGGAAGTGCAGAAATACTACGAACTCATTGATGCTCTAAGGTCCGTGCTGTTTATGACAGAAGGTTTTACAGGTGAAGGAACTGAGAGATCAAATGGAATTATTTTCTTCTCAGTAAGAAGATTTTAACACTGGGGGTGAAAAGTGAGCCGCAGCCACACCCGAAGGCACTCCAGCTGCAGAAGATGATACGCTACACAGCCACGCTGTTTGTCCAGGTGATCTAGGGTGGATTCACACCAGCTGTTTAGTAAACATGTGCATTCATACATGTTTACCTAGAACATGGGAATGCACAGTTGAACTCTGATGCGCCTACAAACATAGGTCTCTCTTCGGTTGAAGTGAACTCTGGTGCGGTTCAGATGCATATGCGAATGCCAAATGGAACCTTTTCCAAATGGAAAAGCAGGAAGCAAAGTACAGTACAGGGCATTCTGGGTAAATGTAACCTAAATAAACTTGCGTGTCTTGCTTTAGCGGGAGAATTGGCTTGTGGTTTTACCGATGACAAAAGAGAAATCCTAAAAGCTCAATTTTTGTTTACATTTCGTGAAGAAGGAAGTTCTTGCTTCACTTTCTTTAGAGGTTTCCTTCAGTGTTTTTTGGTGCAGACCCACCAAAGGCAAGGGGGGGGGGACAGATTTTTCAAAGGTTTTGGTTTGTTTGTTTGTTTTGGTCCCTAATTAAACAGTCTACCAGACTATCGCCATAGTGAAGACTCTTTATGAATTGAAAACATTCATTCATTTTCATTTTATCTTTTGGTTGTTGTTTTTCCAGGAGAAGCTTTTGGGGCTGATGTCTTTACCCACTAAGGACAAATATGAAGAGCTGAAAGAGAAGAGGAAACAGGACCAAGAGAGACGACTCCAACAAGAGAGACAGGTAAGATTCTCCATCCACACCTTTATTTTCTTTCTCTGGGATAACAAGTCGCTAAATATTAAATATCTCCCTGGACAACAGGCGGCCCAGGAGAGTCTGAAAAGGAGGCAGGAGTATGAGAAAAACCGCCCACCGGCCAATGGAGAGCTGCCACAGGCCTCCAGAGCCCCTCGCATGACCAAGGCTGGCGGGTGGCTGCCCTCTGCTGACTCTGCCCTCGCTCACAGCGAGCTGGAAGATCCCCTCTTGCAGCAGATTGAAAACATCCAGTCATTCCTCCGTCAGGCGCGTGAAGCTCAACGGACAGATGAGGTCGCCATGTTGGAGGAGAACCTGCGTCAGCTGCAGGATGAATACGACCAGCAGCAAACCAGCATGGCCATCGCTCTCTCCCAAAAATTGGCGCAGGAGGAGAGCTTGCAGCAAGGGGAGCTGCAGCGCCTGGAGGCTCGGGAAAGGGAGGGAAGGGAGCAGTGGGGCTCCACTTTTGTCTCTACGCAGCCGTCCATCACCTGGGAGCCGTCTCTGGATATCAACCCAGCAGGAGATCACCAGGTGGAGTCGGGGGTGGAAACTACGGCAGAGATCCCGACTCTGAAAGCCGAGGCCAGTCCATCAGCCGTCAAAGCCCTCTCCTCGCTCACACCTCTAGAGGATTCTCCTCCAAGACTAAGGAGTTTAGGGGGGCACATAACCCCGCCTAGTGGTGAAGGACAGAGCAGCACCTCCCTTAACCCTTTCGAAGAGGAGGACTCCACTCCCATTGAGGAGGATCCATCCAATCCCTTCTTCGAGGACATCAAGAAGGAAGTTTCCAACGGGAAGAAGGAATACAACCCCTTTGATGAAGATGCAGACAGAGAGGACCAACAGGCTGAAACTGCATCAAGCAACCCGTTTGAGGGGGACAGCGCAGGTAACCCCTTTATGGACGCTGCTGGGAACTCGCCCGAGGTCTCCACCAACCCATTTGACGGGGACGTCGACAACGAAGCTCTGCCCGATGTGGACATGATAGAGGAAGAGCTTCTGCTCCAGCAGATTGACAACATCAGGGCGTACATCTTCGATGCCAAACTCAGCGGGCGGCTCGACGAGGTTGAGCTCTTGTCGGAGAATCTCAAAGAGCTACAGCACACTCTGCAGGAGCAGAAGAAGAAGAGGCACTAACACACTCTGGCTCCAATCACCTGCTATTTACCAAGTTGTGCTAGGCTCACACACCTTAGGAATGGTCAACCCAGGTTACTGCAGTTTGGATGAAGTCTGATCCATCACACATTAATTGAATGTGTACCTAGATTTACAGTCCTTAATTTTCTAACATCTTCTTAGATCATTTAAAGTTGCATAGGGCTGAGCTCAAACCCATGCATGAGCTTAAAGCACAGAGTAAAAATTAATTTGTACAGGCACACTTACGAAGTTGTAACATTGCAAAAACGAACAAAGGAAGACAGCAGAATGTTATTTGAATGAATTGGATGATGTGGTTTAGTTCTTCAGTTGAAGGTGTGAACAAAGTCCAAAAGTTTTAACTCTGCTCTGTGCATTTCTATCAGGGCAAAGAACAACACTGGGAGTGGAGGGTTAACTTTTAGGTCTGCAACTGTAAACATCTTAAAATTAAAATAACTTCTATAGCAGCAAATTAACTAATTGTTGATGTAAAACTATAGGTTTGTATAAAGAGTTAAAGGTGCATTACATAATAAAGTCATTTTTACATGTACATGCTAAGAAATTTAAGCTTAGAACTGTTTTTTTTCCCTACAATAACAGTGACAGAAATACTTGGACATTAATGCACTAATGATTTTTTTCTGTTAATCTAAACTTCAACTTTGTCTGAAAGTTTTGATCAAATGAATTAGATAAACTGTTTTTTATGCACTTCGCTTTGAGAAAAAAAAAATCATTTGTGATTCCACCAAAAGCCAACAGACAAAAAAAAATTCATGTGCTACTGTGACCGACAGGGTGAGGTGTTGTTTTGTTTTGTTTACGGTGAGCCTCGTGTGGCTCTTTGATGTTGACCTCGTGGCTGGACTCGTCTTCCCGTTCTCCTGGTGCATGTTATTATCGCTTTCAATCTTCAATCCAGAGTTTATCTGAACAGCTCACTCGTCCTGTGTGAACTTAACACAACACTGTTTAGCAAGGAACACTGTAGACAGCCGTTAATGAAGCGTAGGATGCTCAAATCTGTGCATCTAGAAATGATGATTATAGAAAACTTAAAGACACTTGTTAGATGTATGCTAACACTACATGAATGCCAGCAGTATTATGATCCAGAGCTGCTATGTTTGCTCCAACTTGAATTTGTTGTTGTGCTTTCCGTCATTGTTTCCATTTTCTTCGAGTTTATCTGCTAATCTGTAACATCTGCAGATAGTCAGGAAACTGAGGCAGAGATATTTTTTGTGACATTGTGAATTCCTTACATGTATGTAAGCAGTTGATTTAGTTTTGAGGTAATTGCAACATCCCTGCATTAAAACAAGGAACTGCACAATGATTCACAGCCATCACTTTAATAAGAGGAAGTTTCTTCAACACAAATAAATTCATCTGTAACAATATTTTGTGATGTTTTTTGTTCCTAACTTTGTTTCTAATCTCCTGGCAGGTATAAAAAATTTACATATGTAATTAATTGGAATTACATATGTAGGAGTTTTAAAATAGGTTTCAACATGAAACTGGTATAGACCCACACACACATACACAACCCAACTTGTGTGTTTTAAACCTGCAATAACACAAGATTCATTCTCTTAAAACATAAATTGTTTACAAGCAATAAAAATCGAGAAATATTAAAGCTAACCCAACCATGGGGATTCCAGTTGAAATGACCATTCAGTAAATAGACATCCTCCACGTTGCTGGAAAGTTGGGTGGAAGGTAAAAGTGTAGTAGAAGAACTTACACAGGAATAATTAAAGCCTTGAGAGAATTGTGATGTAAAGGAAATTCCAGAGTTGGGGAGATTGGAAAGGTGTGAAGTTCAGCTGGAGTCAGAGTCAGAGGTACATCTGTCTTTGTGAAGTCACATCTGTACCAGAGAAATTGAGAAGACTGAGACTGAGAGTGGTATAAACTCCTCTTTAAACTTAAATTAAAAATCAAAGTCTAGAGAACAGATGGAGAGGCACAGAGTATCAAGTTGCCTGAGGTTCAGTGTGAAATTTCCAAACTTGGTGATGATTTCAGAATCATGTTGGTCCTTTGTGCTTTTTCTAGTCCAAAAACTAGAAAGTACCAGGAGATATTGCAAAGCTTCGTGCTTCCCTCTGCTGACGAGCTTTATGGAGACTCTGCAGGAACGTTTAGAAACACCAGAACCAACAATGCAGACCAGCTGAAGGCCTATACTGTAATTTGACACAAACTATATCAGCGTGTAGCGAACTTATTTGAATTAACGAAATAATTTATCTTATATTATCCTAATTTACAAAGATGCACTTGTGTCAGCCACATTATGACTAGATTAGATTAGATTGAAGGAGTTCTCTTAGAGCAGTGGAAAAATAACTGACATCAATTAGTACAACAGAATAGCAAATGGGGGTTTCTTTGTTTCGAGGAATGGTATCATTTTGGCAGGATGAGTCAATATGGATTATGCATGTTTTACACCATCACTTACATGCACGACACTGAGAATTTTTGAGTGTAAAACTTTATCCCAGCTGTAACTCAAGCATACATGAATTTCACATAGACGAGACATTGAGAGTTGGATGTTAACATCTGCATTGATGAATGTTGAAAGTCTGGGTGAAAATGGTGGAGCAGACCATCATGTGTCAGTGCGATCCTGCAGCTTCTGGCTGGAGCATATGTCCTTTAATATAGCCATCACAGCCAGATAAATGTCAAGAGGAGATGAAAAAGTGAGCTGCTCGGCCTCTCAGTCCTGTGTCTCTGCCATCTTGGCTCTGTATTTGCCCGTCATCTCCTTTGGCAGCGGAGTAGTGCTGGGACACGGCACTTGGCCCTCCACCTCACATATGCACTCCCTCAGACAGTACTTCTTTGGGCCGAAGTTGGCAGGGTGGGACGCCTGCATCTTGGCTTGAGCTTCCGCATGCAGCACTTCACTAGAGAGAAGAGAGCAGAACAGCTGCATTAACAGCCTGCCTCAATATGAGTTGGCTTTTTTGTCATGTCAGCTGAATATTAGCTTTTATCAAGGCTGATAAATTGAGTGACATGTGCTCTTGTCTTTCCCATCTTAAAAAGTAAAGACAAACATAAGATTATCACCCACTTCTCCAAAGCTCTCACGTGAGCCATCTTAAATCTTCCCTTTAATATTAGGCTACTGTAATAAAATATACATTTATATGAAGCCTTTCATCTCATCTTCAGCGCTTGTCCACATCTGTAAATAAATACAAACTCATAGCAATTGCATTGAACACCTTTGAGTTCCATAAAACACCATCCATACTTACTCTGATTTACCCAGAATCTTCTTAACATGCTGTGAAATTAGCTTGTAGTCCTTTCCCTCCACGTCCACCAGGACTTGTTCACCATCATCTAAACAGAGACGGAGACAACCTCAAAGTTAAGACAGCATCTAAAGCAATCCTTCGCCGAGGATTGTGTGAGAAATCACACACACACCCAGGTAAAACTTCAGGAAGGGAGATGGCGTCATATTCTTGAACATCATTATTTGGACCCACGGGTTCTTGTACTGAATCTGCGGGATGTTGAAGAACACAAACTTCCTGGAAGATATAAAATTTAAAAAAACAAACATCTTAAAACTATGCAGGAACTGATATAAACTGTAATACTCTTGATGGATTTAACTATACGTGACCACTGCAGTGTAACGTGGCTGTAAACCTAGTGCTTGTGTGTTGCTAAGCCGTTAGCTCTGACCTTGCTCCTTCGCTCAGCTCTCCATGCGTGTTGTAATTCACCGTCATGATCTTCACCCTCGTCTTAAAAATGATGTCGCCCTTCTGGAGATACTCCAGCGTCCTTCTGATCGGATACCTCCCTTTCATAGGCATGTTTACCTATGTACAAATCAATCTTACTTGGAAGTCACACAAGTGCACATACGCGGTGCGTGACGCAATTTGATGACGTTTCGCTACGTCGGGTAAACACCACCAGCTTGACGGTACTTGTAGTTTTAATAAATTCGCAGTTACGTTATTTACATCACTTATTTTCTCCCCTTTCTCCTGATTGTCACCTATTTTGCATCACTGTTCCAACGCACTCGAATCAAAATGCTAAATTGCCTCCTTAGCATATCAGCAGGTTTTGCACAAGTGTATTTGAAAAGGCAAGAATCTAAAGGTTGCAGGATGGTGGCATATGACTTAAGTTGCAGACTTCTGGCTTATGGAAACTTTTGCCAAATTATTCATATTTCTGGAACTTTCAATTAATACATTTTGCTGCAAACTTCAACATAGCAACTGCCATTTTCTGTGGCTGCCAAACACAAAATAAATGTGTGGTTTTAAGGGTTGTTTTTTTTTTTTACACAAAATCCTGACAAAAACCCCTTTACTCTTATATCTCTAAATAAAACCCGATGTAAGATTGTTTATACTTACTCTTTTTTTAAAATATATATATATATAGATATTTTTACTACATATAACTTCCACAGCTACAATCTCCTTTTGAAAAAATGTAAAAAAAAATTGGAAACACCCAGTCAGTCTAGATTAGCTCAATTTATATATTGTGGCTTTAATACTTGTGTCCATCTAAAATAGAAGGTGTAGATGTTTTTGTCACTGTGACAAAAAAAAAGCATCTTGAAAATCCGTAATAAAAAAAAAAAACAGATAAAAAAAATACCATAAATCTCAAACTTCTTCATAGAATCTTTTCTCAAAGTAAAAAAAATCTAGTTCATGTTTAACCATTTAAACATTTTACATTTTCAACTAGACCTGATTAAATGATTAGTCCTTAAAATGTAAAATATTACTTTAATTTTGCACCACATTAGAATATCAAACTTTATACCCACTTAGCAATATGCAGAAAGCTTACACAGACTGCTTTGTTGTATGCCTTTGAATCCCAACCTGGGTTCTTTCTGCATGCAAGGATTCTCCCAGTGGTACTCCAGCTTCCTCTCACAGCCCAAAAATATTTATGTTAGGCTGAATGGTCTCTAAATTGCTCTTATTTGTGTCTGTGTGTGTGCGTGTGTGTATAGTTGTTTGTCCTGTGTGCCTCTGTGCTGTCCAGTGATGTCCTGTCCAGGGTGTTCCCTGTCTTTAGCAAATGACAGCTGAAATACACACCAGCAATCTGCAACTCATGCAGATATGAGGGTGCGCATACAAAGGCTTGCAACTTATCAAACTATTATACCACAATAAAGGTGGCAAGAGTCATGTTATTTTTTCCCCAACAAAATTTATAAGTAATTTTGTTTCCTACCTTGTTTCAGTCGAGCTTTTCAGACATTTCAGCTAATTCTCATCTGGATCATGAACAACATCAGACCTGTTACATTAAATGAATAGATGTTTATTTTAGTTGAAATAAGGCGCATTGCTTCAGAGAAGCTAGCCTCCTACTGGAATGCAGAAACAAGAGTTCAGTTGTTAATACATTTGATTTATATCAGTGAGGTAGAAATGTAGGGTTGTAACCATCTTGGGAAATAAATGTTTAAAATTCATAATTCAAACTTCCGAAGACAGAAAAAAGAACAGAGTAGATTCACATAGTATCAAAAAATGTTACCCAAATGATACCACAAAAGAGGATGATGTATGCGCCTGGAATAGCTGCTAAAGCTACAACATTTAAATCAATATTTCACATACTGCATTTATTAAAATGTGCTTAAGCAATTTCTTCATGCATGGCAATGCACTATAAAAATGACAACAATGCTCCTTATTAGGGCTCACAGAAAGATTATAAAACCCTGTTTAAAAACAACATGCGCTCATTTTAATGTCCGTTACATGTACAAATGCCATTTCATCACCAGTGCCTTTTTAGAAAGAGTCTTTTCAGGTTTAAAACCAAAATATTACAATTGATGTTCATGAGACACAAACCTAGCTGACTTATGTACATCCCCGTTACCATTCATGTTGCTGTGGATGTTTATTTAAACATATATACAAGAGGGTAAAGCCAATGCATATCTCAATGCTGTCCTCAAGACATGAATGCATTCAAGGCTGGCTTTACACAGAATCTCATTGTTTTTCAATCAGGGATACCTGCCCAAAAGTACTTTAAGTACACTTAGTATGCAACAAGCAAATTTGCTCAAAACAAACGAATGTTTTCAAAAAACATACAAAATATACAGTTTTAGTCAGCCTAAATGCAGTGGAACATCACAGGAGCTGATTAATGTGCAACAAAATACCAATGCAAACATAAAGTGTAGCATAGCTACACATTAGAACGAGTTTTAAACCCAAAGCTTTTAAATAATTGTCTTTACAACATTCTAAATTGATTGAAGACAAAGAAAGACTGTAAGTCTACAGAGCTGTAACACTGATGGGACAGAAGAACAAAACATAACTGATTGTCAATAAGGAAAAAAAGTGGAGGAGGTGATTGCACAGATTTTAAAAGCCTAAGTGTACCTTAATAAATGCATCCACATTAAAATACACCAAGAAATGTCCTTTATGGTAATAAAAAACAACAGTACTGCTCAGACGAAGGCCTTCTGCTAAGAAGCAGGTTCAAACACATTTTCTTTTAGAGGACCAGTTTAACTAAAAATAGATTTGAAGATTACATCTCTGTGACTAGGAAGCTTATTACCAACTCAGCAAGCCTGAGTGACCCAGGAAACAAAAGTATTAATATAAAACAGCTGGAGCTGTAATTAAAGAAGAAGAAGAAGAAGATGGAGAAAGGAAGGAAGGAAGCTGGCAAAAAAAAAAAAAAAACTAGGGATGTTCTGATTTGAACATTTGAGCTAATATCGAAATCCCATCTTAATATAGCTGTTATGGCTAATAACTCATATATTTGCAGATATTACATACATTAAATAAATATATTTCACTATCCTTTCGACACCTTGAAAAAAATGACCACACCGCTGACTTCACCATAGCTTCTCTGCTGCAGGTAAACTCATCACAATCCTGCGCTGCATCGCCATCACTGTCACATGACAAAGTTCCTCCCCTCCTCCAGAAACAAATGGCAACAAGATTTATTTTCATCTTGTTGCCATTTTTTTGTTTGTTTTTTTTAATCGGATCAATGCTGATCAAATTCCTAATGTTGGCACATACCAATAATAGTACCTAAAAAAATCCCAAAACAATTGCTGGGAATGTGAAGATTAGTGTTCATTTCAATCTCATATTCAAATGATCAAAGCATAATTTTGCTTATACAACAATGATGGAAAAAGAATCAGACCAATTAAAGAAATAATTGTAATTTTCTCAGTATTCAGCAATAATATTGCTTTGTTTACTGTTTTTCTAATATTATGCTGCCCGAGTTTCTTCTATGAGTTCCCATGGTGATAGATCAAGGTAAGAAGTGAATCAACTTCATCTTAAACTGAACCTGAAACTAAATTTACCTTGTTAAACCATAGTTCAGGCCAACGGTATGGACATGGGTGATCTGGCTGTAAGTGTCATAAAATAAACAAAATAAGTTAAAGGCCTCCATTTAGATTATACGTAATAATTGTGAGGCTTGTTAATTAGCTTCTGTTAAAATATTTGGACAAAAACATCAAAGGGAAAAAAAAAAACATACAAAGCCAGTTTATATATATTCTGATGTGAAAGTGATTTTAAATTTCTTGGCTATTAGAGACGTCCGTGTTTGAGTCTGAAACTTTTGCCACAAACATGAAACGTACCGACTGCAGAAGTGCTGGCAGCAGAAGAAACCAAAACAATATGATCCTCCTGTAGGTTTACATAATCTGATGTTTACAATTCAGGCTGTGTTTGGTATTTTATTTGACATTTTTGGATCAAAGGCTAGTACTCAAAATTACATGTATTTGATTAACATCACAGAACGTAAGGCTTATTTAAACTTCAGACTATTTGACAATGAGGGTCAAAGTGCGCAATAAAATGTGAAGAAAATATTAAAAGAGATAGTTGAGAAGTTACAGCTGACTGAATATTTTTCCCCCATGTACTTAAGAGCGACTCACAGCATGAAGTGCAGAAAACATTCCTGGTCATCCTGGTTTTCCAATGCCATGTTACGCCAAATCCGGCAAGTAATGTTAGAAAACAAAGATTTGTAGTTCAACTACAGCCCTCTAGAGACCATGTACCTGAAAATGAGATTTACAAACTTAACTGACACTTTTTAGGTCCTTGGTGTGTTGTCATTCTGTCGAGTCCGAGTCCTGACTGTTATACTCCGCTGTCTCCATCTTGAGTATGTAGGGAATGATGCTGTCAATAGAGACGTTGCCTATCAAACCAGTGAAGAAAAGTTCCTCTGTGATACTTGAGTTCATTAGACGAAGGGCAGGCAGACGTGTCAGGATGCGTGTTAGTCTGAGGGAAAAAGATTATTTTTGTCAGATTTTGTCCAAAATCATCCCTGATGACTTATTTCAGTCAAAAATACCTGAACAATTTCTGCTTATATTCATGAAAGTTTAGGTCAGAACCATACACAAGCATACATACACTACACCTGAAACCATGTCTGAGGTAACATTATTTATTCCCTCATGTTGACTCTCTTATTTTAAAATGGGAGCAATAACAATGACTGTAGTGAGGCTTTTTTTTGTCATAGTTCTATATTTTATTTATTTATTTATTTGGAAGTTAAGGTATGAAGAAGCCAGTCTGGTTCTGATGAATGATTCTTGTTTGTTCTGAGTGACCAGATTCACTTTTAGTTTGTTTACCCTTGAAAGAATTCATGCCATGAATTAATAACATTAACTGACCTGTATGTGTCTTCAGGATATGTTTTTTGCACATAGTCTTGCAGCTCCATGAGGGCTTTCTCTTGGAACTTCTCAACCTGGCCGCTGCTCTCCACACCTGGGTGATCTGATCATCAGAAAAAAAAAAAAAAAAAAACCCAACTGAAATTTATAAAAACTAACCTGATTGGGTAGGTTTTCATATTGAATGTAAAAATATGACTTAGAATAAGTTTCTTGCATTAAAGATAATTCTCACCAGGACTGAACAACACAATAGCCTTTAGGTAGGCGTACTCATAGCTGTCAGTCTCCAACCGTGTCATGCTGTTACAAAACTCCTGGAACTTCCAGATGTGCTCCATCACCTGCTTCACCCTCTCTCCAGAAAGTTTGTCTGAAAAAAAAAGAAACTTCTAACATTTCTGCATAGATCCCATGAAACAAATGTAGTCATGGAGTTCAGCAGGCTCCTGGGCTAGGATTTCTAGATTTAATCTTATAATGTAAGACTTTTGATGAGCAAAAAATGAGATACACAGCTAAGCTTTTTGTATGAAGCCATGTTAAGTTGGACAATTATGTAGATTTTACAGAAATAGAAGGTCTAAATGACTTGATTTTATACTTTAATATTCAGATAAATTTGACTTTTTTTTTTAAACTTCCCAAGTATAAACAAGCTGTCAAATATTTACAGAAATGGGTTTCTGGGGCTTCCTGCTTTCATCTGGAAATGGTCACCAAAATAAAAAATAAACAGATAAACACATCTGGTAGAAATGATTGCATTATCTCTTCAGCATAGTATCAACTTAAAAAGACCCCTGCTATTGACAAATGCAATTAAATAAGGCGTTCAGCAGCAGGGAAACATCTATAACATGCAGGACAGCAGGACCTGGGTTGGAGAGCAATTACAGAAAATATTGCATCTTTCAGGCTTGTCATCACAGACAAACTTCCCTAAATATTAATGTTTTAAGCTGGCTGATAATCAGGGGCACACACCGTCATGTTCATACCTGGGGAATGGGGCACACCACACAACTCAGAGGCTAAGACATGCAATATGTTAGCATTTAGTGCAAGCAACAACAGCTACAAGCTAATAAAAATGACATTTCTTTGCTCCTGTTTTCATGTTTGTGTCCTACTGTGAGATGATGACGGGGTCTTTGGTCCATACCGTCCTGGACGCTGCTTTGCAGATGGTTAATGATGGCAGTCAGGATGGTTGACAGGTTCATCACGTGAGCGCACTGAGCAAGACCCAGAATGAACAGCTCGTTCCAGCAAGCTCGCACCAAGCTTGTGTTTGCCTCCTGACTGGGAAATACATAAACATGTAAGACATACCACAAACAAACAGGAAAAGGCAGCATTGCAACATGAAACTTTTGTTGTGCCGATTTCTTTTTCTCCCCCACCCAAGTACTGAGAAGGCAGGAATGGAGCGTGCCCAGTGCATGGAGAGGAAGAGGAGCCTGGACGCCGACTCACAGATGTAGTGTACATTCAGATACTCGGGCATGGGGCTGGGCATGGTCAGCTGGAGCCAACAGAAACAGGAACAAGAACATTACAACCTGAGTTATATTAAAATAACATAAAAAGTATGGCTGCTTGATTATTTTTGCAATCAGTTATTCTGTTGATTATTTTGACGATCAATTGATTAATCATATTTTTAAAAATTGCCACATTCTGCAGATTTTTCATTAACCACTTAAGCCTTTTTTATGACATTTGTAATATGTTAAAAGATTATCGTAAAAATATTTACAGACAAAGAAGGGTCTATTATTATAAGGGCAAAATTTATATATTTTTTGTACAGTTTTGACTTAAATCCTGCACTGAATATGTTGTTCTTTCAGCAAAAGATTTTTTCAGAGTCTTTACATTACAGTTAACATTTAATTGATTACTAAATTAGTTAATGATTATCTCAGTAATCAATTTATTGCGACTGATCACTTCAGTCCTACTAAAAAGCGAAAAAATCTGTTTTTTTCTGATATGAACAATTAACCAATAAGAATAACTTCAAAAACCATGTATATGGTTTGACTCTTGCCAGGTGTCTATATCAGCAAAAAAAAAACACAACATTGCCAGCCCACAGAAGAACACATTTGATATAATCTCAGAGTTTATTAAAGATTTGCATCCATCCTCTTTTCTATCTCAGTGGCTTTAGAAGACTCCCTCCACTCACCTTGAAACCAACATGGCTGTCGGTGAGCAGCGGTCCCTCCACCTCAATGATGGGCGTCTCTTGGTCCCGTCCAATCAGCTGGATGGTAGTCCCACTGACACAATGCGACTTCTCAGCCAGGTTCTGTTCTCCCCCTGCTTCAGGTGGGTTGAAGACTTTGGCCAGAGTGTCAAAGGCACTGCATTGAAGTACATACAAACACACACACACACATGCACGCCCGCCAGCGCGCACACACACCGACACTTTTAACTCAATTAAAAGCATAACCTATAGCAACAAATAAAAAATAAAAGATTTCCCTCATTTTTAAACTACTTAATTTAATTACAACAAAACCATACAAATATTTCCTGAAGGACCTGAGATGAACGTGTAGCTGAAATACTTTCAATATGACCAACTGACCGTGTTATCTCGCTTGCAGACTGCTCCTCCTGCTGGCTGTCTGAGGTATCACCATTATTCAGGCTTTCTTTCAGGGAATCACTCAGGTTGGCAAGTGATGTCACAACATTGGCAAGCGTCCCCAGGTTTCCGTGCTCAGAATCCATCTAAAGCAAACACATAATTCTCACATTATGGCCTCAACTTCAGCCAAAGATATTGATGCTAGAAGTTATTCAAAGAAGCAGAGAACAGAGTGAGGCAGCAGAGCACGGTGTGTCTTTATGATCAGATGTACCTTGGAGTCTGTTGCCAACAGCAACGTCCCATCAGCCTGAATAACCGGCTGCTGGATATTAACCAGCATTCCCTGGTCCAGCAGGCTGGATCTGTACAATAATACAATAATAAACTGAGTAAATACAAAAAGCATTTTTCACATTATGACTGCATTTATTACAAAGAATCGCTAACAATATCTAAACCAACGTGGCTTTATGTAAAAAAGTAATTGCATGGAGGATTTGGATAGCTTTTGTTTCCATAAAAATAGAATTATCTCTTAGGTTATCCTTGCCTGGAATTACTTATTGTTCAAACAAGACATAAAAAAGAGACATTGATAATTAACAAAATACTTGTTTACTGCGCTATACATGAACAGGTCTCATTTCTACTGACCTGGAACCATCTGTATCTGTATCAGAGATAAAGGTTGGTGTAGCGATGAGTGGGCTGTTGAGATCCTTGCGGATGTAGATCTTCTGGGTGGAGGCAGCACAGTTGGAGTGTCTTTCTCGGGGAACAACGTCGATGGGTTTCCTCTCACTCTGGACAGCTAAACAATTACGACAGGCAGAATGTTGTTACTATTATTTTGGAGTAATATAACAACTACTACTTCTAATAATAATAATAATAACACATAAAAAGTCGAGAAGAAATTGGTATTTTCAAGGCATAAATAAAGTGAAGACAAGTAAAGATGAGGGAACAGTTTCACAGCTTTTGGTTGTTGTAGTATAGATATTTAGCCGGAGAACCAAATACCAGAGGCTTCAAGACACAAGGCCAGTTTCAAGTTGGTACTGATGGTTTCACAATATGTTAAGATCAACATCAGTATCAGCCACTGCATCACTACTGGTACCTGGCTTAATGTTTAGTAGTACTGAGAAATTATTGTGGCACATATAGTATAAATAATTTGAAAAGATCAGTGCCTCTTGTTTAACCAGAACTGTCTCCAAAAAAAGGGCAGACAAAACATTTCAAGCATTTTTTTCCAACTTTGAAATTGAAAATTTCAATTTTTAGATCAAAATAAAACGCACAAAAAATTTGTCATTTAGTGCCAACAAAAAAGAAAGTTAGTGCTTTTATCGGCAAAATGGCAAAAAGACCTAATGGGCTCCTGCTTTAAAATGTCCTGGTCGTACCTTCACAACAAGGCATTTATTAGGGCAATACTTGTACAGTTTCAGAACCACTCTCTAAGAAAGTATAAGTCAAAGGAAAACATTGTTGTTCAGGCTTCTTTAATCCAACTAATTACATTTGTTTAACTGAAATGATATTTAAGGAATCAATTTGGATGCAAACTCACAATCAGTTTTCATCCCCATGTTAAGGCATTTTCTCAGCCGGCAGAACTGGCAGCGGTTGCGGTGATGTTTGTTGATGACACAGTCCTGCTTACTGCGACAACTGTAGGTGAGATTTTTCCTCACACTCCTCTTGAAGAAACCTTTGCATCCCTCACAGCTGACAGCTCCATAGTGACGCCCTGAAAGCACACAAAAGTGTTTGAGTCCTTTTGGGGATAGAGTGAAGCTGAACAGCTGAAAGGTAGAGTACCTGAAGCTTTGTCGCCACACACCACGCAATATTCCACTGGCTGAGATCGACTTAGATCTCCTGACTGTCCCAACAAACGCTCCATTGACACTGGATCTGTGACGATCTGAAAGGAAAAGGTAAAAGCAAACTCCCCTTTAAATGGTCCACATAACGTCAAGGATATATTCAAAAAACAGTAAAAAATATTAAGCAGATTTCTAAACATTATGGAGCAGAAGGGTATATATTGGGACAAATGTACCTGTATCCTTCCTGGCATCAGGCTGTCTGCAGCTGTGAAGATGACCTGCTTCGAGTTGTGAGTCTCCGGTGAGGCCAGGATAACTTTGCTCGCCCCTGAGCTGTCAGCCGTTGTCAGGATGAACTGCTGCTTTGAAGCACTGGACGGGTTCATCGCTGTCACAATCTGGATCTTCTGACCCGTCTGCTGGTCGGTTACAATCTGAATAGTCCAGTTAGAAAAGAGGGAGACAAAAACATGTGTGATTATTAATGTAAATAAGTAATAAAAGCACAGAGATATGTTACATGCAGAATCTGCCTGGTTGATTGTTGATTCGATTACCTGTATTCGCTGTGGTGTTGTGGCAGGCTCTGCAGAGATGACCCGAAAGCGCTGGGGAGACTCATCCATCACTGGATCTGATGGATCTGATGGAGAGCATGACCCCTAACCCAGTTAAGCACAAATAATTTTTGTCAGCAAGCAAACACAAAAATAGCTCTTAAATCTGGAATCCATAGAAACATTATTTCTATGGAAGTATTATAAAAAGTATTATGGATTCATAATACTTTATGAATCCGTTAAAAGAATTTGACAGTGTGATGTGAAACAAAACAGGAAGAAAGCCTTTCTCTGCACACTGACCTCTGCATCATGCTCAGAGTCTGATTTCTGCTGAGAGAGCAGGTTCAGGTTGGTCGCCATGATCATGTAGAGTCATTAGTGAGGTCTGCGGAGGAATGCAAGAGACTTTATTCATCAACAGGTTTATTTTATATATACCAAACTAAACTGGGGTGTGACATATGGGTGTTTTCTTTCATAATGACTGATAATAGTTTTGTTTTGAACTTGTTTCTGAGAAATCACTTAGACTAAATTACACCAGCTATGAGTTCCCCTAAAAAAGGTCAAATGTGAAACTGCAGGTGTATTTTTAAAGATACTGCCCTGCTTTGTGGCTAATCTGAACACATTCAGTACTAAAGCTCAAGGTGGCCAGGTTTGATTCTATTGGATCATGAATCTACAGCAATATCCCTCTGCATCAAGAGACCGATGACAGACATTTTGTTTTATTTTTTTACCCTCATAGGTCTTGGTATAAAGTGATGAAAATACAGAGTAACAAAGTAACCACTACTGCCTTTGCAAGCATTCCTGACGCTGCCTTTTAATATCAGGGGCCAATGGAAAAAAAACTCAAAGAATATCTTTGTGTAATTCATTTTCATACCCCTTTTAATTTATCCTCATTTGGTCACATCACAACCTCAAAGTTGGGGGGGAAACCTGCATAGGATGCATGTCACCTAGAATAAATACTCATATAGTTATTATTACAGAGAACATCTTACAAATGTTTGCAGATGACATGATCTGCAGAGAGAGCAGAGTGCAAGTAAAGGAAAAGCCATAGAGGTGGAAATATTTACTGAAGACTAGTTTTACTTAATCCTCAAAAATCAATGTAAGGTTCACAATGCATTTCCAGATCTTGTTAAGATCTGGAAATGCACATCTTAATAAATGTTCATTTGCGCTTTTCTGTAATCACATATTTTCATTTTTACACCTTTACATAACCTTTATTAGTCAGTGTTACTTTAACAAAGACCCCCAGCTGCAGCTGATTAAGGTACCTTCAGTAGTCCACAGGGAGGAGCGTGAGGCTTCATGTTGTTTACAGATTGGCTGAACAGTTTGTCTATCAGTAACTTCACTCCAAACACAAAACAGAACAAAATGGAGAATCTGGCGTTTGGCCAACATAACCGCAGACGGTTATGATAATTGGTATAATGAAACAATTTTCTTAATAGGCAGTGGAGTGGGTGACATCTAATATTCTGACTGGAGATGCAAAAAAAAATGCTTTTCCAAATAAATCTCTGACACAGACATTTCTATCCACTCGTGTCAGCTGGACGGCAAAGGTAAAAGGGTCGAGTTCATCCGGTGTTAGCTGTCGCTGCTAGCTAGACGCAAATAAACCTATGGTAGGCTATGGAGCAACAGCTAGCGGGTTCTGCCTCTAAGATTCACAATGCAGGGAGCACAACAAATCAACAGCGTTGTCATGTAGTTAATAATCAGCCAATGTGTCTGTGCCGACTGCCAGACTGCGCGCAGTCTGTTTCTGTTCATCCCCGGAGGTAAAGCACCCGCAGCCGGACAGGAAGCTAAGCAGCTAGCCGCTGTTTTGTGACCCAGAGCTGCTTCTTCATAGGGCTTTAATGCTTCCAGTCCAGGACTGACACTCACCTCAGAGGGACGCCGCTCTCAGCTTTAAGGCGCTCGGTTGTTCCATAAAAAATAATAATTGTTATTTTCTTCTGTTAAAGGTCATAGTTCGTGACCCCCGCACCAACAGCGCATTGATGATGATGATGATGATGATGGTGTTTTTTTCCCCCTTCTTCTTCTTCCTCCTCCCTCTCTGTCCGCGTGCCTCAACCCCCCCCACTCCAAGCCTTGCGCGAGCCAGACAGCGTTGACGTCATAATGTCTGGGGACTTGTCAAATTATGCGTATTAAAAAAATAACGAGATAAAAACAATTTCAGTTTAGGTATTATTTAGCTTTCTTCATAGGTTTCTGCGTGTCATTGTGTGCGTGAATAGTAATGACTGATTTCATTGTAAAGTGTCTCTGAGTGTCTTGATAAGCGCTATATAAATCTAATGACACTTAATTTGTTTTCTGTAAAATTTGTGTATTTCACCCTGTCATGTTTTCTGGTTCTGATAAATTATGATTACATGAGTTATAGCTAATTATAATTTCTGTATTGTTTTGCACGCTTTAAAACTCAATCCGTGTTCCCTTAAGGGTTTAAGGACAATGGCCATCACAAAGCCCTGATGTTATTCCAGTGGAGACGTTGTTGGTAGATCTAAAAAGGTGTGTGGGACTAAGGCGGCCTATAAAGGTAACTGAGTTACACCAGCTCTGTCCAATGTTGCTCTGTCAGGAGGAATGCGCCAGAACTCCAGCAAAGTGTGAGAAGTTTGTGGAAGAAAACCTGAAAGGTTTGACCCAAGTCATCCAGTTTAGAAGACAATCACTGGTACTAACCAGATTTGAAGAAGGTTACAAAACAATCTCTACAAAATGTTCCTGCTAGGTTTTCTAGCTGGCATTTAGCAAATAGAAATGATTAATGGTAATTCTAAACAACCTAAAACCAGAGGAATTTGTTCTCATTTAACTTCAAAATGTGTATCTTTATATGGATTTTAACTGCATTCATCGTGATCAAATATACTCAGGGGTTTTTTTTCTTAAAATTTTGACTTCAGCTTCCCAAATGATTTAAATATTACACCAGATCAGTAAGAAGTTCAGTAAGTATATACATCAGTAAGATCAGTAAGTATGTACATACTTACTTGGGGTTCCTTTTTGCATAGCTTTGTGAAATGCATCACAGAATGGAAGCAAACACTCTGTGGTTCTGCTGAAGTGTTAAGGAAGCTCATGTTACTTTGTTAATGGCTTTTAGCCCATCTGCATTGCTGAATCTGGTGTCTCTGATCTTCCGCTTAACAATGCTCCATATATTTTCTATGGGAGTTTGATCAGGTGATGTTGCTGGAAATAATGGTACTTTATAAAGTCTGGGCAGGTGTCAAGTTCTGCTGGAAAATGAAAATTGCATTTCTACAAAGCTTCTCAGTAGACACCAAAATTGTCAACTAGTTTACTAGGCTATTCTAACTTTGGACTGCATAAATACAGTGGCTTAAAACCAGCAGATCACATGACTCCTCAAATTAACAGACCAGAAACTTCATATACCTCAACCAGCATGAATTCTGAACCTCTCCACTCTTGCTACAGCCAAAGCAATGTTTGGACCACTGAGCACCGATTCAGTCCCATTTCTCCAAGGCGCCAGTGAAACACTGCTGATCATCATCTAACTGGCTTAAAATAAAGAATGCAACAGAGACAGCCCATATTCTGCACACATCTGTCCAGGATATGACTGTGTGTTACTGTATGTTCTTGTAGGGGACCACTACAACAATTTTCACAAGCAACGGGGAGGTCATTTGTGGAAAATGAGGACATTTCCTGGTCGTCATTTTTTATTTACTTACTTTTTTTCAATTGTACTTAGCTCTACCAGTAAGGTTTAGAGAGGTATGGTGTGCATAATGTTTAAGATTTAGGACTTGACTTAAAGTTTGGGAAAATGTGTAGGTTAGGTATAAAGTCTGTATTTATTTGTTTTATGTATCAGATGTGACGCAGCTGACATCAACCCATTTTTAGGGTGACATGGTTAGTTGCATTAATATTCAACGTGTGTTCTTTACGTGTGTAGTGAAAGTTAAAAAGAAAAGATAAGAAGTAAGTTATAAAGCCTTACAGGCAGATTTAAAGATAAACATAAATGCTTACTTATTGAATAGAAATTTAAATTTATATGTTTGTGTAATACAGCAAACATGATTCAGTACTTTTTTTCATAAAATGTTTTCTTTCAGAGTTAGAAATCAACCATGTATGCAGTTTTTACCAATGCAATTTAAGAGAACATCTTTTTTGTCTTATAATGTAAAAAGATTTTGTTTGTGTTGAATTTCAAACAATACAATGCAGTGGGTCCAACAAAGCTACAATGGCTGAGTCCCCAAAATATAAACACCACACAAAGGTTAGTTTATGGTTTTTAACTGCTTGGCTGCCATTAATTAATAGAAATAACCACATGGGATGTGTCGCACTGTGTGCAATGGATCCTTAACCAGTTTTTTTTTAAATCAACTTTAATAATTTATTGGAATGGACGTGTAATCAAGGTTGACCTTGAAGGATGTTTTGAAACAAGAAAAACAGACAACCAATCTCTATTTATCATACTCAAAAATAGCCAGTAGGTGTCGCACAAAGTTCAGGTGTAAGGATGACAATAGGCGTACGGAGCTTCAGCCACTTAACTCTTTATGAATAATATCCGCATACTTTTTCATCAATCCATTTTTTTTTCATCTTATCGTCGCTGTTTGATCCGCTTAATTTTAAGTGTTGTTTTTACTGGACTCCAACAACGACCAGCAAACGCTCGCTGCGGATATTCAGTAAACGATGGATGGACGTTTTCTGAACCTTCAGTAGATGATCGGATGGATATTTAAAAAATATCAAAAACTGGGTTGGTACGCCTCAGCAGGATATCGGACGTCCCATCAATTTGTGGATTTCTGAAGCCGTTAAATCAGAGGACCGGGGCACAGACCTGACCTCTTCGCAGCAATAAAAAAAAAAAAAAAAAAAAAAAAAAAAGCAGTAAAACCTGCTGCGAGCCGCTGTCAGATCGACCGCTCCATTTGCGCAACTGCACATCCCTCCAAATCAAAGACAGAAGGCTGCAGCAGAAACGAAAAGCTGCCGGAGCTGCCGCAGAGAAAGGTGGAGGAGAGTGCAGCGGACCCAGAGGGATGCGTCTTCACTTGAAGCAACGATAGGAGTAGAGGGGGAAAAAAGCAGCGAGAAGACAGGGATATTCATTTGTTGTTGCTTGCATCAGCAGCAGACAAGGAGATGATGATGGTGATCATGGTCGGAAGGGGATGTTGCAAGCCCAGGATAGGAAAGCGCGGAAACAGGACGGGGATCTTTCCGTCCCTGTGCGGGATCCTGGCGTGCGCCGCGGTGCTCGCGCTGCTCTTCCTGGACATCATTGAGACGTGGGTCACCTCGATGGGCATGAGCAGGGCGGTGGAGCCGCATGTCGCCATCGTCTCGCCCCAGAGCCTACCCCCCTCCAGACCTGAGGAGTTCCTGCTCATGCCCAGCCCGCTTGTGTGCCAGCGCGCCAAGCCTTTCCTCATCACCATAGTGACCTCAGCACCTGCCAATCAGCGGGCTCGCCAGGCCATCAGAGACACCTGGGGCGGACAGATGGAGGTACGGGGCCTGCGGGTCATGACCCTCTTCATGGTGGGCGTGGCCTCTGACCCCGGCCTGGGAAAGCTGCTGATAGAAGAAGCCAGGGAGAAAGGGGATCTGATTCAGGGCCGGTTCTTGGACTCCTACACCAACCTTACCCTGAAGACCCTGGCCATGCTGGGCTGGGCCCGTAGGTTCTGCTCTCAAGCTCACTTCATGGCCAAAGTGGATGATGACGTCTTCTTCAATCCCAGCGTTCTTCTGCATTTCCTAAACAAAAGCCAGAACCCTTACGAGCAAGGGGACTTGTACCTGGGTAGAGTCCATCTCCATGTGGCCCCAAACCGCGACCCAGACAGCAAGCACTACCTCCCATCAGGGGCCTACCCGTTGTCTGTGTTCCCCGACTATTGCAGTGGTACAGCCTACGTCTTTTCTCGCTCTGCATTGCTCAAAGTTGCCCTTGCAGCATCAGCATCGCCTCTGTCCACTCCTTTACCCCCCGAGGATGTGTTTGTCGGCCTCTGCGCCTACGCTGCTGGGGTGCGGCCCTCACATTGCCCTCTCTTCGCCGGGGGTCCACCTGTGCCATACGGACGCTGCTGCTATCAAGCTATGGTGTCCGTCCACCAAATCACACCCAAGGAGATGCTGGACTACTGGAAAGATGTCCATTCATCCCCCACCTGCTCCTGGCTGAATCAGCGAGCTTCTCTGGGGATGTGCAAAGTCAGGGCGATGCTGGGCTCAGCCCTGGGCCTGGAGAAATGACCGTGACTGCTATTAGGAGGTTATAGGACTCACTGGCGCTCTGCCTCGCACAACTGTTCTACAAGCTGTGAATCTACCTGCACTGATAGCATTTAGGCTAATTGTCATCATTAGAGCTTTATTTTTATAAGAACGTTAATTTATTTATTCATTTTTTCCCCCCCTCAGAAAACAGGATAATTTCAGGTTTTCTAAGTCTTTGTCTCACAGCATCTAGCTTTGACAACATACAGCTGAGAAACAAATGTAAGCATGCTGCTTATACAACTGCTCAGTGGCGGCTGGCCAGTAGGGGGCGCTTGGGCGCCGCCCCCTTTAAATTGTTTAGATAATAAATGATTTCTATTCTGAACTGCAAAATACTTAGAAATGTATTTATTCATACTGTGTGTCCAATAGACATGTTAGAATTTATTAAAATAGTAAATACATAATTCTAATTGCTCACATTGTGCACACTTCCTATGTGCAGGGCGCCGTCCTAATGAGTGTGTATGTAGGCGCATCAACTTTTGGCAAGCAGGTGATCTGAGGCTGACTTTTAATTGGTTGTTTAAGGTTTTCCACAGGGCGCAGCGCTCTGCGTCCCGGACACACCCATTTTGTTGTGTCATTACTGGTAGAGCGTCAGTACTGGCTAATTTTTTTTAAAACATTGTGTGATTGGACAATCCCCGATTCGACTCATTAGCGCAGCTGCAGTTCGTTAGGTCGATTCACGTTTACGTTTGCATTAAGCAATGCATTTTACTGCTTTCCGTGTTTGCTATTTCAAAGTTCTGGCACGGAGGCAATGTGGACAACAACTGGGGTAAAAGACTTAAAACATCTTTCAGAAAAATGCAAACGGCACGAAAACAGCCGCAGCCACCTAGACAATGCAATGAAGCTAAGTTTTTGGGGGAAACTTAGCATAGCTGAAAGGTGCTTTTCAACTCTGAAAAGCATCAAGACTTTTCTGAGAAACTCAATGACTCAGGACAGGCTGAATGCATTGGCCATGTTGTCAATGGAGAAAAGACTAGTCACAGAGATGACTGACTTTAACAAGAATGTAATTGAGAAATTTGCAGGGCAGAAGGAAAGGAGGGCAAAATTCATGTTCAAATAGTGCTATTTTTTAAGATTTGTTTTGTTTGTTTTTCATTTGTTTGTGTGCGCCCCCCTCAGTTTTTTTAGCACCAGCCGCTACTGCAACTGCTCATGATGAATGCACATAGGAGAACTGCTTTCAGACTCCGACATCTGAGTCTGATATCAAAACGCCAAGACAAGCAGTCTGTTACAAGCTGCTTTAATTTAGAATTTAGTCTAAAAGCCTAAATGCATGTATTGCTAAAATAATACCATTAGATTCAGTTCCATCAAACAACACAAATGAAGTTCACTGGAAAAATACTGCAAAATAGAAGTTTAATTTATAACCCTTATGACACTTAAATGGTGGCACTTAGCAGACTGATAAAAAGTGAGGTTTAAATGATCAGTTTCTGTGACTGAAAGTGATTAATCTAATAGCTATCTCACAAATGAAGAGCAGCACTATACTGTTAACAGTGAAATAATTTCACTAAGGATGCGCTACAATTTTGGCGTGCCTTGTTAATAAAAATAAATGTTTATTATGAACTGTAATATGAACAGGATGTATACAATTCCTGAGTGTTTTTCTGTCTTCTTTTTCTCACTCAGGAAATGTATGAATCAAATTCTGGCACCAATAAAGGATCACATGTGAGATAAAACTGGTCTGCGTATTTTCCTTTCAGTTTCTACAAATCAACAAGATCAAAGAATCCTGAGTGATTCTGAAAATCAAGCTCCAGTTAACACAACTTAACCGTGACCAGAGTATGGATGGCATCAGTCAAGCTTAGAAATATTGCTTCAGGCTGCGTAATCCCATGATTAACCAAAGGCATTAACCCTTTTGTAAATAATTAGCTATAAATGCTAATTATTATAAATGCTATAAATGCTCTGAGCACTGTTTATTGTGCTCAGAATAAACAGTTCTTTATCAAACATTTTGTTGTGGTGAGGTAAGCTCTACTAACTTTTTATTCATTTCGCGTCTTTCATGCAGTTGTGGTCAAAAGTTATATAAATAGATAAATATCAGTTTGGGCTTTTATTGATCTATTTCCTCTGCTTCTTTTTCTTGGATTACTTATTTTTTCCACATAGACCCAGGTTGATTTGGATAACTTTTCTCCACTGAAATGAAAGAAAGAAAGAAAGTCTTCTTCCTTGCATGTACACAAGTTATATCTCTCGGATTTCAAAGTTTATTTTATCATTCAAACCACTTCAGAGAATAAACAGAATAAACATGTAAAATCTGAAGAAAGCTTTTCTTAGCTCTGTATATTTCCAGGCATGTTTTTGAGAGAAAGCGGGGCTATAAAACTTAACACGGAGCCTACTGCCAAGCATGCTGGTGTAATGCTATCACAGCATTACCCTGTGATAATCATTCACTTTCTCTTATTGCACTGTAGGGTACATGGAATATGAAAAGAGACAGATAAACACTAAACACACACATATATACAGTATACATATATATATATATATATATATATATATATATATATATATATATATATATATATATATATATATATATATATATATATATACAGTACAGACCAAAAGTTTGGACACACCTTTTAATTCAATGAGTTTCCTTTATTTTTATGACTATTGACATTGTAGATTCACACTGAAGGCATCAAAACTATGAATAACCCATGTGGAAATATGCACTAAACAAAAAAGTGTAAAACAACTGAAAATACCCCTTATATTCTAGTTTCTTCAAAGTAGCAACCTTTTGCTGTGATTGCTGCTTTGCACACACTCTGCATTTTCTTGATGAGCTTCAAGAGGTAGTCACCTGAAATGGTTTTCATTTCATGTTGCCCTGTCAGGTTAATAAGTGGGATTTCTTGCCTTATAAATAGTCATGAAAATAAAGAAAAGCCATTAAATTAGAAGGTGTGTCCAAACTTTTGGTCTGTACTGTATATATATATATATATATATATATATATATATATATATATATATATATATATATATATATATATAGAGAGAGAGAGAGAGATACTGTATATATATATATATATATATATATATATATATATATATATATATATATATATATATATATATTGTCAAGAAAATCCGAGCTCATCCCACTTCCCCATGCTGGAGATTTTAGTTTAACAGTAATAATAAATAAAGTTATCTTTAAAATGAATCACTCAAGTGACATCAAGGCCCAACAGTAGACTTAAGTGTCAATAAAATAAATCTAGTTGTGTGTGTTGTTTTTGTCTCATGCAAACTTTGCTTTAATTCTACTTTTTTCTATCTAATCATAAGAAATCATAGCCAGTCAGAGAGAGTCATTAAACAGGAAAAGCAGGTTTCCTGGAAAAAGAGGAAGTTTCCAGCCTGCAGATTTATAAAAATAGCCGAGACTATTCCTTATTTCAAAGCATGAAAGTTTAAAGAATGAAATCTAAACATTTTGAGTAATTTCATAAGATTCAAAGTAAAATACTTATATTAATATTGGTTTACTTGTAATAATACTTACACTTACATTTGTGGGAACACTTACAAGAAAAACAAGTAACTGTAACTTTGGTATTAAATAATTAGAATCATGGATTATTCTTGGTTTCTTTTCAGAAAAACACCTGTAATAACTCACATTAAGATTATAATAAGTATAATTAATAAGTTATGGTTATAAAATCATAAATGAATGCTAAATAAGAGAAGCTAAAGAAAATAAATGTGATATAAATGTGATTTTGACATTGAACTTGAAATGGTGTAAAAAGGTGTAACTGCAATTAAACATCACTGATATGTTGGAGGTAGATGGTAGGTGAAAGGTGAAAGGATAAGGGAAAAAGGGGAACTAACAGGAGAGCAGAGATGATCAGCGCCTTATTTAGAAACAGATTGAACAACGTAAACGTTTCAGGCAAGGGACATAGGAGGTTGAGCAACCCTGAGACATTAGCACAGACATCAGGACATAATGTCTGTAAGACAGTGATGGATATGAGATCATCTGTCTAAGCAGACAGCCAATGAAAACGCACCGGGGGGTGGATAAACCCTATAAAAGGTGGGTGCAAAAGAGGAACCTTTCGTTGGATCCTCCGGGCAGCTTCGAGCCAAGATCGAGATGGACAAAGAACTCTGCAGCTGAAGAAGAGCCGGGGCCACAGAGCTGAAGACTGTCCTGCTCATGGGGACCAACCCGTCAGCCCTACAACCTGTGGCTTCGAATCGCACTTCTCTCATCGGCTGGGTTCAGACCCCAAAGACAAAGATGAAGACAAAGACAAAGGCAAAGACAAAGAAGAAGAACTGGTGCCTTTTTTCCTGCCAGCACCAAGTTCTGTGTGACCTCACCATCCATGCGGAGAAGAAGCTCATCAGACCTACAGAGATCCCTGCCTTCGCCGATCAACATCTTCCTCCTGCTGCAGCACCTTCTTCATCATCAGGCCAGGTCTGGGGTTCGAAACGCCAAACTCCGTCCGTCTCTCTCAAAGGTTCCCGTTTTTAGTTCTCAGTGTCAGCAGTAGGGAAAGATAGGGTTAGGGTTAGTGGACACCTGGATGTTGGCCGTCAGAAACCAGGCGAATCGTTTCTCGAAACCAGCTTAAACAGAGTTTACTTCAGTTCTGGACAGGGTAAATCCCAGCAGATTTAGAAAACTCAATTAACCCGTTAGAAGGAGAGCTGAACTTTCATGCTTTGAAATAAGGAATAGTCTCGGCTATTTTTATAAATCTGCAGGCTGGAAACTTCCTCTTTTTCCAGGAAACCTGCGTTTCCTGTTTAATGACTCTCTCTGACTGACTATGATTTCTTATGATTAGATAGAAAAAAGTAGAATTAAAGCAAAGTTTGCATGAGACAAAAACAACACACACAACCAGATTTATTTTATTGACACTTAAGTCTACTGTTGGGCCTTGATGTCACTTGAGTGATTCATTTTAAAGATAACTTTATTTATTATTACTGTTAAACTAAAATCTCCAGCATGGGGAAGTGGGATGAGCTCGGATTTTCTTGACACCCCCTCCACGAGGTCAGACCTTTCACATGCTGGGAGTCCATCCCCCTCCTGCAGTTCGCCGTCCTCATCCCCTGGAAAGAGAAGAAGTTCGTCTGGGATGTGAAGATGCAGATTCTTCATCCTCAGTTATCACAGAGGGCTCAGTGTAGTCATCAAAACTCCACTTCTCTTGACAATATACAGTATATATATGTCAATGATTAAATGTGTCACAAGCGCCAGACAGACAATGTTATTTTAAGAGTTTCTTCCACCTTCAATTCCCCACTATGTTGAAACTGTCATGTGGTTTACCAGGACATACTTGTAGGTTTCAATGAGAGGAAGCATTTTATATAAAAAAAAAAAAAATCAAAAAAAAATCAGCAACTCTCTAAAAGGGCAGAGATTATGAGAAACTACAATTTATACAACATAAGTTTGAAAGGTTTTCTTTCTATGAACTTGCAGGCGTGGTTCTGGTTCAGAACTGTACAGGAAAATACAACATGCAAAACTTGTTATGACTCCTCTGAGTCAGACAACAAACATGTATTCATTTTCACTGATCCAAGCAGACAACTGTACAGCTTTTGCTTTCAAAGCATTTGAGCAAGGTGGTGAAACATGTTCGTTTACCTGTCAGAGATGCTTCAGTAATGAAAGCAACCAAAGTAACTTGCCCAGGGTTATTCATACCCCTGGCAGGTTTAGGTTAAAGTTCTCATAATTTAATTCTTCTCACTGGCAGTATTAACATTTTCGAGTGGCCCAGATAGAAATCATATCTGATGGAGAATCTGTGGAGGGAGCTTAAAATTAGCGTTATGGAAGGGAGACCTTCCAAACTAAAAAGACTTGGAATTCATCACCATAGGCAGAAGTTCAACATACCAACATAGCCATGCAAAAACCATGTCAGCCGTTATAAGGTTTTGATTACTAAAGACAAAAAACGTTTTCAATTTGTCACTGATGAGGGTAGAAATGTTTTTTTGACATGCAATTTTTTTTTTTTTTTTAGCAAAATTTGAATAAAAACAGCTATGCTATTTTGATACTGCCTACTTCAGAAGTTTAAAGTCTTTTAACATGCCTGTCTCATTTCCTAACAGATACAAAGTTCTTCTAAATCTTCCAGAAGTTTGAATCATGTTGGACTTAACTGAAGAAGCTTACAATTTGATAATTTTCTGTCAAAAATCTAAAGGAAGTCTTAGGTGCCTGTTTTATAATATTGAAACAGAATCCAAAAGACATTTGTGAATTTAAATGGATTTACAGTATCATTTCCTTGAACGTCGTTATTTTCTTGCATTTATCCTTTTAAGTTATTATGACGTAACACTGCACAACAGTATGCTCATTTTTTTTCTATAAAAATATGAAACAAATTATCTCAGCAAAAGAATTGACAAGGTCAAACATGCAGGGAAAGTTTTTATTAGTACTAAAAGAAGAATATGGGTGACTGCTGTCATCCACTACATGATCACAAACAGGATCTGCTTCAGGCTACAGTCAATAAGTGGAACAGACCAACCGGTGCTCTCAACATTGATTTTATGAACTGTTTCCCCTCAGAACCCAGGCAGGATGTTCCACCCTGTAGCTGTCCACAACAAGAACTTCTGCTTTCGATGTCCCGGCAGACCACTGAGTCATAAAAAAAAAAGTTTCAACATGAAGGTCAAAGATCCCGCCCACTGAACGTCACTGCGTTTGAGTTGCACAAAGAGTCCTTTTCTATTTTTTGAATCTGTCCAGAGCAGATCTTTTTCCAGACAGTGCTGCTTTCTTCTCCTTCATCCTGTTTCGATCTTCCTCCAGTTTCATTCTGTCCTCCACAGTTTTTCTGATAACGTCCTGCAACAGCCAGCAAGCATAAAGGATTATACACACTCTGGAGGTGGTTTGAATGACATGAACAACATCTACAAAAAAAGGTGATCACAAAAATTATCCTTTGATAATGAATCAGAAACATAATATTGTTTGAAGGGTCCGGTTAGATTAAGAGGAATAAACCTTTTAATCAGACTAAAATTCCCATACTTCAGCTCCCATATCTAAGGTCGTTGACAAAGAAACAGATGTGAGGCCTTTCTTTAACACAATGTAACACAGTAAAAAAGGACTTGGGACACATCTAGATACAGCAGCTTTAAAAATATACCCACCTCTTAAAGTTTTTCTACATTTGTTGAATTACAATCACAAATTTTAATGTCTTTCACTGTGATCAACACAAAGTAGTGCATAATTGTGAAGTGGTATATAAAAATCTGAAACATGTGGCATGCATTTGTATTCTCCCCCTTTACTCCTACACCCCACAATTAAAAGTAGGTGCAACCAGCTGCAGTCAGAAGTTGACTTGCAGGTCATTTAAATCTAGCTATTCTGGGAAAGTCTCAATAAAAACTTTCCACACTGTTTCAGACTCTGTTTTCCACTGTTTGACGATTTATGTACATAGGTTGATGTTAAAAGTATAAAATACCAGTAACTGTAAAGGGAGGAGAGAGACAATAAACAATGGAACAATATATTGAACAATAACTGTGAAAAATGAGGAAATGTTACAGGGTCAACTTTAAGGAACTGCTTACCCTCTGGTCCTCATGGCCAACTTGCCTCTTCCGCCTTTCAATACCAGCAGCAGAACTGCGACCTTTTTTCTTATGTTTCGGAACAAATTTCTCTTTGCCAAGAGGATCAAAGCCCTGAAAGAAAAGGCTTATGCTTTAACAAACTGCACATTATACACCTTCAGTGCAGTAAATCATATCAAGAGTTGCATCTAAAAAAAAGTCTACCAACTGACCAGAGCTTCGACTCTGTCTTGATGCCTCTGCTCAAAGGTAGCACGATCAACATGACCCAGCTCTGAGGGGTCCAGCGTAATGAGTTCAGGCTGAATCTTCTCCAGCAGAGCCTTGACCTCCCACTCCTGCCTCTGCTTTGCACTGCGGTATGGATTTGCATCCAGGCCATCAAAGTTAGGCTCCCCAGCCCCTGCGATCGTAAAAAGGGCAAAAGCACAGTAAACAAACAACTTTAGGAAAGTTTTTAAAATAAAATAGAACAATATTTCTATTTATATCCAAAGTAAATTAACTACGATGCTATTGGTAAAACATTATAGAGTTATTTTGTGCTGCAACAGACCAAATAAGCAAAGAAACTAGTGCAAAGTTTGGTCTTTACATTTTCTTATTGATATTGAAACTTTATACTAGAAAAAACTGAAGGATATACTAGAAAACTATATATTTTTCTAGGATGGAAGGCAAACATGCATCCTTGCTCACAAGAACGTAGAAGCATGGGCAATAATGTTTTTGTCGTTTGATCACAGAGATTATGCAAAACCCCATTGCAATGCTACCAATACCCTTCCAAAAACAGATTTTAGGATTCAAATGCTTTCTGGTCAAAAGTTTTAATGCTTCCTGAGGCCTTCAGAGTATTTGTGCTTAATAGCTCAGACACCGCAGAGGTTATGTTTAACTGAAAGCTACAAAGATGAGCTGACCTGGTACGAGCATGCTGGTGAAACCCTCGCCATGTCCAACTCCAAGGACATCCTCAAAGGGACAAAAGCCAAGTCCCCAAACTGATCCTCGCACCCGGTGAGCCATGTAGGGTTTAGTGACTGGTGTGCTCCACACATCCCTGTAAACCTGGAGGGAGAGACTAAAAAAGTTACCAACATTCACTGAAAGGATTTATAGATTACTTTCTAAAACAAAAGAAAATTCAAGTTCTGAAAATGTCTTGCTAAATAATCCTGCTCCTCTAACAGGAAACAGAAATATTTAAATCAACTCCACCAACTGTGATGAGGAATCCTCAGATATCTAGCAAAATTATCCCAGGAGATTAATGATTACTATAACAGTGCAGTTGTCCTGCAACATGTAAAGAGATAAATAAACCAAGAGGAGGTATGTATAATATTAACCAGGTGTGGAACAGAAAGAAAAGCCATACAAAAATTAAAACTTGTACACCAAATTCTTGTTTTAAGAAATTAATATAGCAGTTTGGAAAAAAGATTTTAATTCTGTAAAAACATTTACAAGGCATCAATAAAGAATAAAAGAACCCTCCTCTTGGCTTTTATTGGTTGTGTGGTTGCCATCTGCAATGTATTTCTGCGGATGGCAGTAGGAGCACTTGGAGAAGGCAAAGGAGCGTCATTTATTCACAGATCATCTGTCTCATTCTATGCTGTCACAACACAGTGACGGTGGCGGTTTTGACAAATATTTGAAAGCATATCTCTTATAAAAATTACACACTGCAGCTTTCACAGACCACTTCTTAAAACGCCGCAGTTTCCGACCCACATCAAGATAGTGAAGGCCCATTTCCTTGCAATCAGATCGCTATCTCTGCGGTAGGTGATTTGCAAACAGTCACCTGAACAATGTCCCCTGTGGCTGCAGACAGCAGTCCTCTCTGGCTCAGAGACAAACATGAAGCTCCAGTAGGAAGGAAGTAAGACCTGAGGGGCTTGAAAGCTCTGATGTCAAAGACTTTCATTTTTTTATCCATTCCCGATGTAATCATGTATCTGCCGGAAGACACAAAAAAAAGCCCTGAAAGTCATCATGAAAGGTTGCTTTCTGAACAGTTACCAAATTACAATGCAGATTAACATGCTGATGGTGTGTTGACTGTCATCTCAGTTTTTTGTGTTTTTGCTGAACAATTTTCACATCAAATCGTTGGAGGCAATAAAGGCAAAGCAAAATACTTCTTTTTCTGTAAAGAGAGCTGTTAAATATAAATGACGAAGGAATAAACACGACAAGTATTAAACACAAAAAGAAGGCATTAAATGCCATTTCTACTGCAGCTATTGTTACAAGCATTTACAAACTTTTAATTCAAAATTTTTTCGATAAGAAATCTATCAACTTGCATGTGACTCACGTGCCAGTTTTGTCCACAGTAACTGAACGGACGCCACCCTGGTGACAGAGCATTTTGACCAGGGCTTCTTTCTGATTGGGTGACCAAAGCGTAACTGTGCCGTTGGAGTGGCCGAGGTGGATGACAGCGTTGTGAGGGTTCTGGCACATCACATCAAGCCGGCCGGTCTTGGTACAGATGGCTGCCACCTCCTTTCCAACGGACACATCCAAGTACTGGAGGAAGCCCGTTGCACTCTGCAGGCAAGAATGAGCAAACTAGAATAATTTGGGGATAAATGTGTTCTAACCAATAAAAACATCCATTAGAGACCAATTCTGGTATAATAGGGGATGCATAATGTGTCATCATGCATCCCCTACACAAGAGAAAATTAATGTGAAGAATCACCTTAAAGGCAAGGTATTATGTATTTTCCAGACATACTGTGCCATTTTACAGCACAATCAAATAACTATGTTAATTTTATAAAATTGATTGATCAAGTATGACTTAAAAGAAATTTGACTTCGTAATTTGACGTCACTTTACAAGTTCTAAGCATGACGTTTGTTGTGATTTAGCGCAACAACACGTTTCTAAGCTGAATGTGAGAAAGTTGAAGAGGACATGAATAGGCTTACTATGTGTTGCACATTTGGGACGATAAGTAATGTCAAGTATGAGTAATCTACTGCAGGGAAGCTCCACAGCGCATGAATAAACATGCTGCATGTTCACAGAAAATATTTCTCCCTACACTTGGGACAGGCTATTTGGACAAGCATCTGGCCAAACATCTGGTCAGACACAGCCCCCGGACACAGCAACGCCACAATTACATTTTTGAGCTGCTGCAAACTCTGGCTGTCAGAGACAAAGCAGTGAGATTAATCTTATTATCACTTTTATCACAATCTCAAATCATGGGACGAGCAAACAAAATTACCAAGACGAAGAAGTTCAGTTGCTCATAAAATAGAACAGCAGGAATGGGAGGATTTATGGGATTTAACGCCACACCATTTTCTTGTTTGCCACTATGAATCCATATCAGGTTAACAATTATCACTGTTAACAATACTGATATACTGTATCTCTTGATGCTGTTTATGTTTGGAGTAGATCTATGTCTTAGCCTAGTCATACATCACAAATGAGAACTGGGTGTCTATATTTAAAATGTAAACTTCTTGAAAATATAGTCTTAGTTCAGGCTACACAAATTGTTGAATGTAGGCTTACTAATTTGTATTCCAGTGTTTTTCACCACTTGTACATACTTGTCAAGGCTATTGAAATATATTTCTTAACCATACTAGACAAACTTGTTTTGTGCTCCCATGATTACACTAAGTAGTTTATCAAACTTCTGCCTAGCGCATCAAGCAGGCATAATTTCCTGGAGGGTTGACATGTGGGTGTTTAATCACCCGAAATTTTATCAAATCAGAATGTTCCGAATGCGTGGTGCTCACAAAAGACTGTCACTGTGATTGCATGCACAATACACTCTCCTGCTTCTCTTGTCTGTGGCAGAAAACACCAATTTTGACAAAAGTTCAACAAAAACAGATCGATATCTTTCATCAAATCAGAATATCCCTTGTAAACACCGCATTCGTTTTATTCGGCATAAGTTTGACTTCGGTTCTGGCATCTGATGTGAGTCTAGCCCGTAGACTGAAATTCAATTATTATTATTTAAAACAAAAAGAAAAACAAAAAAAGCCCTATCTTCTTTTATTAAATACATTTGTACTTGTTCTAATTTTCGTGCATGTGTTGCTATGGATACACTAATTTTTTCTCTAACGTGTATATGTGGTGTATGAGTAGTGCATACACAAGCATGATTGACAGAGGCTAAGACTCTCCTCCTGGCTGATTGGTTGTTTCTGATCAAGTGTTGCACTTCTGCAGTTATCACCGGGAGATGCCAGAAGAGCTAGATTTTTTTCACTAATTATCTGCTTTATATGATACTGTCACGACATAATGACAGTTTTAGCAAATATGTCAAAACATATTTTTAATAAAAGTTACTCTTTGCTTATGCTAAAGCTGGTTCACCACAATTTAGTCAGCCACAAAAGCTAAGGCTACCTAGCAAGGCCACCGATGACAGCGGAAAAAAGTTTTTCTAATGTAAAGGTAAGTTGTGTCTCCACCATTAGCAAATTTAGAAGCGGGTACACGAAGTTGATTGACAAAACTAACACACTCCTCCTGGCTGTGATTGATTGTTTTTGACTGGGTGCTTTTTTTTGTAGACTACAATAGTAGCAGTGGGAGGAGATAGATTTTTTTTCACAGATTATCTGTCTCATACCATACTGTCATGACATGGTGGCAGTTTTATTAAATATGGAAGAAACATATTTTGTAAAAACTACGTACTGCACTTGTAAGGAGGGGGAGGGGTATTATGCAAAATCAACTTTTTTAAGCTTCATGTTGTAATGTTATTGCATCATCAAAAACATACCAAGAGTGTTGCTTTGAATCATTCATGCATGTTTGATAAAGCCTTGAACCTCCCATGGCAGCCATTTGGGTGTGCCTAAATGCTTGTAGATAGGAAGCACTTATTCTCAGTCCTCATCAGACCTCCAGCTCCACAGAGCAGCCCTCCCCCACATAGCGCCACCAGACTACTGTCAGCAGCAATTTGCAAGCACCTGGTGGAACAGCGTGTTTGTTGAGCCTATACAAACTATAATCCCCCTAAAGGATGTACAGCATTATGGGGAATATTGTGGTGATGACGTGCTGAAGGGCTAGTGTAAGAAAAGGGCAGGACGTTCCTAAAGAGATAGAAAATTTCAAGGCAACCATTCATCCTTTTGCTGTCACTTTACTGATAAGGTCTTTGTTTTATACTGTATCACTACGTCACTACACTTGTTCTGTAATCCCATTTCTCCGCTGTCCTTTCATGGTTTATGTGGCTCTGTAACTACCCACAAGATGGATAAAAGATGTAACTAGAAAATTTCTGAAGAAATTTAGCCGGGGCCTGCCAAAGCTTGCCCGTCGGTTTGGGCCCGGCGTTGTCATGCTACAAATTAGCATCGATGCTAAAGAACGCTTCAATGTAATCAATAACTGGCTTTCACGAAAGCCAGTTAGCAAATTGCTAACATGTGAACAAATTGTGATTCCGGTTTTTGTCGTAGAAAAAATATTCCATCAAGGTAGCAGCTACGCTATCAGAGCCACAACAAAATATCCCACAGCAGTCAAACTTTTAAAATCAATCACATTTCTTAAAGAACACATTACATTTAACAACTGTAAGCAGTTCTAATAATATAGTAATTAAATTAAATAGTATATTTTATGGACAGAACACAAACACTTCTTACCTTAACCAAGCAGAGTCGGAAGCAGAAAGCTTCTTCTGCTTCTTTGTGATTTTAGCGGCGGGTGACATCTAACGTTAATATGTATTATCGCCATCTACTGTGCTGGAGTGTGTACGACAGCATCTCCCCCAATCTAAATTCTTACATATAATCCTGTTACCTTCAAAAATGTAATAACCGCTTTATTTATTTTGTGTTTAATTAATATCTTATTAAGTTTAAATGTCTCTATATCATATTTCCTAATTTATTGTTTTAGCTTCTCTCTACTTGCTTTATATTTTCCACAATTAATTATTACATGTTCTACTGTTTCCATATCCATACCACACTCACATCTACCTGTTGGATGTTTACCAATCAAATTTAAAGTTTTGTTTAATCCAGTATATCCAAGGCACAATCTTTTTTTTTTTTCATACTTGCTCTTTTCGCTTTTCAGACTTACAATACTTCATTTGAGCCAGCTGGGGGAGACAATTCTCTGTTTTAGCCAGTAGGGTATTAGGGTTTTCAATGGATTTTCCCCATTGACTTATAATGGGGTTTTTTTCGTAGTTTTTTGCGAATTATGTCGCCATGTTCATCCCGAATCCCACCAAAAGTAATAGCTGGAATGGCGTGAATTTTCTGCAGGTTTTGATACCTCTTTTGTAGGTGTGCACGCAGCGGTATGAGCCGCATTAACGGTTACGGATGAAAAATAAAGAATTATAACTAGAAAAACAAAATTTCTGAAGAAATTTAGCCGGGGCCTGCCAAGGCGCGCCCGTCGGGCTTGGGCCCGGCGTCGTCACGCCACAAATTGGCGTCGACGCTAAAGAACGCCGCAACGTAATCAGTGGCACGCGGAGAACCACAAGAACGTTAAGCGAGGCGGACGTGCACCATTCAGTACGATTTAAAATGTTGTCAAGGCTTTTATTTTGGAAGTTTTGTTAAACTTCATTTCAAAGGGCCAAACTAATCCCATGCGTAATAGTCCTTGGGTTAAAATAGTTATATAATGCTCAAAACACAAGTAGCTGATGTAAAAATATTCAAGGCTTTTATTTTGAAATTTTCAGTATGCTCCATTTTAAAGTTCCGAACTAATCCCATGTGTAACAGTGCTTTGGATGAAAAAGTCATATACGGCCAAAAAAAGCAATTACGTCATGTAAAATATTCAAGGCTTTTATTTTGAAATTTTCAGTATGCTTAATTTTAAAGTTCCAAACTAATCCCATGTGTAACAGTGCTTTGGATGAAAAAGTCACATAAAGCCAAAAAGAGCAATTACGTCATGTAAAATATTCAAGGCTTTTATTTTGAAATTTTCAGTATGCTTAATTTTAAAGTTCCAAAATAATCCCATGTGTAACAGTTACTGAGTTAAATCAGTTATATACAGCCCATAGCAGCGGGTAGTTCTAAAGGCCAGTTCTCAGTCCTGATCTGTTTCAACTGAGGATAGATAGAACTACAGCGATGCGTATTTGTAGTCCAAATCAGCAGCCAATAGCCTCTTGAGATCCGTTGCTATGGCAAATAATGGTCTCAGCAGGTGTGAGCTGTGAGTCATACATGCTCAAACACACAATTGTGTGTTTGAGCCAACACGGTTTACTGAAAAAAAGCATTGGAAACAAATCCTTCTTGTTCGGGAACCGTAATACATATTCGAAAAGCGTTTCGAGCGTATGAGAGGCCTATGTGTCTTCTGCGATAGTCCCGAGATTCATATCTGTACCTCACTCAGAACATTTACAGTGATGAGAGAAAGAAATGTTGTGCCCAGATCTGAAATTCTATTCAAATACATGGGAGAGAGCCTCAGACAGCCTCAGAAAATCCTGTCGCATGACTTTGCTCTGAAGCACCGTGACAGAAAACCGTACGGTCTAGATAAATTTCGAAAACATTTTACCGGAGCAGACAGGCGTATCAATGTCAGGACCGATTGTGATACTAATCGTGCGATATTTGTGGGCGTGATGGCGATTTCAAAAATGATTTGGGCTGAAAAAGTTGTCTTCATCTCTCACTCTAAGCAGCCAGAGACGCACTCTAACTTTAGGAAAAATGAGAAACTTTGGGTCGCTTAGAGGCAAATTGTGGACAAACCGTAACTGGTATCGACGAGCCGTCTTCACTTTCGAAGAGATCACAGACGTATCTACAAAATGAAATTTGAATGGCATTTCTAGGTGAATTTGTGACGACACAGAAAATCCTCAAAAATATTGTATTTCTAGGATTTTTCCCATTGACTTATAATGGGGTTTTTTTCGTAGTTTTTTGCGAATTATGTCGCCACGTTAAGCCCAAATCCCACCAGAAGTAATAGCTGGAATGGCGTGAATTTTCTGCACGTTTTGATACCTCATTTGTAGGTGTGCACCAAGCGGTATGAGCCGCATTAACGGTTACGGAAGAAAAATAAAGAATAAAGAAACACTTTCTCCGACAATAGCAATAGGTTCCTGCCATTGCTTTGCATGGCAGGCCCCAATAATAATAATAATAAAGAAACTTTTCTTGGGAGAATAGCAATAGGTTCCTGCCATTGCTTTGCATGGCAGGCCCCAAAAATGGTGGTTCAACTTCAACCACACCATTTAGTGGTAGAACCAATCAGCTTAAGCCATAAAGAACACGTGCATGAACATATGAAGTACACACTCAAAAGCCAGAAGGAGGCTTCTGACCACAAATGCTGCTTTGAGTTAATGAAACTCTTCGGTCAATATTCGAGGACTCTGATTGGGGCCTGCCATGCAAAGCAATGGCAGGAACCTATTGCTATTCTCCCAAGAAAAGTTTCTTTATTATTATTGGGGCCTGCCATGCAAAGCAATGGCAGGAACCTATTACTATTGTCGGAGAGAAGCGTCTCTTTAATATTATTATTGGGGCCTGCCATGCAAAGCAATGGCAGGAACCTATTACTATTGTCGGAGAGAAGCGTCTCTTTAATATTATTGGGGCCTGCCATGCAAAGCAATGGCAGGAACCTATTACTATTGTCGGAGAGAAGCGTCTCTTTAATATTATTATTGGGGCCTGCCATGCAAAGCAATGGCAGGAACCTATTACTATTGTCGGAGAGAAGCGTCTCTTTAATATTATTGGGGCCTGCCATGCAAAGCAATGGCAGGAACCTATTACTATTGTCGGAGAGAAGCGTCTCTTTAAGTATTATTGGGGCCTGCCATGCAAAGCAATGGCAGGAACCTATTGCTATTCTCCCAAGAAAAGTTTCTTTATTATTATTGGGGCCTGCCATGCAAAGCAATGGCAGGAACCTATTGCTATTGTCGGAGAAAGTGTTTCTTTATTCTTTATTTTTCTTCCGTAACCGTTAATGCGGCTCATACCGCTTGGTGCACACCTACAAATGAGGTATCAAAACCTGCAGAAAATTCACGCCATTCCAGCTATTACTTCTGGTGGGATTTGGGCTTAACGTGGCGACATAATTCGCAAAAAACTACGAAAAAAAACCCATTATAACTCAATGGGAAAAATCCTAGAAATACCCTATTTTTGAGGATTTGCTGTGTCGTCACAAATTCACCTAGAAATGCCATTCAAATTTCATTTTGTAGATACGTCTGTGATCTCTTCGAAAGTGAAGACGGCTCGTCGATACCAGTTACGGTTTGTCCACAATTTGCCTCTAAGCGACCCAAAGTTTCTCATTTTTCTTCACATTAGAGTGACAGCCCATCTCGGTTCATATCTGGGCACAACATTTCTTTCTCTCATCACTGTAAATGCTCTGAGTGAGGTACAGATATGAATCTCGGGACTATCGCAGAAGACACATTGAACTGTCATACGCTTAAAACGCTTTTCGAATATGTATTACGGTTCCCGAACAAGAAGGATTTGTTTCCAATGCTTTTTTTCAGTAAAGTGTGTTTGCTCAAACACACTTGTGTGTTTGACAGCTCAGAGCTCAGAGCTCACACCTGCTGAGACCATTATTTGCCATAGCAACGGAACTCAAGAGGCTATTGGCTGCTGGTTAGGACTACGAATACGCATCACTGTAGTTCTATCTATAGTGGAATACTCAGTTGAAACAGATCAGGACTGAACTGGCCTTTACAACTAATTGCTGCTTTGGGCTGTATATAACTGATTTAACTCAGTAACTGTTACACATGGGATTAGTTTTACACTTTAAAATTAAGCATATTGAAAATTTCACAATAAAAGCCCTGAATATTTTTACATGACGTAATTGCTCTTTTTTGGCTTTATTTGACTTTTTCATCCAAAGCACTGTTACACATGGTATTAGTTTGGCCCTTTAAAATGAAGCTTAACAAAAATTTCAAAATAAAAGCCTTGAATATTTTTACATGACATAATTGCTCTTTTTGGCTTTATTTGACTTTTTCATCCAAAGCACTGTTACACATGGTATTAGTTCAGAACTTTAAAATGAAGCATACTGAAAATTTCAAAATAAAAGCCTTGAATATTTTTACATCATGTAATTGCTCTTTTTGGCTTTATATGACTTTTTCATCCAAAGCACTGTTACACATGGGATTAGTTTGGAACTTTAAAATGAAGCATACTGAAAATTTCAAAATAAAAGCCTTGAATATTTTTACATCATGTAATTGCTCTTTTTGGCTTTATTTGACTTTTTCATCCAAAGCACTGTTACACATGGTATTAGTTTGGAACTTTAAAATGGAGCATAATAATAATTTCAAAATAAAAGCCTTGAATATTTTTACATCATGTAATTGCTGTTTTTGGCTTTGTATGACTTTTTCATCCAAAGCACTGTTACACATGGGATTAGTTCGGAACTTTAAAATGAAACATACTGAAAATTTCAAAATAAAAGCCTTGAATATTTTTACATCATGTAATTGCTCTTTTTGGCTTTATTTGACTTTTTCATCCAAAGCACTGTTACACATGGGATTAGTTTGGCCCTTTGAAATGAAGCATACTGAAAATTTTAAAATAAAAGCCTTGAATATTTTTACATGACGTAATTGCTGTTTGTGGCTTTATGTGACTTTTTCATCCAAAGCACTGTTACACATGGGATTAGTTTGGCCCTTTGAAATGAAGCATACTGAAAATTTTAAAATAAAAGCCTTGAATATTTTTACATGACGTAATTGCTCTTTTTGGCTTTATTTTACTTTTCCATCCAAAGCACTGTTACACATGGGATTAGTTTGGAACTTTAAAATTAAGCATACTGAAAATTTCAAAATAAAAGCCTTGAATATTTTACATGACGTAATTGCTTTTTTTGGCCGTATATGACTTTTTCATCCAAAGCACTGTTACACATGGGATTAGTTCGGAACTTTAAAATGGAGCATACTGAAAATTTCAAAATAAAAGCCTTGAATATTTTTACGTCAGCTACTTGTGTTTTGAGCATTATATAACTATTTTAACCCAAGGACTATTACGCATGGGATTAGTTTGGCCCTTTGAAATGAAGTTTAACAAAACTTCCAAAATAAAAGCCTTGACAACATTTTAAATCGTACCGAATGGTGCACGTCCGCCTCGCTTAACGTTCTTGCGGTTCTCCGCGTGCCACTGGTTACGTTGCGGCGTTCTTTGGCGTCGACGCCGATTTGTGGCGTGACGACGCCGGGCCCAAGCCCGACGGGCGCGCCTTGGCAGGCCCCGGCTAAATTTCTTCAGAAATTTTGTTTTTCTAGTTATTCTTTATTTTTCATCCGTAACCGTTAATGCGGCTCATACCGCTGCGTGCACACCTACAAAAGAGGTATCAAAACGTGCAGAAAATTCACGCCATTCCAGCTATTACTTTTGGTGGGATTCGGGATTAACATGGCGACATAATTCGCAAAAAACTACGAAAAAAACCCCATTATAACTCAATGGGAAAAATCCTAGAAATACCCTATTTTTGAGGATTTGCTGTGTCGTCACAAATTCACCTAGAAATGCCATTCAAATTTCATTTTGTAGATACGTCTGTGATCTCTTCGAAAGTGAAGACGGCTCGTCGATACCAGTTATGGTTTGTCCACAATTTGCCTCTAAGCGACCCAAAGTTTCTCATTTTTGCTCATATTAGAGTGACAGCCGACCTCGGTTCATATCTGGGCACAACATTTCTTTCTCTCATCACTGTAAATGCTCTGAGTGAGGTACAGATATGAATCTCGGGACTATCGCAGAAGACACATTGAACTGTCATACGCTTAAAACGCTTTTCGAATATGTATTACGGTTCCCGAACAAGAAGGATTTGTTTCCAATGCTTTTTTTCAGTAAAGTGTGTTTGCTCAAACACACTTGTGTGTTTGAGAGCTCACAGCTCAGAGCTCACACCTGCTGAGACCATTATTTGCCATAGCAACGGAACTCAAGAGGCTATTGGCTGCTGGTTAGGACTACGAATACGCATCGTTGTAGTTCTATCTATCCTCAGTTGAAACAGATCAGGACTGAGAACTGGCCTTTACAACTACTTGCTGCTTTGGGCTGTATATAACTGATTTAACTCAGTAACTGTTACACATGGGATTAGTTTTACACTTTAAAATTAAGCATATTGAAAATTTCACAATAAAAGCCCTGAATATTTTTACATGACGTAATTGCTCTTTTTTGGCTTTATTTGACTTTTTCATCCAAAGCACTGTTACACATGGTATTAGTTTGGCCCTTTAAAATGAAGCTTAACAAAAATTTCAAAATAAAAGCCTTGAATATTTTTACATCAGCTACTTGTGTTTTGAGCATTATATAACTATTTTAACCGAAGGACTATTACGCATGGGATTAGTTTGGCCCTTTGAAATGAAGCATCCTGCAAATTTCAAAATAAAAGCCTTGAATATTTTTACATGACATAATTGCTCTTTTTGGCTTTATTTGACTTTTTCATCCAAAGCACTGTTACACATGGTATTAGTTCAGAACTTTAAAATGAAGCATACTGAAAATTTCAAAATAAAAGCCTTGAATATTTTTACATCATGTAATTGCTCTTTTTGGCTTTATTTGACTTTTTCATCCAAAGCACTGTTACACATGGTATTAGTTTGGAACTTTAAAATGGAGCATAATAATAATTTCAAAATAAAAGCCTTGAATATTTTTACATCATGTAATTGCTGTTTTTGGCTTTGTATGACTTTTTCATCCAAAGCACTGTTACACATGGGATTAGTTCGGAACTTTAAAATGAAACATACTGAAAATTTCAAAATAAAAGCCTTGAATATTTTTACATCATGTAATTGCTCTTTTTGGCTTTATTTGACTTTTTCATCCAAAGCACTGTTACACATGGGATTAGTTTGGCCCTTTGAAATGAAGCATACTGAAAATTTTAAAATAAAAGCCTTGAATATTTTTACATGACGTAATTGCTGTTTGTGGCTTTATGTGACTTTTTCATCCAAAGCACTGTTACACATGGGATTAGTTTGGAACTTTAAAATTAAGCATACTGAAAATTTCAAAATAAAAGCCTTGAAGATTTTACATGACGTAATTGCTTTTTTTGGCCGTATATGACTTTTTCATGCAAAGCACTGTTACACATGGGATTAGTTCGGAACTTTAAAATGGAGCATACTGAAAATTTCAAAATAAAAGCCTTGAATATTTTTACATCAGCTACTTGTGTTTTCAGCATTATATAACTATTTTAACCCAAGGACTATTACGCATGGGATTAGTTTGGCCCTTTGAAATGAAGTTTAACAAAACTTCCAAAATAAAAGCCTTGACAACATTTTAAATCGTACTGAATGGTGCACGTCCGCCTCGCTTAACGTTCTTGCGGTTCTCCGCGTGCCACTGATTACGTTGCGGCGTTCTTTAGCGTCGACGCCGATTTGTGGCGTGACGACGCCGGGCCCAAGCCCGACGGGCGCGCCTTGGCAGGCCCCGGCTAAATTTCTTCAGAAATTTTGTTTTTCTAGTTATAATTCTTTATTTTTCATCCGTAACCGTTAATGCGGCTCATACCGCTGCGTGCACACCTACAAAAGAGGTATCAAAACCTGCAGAAAATTCACGCCATTCCAGCTATTACTTTTGGTGGGATTCGGGATGAACATGGCGACATAATTCGCAAAAAACTACGAAAAAAACCCCATTATAAGTCAATGGGGAAAATCCATTGAAAACCCTAATACCCTACTGGCTAAAACAGAGAATTGTCTCCCCCAGCTGGCTCAAATGAAGTATTGTAAGTCTGAAAAGCGAAAAGAGCAAGTATGAAAAAAAAAAGATTGTGCCTTGGATATACTGGATTAAACAAAACTTTAAATTTGATTGGTAAACATCCAACAGGTAGATGTGAGTGTGGTATGGATATGGAAACAGTAGAACATGTAATAATTAATTGTGGAAAATATAAAGCAAGTACAATAAATTAGGAAATATGATATAGAGACATTTAAACTTAATAAGATATTAATTAAACACAAAATAAATAAAGCGGTTATTACATGTTTGAAGGTAACAGGATTATATGTAAGACTTTAGATTGGGGAGCGGTTAACTGAAACGTGGGGCGTGCTAACCCCCTGCGCCACCACAGCACGCCCCATGAATATTTATGTTATTTCATAAAATTTCTTAAGAAAACTAAACTGATAGAAAGGATTTAGTGTTTTTTTTTTTAAGTTGCGCCCTGATCCACACTCCATACCAGTAGGTGGCGGTAATGCACACCATTAAGTTGCTTGCCAACCGCCATTAAAAACAAAAAGAAGAAGAAGAGCTTTCTGCTTCCGACTGCTTGGTTAAGGTAAGAAGTGTTTGTGTTCTGTCCATAAAATATACTATTTAATTTCATTACTATATTATTAGAACTGCTTACAGTTGTTAAATGTAATGTGTTCTTTAAGAAATGTGATCGATTTTAAAAGTTTGACTGCTGTGGGATATTTTGTTGTGGCTCTGATAGCGTAGCTGCTAGCTTGATGGAACCACAATTTGTTCACATGTTAGCACTTTGCTAACTGGCTTTCGTGAAACCTGTTAGGCTACAAAATCTCTGTTAACATCAATCTGATCAGCTGAAATAAGGCAATTTTGTTTTACCTCAACCTAGAGCTATTGTGACTTGCAGAAATTGCCACAAATAACCGGAACTAGCATATTAAGCTACTTCACTGAATCAGTTGCTTCGGATACAGATACTCTCAGCTGCCGTCTTGTGCCGACAGTGAAAAACAGCAGAACTACATAATATTAGCTTGGTATGATGTAAATTATAATTTTTGTTTGAATTACATAAAATAACTTCATGATCTGAGTTTTTTTTCGTTATGCTTGGCCTATCAATAATTTCAAATAATAAAACATAAAATATCTGGGTTTATTTTGTTCATCCGAACCAGAACCTCCAGGTTCTCCGTTGTAGAGTTTTACTGAAAATCAGCGGAGAAATATCTGTAGCGCAGCAGCTGCGGTACAGTCTGCCCACTAGAGTAGAACTGAACCGAACCAAACATGAACGTATTTCATCGCCTAACGAAAGACAAGGAAGCAAAGAGATTTCGGCTAAAGAAATCTGAACTTGATTACATTGCAGCATCCTTTAGCGTCGATGCCAATTTGTAGCGTGACGACGCCGGGCACAAACCAGACGGGCGCGCCTTGGCAGGCCCCGGCTAAATTTCTTCAGAAATTTTGTTTTTCTAGTTATTCTTTATTTTTCTTCCGTAACCGTTAATGCGGCTCATACCGCTGGGTGCACACCTACAAATGAGGTATCAAAACGTGCAGAAAATTCACGCCATTGGAGCTATTACTTCTGGTGGGATTTGGGCTTAACGTGGCGACATAATTCGCAAAAAACTACGAAAAAAACCCCATTATAACTCAATGGGAAAAATCCTAGAAATACCCTATTTTTGAGGATTTGCTGTGTCGTCACAAATTCACCTAGAAATGCCATTCAAATTTCATTTTGTAGATACGTCTGTGATCTCTTCGAAAGTGAAGACGGCTCGTCGATACCAGTTACGGTTTGTCCACAATTTGCCTCTAAGCGACCCAAACTTTCTCATTTTTGCTGAAATTACAGTGACAGCCCATCTCGGTTCATATCTGGGCACAACATTTCTTTCTCTCATCGCTGTAAATGCTCTGAGTGAGGTACAGATATGAATCTCGGGACTATCGCAGAAGACACATTGAACTGTCATACGCTCGAAACGCTTTTCGAATATGTATTACGGTTCCCGAACAAGAAGGATTTGTTTCCAATGCTTTTTTTCAGTAAAGTGTGTTTGCTCAAACACACTTGTGTGTTTGAGAGCTCACAGCTCAGAGCTCACACCTGCTGAGACCATTATTTGCCATAGCAACGGAACTCAAGAGGCTATTGGCTGCTGATTTGGACTACGAATACGCATCGCTGTAGTTCTATCTATCCTCAGTTGAAACAGATCAGGACTGAGAACTGGCCTTTAGAACTACTGCTGCTATGGGCTGTATATAACTGATTTAACTCAGTAACTGTTACACATGGGATTAGTTTGGAACTTTAAAATGGAGCATAATAATAATTTCAAAATAAAAGCCTTGAATAGTTTTACATCAGGTAATTGCTGTTTTTGGCTTTATTTGACGTTTTCATCCAAAGCACTGTTACACATGGGATTACTTTGGAACTTTAAAATGGAGAATAATAATAATTTCAAAATAAAAGCCTTGAATATTTTTACATCAGGTAATTGCTTTTTTTGGCCGTATATGACTTTTTCATCCAAAGCAATGTTACACATGGGATTAGTTTGGAACTTTAAAATGGAGAATAATAATTTCAAAATAAAAGCCTTGAATATTTTTACATCAGGTAATTGCTCTTTTTGGCTTTATTTGACGTTTTCATCCAAAGCAATGTTACACATGGGATTACTTTGGAACTTTAAAATGGAGAATAATAATAATTTCAAAATAAAAGCCTTGAATATTTTTACATCAGGTAATTGCTGTTTTTGGCTTTATATGACTTTTTCATCCAAAGCACTGCTACACATGGGATTAGTTTGGAACTTTAAAATGGAGCATAATAATAATTTCAAAATAAAAGCCTTGAATATTTTTACATCAGGTAATTGCTCTTTTTGGCTTTATTTGACTTTTTCATCCAAAGCACTGTTACACGTGGTATTAGTTTGGCCCTTTGAAATGAAGCATTCTGAAAATTTCAAAATAAAAGCCGTGAATAATTTTACATGACGTAATTGCTCTTTTTGGCTTTATTTGACTTTTTCATCCAAAGCACTGTTACACGTGGTATTAGTTTGGCCCTTTGAAATGAAGCATACTGAAAATTTCAAAATAAAAGCCTTGAATATTTTTACATCAGCTACTTGTGTTTTGAGCATTATATAACTATTTTAACCCAAGGACTATTACGCATGGGATTAGTTTGGCCCTTTGAAATGAAGTTTAACAAAACTTCCAAAATAAAAGCCTCGACAACATTTTAAATCGTACCGAACGGTGCACGTCCGCCTCGCTTAACGTTCTTGCGGTTCTCCGCGTGCCACTGCTTACGTCGCGGCGTTCTTTGGCGTCGACGCCGATTTGTGGCGCGACGACGCCGGGCCCGAACCCCACGGCCGCGCCTTGGCAGGCCCCGGCTAAATTTCTTCCGAAATTTTCTAGTTATTATTATTATTATTATAGAACTTTATTTTTCTTCCGTAACCGTTAATGCGGCTCATACCGCTGGGTGCACACCTACAAATGAGGTATCAAAACGTGCAGAAAATTCACGCCATTGGAGCTATTACTTCTGGTGGGATTTGGGCTTAACGTGGCGACATAATTCGCAAAAAACTACGAAAAAAACCCCATTATAACTCAATGGGAAAAATCCTAGAAATACCCTATTTTTGAGGATTTGCTGTGTCGTCACAAATTCACCTAGAAATGCCATTCAAATTTCATTTTGTAGATACGTCTGTGATCTCTTCGAAAGTGAAGACGGCTCGTCGATACCAGTTATGGTTTGTCCACAATTTGCCTCTAAGCGACCCAAAGTTTCTCATTTTTGCTCATATTAGAGTGACAGCCGACCTCGGATCAGATATGGGCACAACATTTCTTTCTCTCATCGCTGTAAATGCTCTGAGTGAGGTACAGATATGAATCTCGGGACTATCGCAGAAGACACATTGAACTGTCATACGCTCGAAACGCTTTTCGAATATGTATTACGGTTCCCGAACAAGAAGGATTTGTTTCCAATGCTTTTTTTCAGTAAAGTGTGTTTGCTCAAACACACTTGTGTGTTTGAGAGCTCACAGCTCAGAGCTCACACCTGCTGAGACCATTATTTGCCATAGCAACGGAACTCAAGAGGCTATTGGCTGCTGGTTAGGACTACGAATACGCATCACTGTAGTTCTATCTATCCTCAGTTGAAACAGATCAGGACTGAGAACTGGCCTTTAGAACTACTGCTGCTATGGGCTGTATATAACTGATTTAACTCAGTAACTGTTACACATGGGATTAGTTTGGAACTTTAAAATGGAGCATAATAATAATTTCAAAATAAAAGCCTTGAATATTTTTACATCAGGTAATTGCTGTTTTTGGCTTTATTTGACGTTTTCATCCAAAGCACTGTTACACATGGGATTACTTTGGAACTTTAAAATGGAGAATAATAATTTCAAAATAAAAGCCTTGAATATTTTCACATCAGGTAATTGCTTTTTTTGGCCGTATATGACTTTTTCATCCAAAGCAATGTTACACATGGGATTAGTTTGGAACTTTAAAATGGAGAATAATAATTTCAAAATAAAAGCCTTGAATATTTTTACATCAGGTAATTGCTGTTTTTGGCTTTATTTGACGTTTTCATCCAAATCACTGTTACACATGGGATTACTTTGGAACTTTAAAATGGAGAATAATAATAATTTCAAAATAAAAGCCTTGAATATTTTTACATCAGGTAATTGCTTTTTTTGGCCGTATATGACTTTTTCATCCAAAGCAATGTTACACATGGGATTAGTTTGGAACTTTAAAATGGAGAATAATAATAATTTCAAAATAAAAGCCTTGAATATTTTTACATCAGGTAATTGCTGTTTTTGGCTTTATATGACTTTTTCATCCAAAGCACTGTTACACATGGGATTAGTTTGGAACTTTAAAATGGAGCATAATAATAATTTCAAAATAAAAGCCTTGAATATTTTTACATCAGGTAATTGCTCTTTTTGGCTTTATTTGACTTTTTCATCCAAAGCACTGTTACACGTGGTATTAGTTTGGCCCTTTGAAATGAAGCATACTGAAAATTTCAAAATAAAAGCCTTGAATAATTTTACATCAGGTAATTGCTGTTTTTGGCTTTATATGACTTTTTCATCCAAAGCACTGTTACACATGGGATTAGTTTGGAACTTTAAAATGGAGCATAATAATAATTTCAAAATAAAAGCCTTGAATATTTTTACATCAGGTAATTGCTCTTTTTGGCTTTATTTGACTTTTTCATCCAAAGCACTGTTACACGTGGTATTAGTTTGGCCCTTTGAAATGAAGCATACTGAAAATTTCAAAATAAAAGCCTTGAATAATTTTACATGACGTAATTGCTCTTTTTGGCTTTATTTGACTTTTTCATCCAAAGCACTGTTACACGTGGTATTAGTTTGGCCCTTTGAAATGAAGCTTAACAAAAGTTTCAAAATAAAAGCCTTGAATATTTTTACATGACGTAATTGCTCTTTTTGGCTTTATTTGACTTTTTCATCCAAAGCACTGTTACACATGGTATTAGTTTGGCCCTTTGAAATGAATATTAACAAAAATTTCAAAATAAAAGCCTTGAATATTTTTACATCATGTAATTGCTCTTTTTGGCTTTATTTGACTTTTTCATCCAAAGCACTGTTACACGTGGTATTAGTTTGGCCCTTTGAAATGAAGCTTAACAAAAGTTTCAAAATAAAAGCCTTGAATATTTTTACATGACGTAATTGCTCTTTTTGGCTTTATTTGACTTTTTCATCCAAAGCACTCTTACACGTGGTATTAGTTCAGAACTTTAAAATGAAGCATACTGAAAATTTCAAAATAAAAGCCTTGAATATTTTACATGAAGTAATTGCTCTTTTTGGCCGTATATGACTTTTTCATCCAAAGCAATGTTACACATGGGATTAGTTCGGAACTTTAAAATGGAGCATAATAATAATTTCAAAATAAAAGCCTTGAATATTTTTACATCAGGTAATTGCTGTTTTTGGCTTTATTTGACGTTTTCATCCAAAGCACTGTTACACATGGGATTACTTTGGAACTTTAAAATGGAGAATAATAATAATTTCAAAATAAAAGCCTTGAATATTTTTACATGACGTAATTGCTCTTTTTGGCTTTATTTGACTTTTTCATCCAAAGCACTGTTACACATGGTATTAGTTTGGCCCTTTGAAATGAATATTAACAAAAATTTCAAAATAAAAGCCTTGAATATTTTTACATCATGTAATTGCTCTTTTTGGCTTTATTTGACTTTTTCATCCAAAGCACTGTTACACGTGGTATTAGTTTGGCCCTTTGAAATGAAGCTTAACAAAAGTTTCAAAATAAAAGCCTTGAATATTTTTACATGACGTAATTGCTCTTTTTGGCTTTATTTGACTTTTTCATCCAAAGCACTCTTACACGTGGTATTAGTTCAGAACTTTAAAATGAAGCATACTGAAAATTTCAAAATAAAAGCCTTGAATATTTTACATGAAGTAATTGCTCTTTTTGGCCGTATATGACTTTTTCATCCAAAGCAATGTTACACATGGGATTAGTTCGGAACTTTAAAATGGAGCATAATAATAATTTCAAAATAAAAGCCTTGAATATTTTTACATCAGGTAATTGCTGTTTTTGGCTTTATTTGACGTTTTCATCCAAAGCACTGTTACACATGGGATTACTTTGGAACTTTAAAATGGAGAATAATAATAATTTCAAAATAAAAGCCTTGAATATTTTTACATCAGGTAATTGCTGTTTTTGGCTTTATATGACTTTTTCATCCAAAGCACTGTTACACATGGGATTAGTTTGGAACTTTAAAATGGAGCATAATAATAATTTCAAAATAAAAGCCTTGAATATTTTTACATCAGGTAATTGCTCTTTTTGGCTTTATTTGACTTTTTCATCCAAAGCACTGTTACACGTGGTATTAGTTTGGCCCTTTGAAATGAAGCATTCTGAAAATTTCAAAATAAAAGCCTTGAATAATTTTACATGACGTAATTGCTCTTTTTGGCTTTATTTGACTTTTTCATCCAAAGCACTGTTACACGTGGTATTAGTTTGGCCCTTTGAAATGAAGCATACTGAAAATTTCAAAATAAAAGCCTTGAATATTTTTACATCAGCTACTTGTGTTTTGAGCATTATATAACTATTTTAACCCAAGGACTATTACGCATGGGATTAGTTTGGCCCTTTGAAATGAAGGTTCACAAAACTTCCAAAATAAAAGCCTTGACAACATTTTAAATCGTACCGAACGGTGCACGTCCGCCTCGCTTAACGTTCTTGCGGTTCTCCGCGTGCCACTGATCACGTCGCGGCGTCCTTTGGCGTCGACGCCGATTTGTGGCGCGACGACGCCGGGACCATGCCCGACGGGCGCGCCTTGGCAGGCCCCGGCTAAATTTCTTCCGAAATTTTCTAGTTATTATTATTATTATAGAACTTTATTTTTCTTCCGTAACCGTTAATGCGGCTCGTACCGCTGGGTGCACACCTACAAATGAGGTATCAAATCGTGCAGAAAATTCACGCCATTGGAGCTATTACTTCTGGTGGGATTTGGGGTAAACGTGGCGACATAATTCGCAAAAAACTACGAAAAAAACCCCATTATAACTCAATGGGAAAAATCCTAGAAATACCCTATTTTTGAGGATTTGCTGTGTCGTCACAAATTCACCTAGAAATGCCATTCAAATTTCATTTTGTAGATACGTCTGTGATCTCTTCGAAAGTGAAGACGGCTCGTCGATACCAGTTATGGTTTGTCCACAATTTGCCTCTAAGCGACCCAAAGTTTCTCATTTTTGCTCATATTAGAGTGACAGCCGACCTCGGATCAGATATGGGCACAACATTTCTTTCTCTCATCACTGTAAATGCTCTGAGTGAGGTACAGATATGAATCTCGGGACTATCGCAGAAGACACATTGAACTGTCATACGCTTAAAACGCTTTTCGAATATGTATTACGGTTCCCGAACAAGAAGGATTTGTTTCCAATGCTTTTTTTCAGTAAAGTGTGTTTGCTCAAACACACTTGTGTGTTTGAGAGCTCACAGCTCAGAGCTCACACCTGCTGAGACCATTATTTGCCATAGCAACGGAACTCAAGAGGCTATTGGCTGCTGGTTAGGACTACGAATACGCATCACTGTAGTTCTATCTATCCTCAGTTGAAACAGATCAGGACTGAGAACTGGCCTTTAGAACTACTGCTGCTATGGGCTGTATATAACTGATTTAACTCAGTAACTGTTACACATGGGATTAGTTTGGAACTTTAAAATGGAGCATAATAATAATTTCAAAATAAAAGCCTTGAATATTTTTACATCAGGTAATTGCTGTTTTTGGCTTTATTTGACGTTTTCATCCAAAGCACTGTTACACATGGGATTACTTTGGAACTTTAAAATGGAGAATAATAATAATTTCAAAATAAAAGCCTTGAATATTTTTACATCAGGTAATTGCTTTTTTTGGCCGTATATGACTTTTTCATCCAAAGCAATGTTACACATGGGATTAGTTTGGAACTTTAAAATGGAGAATAATAATTTCAAAATAAAAGCCTTGAATAGTTTTACATCAGGTAATTGCTGTTTTTGGCTTTATTTGACGTTTTCATCCAAAGCACTGTTACACATGGGATTACTTTGGAACTTTAAAATGGAGAATAATAATAATTTCAAAATAAAAGCCTTGAATATTTTTACATCAGGTAATTGCTGTTTTTGGCTTTATATGACTTTTTCATCCAAAGCACTGTTACACATGGGATTAGTTTGGAACTTTAAAATGGAGCATAATAATAACTTCAAAATAAAAGCCTTGAATATTTTTACATCAGGTAATTGCTGTTTTTGGCTTTATATGACTTTTTCATCCAAAGCACTGTTACACATGGGATTAGTTTGGAACTTTAAAATGGAGCATAATAATAATTTCAAAATAAAAGCCTTGAATATTTTTACATCAGGTAATTGCTCTTTTTGGCTTTATTTGACTTTTTCATCCAAAGCACTGTTACACGTGGTATTAGTTTGGCCCTTTGAAATGAAGCATTCTGAAAATTTCAAAATAAAAGCCTTGAATAATTTTACATGACGTAATTGCTCTTTTTGGCTTTATTTGACTTTTTCATCCAAAGCACTGTTACACGTGGTATTAGTTTGGCCCTTTGAAATGAAGCATACTGAAAATTTCAAAATAAAAGCCTTGAATACTTTTACATCAGCTACTTGTGTTTTGAGCATTATATAACTATTTTAACCCAAGGACTATTACGCATGGGATTAGTTTGGCCCTTTGAAATGAAGCATACTGAAACTTCCAAAATAAAAGCCTTGACAACATTTTAAATCGTACCGAAAGGTGCACGTCCGCCTCGCTTAACGTTCTTGCGGTTCTCCGCGTGCCACTGGTGACGTCGCGGCGTTCTTTGGCGTCGACGCCGATTTGTGGCGCGACGACGCCGGGCCCGAACCCCACGGGCGCGCCTTGGCAGGCCCCGGCTAAATTTCTTCCGAAATTTTCTAGTTCTTCTTTATTTTTCTTCCGTAACCGTTAATGCGGCTCATACCGCTTGGTGCACACCTACAAATGAGGTATCAAAACCTGCAGAAAATTCACGCCATTCCAGCTATTACTTCTGGTGGGATTTGGGCTTGACGTGGCGACATAATTCGCAAAAAACTACGAAAAAAACCCCATTATAAGTCAATGGGAAAAATCCTAGAAATACCCTATTTTTGAGGATTTTCTGTGTCGTCACAAATTCACCTAGAAATGCCATTCAAATTTCATTTTGTAGATACGTCTGTGATCTCTTCGAAAGTGAAGACGGCTCGTCGATACCAGTTACGGTTTGTCCACAATTTGCCTCTAAGCGACCCAAAGTTTCTCATTTTTCCTAAAGTTAGAGTGCGTCTCTGGCTGCTTAGAGTGAGAGATGAAGACAACTTTTTCAGCCCAAATCATTTTTGAAATCGCCATCACGCCCACAAATATCGCACGATTAGTATCAAAATCGGTCCTGACATTGATACGCCTGTCTGCTCCGGTAAAATGTTTTCGAAATTTATCTAGACCGTACGGTTTTCTGTCACGGTGCTTCAGAGCAAAGTCATGCGACAGGATTTTCTGAGGCTGTCTCAGGCTCTCTCCCATGTATTTGAATAGAATTTCAGATCTGGGCACAACATTTCTTTCTCTCATCGCTGTAAATGTTCTGAGTGAGGTACAGATATGAATCTCGGGACTATCGCAGAAGACACATAGCCCTCTCATACGCTCGAAACGCTTTTCGAATATGTATTACGGTTCCCGAACAAGAAGGATTTGTTTCCAATGCTTTTTTGTCAGTAAAACGTGTTTGCTCAAACACACAATTGTGTGTTTGAGAGCTCAGAACTCAGAGCTCACACCCTGCTGAGACCATTATTTGCCATAGCAACGGATCTCAAGAGGCTATTGGCTGCTGGTTTGGACTACGAATACGCATCGCTGTAGTTCTATCTATCCTCAGTTGAAACAGATCAGGACTGAACTGGCCTTTAGAACTACCTGCTGCTATGGGCTGTATATAACTGATTTAACTCAGTAACTGTTACACATGGGATTAGTTTTGAACTTTAAAATGAAGCTTAACAAAAATTTCACAATAAAAGCCTTGAATATTTTTACATGACGTAATTGCTCTTTTTGGCTTTATATGACTTTTTCATCCAAAGCACTGTTACACATGGGATTACTTCGGAACTTTAAAATGGAGCATAATAATAATTTCAAAATAAAAGCCTAGAATATTTTTACATCAGGTAATTGCGCTTTTTGGCTTTATGTGACTTTTTTATCCAAAGCACTGTTACACAATGGAATAGTTTGGCCCTCTGAAATGAATCATACTGAAAATGTCAAAATAAAAGCCTTGAATATTTTTACATCATGTAATTGCTCTTTTTGGCCGTATATGACTTTTTCATCCAAAGCACTGTTACACATGGGATTACTTCGGAACTTTAAAATGGAGCATAATAATAATTTCAAAATAAAAGCCTTGAATATTTTTACATCATGTAATTGCTCTTTTTGGCCGCATATGACTTTTTCATCCAAAGCACTGTTACGCATGGGATTAGTTCGGAACTTTAAAATGGAGCATAATAATAATTTCAAAATAAAAGCCTTGAATATTTTTACATCATGTAATTGCTCTTTTTGGCCGCATATGACTTTTTCATCCAAAGCACTGTTACACATGGGATTCGTTCGGAACTTTTAAATGGAGCATAATAATAATTTCAAAATAAAAGCCTTGAATATTTTTACATCAGGTAATTGTGCTTTTTGGCTTTATGTGACTTTTTTATCCAAAGCACTGTTACACAATGGAATAGTTTGGCCCTCTGAAATGAAGCATACTGCAAATTTCAAAATAAAACCCTTGAATATTTTTAAATCAGATAATTGCTCTGTTGAGCATTATATAACTGATTTAACCCAATGACTATTACGCATGGGATTAGTTTGGCCCTTTGAAATGAAGTTTAACAAAACTTCCAAAATAAAAGCCTTGACAAAAATTTTAAATCATACTGAACGGTGCACGTCCGCCTTACTTAACATTCTTGCGGTTCTCCGCGTGCCAGTGATTACGTTGCGGCGTTCTTTTGCGTCGATGCCAATTTGTAGCGTGACGACGCCGGGCCCATACCCCACGGGCGCGCCTTGGCAGGCCCCGGCTAAATTTCTTCAGAAATTTTGTTTTTCTAGTTATTATTATTATTATTATAGAACTTTATTTTTCTTCCGTAACCGTTAATGCGGCTCATACCGCTGGGTGCACACCTACAAATGAGGTATCAAAACGTGCAGAAAATTCACGCCATTGGAGCTATTACTTCTGGTGGGATTTGGCCTTAACGTGGCGACATAATTCGCAAAAAACTACGAAAAAAACCCCATTATAACTCAATGGGAAAAATCCTAGAAATACCCTATTTTTGAGGATTTGCTGTGTCGTCACAAATTCACCTAGAAATGCCATTCAAATTTCATTTTGTAGATACGTCTGTGATCTCTTCGAAAGTGAAGACGGCTCATCGATACCAGTTACGGTTTGTCCACAATTTGCCTCTAAGCGACCCAAACTTTCTCATTTTTGCTGAAATTACAGTGACAGCCCATCTCGGTTCATATCTGGGCACAACATTTCTTTCTCTCATCGCTGTAAATGCTCTGAGTGAGGTACAGATATGAATCTCGGGACTATCGCAGAAGACACATTGAACTGTCATACGCTCGAAACGCTTTTCGAATATGTATTACGGTTCCCGAACAAGAAGGATTTGTTTCCAATGCTTTTTTTCAGTAAAGTGTGTTTGCTCAAACACACTTGTGTGTTTGAGAGCTCACAGCTCAGAGCTCACACCTGCTGAGACCATTATTTGCCATAGCAACGGAACTCAAGAGGCTATTGGCTGCTGGTTAGGACTACGAATACGCATCACTGTAGTTCTATCTATCCTCAGTTGAAACAGATCAGGACTGAGAACTGGCCTTTAGAACTACTGCTGCTATGGGCTGTATATAACTGATTTAACTCAGTAACTGTTACACATGGGATTAGTTTGGAACTTTAAAATGGAGCATAATAATAATTTCAAAATAAAAGCCTTGAATAATTTTACATCAGGTAATTGCTGTTTTTGGCTTTATTTGACGTTTTCATCCAAAGCAATGTTACACATGGGATTACTTTGGAACTTTAAAATGGAGAATAATAATTTCAAAATAAAAGCCTTGAATATTTTCACATCAGGTAATTGCTTTTTTTGGCCGTATATGACTTTTTCATCCAAAGCAATGTTACACATGGGATTAGTTTGGAACTTTAAAATGGAGAATAATAATTTCAAAATAAAAGCCTTGAATATTTTTACATCAGGTAATTGCTGTTTTTGGCTTTATTTGACGTTTTCATCCAAATCACTGTTACACATGGGATTACTTTGGAACTTTAAAATGGAGAATAATAATAATTTCAAAATAAAAGCCTTGAATATTTTTACATCAGGTCATTGCTTTTTTGGCCGTATATGACTTTTTCATCCAAAGCAATGTTACACATGGGATTAGTTTGGAACTTTAAAATGGAGAATAATAATAATTTCAAAATAAAAGCCTTGAATATTTTTACATCAGGTAATTGCTGTTTTTGGCTTTATATGACTTTTTCATCCAAAGCACTGTTACACATGGGATTAGTTTGGAACTTTAAAATGGAGCATAATAATAATTTCAAAATAAAAGCCTTGAATATTTTTACATCAGGTAATTGCTCTTTTTGGCTTTATTTGACTTTTTCATCCAAAGCACTGTTACACGTGGTATTAGTTTGGCCCTCTGAAATGAAGCATACTGAAAATTTCAAAATAAAAGCCTTGAATAATTTTACATGACGTAATTGCTCTTTTTGGCTTTATTTGACTTTTTCATCCAAAGCACTGTTACACGTGGTATTAGTTTGGCCCTTTGAAATGAAGCTTAACAAAAATTTCAAAATAAAAGCCTTGAATATTTTTACATCAGCTACTTGTGTTTTGAGCATTATATAACTATTTTAACCCAAGGACTATTACGCATGGGATTAGTTTGGCCCTTTGAAATGAAGTTTAACAAAACTTCCAAAATAAAAGCCTGGACAACATTTTAAATCGTACCGAACGGTGCACGTCCGCCTCGCTTAACGTTCTTGCGGTTCTCCGCGTGCCACTGCTTACATCGCGGCGTTCTTTGGCGTCGACGCCGATTTGTGGCGCGACGACGCCGGGCCCGAACCCCACGGCCGCGCCTTGGCAGGCCCCGGCTAAATTTCTTCCGAAATTTTCTAGTTGGGGCCTGCCATGCAAAGCAATGGCAGGAACCTATTACTATTGTCGGAGAGAAGCGTCTCTTTAAGTTTCTTCTTTATTTTTCTTCCGTCACCGTTAATGCGGCTCGTACCGCTGGGTGCACACCTACAAATGAGGTATCAAAACGTGCAGAAAATTCACGCCATTGGAGCTATTATTTTTGGTGGGATTTGGGCTTAACGTGGCGACATAATTCGCAAAAAACTGCGAAAAAAACCCCCATTATAAGTCAATGGGAAAAATCCTGGAAATACCCTATTTTTGAGGATTTGCTGTGTCGTCACAAATTCACCTAGAAATGCCATTCAAATTTCATTTTGTAGATACGTCTGTGATCTCTTTGAAAGTGAAGACGGCTCGTCGATACCAGTTACGGTTTGTCCACAATTTGCCTCTAAGCGACCCAAAGTTTCTCATTTTTCTTCAAATTAGAGTGACAGCCCATCTCGGTTCATATCTGGGCACAACATTTCTTTCTCTCATCGCTGTAAATGCTCTGAGTGAGGTACAGATATGAATCTCGGGACTATCGCAGAAGACACATTGAACTGTCATACGCTTAAAACGCTTTTCGAATATGTATTACGGTTCCCGAACAAGAAGGATTTGTTTCCAATGCTTTTTTTCAGTAAAGTGTGTTTGCTCAAACACACTTGTGTGTTTGAGAGCTCACAGCTCAGAGCTCACACCTGCTGAGACCATTATTTGCCATAGCAACGGAACTCAAGAGGCTATTGGCTGCTCATTAGGACTACAAAAACGCATCACTGTAGTTCTATCTACCCTCAGTTGAAACAGATCAGGACTGAGAACTGGCCTTTAGAACTACCTGCTGCTATCGGCTGTATATAACTGATTTAACTCAGTAACTGTTACACATGGGATTAGTTTGGAACTTTAAAATGGAGCATAATAATAATTTCAAAATAAAAGCCTTGAATATTTTTACATGAGGTAATAGCTCTTTTTGGCTTTTTTTGACTTTTTCATCCAAAGCACTCTTACACGTGGTATTAGTTCGGAACTTAAAAATGAAGCATACTGAAAATTTCAAAATAAAAGCCTTGCATTTTTTTTACATCAGCTACTTGTGTTTTGAGCATTATATAACTATTTTAACCCAAGGACTATTACGCATGGGATTAGTTTGGCCCTTTGAAATGAAGTTTAACAAAACTTCCAAAATAAAAGCCTTGAATATTTTTACATCAGGTAATTGCTGTTTTTGGCTTTATTTGACGTTTTCATCCAAAGCACTGTTACACATAGGATTAGTTTGGAACTTTAAAATGGAGCATAATAATAATTTCAAAATAAAAGCCTTGAATATTTTTACATCAGGTAATTGCTCTTTTTGGCTTTATTTGACTTTTTCATCCAAAGCACTGTTACACGTGGTATTAGTTTGGCCCTTTAAAATGAAGCATACTGAAAATTTCAAAATAAAAGCCTTGAATAATTTTACATCAGGTAATTGCTGTTTTTGGCTTTATGTGACTTTTTCATCCAAAGCACTGTTACACATGGGATTAGTTTGGAACTTTAAAATTAAGCATACTGAAAATTTCAAAATAAAAGCCTTGAATATTTTACATGACGTAATTGCTTTTTTTGGCCGTATATGACTTTTTCATCAAAAGCACTCTTACACGTGGTATTAGTTCAGAACTTTAAAATGAAGCATACTGAAAATTTCAAAATAAAAGCCTTGAATATTTTTACATCAGGTAATTGCTCTTTTTGGCTTCATTTGACTTTTTCATCCAAAGCACTGTTACACATGGTATTAGTTTGTCCCTTTGAAATGAAGCATACTGAAAATTTCAAAATAAAAGCCTTGAATATTTTTACATGACGTAATTGCTCTTTTTGGCTTTATTTGACTTTTTCATCCAAAGCACTGTTACACGTGGTATTAGTTTGGCCCTTTGAAATGAAGCATACTGAAAATTTCAAAATAAAAGCCTTGAATACTTTTACATCAGCTACTTGTGTTTTGAGCATTATATAACTATTTTAACCCAAGGACTATTACGCATGGGATTAGTTTGGCCCTTTGAAATGAAGCATACTGAAACTTCCAAAATAAAAGCCTTGACAACATTTTAAATCGTACCGAATGGTGCACGTCCGCCTCGCTTAACGTTCTTGCGGTTCTCCGCGTGCCACTGGTGACGTCGCGGCGTTCTTTGGCGTCGACGCCGATTTGTGGCGCGACGACGCCGGGCCCGAACCCCACGGGGGCGCCTTGGCAGGCCCCGTCTAAATTTCTTCCGAAATTTTCTAGTTATAGAACTTTATTTTTCTTCCGTAACCGTTAATGCGGCTCGTACCGCTGGGTGCACACCTACAAATGAGGTATCAAAACGTGCAGAAAATTCACGCCATTGGAGCTATTACTTGTGGTGGGATTTGGGCTTAATGTGGCGACATAATTCGCAAAAAACTACGAAAAAAACCCCATTATAACTCAATGGGAAAAATCCTAGAAATACCCTATTTTTGAGGATTTGCTGTGTCGTCACAAATTCACCTAGAAATGCCATTCAAATTTCATTTTGTAGATACGTCTGTGATCTCTTCGAAAGTGAAGACGGCTCGTCGATACCAGTTACGGTTTGTCCACAATTTGCCTCTAAGCGACCCAAAGTTTCTCATTTTTGCTCAAGTTAAAGTGCGTTTCTGGCTGCTTAGAGTGAGAGATGAAGACAACTTTTTCAACCCAAATCATTTTTGAAATCGCCATCACGCCCACAAATATCGCACGATTAGTATGAAAATCGGTCCTGACATTGATACGCCTGTCTGCTCCGGTAAAATGTTTTCGAAATTTATCTAGACCGTACGGTTTTCTGTCACGGTGCTTCAGAGCAAAGTCATGCGACAGGATTTTCTGAGGCTGTCTGAGGCTCTCTCCCATGTATTTGAATAGAATTTCAGATCTGGGCACAACATTTCTTTCTCTCATCGCTGTAAATGTTCTGAGTGAGGTACAGATATGAATCTCGGGACTATCGCAGAAGACACATTGAACTGTCATACGCTGCAAACGCTTTTCGAATATGTATTACGGTTCCCGAACAAGAAGGATTTGTTTCCAATGCTTTTTTTCAGTAAAATGTGTTTGCTCAAACACACTTGTGTGTTTGAGAGCTCACAGCTCAGAGCTCACACCTGCTGAGACCATTATTTGCCATAGCAACGGAACTCAAGAGGCTATTGGCTGCTGATTTGGACTACGAATACGCATCGCTGTAGTTCTATCTACCCTCAGTTGAAACAGATCAGGACTGAGAACTGGCCTTTAGAACTACCTGCTGCTATGGGCTGTATATAACTGATTTAACTCAGTAACTGTTACACATGGGATTAGTTTGGAACTTTAAAATTAAGCATACTGAAAATTTCAAAATAAAAGCCTTGAATATTTTTACATCATGTAATTGCTGTTTTTGGCTTTATGTGACTTTTTCATCCAAAGCACTGTTACACATGGTATTAGTTTGGCCCTTTGAAATGACGATTAACAAAAATTTCAAAATAAAAGCCTTGAATATTTTGACATCATGTAATTGCTCTTTTTGGCTTTATTTGACTTTTTCATCCAAAGCACTGTTACACATGGTATTAGTTTGGCCCTTTGAAATGAAGCATACTGAAAATTTCAAAATAAAAGCCTTGAATATTTTTACATGACGTAATTGCTCTTTTTGGCTTTGAGAGCTCACAGCTCAGAGCTCACACCTGCTGAGACCATTATTTGCCATAGCAACGGAACTCAAGAGGCTATTGGCTGCTGGTTAGGACTACGAATACGCATCACTGTAGTTCTATCTATCCTCAGTTGAAACAGATCAGGACTGAGAACTGGCCTTTAGAACTACCTGCTGCTATGGGCTGTATATAACTGATTTAACTCAGTAACTGTTACACATGGGATTAGTTTGGAACTTTAAAATGGAGCATAATAATAATTTCAAAATAAAAGCCTTGAATATTTTTACATCATGTAATTGCGGTTTTTGGCTTTATGTGACTTTTTTATCCAAAGCACTGTTACACATGGTATTAGTTTGGCCCTCTGAAATGAAGCATTCTGAAAATTTCAAAATAAAAGCCTTGAATATTTTTACATCATGTAATTGCTCTTTTTGGCTTTATTTGACTTTTTCATCCAAAGCACTGTTACACATGGTATTAGTTTGGCCCTTTGAAATGACGATTAACAAAAATTTCAAAATAAAAGCCTTGAATATTTTGACATCATGTAATTGCTCTTTTTGGCTTTATTTGACTTTTTCATCCAAAGCACTGTTACACATGGTATTAGTTTGGCCCTTTGAAATGAAGCATACTGAAAATTTCAAAATAAAAGCCTTGAATATTTTTACATGACGTAATTGCTCTTTTTGGCCGTATATGACTTTTTCATCCAAAGCACTGTTACACATGGGATTAGTTTGGCCCTTTGAAATGAAGCATACTGAAAATTTCAAAATAAAAGCCTTGAATATTTTTACATCATGTAATTGCTCTTTTTGGCTTTATGTGACTTTTTCATCCAAAGCACTGTTACACATGGGATTAGTTTGGAACTTTAAAATGGAGCATAATAATAATTTCAAAATAAAAGCCTTGAATATTTTTACATCATGTAATTGCGGTTTTTGGCTTTATGTGACTTTTTTATCCAAAGCACTGTTACACATGGTATTAGTTTGGCCCTCTGAAATGAAGCATTCTGAAAATTTCAAAATAAAAGCCTTGAATATTTTTACATCATGTAATTGCTCTTTTTGGCCGTATATGACTTTTTCATCCAAAGCACTGTTACACATGGGATTAGTTTGGCCCTTTGAAATGAAGCATACTGAAAATTTCAAAATAAAAGCCTTGAATATTTTTACATCATGTAATTGCTCTTTTTGGCTTTATTTGACTTTTTCATCCAAAGCACTGTTACACATGGTATTAGTTTGGCCCTTTGAAATGACGATTAACAAAAATTTCAAAATAAAAGCCTTGAATATTTTGACATCATGTAATTGCTCTTTTTGGCTTTATTTGACTTTTTCATCCAAAGCACTGTTACACATGGTATTAGTTTGGCCCTTTGAAATGAAGCATACTGAAAATTTCAAAATAAAAGCCTTGAATATTTTTACATGACGTAATTGCTCTTTTTGGCTTTGAGAGCTCACAGCTCAGAGCTCACACCTGCTGAGACCATTATTTGCCATAGCAACGGAACTCAAGAGGCTATTGGCTGCTGGTTAGGACTACGAATACGCATCACTGTAGTTCTATCTATCCTCAGTTGAAACAGATCAGGACTGAGAACTGGCCTTTAGAACTACCTGCTGCTATGGGCTGTATATAACTGATTTAACTCAGTAACTGTTACACATGGGATTAGTTTGGAACTTTAAAATTAAGCATAACGAAAATTTCAAAATAAAAGCCTTGAATATTTTACATGACGTAATTGCTCTTTTTGGCCGTATATGACTTTTTCATCCAAAGCAATGTTACACATGGGATTAGTTCGGAACTTTAAAATGGAGCATAATAATAATTTCAAAATAAAAGCCTTGAATATTTTTACATCAGGTAATTGCTGTTTTTGGCTTTATGTGACTTTTTCATCCAAAGCACTGTTACACGTGGTATTAGTTTGGCCCTCTGAAATGAAGCATACTGAAAATTTCAAAATAAAAGCCTTGAATATTTTTACATCATGTAATTGCTTTATTTGGCCGTATATGACTTTTTCATCCAAAGCAATGTTACACATGGGATTAGTTCGGAACTTTAAAATGGAGCATAATAATAATTTCAAAATAAAAGCCTTGAATATTTTTACATCAGGTAATTGCTGTTTTTGGCTTTATGTGACTTTTTCATCCAAAGCACTGTTACACGTGGTATTAGTTTGGCCCTCTGAAATGAAGCATACTGAAAATTTCAAAATAAAAGCCTTGAATATTTTTACATCAGGTAATTGCGCTTTTTGGCTTTATATGAATTTTCATCCAAAGCACTGTTACACATGGGATTCGTTCGGAACTTTAAAATGGAGCATAATAATAATTTCAAAATAAAAGCCTTGAATATTTTTACATCAGGTAATTGCTCTTTTTGGCTTTATTTGACTTTTTCATCCAAAGCGCTGTTACACATGGGATTAGTTTGGAACTTTAAAATGGAGCATACTGAAAATTTCAAAATAAAAGCCTTGAATATTTTTACATCATGTAATTGCTCTTTTTGGCTTTATTTGACTTTTTCATCCAAAGCACTGTTACACGTGGTATTAGTTCGGAACTTTGAAATGAAGCATACTGAAAATTTCAAAATAAAAGCCTTGAATATTTTTACATCAGCTACTTGTGTTTTGAGCAATATATAACTATTTTAACCCAAGGACTATTACGCATGGGATTAGTTTGGCCCTTTGAAATGAAGCATACTGAAACTTCCAAAATAAAAGCCTTGACAACATTTTAAATCGTACCGAATGGTGCACGTCCGCCTCGCTTAACGTTCTTGCGGTTCTCCGCGTGCCACTGATTACGTCGCGGCGTTCTTTGGCGTCGATGACGATTTGTGGCGTGACGACGCCGGGCCCAGACCCACGGGCGCGCCTTGGCAGGCCCCGGCTAAATTTCTTCCGAAATTTTCTAGTTATTATTATAGAACTTTATTTTTCTTCCGTAACCGTTAATGCGGCTCATACCGCTGGGTGCACACCTACAAATGAGGTATCAAAACGTGCAGAAAATTCACGCCATTCCAGCTATTACTTTTGGTGGGATTTGGGCTTAACGTGGCGACATAATTCGCAAAAAACTACGAAAAAAACCCCATTATAACTCAATGGGAAAAATCCTAGAAATACCCTATTTTTGAGGATTTGCTGTGTCGTCACAAATTCACCTAGAAATGCCATTCAAATTTCATTTTGTAGATACGTCTGTGATCTCTTCGAAAGTGAAGACGGCTCGTCGATACCAATTACGGTTTGTCCACAATTTGCCTCTAAGCGACCCAAAGTTTCTCATTTTTGCTCAAATTAGAGTGACAGCCGACCTCGGATCAGATATGGGCACAACATTTCTTTCTCTCATCACTGTAAATGCTCTGAGTGAGGTACAGATATGAATCTCGGGACTATCGCAGAAGACACATTGAACTGTCATACGCTTAAAACGCTTTTCGAATATGTATTACGGTTCCCGAACAAGAAGGATTTGTTTCCAATGCTTTTTTTCAGTAAAGTGTGTTTGCTCAAACACACTTGTGTGTTTGAGAGCTCAGAGCTCACAGCTCACACCTGCTGAGACCATTATTTACCATAGCAACGGAACTCAAGAGGCTATTGGCTGCTGGTTAGGACTACGAATACGCATCACTGTAGTTCTATCTATCCTCAGTTGAAACAGATCAGGACTGAGAACTGGCCTTTACAACTACTTGCTGCTTTGGGCTGTATATAACTGATTTAACTCAGTAACTGTTACACATGGGATTAGTTTTACACTTTAAAATTAAGCATATTGAAAATTTCACAATAAAAGCCCTGAATATTTTTACATGACGTAATTGCTCTTTTTTGGCTTTATTTGACTTTTTCATCCAAAGCACTGTTACACATGGTATTAGTTTGGCCCTTTAAAATGAAGCTTAACAAAAATTTCTAAATAAAAGCCTTGAATATTTTTACATCAGCTACTTGTGTTTTGAGCATTATATAACTATTTTAACCGAAGGACTATTACGCTTGGGATTAGTTTGGCCCTTTGAAATGAAGCATCCTGCAAATTTCAAAATAAAAGCCTTGAATATTTTACATGACGTAATTGCTTTTTTTGGCCGTATATGACTTTTTCATCCAAAGCACTGTTACACATGGTATTAGTTCGGAACTTTGAAATGAAGCATACTGAAAATTTCAAAATAAAAGCCTTGAATATTTTTACATCAGCTACTTGTGTTTTGAGCATTATATAACTATTTTAACCCAAGGACTATTACGCATGTTATTAGTTTGGGCCTTTGAAATGAAGTTTAACAAAACTTCCAAAATAAAAGCCTTGACAACATTTTAAATCGTACCGAATGGTGTACGTCCGCCTCGCTTAACGTTCTTGCGGTTCTCCGCGTGCCACTGATTACGTCGCGGCGTTCTTTAGCGTCGACGCCAATTTGTGGCGTGACGACGCCGGGCCCAAGCCCGACGGGCGCGCCTTGGCAGGCCCCGGCTAAATTTCTTCAGAAATTTTGTTTTTCTAGTTACGTTTTTACGATTCAGAACTCTGGCTTTGTTTAGACCGTGATTGGGAAACTGTCTTAATGGAATGAAGTGGATGTTCCTACACATTTTCTATAACAAAACTCCATACATTTCCAGGCTGATTTTTTTTATTATAAGCATTCTATTGTGCATAGCCTTATCACTAAATGTTTTTGAGAAAGAGGAAACTGAAAAAGTCATAAATATAGCGACAACGTGGATAAGTAAAAAACAGTGCTTCTTTCGTCCTGATAACAGCTACACTCATTGTTAGAATAATTATGTTTTGTTATCATTCTTACATAAGTAGTTACCAGTTTGTTTTTCATTTAAAGGTTTAGTATTCACACCCCAGAGAGGAGGAATTTGTTAAACCGTGTGAAAGACAAAACTTTGCTTTTCCCTAAACCTTGAAGCTGCAGCTGCTTCTTATCTTGGGATATTCCTTGAACTGCTTGTGTGTAGAATGTAGTTCTTCCTTGTTTCAGAATAGCCATTCTTTGATTCATCACTCTCCCACATTCCATTTTGACTCCCTTTCTTTCTCCTTTCTTAATAAAAAGATGGGCTCTGCTATCAAGGAAATCAGAACGCATGGTAAACACCTTGGAGAAGTGGTTTGCTATGCTTCCTCCTTCTGCAGAAGCTTGGTTGAAAACTCATAAACGTTGTCTGTGGTTCTTTCTTGGTATTTAGGTAAACAAAAATACCTATCACTCATATCCTCTGCTCAGTCATCAACTCAGCCATGTTTCTTGGCTCCGCCCACTTTGCTGGAATTTTCCAAAATTTGCCAGGGTCAGGACTTATCTTTCAGAGGAGTGTTAGTTACACTTTAAAGCACATTTGGTTAACTTTGGTGTCTTTATTTTAGTGATAAAATGAATCCTAATGGGTAAATATTTAGGGTGGATATAATACAAAATCCACATTTTGCATGTTTGTTTTTACTTCCAGTTGGATCTCCACTGCTTCTAGAAACAGCCCAAGTGCTTTAAAAAAAAACCCACCACAGTAAGTTTGGTCAGCCGATTTTACCGCTGTGTGTGCTGTACAATGGATGAAGGAGGGTTGTTGACCATCATCCACAAACCACTGGCTGCATTTTTGTTGTTTATATAGGAGGCTCAACTTCTGCTTTTCAAACATTGTAAGTTTGTATAATTGTGCATCTGCTTGAAGCCATTTTCATTTGCAAGTTTAAATGTTGAGTTGGGGGACGTGGCCAGCAGCAGCACAGTTGGATTTAAAGTGACAAGAGGCCCTAAAACAACTCATTCTGAATGGGGCTCAAAATAGGCAGTACTAACCAGGCTAAAATCTCATTATCCAAGAATGATTTTGTGCAAAAAAATTTACATACATGTTTTGTATAGCCTATAGACAATTCATAACCTGTTGGAGGAAGGAAAATAGGTCACCTGTAAGATAAAAGTTTGTTCTGGCAAATTAAAAATAAAGTAGGTGAATGTAATATAAACCAACATAAATCCACTACATTTATTAAGCTTTATTAGATTTTTTCTTTAGAAAATAGAAAAAGGGAAAAAAATCTACACTGATCCAGACAAGAACCAATATATAAAGCTTGAAAAAATGATGGGCAGGAGGTTAAACTCACCGCTGTAGCTAGGAGAAAGTGGTACGGGAGGAACTGCATTCGTAAGACGTCGTTAAACTTACGAATGCAGTGCAGCTCTATCCCATTGGAGTCGTAGATGTAGAGCCACTTCTTCTGAGCGACAGCAAACATGTGTTCAGTGTGGAGCCACCTAAAGAAACAGAGACCAAACTCTGTAAGACTCGGCAACACACAATGTGAATATTTGTGCACAGTGCAAATGTTTTTGTTTTTTTCTTTAAACTTACTTGACATCATTGACAGACTCCATGACGTTTAGCTCACACATGAGCTGCTTGGACTGCCAGTCTACACAAGCTACATGGCCTCTCCTTCCACCCAGCAGCAGATGGCTGAAGCAAAAACAACATGACATCATGAACATTGATCAGGACGAAGGGAGCATTATGACTTTCAAAATCCCCAAAAAGCTTTCTGGAAAACAAAAAAAAAAAAAAACGGATGCTAAATTTGATTTTTTTTTTTTTTTTAAATAATTTTTTTTGTTGCGGCCATCCAAGCCGGGCCGTAACATAAGACATACTGTATATATAGACATATCTGTTTTATTTCCTTTGTAAATTTTTGCACATAGCAGAATGTGCTATGGGCAAATGATGGCACATAGTGCAAGAAGCACATGCACCTGAAAGGACAGACAACATGGGTGAAAGCCACAAAGAGCCAGAAGAGTTCAAGCAGACATCAGTTTGTACAGTGTTTCTATGCATCAAGTTGTTTTTACGCATCTGTGTGTGTCTGTGTGTAAAGACAGGATGTGGTTAACTGTGAAGTACTATATAAAGGTTGTGTCCAACTTCACTTTCAGGGCCCTGCTTCTCATTTGCAGCTCATCTGCTTCTGTCTTCGAACAAAGGACATTTCTGAACAGTTTTCTCCAGCCTTTATAAAAGAATTTCCACAACATTGGACAGGTAGTCCAATCATAATTTTATATGCAAAAAATTGCATTTTCCCGAATATAAATTATATTTGTTACTCTTGTAAGAGCTTTGAGGTGATAAATAAGACAAACAAAACTTCAAAGTTGAACATGCTTGAGCTTTTAAAGCAGGCGTCATCAGTGTTTCATGATTATTATGAAACACTGACCTAAAAAGATGCTGAGTTGTTTAGTTTAAAATATCATGGTGGTGACTGTAAGAAAAAAAGTGTATATGAATCATAAATACCTCCAGGCTGACAATTAAAATGTTACCAGCAGTTCTGTTGTTATTGTCCCTGTTCATGCAACATAAATCATGTCTCATAAACCATAAGCCCAACATCGAGTATGCATGTCGATACTCACCGTCCTGTTCTGCTGTAATCCAGGCGATATGGACCAAACTGACACAGTTTTAGATTAAAATACTGTAAAGAGAGTAAAAAAAATATAGAGTTAGCAGGACTGGGAAAAATGTAACGAGAACCATCCTTTATCCAAATGTGGTTTGTGCAATAAAATGTATGGTACAATGCAAATGGCATTGAAACAGTTTGATTAAACTAAAGAAAAGAAATAAATGTAAAAAATAAACTGAAAATGGCTTGCTTTCTCATAGTTTTAGGTCAGTTAGAGGCTCACATTATTTCAATCTTTCTTCCAATTCAGATATTTAGGTAGATCTCCAGAAAGCAACCTAGACATGTTGGGTGTCCGTCCATGTATTTCTCACTGCTGTATGTCAGCAGTGGTGAAACAAATTTGTAGGTCACCTTGCTCACACACTTTTTCAGCTCTCTTGACAGATTTTTTACAAGTCAGAAGTCAGGGGTTTTGGTCGACTGCTCCAGAACACTGACTGTGTCAACCACAAGCTACTTTCTAACACATTTTGGGACTATGCTTTGAGTCGGTGTCCAACTTACTGGTTAACATGAGATGGTGCATTAGCATTTCCACTGATGTCCTTCTCTCATGATGCCATTTATGTTGTGAAGTTCACCATCCCTTCTTGTGGCGAACACGCTTTTTGGACTTGCAAGCTTTTAACTTTCTCCTCCAAATTTAATGATGCTCATTAGGACCAACTACTTTAATTTCTGTTTCTTTGGACCATAGGTGAGTGCAAGGAACACTTGCTTCTTTAAGAATATTGGAAACGACACGTGTACCTCTAATTAGCATGAAAGTTGTGAAGAAACATAAAAAGTAATTATATTCTCATATGGCTACATTTAATTCTTTAAATGCATTGCAATCTTAAATCATGTTCATTTCTGGATGTGAAGAAAGTAGAAATTAATCACTTCTCTTTTTGACATTTAACAAACAGAATTAATGTTAATCAGAACTGACCTAAAACAGGAAACATTTAGGCTAATTTAATATCAGACTGTGAGATAAAAAGGTTGTGTTTTTTTATGCAGAATATGCAAATATCTGGTTTTTAACTGTGTGTCTAAAACCAGATAGTCAGTGTATTGTTTTGTAGGTGTTTAGTTTGTGTGCAAAAAGTCTCTTTGCCATTAAAGTTTCCAGCTCTCCAGTGCCCCCTAGTGACTCTTACACCGAAACAACAGTTAGAAACAAAGAATCAAACTATCTATAATAAAAAAATTATTTATTCTTTTAGATTTTTAGACTTCTAATACAAGTGATCCTCAGATTAAATTTATACAGTATATTTTGGCATGATGGCTATTTATGATTTCAAATTTTTACTTATATTTTACACAATTATTAAATCATTTCCTCTCATTGAATAAAGTTAAATAGTCTTTTAGTAACAAGCATAATGGTTTGATGAGTTATGGTATAAAAACTAATTATGGTTATCTATGGCTGCACAGTGGCGCAGTTGGTAGCACTGTTGCCTTGCAGCAAGAAGGTCCTGGGTTCGATTCCCGGCCGGGGTCTTTCTGCATGGAGTTTGCATGTTCTCCCTGTGCATACGTGGGTTCTCTCCGGGTTCTCCGGCTTCCTCCCACAGTCCAAAAACATGACTGTTCTTCCTAGGTGTGTGTGTGTGCATGGTTGTTTGTCCTGTATGTCTCTGTGTTGCTCTGCGACAGACTGGCGACCTGTCCAGGGTGAACCCCGCCTCTCGCCTGGAACGTAGCTGGAGATAGGCACCAGCAACCCTCCCGACCCCATTAGGGACACAGGGTGAACAGAAAATGGATGGATGGATGGTTATCTATTACAAACTTCTATATGTAAAAAAGAACTTTACTTCTGCATTGAGTTTTTATCAGAGTAATAGTTCATGTAAAGCCTTTGTACCTTTGCTCCAGATGTAATGTCCACAGCATCAGCAATATCCTCCTGTGAGATCATGCACGTATCCTCATCTTCATCTCCTTCTAAAAAGCTGACATCAGACAGAGAAGTGGTTTAAAGTGAAATGGCTTCATACAGCAGTTCTTTCCAAAATAGTGCATATTTTTTTCAGAGAAAGTTACCCTGCGTCTTCTGGCAGCAGGAAGTCAAATCGAGCGGCTTGTTTCTGGGCCATTTCTGAAGCTTCCTCTGAGCGAGTGATGATGTCCTTCAGCTTGTAATGGTGCTGATGAGGCTGAAACGACACCAGAGAAGTACAGAGATGAGGTACAAGGACAGCCAGCTGTACAAAGAGGAAACAGTTTGTGCACAAAGGTGCTTACCTTCTGAATTTTGCCTTTTCTCTTGAATTTCTCAAGCTTGTCTTTCGGGATAGGAGCAGGCCCGGGGAAAGGGTCGGATTTCTGAAAGACAATTAATTACAAAGTTATAAAATTATGTCTTTATAAATTAAGTCAAAATGGGGGGTACAAATATTGTACGTAAGAGCCATTTTGCTACAACAGCGTTTCAGGATGTTCAGCTATGCATAATCTTTATTGTAAATTTAAATCACTGGTAGCTTTTCCAGTGCCATAAATATCCCATGATATTGGGATATTTATGGCACTGGAAAGATATTGTTGACTGTTTTTTTTAAGGAAACTTTAGAGATTTGGTTGTTATGGTTTGCATTTATTCTAAGTTGCTAGAAAGAGACATCACACAACAGGCAATTAGTTGTGAAGTTAATGAAGGCTAACTTAAAAACATGAACCTAATATGCAATAGATTTTAGCCCTGTAAAAAATTATCTGCAGTCATCATTTCAGCCATCTATCATGTTAGTCTGATTTGATTAGAAAAGCAGAATGTTTCCTCCAGAAAGGAATGGTGCTTGGAAATGTTACTCGTTCTCCAGTGACATAAAGAAGCCACTTCATTCTAGGAAAATATTAAATACTAACTTATATTCTGCAGGAAGAACCAGAATTGTAGACCACGAAGAGACATTTTTCTCCAATGAATCCCCTTCAGATTGTTTGGGGGCATCTAGGAAAAGGCTTGTCTGGAGAAGCAAAGGCGGATGTCCAGTGTAATGCCCATCTTGAACATGTTCTAAGACAAATCTTGCCAAATATCCAGGAACAAGTTAGTATAAAGTTTTTCTCAAACACGATGGAGCTGCATGTCACATGTTAAGGATGAAAATGAAGCAGCTCAGGTAATAAGAGACCAGTCAGGAAACTACTCAAAAAGCCAATGGAGTAAATCAAACAAACCAGACAACTTCAAAGTACTGATCAAGTAAAAAGGGATTATCAACAGACAGAGTTTAGCCCAGAAGCTAGAACACCTTTATGACAGGATAGAACAAGACAGGATTGATTAAGAAAAGAAGACACTGTTAATAAAACCACTTTGCATAAACTTTACTGTATTCTCAACAAAAGGCACAAAACCATGTAAACATCTGGTCAAATGATCCAACGCTGAAGCAGCAAATGTGCCTCACACACAAAAATTAAGTGTTGACTTTTTGGCTAAAATAACTAACCATGTCCAGGTAACAGAAATAATTTAGAAGTTTTATTCAAGCCTGGTTAACTTGATCTTCAGTCAAAGAAAAAAACGTTTAAAGAAGAAACTATTCAATAATATCCATTTGTTGGGTTAAGTTTGAAAATGATTGTCGAAATAAAAGCAACACCTTCACACATCCATTCAATTTAACGAAAATAATACCAGATTACCAGAGGCAGTGTAATACTTTGAACAATGTTGTGATGGAAAACCTTGAGTCCTGCCGTAAATGTTATGCCACCAACTTGAGCGCTGTTGCAGACCAGACATCCTCTCAGAGAGACAGCACTCCTTGAGCAGTGCAAACATTGTAGTGTAATAGTTTGGAAGAGAGAAACATTGGGTTTGAGAAACTGTCCTATCCACCAAATTTCCCAGATCGCGATCTAGTCCAGCATTTTTGGGATGTACTAGACAAAAAGCGGGCTGCACAGTGGCGCAGTTGGTAGCACTGTTGCCTTGCAGCAAGAAGGTCCTGGGTTCGATTCCTGGCCTGGGGTCTTTCTGCATGGAGTTTGCATGTTCTCCCTGTGCATGCGTGGGTTCTCTCCAGGTACTCCGGCTTCCTCCCACAGTCCAAAAACATGACTGTCAGGTTAATTCTCTAAATTCCCCCTAGGTGTGAGTGTGTGTGCATGGTTGTTTGTCCTGTATGTCTCTGTGTTGCCCTGCGACAGACTGGCGACCTGTCCAGGGTGAACCCCGCCTCGCCCGGAACGTAGCTGGAGATAGGCACCGGCAACCCTCCCGACCCCAACAGAAAAATGGATAGACAAAAAGCTTTGACTTACTTACTCACAGTCTACAGGATATGTTGCCAACATCTTAGTACAAAAAACCACAGCACAGGAGGTACAAACAATTCTGGGCCTACTGGTTACAATGTTATCCTTCTTCATCAACTATTAAAAATGTCACCTTCTGTAACAACAAAAACTATTTATTTGAAGCTTTTTTGCACACGTTGGTGATAAAAGGATCTTATATGGGCTGGATCTCAGTCAGTTTTTCATGCTCTTACCCCCGATATGACTTTCGTTTCACCGCCCGGCTGTTCATCTCGCTTCCTTTTCTTTTCTCTCTGAGTCTGTTGCTCCTTCTGCTGCTCAAGTTGTCCTTCAGCTTTGTTGTCATCTTTCGTTTTACCTCGTGTCTCCTGCCAGTAACGAACTGGAGGCTGATGGAAATGACCAAAGAGCGGCAGTTTAACAGCATTAGCTTAAAACGACGTACAGTTTAAATCATTCATTTCAACACTGAAACAGGACTGGCAGGGGGTAATTTGCAGCTATTATGGGGTTTAATTAAAAAAAACCCCTCAAAGAATAAAATTAATTCATACCTTTTTCTTTTTTTCCACGTGTGAAACATTCGCCTCTGCCTCGCTGGGAGACGCCATGTTTGTTGTGTACGTTTTTGAAGTTCCTGTTGCGTCACTTCTGCTTCATCACTTCCGGATTTCTTGTTAATTGTTTTTCTATTTGGCACATTTTCTCAAATAATGTAATATATAATTCTTCGAATTAGAAAAGCAGAACATTGTAAATAAATTACGTTTCTTTATTTTTTTTTACATTAGATCTTTGCCAAACTTACACCCTGCTTTACTTACACTTCACTATTCATAAATTAATGCTGCTTAGATTTCACGATTATCGTAATGTTTTTTGTTGTTGTAAACAACAAACCTTCTACACTGAAAAATATTAATATTTTAAATGTAAAATATTTAAAATATGTAAAAACAATATTAATAGAATAATATAATCCAATTATTTGATTTTTAAATGATTCGGGTTGTGTTGTTGAAGAAGGCCCAAAATGCAAATAAGAGCTTGAAAGTAATATGGTGAATTGACGACTTTAATAATAAAAACAACAAAAACCTAAAGGCAAGGCACAGAGGCAACAGGAAATGAAAGTAGCCAGGAAACAACGGGAAAACCAGTGAACATAAATACAGAGGAGATATGACATCCTGACATGGGAACAGGTGAGTGTAATCAGGGGGATGTTGAATAGCTGTGAGAGAGGACTGAGAGAAGGAAACTTAACACAGATAACACACAGGAAGGTTAACTACACAAAATGCCTAATGCCATGATAAGAGAATAAACAAAAACACAAAAATAACAGAACACAATAAATAAGTAAGAAACTCAATGCCGGGAATAAAGTATACCTTACTAACATAAATAAACCCAGAAAGGATAAAAAATAAATAAAAAATGTTCCAGTATTGATTTAAACAAACTACATTTGAGTTATGCTCAGTTTTTGTAAGAAAATTTTAAAAAAAAGTTTTCCATGCATTCTTCTAAACCTGAGCACATATTTATCTACCATAAAATTAAGACATTTTATTGATCAAATGTCTTCCTTATTACGTCACAAGACATGAAGCTTTTGAGTTTTAAATGGCTTTTTCAGCAGTTTGTGAACTTCACGTGTAACTGAGAAAACATAAAGGCAAAAGTTCAAACATGTTGCAATAAGGAGTGGCTGGAAGTTGAAACCTACTCAGGAAGAGGGGCTATGTTAACAGTGAAGAGTTATGTAATTTGAAAAGCAGAGAACAGAGCAGCTCTCCAGCACAAACGGGAAACTCCAGGAAGGAAAGGCAGATTAACTCCAGCTGCAGCATGTCTCTCGATTTCAGCAAGGTATGTGATTTCTTGCTCGTTTTCTTAGTTTTTCCTTCTGCAACTTCCTCTTTGAACATTGCAATCTTATGGAGTTCAACTCTTTTAAGCTCTTGGTGCTCAAGTGAAAAGAATGCTTATTTGAGAATGTTGCTTTAAACGCACACAGGAATGTGAGTGGGTTCAATGGTTTCAGCAAAGAGTTGCAAATCCCACTCCATTGTGTTCTCAGTGCCTCTAGAGCTTTCACTAAATTACATAGCCTCAGGCTTTCTCACTGAATATTAACATTTGTTCCAATTGCTTCCTTAAAAGTGCGTGTGTCTGTTCTTTTTTTTAATAAAATCTTTAGCCTGTGAGTTTCCAGCTGATAATGCAAATCTGACTCTTCCTCATCTTTAACTTTTACGGTTTGATATCAGTTTTTTCTTTCCTTTATCAAAGATGGATCTGTCTTCCCGGCCACAGCTGTTTGATTTCCATGGAGTTGCAATGATTCCTATTTTCACAGCCAACTGGGAAAATGTCCAAAATTTTCAGGCCAGACCAGATGACATAGTAATAGCAACATATCCAAAAGCAGGTAACTACATAATCTTTGCATGTGTTTTATTGATCACAGATCTCTCTCTCTGTGTGCTTAGGCGTGTTCATGTATGTGTGTGTGAGACGAATTTAACAGCTGAGATCATTAATCATATCCGCCTCTCTTCATCTCCTCAGGGACCACATGGGTCTCCCAAATCCTTGACTTGCTGTATTTTGGCAAGACGTCTCCGGAGCGTCTGACTTCACTTCCTATCTATGAGAGAGTGCCTTTTTTGGAGATGACCATCCCAAACTTGGTGTCAGGTCAAAGAAAAGATGCATTCTTCATTTATAATAGCCTCACTTTAAAATTCAATAGACTTCCAGCTGCAGATCATAAAACATCGTAATCGGTAGGACTTGTGTTTGTTTGTCACTTCAGTTTGATGATTTTTGTATGTCTTTTTTATTAGCTTAGTTGTCCTTCCTATTTAGTGATGCTTTTATTTATACCGATGTTTTGCTGCGTTCATTAGTTGTTTCCCAGGTGTTCCTTTGCAATGTCTTCCTATTTTAGGTCATTGACCTACGATCTCCGAGTAATATCCTCCCCATTATAAGTAGCCCTTCTGGTTTTGCCAGTACTATCAGATCAATCTGGAATGCACAGATTTTATTCTTTTACCCCCTGATCAGATTATATTTTTATACATGGACTCTTGTTCTTATTGAATAGGCTTTTGTTTTTGTTTTACCCCCTCCTGTCAGTGATTTGGTACTTCTCAATATAAACTTGGCAGAAGGGTTTGAGCAGGACACACTGAGAAATTAGTGTAAAAGGCAAAGTAGCAGAAAATGACATCTTCATTTATGCATTTTTGTTTGTATGCTTATACAGGAAAAGACCAGGCAGATAAGCTTCCTACCACCCCTCGACTCATCAAAACCCATTTTCCTGTGCAATTTGTGCCAAAGTCATTTTGGGAGCAGAACTGTCGGGTAACGAGCCTTCTCTGTTTGCATTTCCTTAACATGACCAGAACAAGTTGAACGGTACCAATGGTAAATTTTTTACTAACGTCTGTTTCTTTGGTAGATGATCTATGTAGCCCGCAATGCAAAAGACAACATGGTGTCTTATTACCACTTCGACCTCATGAACAATGCCCAACCTGTAGCTGGAGACTGGAACAGCTATTTCCAGAGATTCATGGAGGGAGACAGTATGTATGAAATCATCGGCTTCTATGTGTTCATACAGTAATGACGTCCATATTGCAAGCCTTCTGTCCATGTATTCTATGTACCTACAAAAGAGACACCAAACACTGTTAAAAATAAAATATCAATATCTTGGGTTGGTTGAAAAGTTTGGGTATTAATCTAAGATAATTGGCATACAAAGCATACAAATGACTATTTTCTTGTTATTCTATAAATTCTTTCCACAAGTTTTGCCTGTATTTGGCTTATTTTTGTTCAATAAATAACTAACATTTTTCTTACTTTAAGATGGTTTTATAAGATTGTAAAGACTTTAATTTAAAGAAGGTGCATTTTCTTCTGGATGATATACACAATTCCTTCACCATTAACATTTCTTCTTCTGTTAATCTACCGTTCAGTGGTGTTTGGCCCCTGGTATGACCATGTGAACGGGTGGTGGAAGAAGAAGCAAACCCATTCAAACATCCACTACATGTTCTATGAAGACATGATTGAGGTAATTTGTTTTAATCTTTCACAGATTTCTCCTTATTTTACGCCTAAGTGGTGATGAAGCACAGATGACTTCTGATCATGTTTACAGGACACTGGACGGGAAATAGAGAAACTTTGCTCCTTTATTGGTTTGTCTCCCTCTGCTGAGGAGAAGGAAATGATCAAAACTGGAGTGCAGTTTGACAACATGAAAAAGAACAAGATGACCAACTATTCCACACTGCCAGTCATGGATTTCCAGGTGTCTCCCTTCATGAGAAAAGGTTTGATGAATAAGTTCATGTTGCAAGAGATGTCAAAATCAACTTCCAAACACCAGTGCAGTCAACTTATGCCTGTATTTCTGCAGGAAAAGTTGGTGACTGGAAGAATTACTTCACTGTGGCACAGAATGAAGAGTTTGATGAAGACTACAAGAGAAAGATGAAGGACCCTACCCTGCATTTCCGCTGTGAACTCTGAAGAAAATAGATGACAAACACGACTGCAATAAAAAAAGGGACTTTTATTATCAAAGAGGAATAGTACTATAACTTGAAAATGTAAAGAAAAAATGGACATAAGTCTATTTTGTACTAATTTTAAACAATATGCAAATTCTTTTGTAATATTTAAATAACAACCGTCACATTTAATCTTTTAGATTTCATAATGAATAAAAATACGATCTTTTCCAAAGAGATGATGGCTAAATTTTTTTTCTATGTGATGTTAATATTTGTAATTAACTTCAAACAGATCTTATAACTTTCACTGGGACTCTGATTGTCATGCTGTTCTGGAAATTATGTACAATTATTCCATCAAAAAAAAAAAAATAGTAAAACCTGTAGTTCTTATTATCTGTTTTTCAAAATATTACTCGGCTCGTGATCATTTTACCTAAAAGCCACTTCTACCTTGGGAGCCACAAGTTGAAGACCCTCTGATCTAGAATATGAAATTAAAAATGTTAAAAGTGTCATGTTTTTATATAGAGAGAGATTTGTGAAGTTTGAAAGACAACAAAACTCAAATTCAGTTTTAGTAAAACAATAATCAGATGAAAGTTTTAATAAAACAATAATTGGATGAAACAGTTCTGTATTATAATCTGACAAAGTAGCTGTTTATTGAACTTATCAAAACCTCTAAAGAAAAACAACTTGTGCAACATGAAGTTATCATGTTTAGTTACCCACCTTCAGGAAGTAGTTGGGACCAGTACGGACAATTATTGGTTTAGTAAATTAACAGTATGAATTCAACCAAAAACAGGATCCTCAATGGTCAGTTCTTCCTCTCATCACAGTACCCTAAGTTGACTACTGATCTGAGTCTTGGCATATGGATGTGTAGGGTCTGTGAGTGTAATTGGATGAACTTGGCTGCAGTAGGAAGTGCTGTGACTGTTTATTGAGTTCATTTACAAAGAGGAAACCCCCCTCATGGAATGCTAAGTAAGGAAACTGATGATGAAAGGTTTAAATACCGCTACTTTGGGAGAAACAAGAAGCTAGAGAGACCACATTTAGAAATCTAAACATGAAAGAAAGGTGGATAAATGCCAACAAGTAAACATGAGAGAACAGTAACTACAAAGAGCACGACAGGGTTGAAGAATGGGTCAAACAGTGAACAAAAAGATGACAATGAACCTCAGAAAAGAGAATGACAGGAAAATGAGAAGCAAATCAAGGAAAGGGGAAGGCAAATTGTCAAAATAAACTGTAATCTGCAAAGAAACAAAAAGCAAAAACCAAAATAAATTAATGAAGGAATAATACAAAACCACCACATGAATAAAAGTCTGAAGATTCATGGCAGAAGTGTTTCTTATGCAAGAACATCAGACCTTGTTTGAGTCACCAAGTCAACAAATGCTCCATTGAAACTGAGGAAGTTGTGCAAGATGTCACCCTGAATATTACACAACAAACTAATCATTTTAGTTCAGAAGATCCTCACACGACTACACAGTGAGAAAATGTCGTTTTAACGAGGTAAGTTTGGCTTTATTCTACTTAAAGATGAACATCTAATGTCGTGGTGTAAATGAACTGATGAACAGGAACATTGACTGACAGTTTTGTAAATCACCTGTGTGTAAATCTTGCTCACAGAGATAAAAATCCGAAAGCTTGGGTCACACATTTAATTGACCATCTGGAGACTGTTTGGGAATGAGAATAACCAAACATTGCCAGCAACATAATGCAAAATGCTCAGAAGACAGAGCAAATTTTAATTAGGTTTTATGTTTCAATATCCACGTTCAACTGTTTAAATTAAATGAGTGTGATTTAGAAATAGTCTAAATGAGAACATTTAGACTTTAGATTTTAGGCTTCTTTATCTCTGGGAGGACATTTGTTTTCATAACATAGTACTGAGTCTTGAAAGACAAAGAAAGTGTGATTAAAGACACAATACAGGTGACAAGGTGATCATATACATAAAGTTTATAAAGTGCCTTGAGTCCAGAGTAGACACACAGACAGACTTTGGGACTTCTGAGACCACTAATGAGAATAATTGTGTACAAACAGATGTTCTCAGAAGTGGCTGCCCTATCAAAATTACTCAAGAAGTGTATCTACAACTTATTCAGGAAGTCACAAAAAACCCTGAATAACATCTAAATGGCATTCATACTGCAGCTTTGAGGCCAAAATCTGTACTGACCCACAAAGGAAACAAAGTCACATAACAAATGCTAAAGCAGTGGAAGTGGAACTTCTTGGAAGATGGATACCGTTACTGACCAACAAACATGGCAGTGGCAGTGTGATGGTCTGGGGCTGCTTTACTGCAGGACCACAAAGGGTGAGCAAAACTCATATAACTATGAGTGCTGCTCTCTACATTATGGATGATGCACCTCCATCTGTTTGTGCAGAAGAGAAATAATCCAAAGCACAACAGCAAGTCAACATCTGAATGACTCAAAATTAAAAAAAACGGAGGTTTCAGATTGACTAAGACTAAGTCTGGACTTACATAAGGCTGTAATGTTATGACATGATGTTGAACACACACTCGTGCCAGATATTGCAGATGCTTGCAGCTTCCATGATTGGCGCAACCAGTTGTTAAGTTTAGGGAACAATTGTTATTTCACAAAGGATCATGTTAGTTCGAAAAGTTTTTTATAGTTAATAAAATCATATTTTCAAACTGTATATTTTGGTAACTCAGATTATTTCTTGTCTAATCTTAATATGTGATCATCTGAAACTGTTACTTGTGTGTAGTAATTTTGGAGTTCTACTTTTTGAGGATGATCTTTCACTACTGACTATGGACTGTAAAGTCACTATTTATTTAAGACATATTGAGAATAAAATACAGCTTTATTGATATTCATAGATGGAGTTGCCGCCTCGTCCAACTTTGTTTGACTTCCATGGAGTCTCCATGACCAAATACTTCACAGACAACTGGGAGAATATTCAGAGCTTCAAGGCTAGATCAGATGATATTCTAATAGCTACTTACCCTAAAGCAGGTGAGCTCAAGTATGTACAATAATTACTTTGATTTCAATTTATTATGTATTGTAATTTAAAATGTTTCCAGGAACCACATGGGTTTCCTACATCCTGGATCTTCTCTACTTTGGGGAAACAGACTGTCGTTCTTCTGTTCCTCTGCAAGAAAGAGTGCCTTTCCTGGAGATCAGTGTACCTTCTCGACCTAAAGGTTTAATCCTAGATGACACACACATTTGCACATCTATTTGCATTATAATCCAATTGAATAAATGAGCCAGGCTAAGCTGCTGAATCTAAACATATCAAGTTGTGTATGTTATCAACTGCAATCGTATCCGTCTCCCAAGGTAAAGATTTGGCAGACCAGCTCCCTACTGCTCCTCGTCTCATTAAAACCCATCTACCAGTTCAGTTTGTGCCCAAATCCTTCTGGGAGCAACGCAGCAGGGTAAAACGGCATGCAACACACATGCACAATTCAGGAAACCAACAGAACAAATCTAAATTGTTGTTCATGCCTTAACAGGTTGTATATGTGGCACGTAATGCAAAAGACAGTGCGGTTTCCTATTTCCATTTTGGACGTATGAACCGTGTTCAGCCAGAACCAGGGGACTGGAGCTGCTTTCTGCAGAACTTCATGCAGGGAAAGAGTAGGTACAATGTTAGAGAGCCACAGTAGAATGTATAATTTCCATCCGCCATGTTCTTAGCAAACATATTCTGTGCTTCCAGTGGTGTTTGGATCGTGGTATGAGCATGTGAATACCTGGTGGGACCAGAAGCAGATTTATTCTAATCTTCACTACATGTTCTATGAAGACTTGATTGAGGTAAGGGGAGTTGTGCTTAAAACGACAACTAGGCCTACAGTTTGAAATGCCCTCCTTTCCATTTTTGAAAGAACAGCTGGACTTCATGCTGACGAGTTAACTCAGCCTTTTGATCCTGGTGTGTTGGACTAGGGGCAAAACACATTATTAAAAATGCTTTTGTAACTTTTTTTTCTCTAATGTAACTCATGAATTGTCCTACACACAATTCTTGCGTAATCTTGGCTTCAGTTTCTTATTTTTAACATGTCATCTTTAATCCTTTTTAGGACTCTGGACAGGAAATCAGCAGACTTTGTTGTTTTCTGGGCTTGTCTCCAACAGCTGAGCAAAGGGAACTTGTCCAAACTAAAGTGACGTTTGACAATATGAAACAAAACAAAATAACCAACTTCTCCACTGTCCCAATGATGAATCAAAGTATATCTCCTTTCATGAGGAAAGGTCTGTAAGCGGTTTGTTGAAGATCAGACATTTTCATTAGTTTTATCATTGACTTAACTCTCTATTTCCAGGAAGAGTAGGAGACTGGAAGAACCATTTCACCGTCTCCCAGAATGAACAGTTTGAAGAAGACTATCAGAACAAAATGAAGAACTCTGCTCTTGTCTTTCGCAATGAAATTTAAGGACCTTGTCTTAAGCCTCATATTGTTAGCACAGGAAGAAAATCCTGTGAAGTTTTCACTTTTTCTTAATGTACATGCTTTGTTTTTTTTTTTTTTTTGCACATGATGAGTCTGTTGTTGCACTTTAGAACTGAGTAAAATGAATGTGGAAGAGAATTTAAATTCTTGCCCCATTTCGCCTTTGAGCCAAATAGATATCCAATAAACTGGAGACGTTTTCATACAATGTCTCATAGAATTTAATGTTACAAAAATCCCTCAGTCTGACGTGAATACCCACATTGCTGCACATTAATTTGACATTTAAGTTTCAACTCTTAGCACAAAAGTTACCCGTGATTCTTAGTCTCTATTTGTTTTTATTACTTTAATAATACTCTATTTGTTTTTATTACTTTAATAATAAAAAAATTAACCATTTTGACAATAGACTTGCACATTAACTCTTTATTTGCTTATTGTGAATATCTGATTACCTTTTAGATTATGCTTCCTTATGGGTAAAATGAGTTGTACCACCGAGAAATAAAAAGTGTCACACTTAAAAAAAAAGTGTGTTCATATTTAACACAGTTTGGAATGTAAAAGGTTAATCTTTGTCAATCACTGAAAAATAGATACTTGTGTCAAATCTTTGACATTTTTATGGTAAAATATTATTGAAGGCAGGATACCTTTGGACAGTGATTGTTAGAATTATGTGTTGTTATTACTCTTACATTACTAGTTTGTTTTTCATTTCTAGATTTTAGCTTTCTACTGTGTGTGTGTGTGAGAGCTGATACTAGGCTGAAACTTGTGTCTTCCACACTTACAAGAACGTCTCTGTAGAATGGCTCTCTCTAACAGGATGTTATATCTTCCCCCGCCCTTGTGAACTAGATGAACAAGCTGCAAAGAAAAAACTTGCTTTTCCTTTTCTCCCACTCCCTTCCCTGCTAATAAAAGACAAGCTCTAACTGAAGTTTTTCAGAACGCCCGGTGAGCAGCTTGTAGAAGCGGTTTGCTGTGTCTTCTCCTATTGCAAAAGCTTGGTTGAAAACTGATAAAAATTGTCTTTTACAACCACTTGAACTCAAAAGGACCGGTTCTAGATAAGGACCTAACTTTGCTCTGCTTAGCAGTGCTTACATTCAGGTGAGCTAACAAATTTATAATGCATTTTTAAAGGAGTTGAGATGCTTTGTAAGCACTACCAGGTTATTGCACTTTTTTTTAGTAATGTATATATAATTTGATGGTCACAATTTGCTGCTGCTGGAAAGTGTAAATGTATAGTCTTAACTGCCATAATGTCAGAAATGTTGTGTATATAACCTAAATCAATTTCCATGAAACCTCATGTTTCTGGCACTGCTTATTGATGCAGAACCATTCTGGTCAAAATATTTTTATTACTTTATTATACTTTTGCTTTATCTCTTCCAAAGTCCTCCACTTAAAGCAGGACAGGGCAGGAAGCAAAACAGGGTTTTTTTCTACTGTCATTTTTATAATTTAGTTTTTTGCATAATGTTCTAGTATAATTTTTCTTAGCCTATTTTCTTTCAACATCTTATTTTCTTAGAAGAAATGTAAGCAGGAATGTGACTGGACACTTCTAGATATTCAAAACTTGCGAAAAGCTTTACTTAGGCTCTTTTTGTCTTCTGTAGGAGCAACAATGGCTTTGCAGGTTCATGTTCGTTCAAAACATTCAATTTGTATGGACTTCATTTGTATTCATAATGTAGAACATGTACTGCATCTTTTAAAACTCAGAGCGAATTTATGAAACTGAAACTGGTCATATTGTAATCCAATATACGTTATTTCACAAGTTGTGAAGCATTTCATTAAAAGCAGTTTTCCAGCCTCTTACTTCACCTGGTGAAGTAAATGTCTTATAACACTTTTTCTTTCTGTTTTCAGGGCTTGGTCTGATCTTTTCCAGTGCTAGAACAAAGTTTGTTTGTTCCTAAAAGGTTTAAGACACACCCAGCAGATGGAGTTACCTCTTCGACCTACACTGTTCGACTTCAATGGAGTCTCCATGACCAAATACTTCACTGACAACTGGGTTAACATACAGAGTTTCAAAGCAAGGCCAGATGATATTGTGTTGGTGAGCTATCCAAAAGCAGGTAGGTTTTAAAAATAGTTTATCTTTGTTTCAAAGTCTCTTTGCTTTTGTGCCTAAGTTTGCAACAATTTATCTTAATGTTATGTGTTTTATGGCTCTAAGGGAACACATGGGTCTCCTACATCCTGGACCTTTTGTACTTCAGTCAAACATCACCTGACCGACAGAACTCAGTGCCACTTCATGAAAGAGTGCCATTTCTGGAGATCAGCATACCAGGGTTTCCCTCTGGTATATTTCTCTAAAAAATGACTTAATAGATAAATGAAATTCTAACTTATTTGGTTTAAAAAAAATGCATTCCTTTACCAGGAGTGGATGAACTGAATTCAATAAACAGCTTTCCACGCATTATCAAGACACACCTACCAGTCCAGTTTCTTCCCCAGTCCTTTTGGGAACAAAATTCCAAGGTTTGTTTATTCCAAATACAGAACGCTTCATAATTATCTTCTGGAAAAAAAAGAGCACTTAGTCTTTTCACTTACCATTTCACAAGATTGGAGCAAACAGGAAGAAGGATCTTTGACCATTTCGCTTTGCGCAATCTCTTTCATATCGTCCAAAGTCCTGAGTCCTCTCCTATTCTAGCTTCTGTTAATCACAGTCAGGGCTTTTTTTTTCTATGACTTGTTTGGGTACTGAGTATCTTTTCTGAGTTAATTTGGCCTTTGTGATAATTTTATTTTTCATAAAAATAAATGATATTGGATATTTAAAATAATTCTTGATGCATCTAATAAGGTTCACAATGCTATTGGAAGAGAAACATCACAGGTTCCCCAACTAATTTTGTTAGAATGGTTTCCCAAAGTGGCATCATAAAGGGGAAACCCAATAGAAGAAGATCAAAAATAAAACTTGCTAGATTTGCCAGAACAAATGTTCTGCAGTTAATTAAGGGGTTAGTGTTCCTATTTTTTGAGTATAGACTCTCCTTGCTTGTTGCCGAAAATTTTGAGGGGCAGAACTGCACTTTAACATAACACAGAATCTCATTTTCTCATTTTAACTGGTCAGAAGGCGATAGGACCCACCTAGGGCAACATGTTAGTACTTCTGCTGCTGCCAACAAATTGGTACTTCTCCCTAATGATATTTACTATCATGCAAGGACTGCTTGTTGCTTAAAAGTTCAAAGAAAGTTCAGCTAACAAAAACAAACAATTCTACAGTCCCAGCAGAGATTAGAAATTATCTTACATTTTGATAGCTGAACAGAAAATGGGTTTTTCCTTCCACACTTGCCAAACAATCAGTAGGTATGCACACAGCATTTAATGATGTTATTTAGATTTGGTTACCCCAGGTGCTACTCAATGCTGCAGTGAGTTTTATACTGCTTCCTGCTTAAATGTACTCACATTAAAGTACCTTCAAAGAAAAAGCTTCAGTGATTTTTAGTGATATTATGCTACCACAATCTAAATGTATTGCCAGATTCCCCTGCATATAATCTCTCTTAAGTCTGAACTTTTTAAAAGAAATTCTCCATAATATTTGTCTGATTGCAGATCATCTATGTAGCCCGCAATGCAAAGGACACAGTTGTATCTTATTTTCATTTTGACCGCATGAATAAGGCCCAGCCAGAGCCTGGAGACTGGAACAGTTTTCTGCAGAGATTTGTGGATGGAAAAAGTGAGTAACAAACTAATGGGAGGAATATCTGAAAACACAAAGATAATTTTACTGCTTGTGACATGACTTTCTGACTCCTTTCAGTGGTCTTTGGTTCCTGGAATGACCATGTGGGAGGCTGGTGGGAGAAGACAAAGACCAGATCTAACATCCTGTACTTGTTCTATGAGGATCTCATTGAGGTGGGTGGTGTCTATATTTCATTTTGTCAGTCTGTAAATGCAATCACAGCATAAGAGGGGCTTTCTCTGGTAGGATACTGAACGAGAAGTCAGCCGGATCTGCTCCTTTCTGGAACTGTCACCCAGCACGGACCTAAAGAAAGAAGTAACAGAAAAATCTCTCTTCAACAACATGAAACACAACAAGATGGCCAACGGCTCAGCTGATGAAGTCTTGGATTTCAAGATCTCACCTTTCATGCGCAAAGGTCAGCTGTATTTTCCTCCTGACCCTTATAATTCTATGGGGTTGAACTGCTGGGTATTTGGAACGCTTTGTACTTTTTAGGCAGTTCATTTGGTGATTCAAATGTTCTTAGCCAATCATTTTGTTTGGATTTTTCAGATTATTGCATGTTCCTCAACAAAGTCTTTGAGAACTTTAGCCAGAACACAGACTCCCACCAAGTAAAAGTTCAATGAGCTTTATTAGCAGAATAGAAAATGTGCAAGATGGTCAGTAACTTTTTCGCAGGTTCAGATTTTAGGTCAGACTCTCAAAAAGATGGTTAAAGTGAATGATCAGCAGAACAAACTGGACGTTTTGCAGAAACAGGAAGTGGTAAAGATCCTGGCAGAGGTGGTTTCCCTAGAAGTTCTCTTTTGAAACTCAATCTTGTCTCCTCGGGGTTGTAACTGTGCAGGATTTTCAGTGTGTTCTTTTACCAAGGATAATTTTGCCAACAGGACTGCATAGAGAAGAGAATTCTAAACAGGTAGGAATGTGGTCAGGTGCCCAATCAGGGGAAAAGGACGCTTGATGTCTGTGACAAGGTTGATGAGAGAAGATCTCACACTGAGTACGAAGCAGGATTTTGTAGAAGCTGATGAAAAGGTGGAAATATCATCAGCCAGCAGGAGAGGGAGGGGCAAAGGAAGGGAGCAGAATGGAATATGGCAAGAACAGGAAAATAAAGAGATTATGGTTTTTGCCAAATGTGAACCTGTTATGTTGTTACCTGAACTTTGCTTCAGGTAAGTCAGATTTGTTTTAACTGATAAAAAACTGAGGGCTACTGCTGAACCAGAATGTATTGCAGCAAAAATAATTTAAGGACCTGCACCAAATAAAACCAAATTATGTAAACTCACTTTTAGTTTTTGTACAGGATAAATGTTATGAAATTATCATGTTCTCCTTATTTGGTAAATTAATATTAAACGTGACATAACGGGGGCGTTTGATGCCCACTGCTTGCAGTAAAAAAGTAATCAGTGACGTAGAGATTAATACTATAATCATTATTTCTCCATTTTTCTTTTTAGGAAAGGTTGGTGACTGGAAGAATCATTTCACTGTTAACCAGAATGAGCAGTTTGATGAAGACTATCAAAGGAAGATGAGAAATATTGATCTAAGCTTTCGAACAGTTCTGTAACCGCCCAGTAACAGTATTACCACTGAGCACAAATAAAAACAATCATAAGAGCTTAAGTGTTTTAGGTTTTTATTTAAGTTCATATGTGAAAAGCAGCAGGAAATACATGAACAAAGAGTTCAATGAGCAAAGTAAACAGACTGCACAGGGAACATTATATGCATTTTCTATGGCACATACTGCTTCACGGAACAACCCTGAGGGAGCTGGAGGAACCACAGTGGCCATTTAGACAACAAGTCCTCATACAGTGAAATAATACCGGCTCATTGGAATGTCGACAGCAACAAAAAAGACGCACCGCACTGTAAAAAAAAACTCAACAAGCATCTCACATCAATAGGAGGTACTGCAGGTCAGACAAAAATAATCAGAAAACGAGTGATGGACCATCTGCAAAGAGGAAAAAGGCATCAGTAACTAGACTTAATGACAATATCTCTAAATTCTTATTTGTCTAACAATACATACTCAAAATGCAATGAGAGCAAAAAACAGATTCAAAAGTATAAACAGGCTACACATGGCTCAATAAACATGTCTTGTATGGACAGAAACAAAGCAAAAATCAACATCCAACAAATTTAGATTATCTAGACACTTTATAAAACTTGCAATAATAGTCCTTTCTATATTAAGTATCACTTCACAACTTCCCGTTCATCTCAACAGGTAAAATCATCTGCACAGCTCATGAGCAATATCTGCACTCAGGTTGGAGTCTTGTTAGTTCAAGTTCACATAGCTTGAATGTATAAATCAAACTCCTTTACCCTGTAAGTTTAGTTCAAGACACTAAAATTGATGCTGAAGAAAATAATTTGTATACAAAAGATGTTTTGTTCACAAAGTTAAGAACATTAAGTCCATAAATGTACAATTGTGAGCCAAAATTAAACTTTTAATTCCTAAATTTGGTGTTATTTGTACCCCAAATGTGACTAGACATTTGCAACCCGATCACAGAACAGGGGTGCATTAAAAGCAACACACATTTTCAGGTTTAGACTGTGTAACATGTTTTTAGTACACTTCACTTGCATAAATGACAAAATTCTCCATAGATAACTTTGCTATCTGGTATTATATAATCAACTAAACTTGGCTGTGTTTTATAGTAATCCAGATTGAATTGGTCTGTAAGGAATTGCATCTGAAGCTACTTTTAAAACTTGTTTACATATGGTAATTTGCACTGATCTGAATATAAACTGGAATAAACTTGACTTAATATACTTGGATAGGAATTGGAAATCCTTTTTATGACCTTTGATGGGAAATGGTCCTCTATAAATAAATTCCTGGGTTTACATGAGGCAGAAAGATTACTGATGACTAACAAGTTTATTGCCTAACTTGAGTGAACTTCTCCTACTAATTTATGTATGCTGCCCCCTTTTAAATAAATTAGAAATTCAATATAATTAAAAAGATAACCATTTATTGTCAATGTGTGTGTTTTTTTCTTTTACATTATTCTTGCATATGAGGAAGAGTTGAAGGCAAATCCAAATCTCCGACTCCGACAATCAGTTTGGGGGTTAAAACAGGCTCAGAATTGACAATTATGAAACATAAATACTTTCTATCTATCCAGAATTTTTTCTAAACTTGAAAAAGTATTATTTTTAAGGCAAATTTATTTGACTAAAATTTATTTTGCCGATACCTACGAACTAAATTTAACAACCAAAAATCTGATCAACTCCAACCTGAGCTTTTAGAAATACCACTTAAGATTGTCCTTCACAGTAACAACTATGTTTCAAACACAACTTTATTCATGGACACTAGAAAGGGCAGTATTTACATTGTGACTTGTACATGTTATCTCTAAAAGATAGTAGTAAAATACTTCAGTCTAAACAGGTAAGTGCTTTGTCACTGACTCAGGTATAATAAGTGTTTTGAAGTTCAAGCCAAGCCAGTCCTGTGTGTTGCAGCCCTGCAAAGCTGTGCAGCATATAATTAATTCAATACTGATCTGTTTAAAAATCTGATTCAGATTCTGCAAAAATGCACTAAAAGGCATTGGTAATTAATGGGTGTTATCCCACAAGCATTGTTCTGCAGCGACCTAAAATAATAAAATGCATCAAACTCATGGGAATTCAATATGGTATCTTAAACAGCTACTATCCTCAGCAGCATGGGAGGCTTCTCTGGTTGTTGTTGACTGCCTGTATCTTTATGTAACCAGCTTTAACTTATAAGACAAAACAAACAAGTACAACAGTGACAGCAAAATAAGAGCTTACACATAATCTGCTGCTGAGTCACCATGATACAAATGCTAAGACCCTAGAGAGAGAACAGCACAGCAACCAGTAATGATTATGTATGGCACATCTTTACATAACAAAAGCACATAGAAAAAAACCCTCTAAAACAAATTTACAACCAATGATATGCTTAGGAATTCTTTCATGGAAACAAATGGGACCTTTAACACTTAGTCACATTACAGGAAGGTGATCATTTTAAATCATTTTATTAATTTCATACAATAAAAGGAGAATTACCACCTTCATCACTAATCTTGAGCACATCGCATAGCTGCTAAAATGTTTCCTCGTCTAATATACGTCTGGTCCCACAAAAATTAAACTCAGAATTATGTGCAAGTGTGTTCCCACTTTGTAACCCAGATCCTATTTTGACAGACCCTCCTGTTTTACTCAGTATGTGTGTTGCGTGTGTTTCTACCGCAGCGTGTGAAACCATGTTATTTATTATAATGACAGGATCAATGAAATAACACTGATTGAAATCTTTTTCATCCAGTATTTGGGAGAGAGACTTAGGTCACAAACAAAAAGCTGGAATTTTCTGCAATACATGTTGTCACAGCCACTACAATTTATAACTCATGAAAGCTGCTCTAAACTTTGTCAAAAAGTGCAACGGTGTCAAACTAAACAAGTTTTGCCTACTCAAATTTTACCCATATTTGGATCCGACCACGAGAGGAAACCAAGCTGTATTTGGAAATTGGAATTTCAAGGTGAGACAGAATAACAAGAATGTCTCCTAAAGTCGGAATTCCAACACTGCAAGTTGTAAGGCAAAGAGCAAACCTGCTGTGTGCATCCACATTGTAGAGAAAGTTACTGGTATAAACTTTGAACTAAGCACTTCTGGATGTATAGATTTTATTAAACCAGTGGAACAGTAAGTGCTTTAACTTATCTACTTTTTAAAATGTTAGTATTGTGTTTGAGTGCATAAAATAGAAATATATTATCAGCTTGCTTTGATAGTGGTAGATGGCACCAAAATAAATACTTAACTTTTGTTGTCCAACTTGCAACTAGAAAGCTATGATTTCCTGCTCCGAGTTCCAGCTTCAGAGTCAGCTAGAACGCTGGTATACAGCCCGGGGTTCTATGTCGTTATTTCACAGTGGCTACACTAACAAAAGACAAAGAAAAATAATTTAAAATTAAAGATTGTAGTCCATATTTTCAAAAACCTAAATCATTGAAGGAGTAAGAATGACACATGCTTAACAGCAATAGCATGCCTGATTTCTATGTAACTTAAAATTAATTTGTAAAACACACATCACAGATTCAAGTGTTTGTCTCAAACCAGCTTTGTCTTTACAGATGAACAAATGCATTCAGCATTTAGTAGAAGTCATCTAATTTATCTTTCCATTAAGATTGGGTGATTCCATTATTGTATTTCAATATAAGCACTACAAAACACTGAGATACTCACTGAGTTATTATTTATCTTATTTTTTTTTTTATTTACCAGAAGATTTCTTTCTACTTTTGTACGCTGCTGATAATGCTCTGGCTCTTGCAGTGGAAATGATGGGGGTAAAAAACAAACTGTCCTGGTTCCTGGAAAAGGTTCTTACAGTGGAAACACAGCATATGATAAAATTATGTGAGTGAAAAAAATGGAAAAAGCTGTGTCGGTGGTGTGTTAAAAATGTTGTATCTCCCAGTTACAGTAAAATCCATTCACCTGGTAAATTCTTGAAACAAAAGGACTTTAAAGATAAAGGTGATGAGCTTAATACAAATCACCTAAAGTTTCTTTTACATTGGTTCCTATTTCTAAGCCAACTTCAGGACGTCTGATCAGATCTCCCCTGCGTTAATCTGAAACAAATGTGTGAATATCTGAAGTGCAGTAACTGGTCTTTATGGTCCATTGTGTGGTTCAAAGGTCTATAATTTCACTGCTGACACTGGCAGAATCATCATGTCGACTCACTTCCAGGTAACTGCGTGAACCAACGGGTCTCCCAGCTCTTGCTCGAGCCCTTTCAGAATCTGGGGTGATAAACGGCCGAGTGTCATCCACGCCATCCTCATCCAAATTCCCTGTAGATGTTCTGGAGGGGCGAAGCGACACTGGGCAAGAAACTGATGAGGGAACGTTGACCATACCATTCCCAGCCCACCTGTGACCCTGGTGGGATGGAGTGGGTGGAGCAGTCACCTGCCTGCTGGGTACGCTGCTGAGAACGCTACCCCCCAGAGGCATGGAGGACTCTGTTGGGGCTTCGCTGCTCTCAGAAAGCAGCTGAGGATCACTGTTCCTGCGAAGCCAATGCTCCTGGCTGATCCCAGAGCCCGGAGAAGGAGTCTGGATTACTGGATGAAACAGACTCCCTCCTGTGACCAAATGTTCTCTGTGCAGAGCCTCATCAATGCTGCGAGTCAGGTCAATAGGGGAGGGTGGCCGCAGGTCAAATTCATAGAAAGACAGAGATGTATCTCTGTCCTGATCCAGGCTGCCACTCACTGAGCGATGAGGAGGTTGACCCAGAGTCTGCAGTCTCAGCAGGGAGCTAGTGGAATCCTCAGATATGCCTCGGTCCTCAGGGTGGCCCCCGTGGTTACGTCCATAGTTACTGTCTTTGACCAAGCGTGGCTGGGCCATATTCTGCTCATGGCTCTGGTTCCTAATAAGACTCTTGCTGATATCAGCTCCAGGTCGCTCTTGTCCAGCCCAGTTGTTCGGCACCTCTCCTGGTCCTCCTGCTCCCCCTGTTCCGCCTCCCACACCATTACTTTCAGACTTCCTGCAGGGTTTACCTCTCAGACTTTGGACTATCTTAGACCAGCATGTATGTCTTTGAGGGGAACCAACAGACTGACCAGGAGTTGGGAGATCCACTGTGCTGCCATCTTGCCTTCCTTCCTCCCTTGCCCGGCATGTGACAGGCCTCCAGAACACCCAGGATCCCATTAGTAGTAGGAAAAAACCCCAGGTTAGTTCCAGCAGCCGAGCCCAGAAATGCATCAACCACCATCCCCAGTTAAAACGCGTCCAGTCTCCTAAGAGTCCATAGAGCCACAAGATAGCGTGGACATGCAAGCCGCAGCATAATGCTCCAAGAACTGCACAGACTGCCAGCACTCTTCCCAGAATCACTGCTGTTTTTTGGCTCCCCGTCCAAGTCTTCCTCCTGGCCTCAACAGGAACACTGTGATGGGGAAGAGCAGGGCAGCGTATACGTGGAAATACATAGCAAAGATAGCCCAAACAGATACCCAGGCCCCAACATAAGGACAGGACCTGGAGGGTTACTGGTACTACAGGAGACAGAGCTGGAGACAACAGATCAGCAGCTAACAGTAGTGTACACTGCAACACAGTAAGCACAGCCACCAGAGGGGGGTGCTCTAAGGTTGGAGGTAACACACTGACTCCTGCCACCCTCAGTGCAAGAAGTACTACTGACGCCTGGGCCCACACCAAGAGATGAAGAGGCAGGTTGTAGAGGGCCGTAACTGCTGTGCGAGGGAAGATGCCTCGTGTCCCATAAGGGTCGATGAAAAACAGAACTGCCCTGAGGCCTCCAGCTAGAAACAACAGAGCGTTGGCAAGTCCAAGAGCCCCGCGATGAGGACAGTTCGCTCCGGGGGACAGAGTCAGGCCAAGGGCAGCTCCAGCAAACAGGAGCAGGAAGAGGCTTGCTGTGCCGTAGACATGCAGTTCCCAGGCAAAAGCCAACTTGCGACTCAAATCACCCCAATAAAGAAGTGTGCCATTCGTAGAGGGAATGGCACTTGGAGATGGGGCTGGATTAAAAGTAGAGTGTGGAGCTTGCTGTGGATATCCCAACAGAATAGAGCGGTTCCTCTCCTCCTGATACGTGGGGCCAAATCTGGGTCGGATCACAGGAACAACACTGGTTGTAAGACGTGAAGAGTCCCCTAAAAGGTAGAACATGCCTTTGGTTAGTATTTTTTTAATCACAACAAAGAGATATTCAACTATCTTAAAGTAGAAGAAATCAGTGAAAGAGCATGAAGTACCACTGAGATCCACTAGAGGGGTGCAGCTCACCATCATAGAATAATACTGTACATCTGCAAGAGCTTTTTAGAGAATAGAAACTTAGATGCACTGCTAAAGGTCTGTAATGCAGTGCTTTCAGAAAGTATTCATATCCATTAGTTTTTACATTTTGTCTCATTCCAACCACAAACTTCAGTGTGTTTTAAAATTTTCATGTGAAAGACCAAAGTAATAAAAAACAAAAGCAACAGGATTTTTTTTTTCAAATTAGTTAAAACTCTGAATGGGGCTAAAACATGCATGCTATTATAATATCCATAAATGCTCCCGAGTGCAAGCTACTAGCTGAAAAATCCATCTAGTAAATACTGTAGATGTGGGTAATTTAATCGTAGAATAAATCCAGTCAGCTGTCATATGTAGGCCTTGGAGTTTTTTCTTTAGAGAACATTAATGACCAAACAGTATTATGAAGACCAAGAAACACACTGAACAGGTAAAAAAAAATGTATCCTGTGGGACAAGTTGAACTAAATGCATAGAAGTAGGACTGTAAATAATGATTGTTTAAGTAATTATTTTATCGATTATTCAGATGGTTAATTGCTTAATCGGATTTTAAAAATTGCCATATTTTGCTGATTTCTCTTTAAGCCTTTTTTATACAATATTAGAAATGCACTTTTTTTTTTTACAGAAATTGAACAAGGTGAAGGCAAAACTTTGGCCCTTGAGGAGTTTTGGGTAGTACATATTTACAGATGAAGATTTTATTTTTTTAAATTAATAGTGAAATGCATAAATGTTTTGTACAGTTTTGGCTTAATTACTGCTCTCAGTATGTTCTTTCAGCTAATTGGCTTTTTAAAAAGTCTATACTCCACTTAATGATTAATTGATTACTAAATTAATTGACCATTATTTCGATAGGTTGGAGTTGTAATACCACAAAAGCTTAAGAAGTATGTTCTGAGAGGTCTGTAAAGAAAGACAAACCATCATTATACTGTAAAAACCATTTCTAAATAAATTTAAATTAATTTGCACCAGCTAATATTTTCGTCCTTCTTGGTGAATATGGTGTTTATATCAGAAAACTATATTTGGTCAAATAAGAAAATTCCAAACCTAGACCACAGGTTGTCATTCTGAGCAAATAATCTTTAGGGCTTGTATGATGCACTAAAAACAACCACCAAGGAGGGCAGCTGGAATCACTGATGAATTAAATTTCTTTCAGAATTCATTTGGTCATTCTTGCTAGCAAGAATAGCAATAATAAACACATCCGAAATTCAGAGTAACTGTGTGGCTTAATTGAGATTATATAATTAACAAGAACATCTTTATTATGCAGCACAGCACAGTGTCACAATAAATTTATATCAGGCAAGCTCTGCACACATTCAGAGATTACCAGAATCCCACATGGGACAAATTTGCATCTCTCTGTTTATAATTTGCTCATTATGACTCAGGCTCTGTTTGCACAGAGCTCATAACTTTATCCAACTGGAAGAACCTGGAAACACCCAGTTGTATTATGATCACATTCAGTGATAAGATTTCTTCTAGTTTTCATTTTAAGGAAAAACACCAACGGAAAATGTAGCCATGAGAAAGGTGATCTTATGAACTTTAAGCAATAGGATACTCGTCTTGATGGCTTTATTGTAAATCATCTTCACCCATTTTTAACGATAAGATGATCAATGGTAAAACTTTCAAACATCTAGTCACTTGAAGTACTCTATGCCCGCCAGAAGACCTCCATAAAACTGACAGAGTGATAAATGACTCCTTCCCACATAGGTTTCACCCTTTTGTTCCCTCCCTCCTTCCATTGACGCACTCCTGGCCCTCACAAAGTAAAAGCGCTTTGTATACACATCTCAGACATGCTTCTTTATTTACATAAAGGTATGTTTTACTTCCTTCAACATGTTTTCCCCAAACTGGGATGAAATCCAGACACATTCCAGATGTGCCAATCACATTGCACAGCTGGGCACACTTAGGCTTACCTCAACCCTTTTGTTTTCTCTTTAAAACTGGCACTTCATCATATGTCAGGAAAGAAATAAAATATCAAATGACCCTGTTAAAAAACCAATACTATGTTATCATACCAAAGCATAACAAAGCATTGGTATTGATATAAGTCACATTAGCGTAAGCTCTTCTGACCTCATATCCCAGGTTAGAGGTTAGAAGGGTTAATTCCAGAAGTGGTTAAAATATTCCACTGACAAATAGTACAGTCCTTCAGTAGGGTGGAAATTAAGTTTACATTATTTATTGGTATGTTAAATCATATAGGACTTAATATGACTGTATACATCAGTTATTTATCCTGTAGCAGACATTATCATATTTACTTTTTATGCAATTGCCATGCTAATCAATGAGAAGCAAACATTCTACCACATGTAAAGCATCCAAATACACGGAACTAGACATTACACTGGCTTGTGGTTATATATTTTTGAGCAACATACAATTATGTGCATTAAACTGTTATGGTGGTAAGTGAGATATATTTTAAATGGAGAAATATATTTTTATGCATGCAGGTGTTGAGAATGTACATTAGAAGTAAGGAATGTACAAAGTTAGAGATGAAGTTTAATTGTTCCACCCATTTACAGTCCTTTAAATGAAATAAAACTAACACAGCAGTGCCCCTCTCCCAACTTCACATTCTTATTCAGAAAAAAACACAGATACTCATTATGTGAAAACTAAAGGAGTGTCACCCATCACAGCTCCTTAAAATTTCCAGTTGGCAAGCATGCCTGTTAAGAAGCAGAAAAACACATGATCTGGACTCTCAAGGACTGATTATGTCATCCAGGACATGTTACTGTGGAATACAGTCTCTGCTGCCCAGACACAGTTATCGCTGTCATGACAGTGATGAAATCGTTTTACAGTAACAGTCCTCAGTCAGAGGCCTATTCAAATTTGTTGCAAGACTGACTGCTTCTGGAGATTCATAATCACAGCAAGTTTTTGAAAATACATGAGTTCCAATAACATTCAGTTCTCCTTTTGGATAAATAAATTATTTTGGAATTTTTTAATGCTATAAATTTATAAATCTAAAAATAATGTATTGTTAAAAATTCTTGCAGCAAAATTAAATTCACTGGTAGTTGATATTGTTTGTGTTGGTATTATAACCATCTTTAACTGGTTAGTTTTGATCACAAAGTCCTTTCACTGGTACTTGGGGAGTCGGAAGCTGAAACGTTTTGGAAAAACTGCCCTGAAGTAAACAGCTGAGGGCATGCTCTTCAGCTGTCCATCTCTTTTTCGAGGTTTGAAAAGCCGGCCTGTTATAGCGTAGGCTTCTGTTGCCTTTGATTACTCATAATAGACACTTGAAATTCCTTTTTGGATCAAAAACGTGAATCGTCAGAGTTACTGCATTGTACTGTTTATCACCCGTGTATTGTGGTTACCAAGTAAAGATAAATAAATCTCGTATACTCTTTAGCCATTTCATGCACATCAGACAACCCCGAGTGCCTTGGACTAACCGGTGTGTTGTTCTTTTCACTCTAAGCACTGCTGCTCTTACTTCCTAATATGGGTTTGAAAGGGAGACACTGACTTTGACTGAACTGAACTTCAAGCAAAAAACCAGCTGTAAAAATGATCGTCTAAGAAAAGCCTGGTTCTGTTACCAGTAATGCCTCCCTTTAAATGTGCTGTGACTGTCTCTTGAGCTCCATGTGTAATGTTCCTTTATTTATTTTTCACTGTTTCGCCTGCCTTCATCTTTTTCTCTCTCCATTTGGCTTTCATCCCCACTCTCTGTTCTCCATATACCTTTCTTCTCCCACACCTTCCCCCTCTCTGTCTACTTTCTCTGTTGCATTACTTCCTCTCAGACTTTATTTGCTTCCCTCTTGCCCTTTTCCTTCAGTCCTACCCACCCACTTCCTCTCACCTCCTGCTCATACTTTAGTCTCTCACTTTGTTGACCCCAACTACAGCCCCCCTTTCCATGGAAAAGCTTGTCTCCTTTTTCCCTTCCTTTGAAGCCTTTTCCAGTAAAAAAAAAGGTTCCAGCTGTATAAATAATTATTTTCTGAATGATCAGAGGACAAAGGAAACTCTGAAAGTGGTTGTAACTGCAGAACACATAGATTCTTGTTTCTTACCTCTCGGTGGCACAGTAGTTCTCGATGTATTTCTTTCTATTTCTGCTGTTTTGACACTTTGAGTTGTAACTGTCCTAAGACCAGTTGTAGATGTGTGGGTTTCTTGTTCTGTTGAACTGTTTGGATTCGGACCAGCTGGGCTTCTGTTTGTGACAGGTTGTCCTGCAGTCTGTGGCTGTTTATCAGCGGAGCTTGACGTGGGTTTGGGAGATGTCACAGCAGAGGAGCCCTGCGTTGGCTGAAGTCTGTCACTGGAAGGGTGATTTGCTCCACGTGTACCTAAAAATGGAAGATAATATATTTTGAGACATTCAAGTGACATTTAATACCAACTTCAAAAAGCTATGAAACTGTTACATGCATACGGTGATAGCACATAACATTATGACTAGTGAAAGGTGAAGTAAAAAATTATGTCTTTAATTGAAGATCTTCAGGTGTTTACCTAGTCTGCAGTATGGGCAGCCAAAGCTCACTTAGGCTGAGTTAATGTTAGCCAGCACTGCTATAGCTTAAATTGCTGAGATGCAAATTCTGGTAGAGAAAAGTGTCAGAATACACTGTGCACCACATTTTGTTTCATGTGATATTGCAATTCCACCCCACAAACCAGTTGGGGTGAAATTAGTCTTCTATAATGACTCAGACCTCTGCTACTAATCAGTAAGGTGTTGATATGTTGAAATTCCCCAAATCCCAATTTAATCCAATCCACCATGAGGTGGGCAAACAAGTCTGATTGATGGAACTCCCACCTCGCAGCTTGAAGGACCTAAAGGATCCCTTGCTAATGTCTAAGCGCCACATCTGACCTTAAAGGATTTTGTGGATTTGATACCTCAACAGGTCAGATATGTTTTAGCAGCAAATGGGGGACAATCATTAGACAGGTGATCATAAAGATATGCTTCATAACTTACCTGTTAATTCCGCAGCCTTAGGCGTTGGTTGTGTTATTGTAGATGTTGCACTGATTGTTGTCAACCAAAACAGGTGAGTCTCATCATTCTGATAATCCAATGATGTTTCTTCGTCCGTAACTTTGGAGGTCATGGTCTGCGCCTGTGGTCGATACTGAGCCATCTCCTCAGCAACTGTTGGCTGATGACCAGTTGATTTCTCCTCTGCCAGAGCTCTGCCTGATCCCAACCCTTGGGATTCAACATCCTCTGAGCCTTCAATTGATCTCTCTTCTGCAAGACTTAAATGGGATGCCAAAGAGGGAAAAAGTGGAGTTGTGGCAGCTTCTTCCCTTTTTAAAGCCTTGATGAATGTTAAACTAGCTGTGTCAGTCCTGGGTCCTGAGACAGTTGGTTGGGTTGCAATTTGCCCCCTGGTAAAATTCTGTGGCGATTGCGTAAAAATTAAAGATGGGTTGAGCTGTGTCGTTGGATGAATCATCCGATGCCCCTGCTCCACTGCATTCAAAGCTGTAAACCTTTCCCGGATTGTTACTCTGATGGGAAGATCGGTGCGTCCTCTGGGAGGCAAAGAAGGCCAGAATCTAATTGTCTGCTTGGTAGGTGAAGGTGGGTTGCTAGGCAAGTTCAGGGTGGTGAAGGAAGAGGAGGAACCAATGATGGTCTGTGCACCGGATAAATGGAAGAAGAATAGGTTCAAAGTATGGAACAGGAGCAGCTTGAGAGCCATATTCAGCAAGGAAGCAAAGTGGACCTTCAGGGAACTGGGGCTTATATGTCACACCATTCTTCCACTGTTGGGGAAAAGGAGAAAATACATAATAACTAAACAGAAATAATTACAGAATTAGGTATAAAAAAACTGATCCATTTTTAATTTGTTAGAGTAATCTTAGCCTTGGAAATGCGCACAAAGAAATTGTCCTGCAAGTAAAATTGGGTGAATTCAGTACGGTAAGTCGCGATTGATGATCAGTTGTTTAAAAGACAACAGAACTTTTTCTGATGTGAGAGAGGGCATAATTTTCAGTAGGTGCCAGGAAGGCTGAAGAAAGGACAGTAATGTCACTCTGTTTTATATTTTTGAGCTTTTACTCTTTCATGGTACATAATGGATTTGGATATGTTTGTAGCCTTTTGGAGTTAAGATAAAAACGTACATTCTCTAGAGCAGTGGTGTCCAAAGTCGGTCCTCAAGGGCCGGCATCCTGCATGTTTTAGTTCTCTCCCTGGTGGTAGTAACAACCTTTTCAGGATGTCAATATTCTTCTTAGGCCTTCTAATGAGCCATCATTGGATCCAGCTGCGAACTAAACCAGGGCGAGAACAAAAACATGCAGGATGCCAGCCCTGCTTTGCAGTGCTAACTATGTTCCTTATTTGTTCCTGTAAGTTTCTCATTTAACTTCCTTTAAATATGACTGGTCATTTTGGCCAAACATAATTCTGTTCTTTGTTTCTGAGAGCATTTGCAAATTGTAACATGGTTTTCTATGTTGCTTTAGGAGTGAAGGTTCCTCCTTACTGAGTTTCCTTTCAGGCCATGTTGGGACAGAATTCATTTTATTATGAACGACAAAGCATCAGCCTATCTCTTCCTAAGGGGTTTTGGTTCTTGGGCTGACGCAAACATTTTGCGCTAAAACATGTTGACCTCTGGGATACACAACACGTCTCTTTACTGAAAGCTGTAAAGGCCAGACATTTCCATGGTTTTATACTTGTGTAAGTTTGTTTGAACAGGTGAAGTGGCACCTCCATTGAAACTTGTACTCAAGAATGAAACAGTCTTGTGAAGGTCCAAAACGTTTTTCTTCATCTGTTCCTGATTGCTTTTATTTCCAAAAAACAAACATAGTGTTTGGGGTGTTGCTTCAAAATACATCCACAAGGTTTGAATGTAATTCTTAAAATTCTCTCTCGTTATTCTGATATTTAGAAAGACAGGAAAAAATCTTGGTAATTAAGATAAAATAAGATATGATAATTCCATTAGTCTCCCATAGGATAAATTTATCTTGGAAGCAGGGGCAAAACTGCAATACAACAATGAAAGCCCATCCAAAAGGACAGTAACCATGAATAAATACATAAAAATAAAAATATATATAAAAGCATAAATGTCAGAGGCAGTACATCCCTATAACCATTTCTATTCACATACAATGCATCCTCTACATACTACTCTTGGTCATTGTCTGGACCTCCAGTTATTCTGTCCAGGCCCAGCTACTCTGCCATTTATCAGGTTAATGGAGAGTGGTACAAATGAATGTTTCAGATGGTTATATTTGCACAGGGGAACCCTGAACCTTCTCCCAGAGTTCATAAGAACATATTCTGATGCGAGTACATGTGACCCATCAGACAAGATGTTCTGAGCTTGCCTGATGGTAGCCTTTTTATTTTTCAAATAAAATGGATTTGAGTGTAAACCTATGGTCCATAGCACCTCCATTCAGGTGAAGGTGCTATGGACCTTCACCTGAATGGAAGATGCTATGGACCTGAATGGAGGTCCATAGCACCTCCATTCAGGTGCTATGGAGAAGGTAGATCCGGAGTGTTGATAATCTTACTTGCCATCTTCACCAATTCTTTCTGACTTAAAACGGGAAAAGACCAAACTGGTCAGACCAGGAGCAAAAAATAAGGTCATGTATCTTTCGTGTTTGTGGATATCTGGTTTCAACTTTCTGTGGTAAATCAAAATGACAGACCAAATCAAAATGAAGGGAGTCACAGATGGTTTCAGTCAGTGACAGATGGGTACAATAACTTTTTTTCTCCTATCTGTGCCTTAAAAGGTTCTTTGGGAAAATATCAAGATTATTTCCTCCACATGTCTACTCTGTGGTTGCTTCTAAGTAGGAGGGCTTATTTACAAGCTATCTGAGTCATGATGCCAGAGGTTGTGAGGCTGACTGTCGTATTTCAGAGAGGTGACATGCAACTCCCCCAGGCCCTTGAGGACTGTGCATTCTTACAAGTGATCGAACCAAACAACTGCCAGTAAAATCCCGCAACACCCTTCTTTGTTCTCCAACTTGCATAAATCTTTCTCTTTCACATTAGTTTCTACCTATGACTCAGAGTGGGAGATAACCTCTGGGAACAGTGTTGCCACAAAGTAAAACTTCAGCTGAAAGGGAAGGGGAAGCTCAGAAAATAGAAATCAGTGGCTATGGGAGATTTTATTTTGCTGCGAATGAGTCACCCTGCATCCATTCACATCCATGATGATTAGACCTCAGAAAAGTTATTGTAGTAACACACAAGAGTTTGCTCGTGTGTTCTGGGCTTGCAAATATGCTTAAGGTAATCTGTGTGAGTATATGGAAAATATGTCTGGGAATGTGCAAGTGAGCATGCAGGTTATACATGCAAAAAAATCCAGTTTGAAATTCTCAACACATGCTCAGGAAATCTAAATCTTGTGTTTAGCGAGTCTGTACAGTGGTGCATACAATATGTATCCCTGTAAACACCAGTGTGTACAGGAATACAACTGTTAGGACATCTCACTCTCCACCCACTCACAGTACCCTCAATGTTTATTTTTTTCCTCTTTCAGCTACCTCATCTTCTGTCTCTCCATTTTCAAAAATAATGTCACTCTCTTCCTCTCTCTTCTTTTACCTCGTTTTTCAGCTGCATAGCTTTGTATGATAGATAATACCCAAATGATAGAGGCAGAAGCAAAGTAGCTTGAATGCAATACCAGAATCTGCTGATTCTTCCATGTGGAAGTGGTATTTTGAAAAGAGAGGAGAAAATACAGATAGAGAAGCGCAGAAGGTGAAAGAGGCTTGATGTGGCTGATAGTAGAGGGCACAAAGAGGCAAGGTGATGAAAGTGAGGAGACCTGCAATAAAATTAAGACGGAGAGAAGTATGGAGGGATGCAAATATAGAACAGATGATGGGGGAGTCAGAGAAGCTCGTTAAAACAAAGTGACAGAAACAAAGGCAGATTATATTTCATAAAAGTAAGACATGGACACATGAGAACTATGCAGCAGGGTGAACTGGTTTGATCAAATGTGGCAATCAGTCCAGGAAGTTATGCAAAAAGAGAGAAATTGTGACACAGTTCCACATGCAGGTGTGCATTCTCTTACTAACTTCTTTGTTAATGGAGTATGTTACACTATTTCTACCTAGATAAAAAGGATTTGAGTGTAAGCCCATGGTCAGAAATATGAGAATATGCTGAAACAAAGCAGAGATTATTCAGAAAAACTCTTTGTTGCTATTTTTGAAATGTTGTCACAATTAATCAATCTCTTTTCCAGAAACCAAAAACAGAGCAGAATGTTCTGGTCCACTGGACCAATACAAAAAAAGAGTGAATTTAGCTTCAGCTCATCCAAACAGTTTGAATTTGGGGGAAAAAAAGACAAATCTTTTCAGTCAAACACAACTAATCAGCCTTTCTGCTGTCTGCTTCAGTACGCTGTTGAGCAAACGTCATTCATTCTCTTGACCCTGACACATCTGTGCATACTGCAGCCAGAATCCCTCAAACAGTGACCAAAATATGCACACACAGGCTCACAAATAGAAATTACGTTCCTCTGAGACTGTTCACGGGGGGGACAGCAGATGGGTGAACGGCCTGAGTATTTTTATCTTTGCAAAGCCCAAGGGGTTCTCTGAGACACTTCACTCTGAATTTAAAATGCAACATGGTGAGCATGTCGTCCCTCTTACTTGCACAATGCATGCCTTGTTTGATGCAGGAAATGCCCATGGATAAAATCCAACTGTACAGTAGCAAGCAGCAATCTGGAGATTACTATAAACTCCTAGCCCACGGTATATCCTGGCTGTTATACAACCACATGAGTAAGTGCTGCAGCAGCTGCTACTAATCAGTTAATCGTCGCAGCACTGATGTCATGTCTACACACTCATGTTATAATATGACGAGTGAATGCACAAACTTTCCATAAGAAACCTGGGAGGTGTGTGTCTGTGTGTGGATGTGGGTGGGGCACACACAGTCATGCTTCTGCAGAGACTCCCTCCTACTTGCAAACATTAATTTTCTTTTTACCAGATTTCAGACAGGATGACAGAGTGTGAAGTTTCCATTGGTTTGAGTGATTCTGTCTGTGGCCAGTCTAGGATCAGCCCTCTTAACTAAGACCAATCCAAATGCTTCTCATCAACAATTTGATTTTTAGTGAAGGTTTGAGGACAACACAGCTTTCTTAGCACAGAGTGCATGAAGTACCAACACGAAAGACAGAAAGCCAAGACATGGCTGGAATCTTGTTTACGTAGTAATTGATTGGATGGCTCCTGATTAAAATCACAATTTTGCCAATTACAGACAAAATTTGGTAATTGCCTTGCACAGCTGCTGGTACTTAGACCTATACGACTTTCTGTCTCCTTCTATTAAAGGTTCAGACTTGATTTTATATGTCAAAGACCAGCAGTGTTTTGGTTCTGCTAGTGAAATTGGGTACATTGGAACCTTTTAAAATAAAAACATGTGTCTTGGGTTTATTGAAATATAATTTATTTTTTTAATCTAAACTGTCAGAAACATGTGGAGTGCAAGAAAGTACAAAGGAAATGCAAATATAAACATTAAAAAAGGCAAGCCCAAATATGCAATTTTCATAAGTAGGTAATTTTCCAATAGTTCTGTTAGTTTAATGGTCTCACTCATCAGTGAAGAATAGAGATGTGCTAGTCAAGCTTTTCTTGGCTGATGCTGATTTCTGGTATTCTTTTAGGTGCCAGCTGGGATTTAGCAGGATACACCAAAAAGAAATAAAGAGTAAAATAAAAGTTACTGGTTCTTGATTTGAAGATTTTGATTTTATATAAAACAGAAAATTAAGGAATTCTAACCTTTTAGTGAAATAACTTGAACCACAGCTATTATTACTTGGACTAGTTTTCTTATTTGTTGTAAAGGTGGTTCTAACAAGCGTAATAAGGAGCTTATTAATTTTCCTCCTTAATAAGGAGGAAAATTTGCAACGTTAATTAAAGGAGAAAGTGTCCAAAGAGCATATATAAATATGACAAAAGAAGCGGTGAGAGTCAGGCTACAGAAAGAAGACTTTCTGCAGAAACGGGGCAGATAGGCAGAAGTTGAAGGGGCTGTAAAAGATGTAAATAACTATGTTGGGAATACAAAGACATAAACATATATGGAGCTAAATGTAAAGGGTCACTGTCCTCTGTGGTGTATAACCGTAAAGCATTCCTGCTCAGCCATCAGCTAGCTGTGCAGATGTATAACTTGTTTGTACTTCATCCTGACTGTGGAAATGTGGGTGTGTTAGGAAGTGAATGTATGTGAATACGTGAGTATGTGAGAGACAGGAAGAAAAAGGAAAGAAGGAGCATGTGTGGTTGTGTTGGAATGTGAGCCACGGGGGAGGTCCTTCCAATAACCGTTACAAAATTCCACACCTTGAAATAACACACGGTTTCCAAATAGCTCCCACTGTATCACCTTACTACCAGTAAAATAAAATAAAAACCACCCCCTTCACTATTTTGTTCAAGTTTCACTGTTAGATCTCGAGATATTTGAGCTCCTAACCCGGAAAATTGATTTCCCAGAAAGTTTTCCAGGTGAGGTCACAGAATATAAGTGTCAGACCAAACTGATCCATCTACCCCCAGACAAGAAAGGTTGTTAAGAAGGCCTCCCAGTGTGCATGTATGTGTGTAGGGAAGGTGGGGGAATCAAAACGTCAGAAATCGACCACACAGGAGATGTTGAAAAGAGGCTCCAGAAACAGTTCCGGATGTCTTTGATCATTGATGGAGAGGATGTTCCAGTTAAAGGTGATGAACCCCAGAATATCTCTAAAACTTATCGGGGAAGTGAGCCACTGATCAAAGGCTGCGACTGCAACCAGGATATTACAGATGCACCCATTGATCAACCAAAGACCAGAATCAGCCAATTTTCCCTTGACCTGCCATTATTGGATATGACTTCCACCATTATCAGGTTATCATCCAAACACTTCACTTTAATAGTACTTTATTTGTACTTAATTTGTACTTTAATAAAAATTAAATGATGGTTAACTGCTTCAATGCATAAAGGGGGTAATCTTGCAATGAATTTTCTGTTTAACAAATTGTCTTCCCTCAAACAGGAGACCTGCAGAAAATTTATTTCTGTTTTATATATTAAAGTTGTCAGTGAAATCACGTGACTGGAGAACCATGGAAAGAAAGTTCAGCAGAAATTTTACAATCTTTTCAACCTTGTTAGGACTCTGATGTTTTAATTAGCGCCTGAGCATTGCCAGAAACACACCCTGAAAGATAGCAAGTCTGCTGACTTTTTGAGACGGCTTTTGAATCCCACTAAGCCACAAAGACACTTTCAGGAAAATAAATTACAGGCATCACAAGTCATAAACCTTGCAGACTACAGAGAGTTAACCACAGCTCTGCTTGAACCCAAGACTGTCATGTTGTTGCAGCTGGATGCAATAAAATTATGTTGAGGTTCCAAACAACTTGTCAGTAAATGAACTGTTGGCTGATAAAGAGAAGTGATGAGCAACTTTAAAATATATCAGACATAATAGAACTTGAAATAAAGGATATTTCTATTCAATTCTTTTATTTTCCACTGTCAGCTTTAGGTTTTCGTTTTTAGAGAGTTTGTTCCTGCGACGAAAAGTACTTTCTGTTCATCTTGACAGAATAAAAGCCTTATAAACATTGGAAGGCAGTGAAATTAATCATTTATTTGATGCCAGAGCCATAGTCATAAGTCATCTTTTGTTGTTTTACTCCCTTTTCGGTACTTCTTGAGTTGACTTCCTCATTATGACTTTACCAAAACAACTGTAAAATCTTACTTAAGCTCTTCTAAAAATTTGACTGTCAAGTTTGGGGTGTGGTGGTTTTCTTTAAAATTAAGGTAATCTGTCAGAACTCTCCTAGATTCCGGTAGTCTGTAAAATTTAAATTGACAATAAAATTACTGTAGGCATCTATCAAATATTAATAGCCTCACAATTCAACAAGAATATTAAAAAAATATTTATTTTTTTCACAATTCCAAGAAAAGAATTATAAACAAACTCATCAAATAAAAAAATTAAGAAATGTGCCAACATTTTTTTTTATTTATCTGCAAGTGCAATGATAAATGACAAGCACAATTCAGTTATTTATTTCATGGTTCCTGTTTGGCAATGCACAATCACTTAGTTTAATCCTTCAGGCATCTGAAAGGGAGTTCCTTGGACTTATACCCTTTTCATCTGAGAAGAGATGGGCACATACATTTTCCTTGTGTTTATTTTGGGTTATTGTTAATGAAGGAAAGCATTCAAATTACATGTTTTAAATGGGGAATATTTGTTCATAGCTTTGCTGTGTTTCAATTGTGTTTTGATATGGCTATATTTCTGTGATCTGATTCATTTTTCAAATTCAAGTTTATTGAGCATGCTTGTGATTTCATTCCTTTATTGTAATAAGTCAAATTCAGAAATGGCCAAAAAGGTTTTAGACCTTTTCGGCCACAGTAACTAGTAAAAAGGCCCTATGTATCTGACCTAATAGTGTGCTTCAAATCAGTTCATTTGATCTGAACTACCATAATATTACTAATACTGGTCCTACTGACTTTGTTTGGTGATATTGACAGACTAAACTCTGAATTGAAATAATTTAATTAGGAAACTATTTGCCGATTTTCTATTAATTGGCGGATGTGTGTACTTTATGCTTTATATAAGTAGATATGCAATGATTTATTCATTTATTGAATTGTGACACTTTTGATCCTGCATAGGCTAATCTTCCACTGCTCAGTTTTATTAGCCAATAAATTCCAAGCCAGTGTAGCTAAAAATAAACACTAACTTCGTGTAACCTATAAATGAGACCAACAAACTTTGTTCTTCAGGACTTTGCAGCTTTTATTACACTCTGCGGGTAGCAAAGTACTATCGGGGTGCCGTTGTTAACTATTAATGAGAGTAGCAACGCCGTTACTGTCCTAACATCGGTGGGGGCGCTTTTTGCTGCACAACACCGGGCGAAATGTGTCTTGTCCAGCCTTTCCCTGGCGCCCTTTAGGATGGAGATTGTGCGACTACTGATCAGGAAATCATAATAACAATAAAAAGCTGAAGTCTTTATCAACCACCACTGAATGAAACCCAGGTTAGTAGCGTGGGAACCTGAACCTGAACGGTGAGTCGGCCCGGCACAGGTAAAGGCAGCGTCACTACAGTATCAATGCGCAATGAATTCCCGCATAGCGGCTGCTACGCAACTGTCGGTGCCTGGAAGACGTACCTGCAGCTCTGTCCGGATCCTTTCAGATGGCGTCTGTTGCGGCAGGCTGGGGGAAAAGGGGGTGGGGGGACTAGGGCATTCTGTGATAATGGCAGAAAAATGTAGTCTTCCTCGTTTTATCCGAAGAATATAACCACCAGAGCTTCCTCTATGTCCAGCTATCTTCTACTATCGATGCCTCTTCCTCTAACCACGAGCAACTGAAGGGATATACGCCCCCTCCGTCCTCTTAATCTCTCTCCACATCGCTCCCTCCCTCTCACTGTTTTTCCTCACAAGCGGATAAACACGACTGCTTTACCTACCAACCGGTCTCCTGACACGGCTCTTACGCAACAGCGGGCGGATACTATTTGACTGTCATTTCATATCTACCTGTTCATACAGTAGAACCGAGGGTACATATGATTGTCATCATCAAACTGAGCATAGAAACCACAGTCCAGATTCTTAGCGGTGTTTCTTGGAATCTAAATTAAACTCCCTTTATGAGTATTAAACCTGCATAAGTAGATGGAGATACTTTATAGATATAGATATTGCCCCGCTCCTCAAGTAAAAATATGCTCTGACAACAAAAGCACATCTGTGCAACGAATTAAAAAAAATAACACTTTAGAAAAGAACATGGTGATTAAAAAAAAGATACAATAAAGAAAAGGACAGATTCATCTCTCTTTGTAATTGGGTCCTTGACATCATCAGAGGTTCAACAAGGTTGCTGCAGTTCACTTTAAATCTTGCCAGTTTGTACCCATTTTGTGGCCACACCTTGCCATTTCATGCTGTTAGTGCACAAGAAATGTTGTGCCAATGCAATTAACCGTCGTGTTATAATTGATTTCTCTTGATATTTAGATATTTTAACAACTCACATGGTTGGATAATCATAAAAGGGTCAAATTTCTCATTCATCCATTTTCTTACACCCTTATCCCATTGGGGTCAGGAGAGGTGCTGTTGCCTATCTCCAGCTGTCAACGGGCCAGAGGCGGAGTACAGTCCATCACAGGGCAACACAGGACAAACAACCATGCACACCCACACTTACACCTAAGGAGAATTTATACAGACCATTTAACCTAAGAGTCAAGTTTTTGGACTGAACCCATGTATGCACAGGGAGAACATGCAAACTCAAAGCAGAAAACCCTGGACCTTCTTGCTGCAAGGCAACAGTGCTACCAACTGCACCACTGTGCAGCCCACTCACAAGTCCCCTATAATTTAGTCATACATCACTTCTGCTGCACTAATTGTGACACTGCAACATAAAGGTCTTGGGTTCAAATCCTGCCCAGGGCTTTTTTGCATGGAGTTTGCATGGTTCTCCCTGTGCATCCAACTTTGTCAAAAAAAAAACAAAAAGAAAAACGTGTATGTTGGCATATTGGTCACTCAAAAATGCAATGCACATGAGTGATGGTAGTGTGTCAAAAAATATACAGCCTTTATTTTTTATCAAGCAGCCCACTCCAGTGGTAAGCAGTCAAGAGTCTAAGGTGCAGCACCCAATGATCCCTTTCAAACATGCTGTATTGAGGATTTTCTGACAAAACTGTGCATGGCTTGAGTCAAGTTTTCTCTGCATTTTCATGCTTCATCAGGACTTATCCAAAGTTTGGCAAAGGCAACAACTGATACATATTAATTGACCAGTTGCACCATTTCTGGGATTCCAAATATGCATTTAATTAAATTAAATTGTTGAGCATCCAAGTGCAGGCAGGAGGCAGGCGAGATGATTGGATGTGAATAACTGGGAAAAAGAGAAATTGAGAACTGTGGGTGATCAAGAGGAAGAAGCATTGATGGAAAATTTGCAAGATGTCAGAAGGGAACAAACAAATCCCAGCAAATGACTGAAAAGAAGTAGCAGTATTAATACAGAGCATGCCGAGTGTGGATAAAGAGCAAGTAGGCCTAAATAGTTAAATGTGTAGTGGCTATGTGGTCAGAGGAGCTGAGGAAAAAGGCCTACAGGGCAGAATAACTGAACAGAGGAAAATAACCAAACATAAAACTTTAGAATCCAAAATACAAATAGAACAAACAGAATAAAACAAAATACAAATTAAAAGTTCAATGAAACAAGACAATTGTCTCAACATGACTGAAGATCTTTGAAAATGAAATTATGACAGTTCCAGACTGCCGTAATTCCCTTCTCAAACCACCGTAAAGGACTTTATTGTTACCAAACTAACTTGAAATCCATGCAGTATTTTCAGCTCAAACATGCTGTTACCACTAAAGATGAGAAAACAATGGACTCAAATGAACTCTATTCATTTGCCACATGTAAATGTCACCAGGGGCATGTAAATGTCACCAGGGGTGTGTAAATGTGACAGCTTGTTTTTTGGTTGGAAGATTTTGTCTTGACTAAATAAGAACAATTTATATCCAGTAGAGCTAGCCTTAATTCTAATGCCATGGTGATGTGTGATGGTGTTGTGTGAATTAATGTTTGTTAGGGAAGGCACCCAATTTTGTTATAGTCCATGTATTTGTATTACATGTTTCACTATCACAATGATGATGATGATGATTATTATTATTATTATTGTTGTAATTGTTGTTGTTGTGAAGATGTACTATGAAATATCAAAGCAAATAAAAAGACTTACATTGGCATATAGTTAAATTTTGATTGATTTTACTGAAAAGTCTGGAAAGTACCTTGAATGAGGAATTGTTTGTGCCACAGCCACAAGGACAGTAAGATGAGTCCAGAGCTGTGCATGAAACAATACTCTCACTCTGCTGTGCTACACCCCATTCTGGGTGTGTAGAGCGAGAACAAGCCACCTTGAGCCAATACTGATAGAGTTTCCTCATGCTGCACCTTGGCTCAGAGCCACTCTGTCATGCTTCGTCTGAGTGTTTCTGTTTTTACAATAACTTCTACATTTTCTTGTCTGGACACGCTGAAGGCAGCAGCTTTGCTCTGATTAAGCCTAAACATAGACACCATCTGACAGTGGCCGTGGGCGTAGATTCAGAACCAGACTACAAACAGGGATCATTCCCAAATGATTCCTAAAGTTCTCTCTTGTATTCTTCACTTTCATCAAACCGACTGGACCATCGAGCTGATTCCTAAAATAACCTGGGTGGCTCAGAGGATTGTCTTAAGGCCATTAAATTACTACTGAGCCAGCAGGGGTCACTGGAGGCTTTGAACAGGTGGAACAGGAGCACTTTTGAATGGTAATCACATTATTGTCCATAGATTATGACTAACATTATAGCCTTTTGATTAACAACACGCTGGCAATAGATTTAATGCCAAAAATGACTGTTAAGTGAAAAAATGCGAAAGACCTTTATGTTTCGCTTTTTCTTTAAGAGAGACTGTAACATGAGAGGAGTGTTGACAGCTGTAACAAGATTAGAGTAGTAGGGTGTTAAAGAGGGGGCTGGTTCTAATAAGAAGGAAATTATTTACAAGAGCTTACTTACAGGAGATTTTTAATGATTTTCAATACCATTAAGACACACACAGTAAAAAAAAATTCCGTAAAAAAACAGGAAAATGTCCTGGTAATTTTCTGCCAGTACATTTTCTGTTTTTTTACGGAAATTCTGGTCATAAGTTTTCCGTAATTTAACAGCATTTTTTATGTTAAATTTACCAGCACTTCTGTTAATCCATAATTGAAATTTTCCGTATTTTTACAGTACATGTCCTGTATATTCACAAACACTTCTGTAAATAATGAATTGAAATTTTCCGTTTTTTTACAATATGTATTAAAACATTCCGTAAAAAAACAGGAAAACATCCTGGAAATTTTCAGCCAGTACATTTTCTGTTTTCTTACGGTATTTTCACAGTTTTTCAATGTTAATTAACTTGCATTTCTGTTAATCCCTAACTAAAATTGTCCGTATTTTTCCAGTAAATCTGTAGTATATTCACAAGCATTTCTGTTACTTAAAAACTTGTATTTTTGACATTCAAGTCTGTGTTAGACATTGACTAAGTAATAAATATAAAGCACTACATTTTAAATAAACATAAATTTAAGCAAAACTCAACTTCTTATTCAAAAGGACATTTAGACCATGAAATTTAGTGTTAAAATAGCTCATGCAGATGGGTTAACAATGAAACCATAAACAATCCATTTGCAAATTTTATTTTGCAGTTCATGGTTTTTCAATACCATATCAACACATCATTACAATATAATTACAAATTGCATTCTCAATTATATATTCAGTCAAACATATTTTTAAAGTTGTTAAGGTCAATGTAAAGTTCATTCTTGAGTCCAGACTTTGAAGTCAATTTAATAATTGTGTTAAGTTTAATTTAATTAACACAATCCAACACTAACATTAAAAAAATACAATTTTAATCTTGCAATTTGCATTACAAGATTAAAATCACAGGTGTAAACAAGGACCAACATCCAACTACTATTTTCTGAACTGCTGTCAACATAACAGAGAACATTATGAAGCATCACCTTTTACAAGAATCAAATTTTCCATGGACTGTCAAAGTCATACAGTTCATTTACAAACTTGAGCAGTCGGGGTGGAATGTCATGATGCTTCTTCCCCTTCATTTCAGCCTTTGACCCTCGTTTGGGGTTTAAGCCCAGAAAGACTCTAAAAAAAAGGGAATGGATACTTGAGTTTAACATACAGACAGATGCGTCCAAATTACATTATTGCAGCTGATCACCAGTCCAGTTGCAGTCATGCAACTGGACTGTCTGAACAGTTGCAAATAACTCCTTGACAATCCTCAACTATGACTAATTTGAATGAACAATCACTGAAACAACAAAATTGTTGGTACACTTCTTTTAATGAAGGCAAACCCGTAACAATCACTGAAGTTACTTGAAACTGATAAAATTGTAAAAAAAGGGGAAAAAAAGATTGACTGAAAATTAAACAATGAAAATAAGACAATGCTTCTGAACTGTGTTTCAAAAGCACAGAATTAATCAATTATTATTGCTCAGACCAAATAATTCAAAATATCAACAAAAATATACCAACCTTTGTATAAATTCCAGTGTCAGGGACATGTCTTTTGGATATTTTATGTTCAAGACATAAAACATGGAGAAGGCGTAGCTTAGGGCAGCGATGGGTGACTTGATGTGGTCATTCACAATCATTTGGTCAACAGCAACTTTAAAAAGCTGTTCACCTAAAGAAACAAATCATTAATACAAGAGTTTAAGATCCACCACAGGTGACCAGAACATGTCCATAATATGTTCTAAATAAGCGCAGTAATTATATAGAAAATGTTTTATTATATTAATTTTCATATGACTTTTTTTTCACGCACCTGTCAACATATTTTTCTCTGTCCTTACATTTATTCAAAATACTGTATAATCCATGGGTGTCCAAAGTCGGTCCTCAAGGGCCGGCATCCTGCATGTTTTAGTTCTCCCTGGTTTAACGCACGTGGATCAAATGATGGCTCATTAGAGGCCTAAGAGGAACATTGACTTGCTGAAAGGTTGTTTCTACCACCAGGGAGAGAATAAAACATGCAGGATGTCGGGCCTCCAGGACCGACTTTGGGGACCACTGGTATTCAGTTCCAACAATTTTTTTTTTTTTTTATTTATTTTTATTTATTTATTTCGAACAGACTTTAAAACAATCAAAAAGAAAACAAAATCAAAACAATGTGTATGATATTGCATCAAAATGTATATTAGCAAACTTTAACATTATTTGAAGGTACATAGTACATATAGAATTTTGAATCAAAAGTTTAACAGACTGAGGAAAGCAAAATAATAATAATTGCACACCCATTATAAAGATGCATGGGGTGCTTGGCAGGTCAAGATCAGGACTCTCTGGATGCAGCAGCTAAGGAGAGAAAAGAAAATATACACAAAATAGAGAAATGTAAACACCAAAGCATGTAAATCTTCTAATAATGGACGGAACTAAACAGCTAATGTTTACAAAAAATAATTGTTAATATTTTTGGACAAAAAGAAATGTTTACAGTGTAAATTTACCTCATTTTGACAAAATAGTTGGGCTGGTTTCTCCTTGAAGAATTTTGCGATTACACTAATCACCTGGACAGCATCACTTCCTGGAATATCCACCCCTCTGGACCCAAGGAAGTCCTTTATTGTCTTTTCTTTCTTTGACAATTCCTCTGCCAGTCAGTCAAAATTTCTAATTAAATGCAAACCAAAATGCTTTATGTATATCAGTTTTTGGGCCTCCTAATGCTCATTCCCTTTTTTTCTTTCAGAAATATGTAAATTAATTGTCCATATCCTGACTGACTTCAAAACAAATTTATCACTGGCTGAAAAAGATAATCAAACAAAAAACGAACCGGAAGAGAACAAAGCTGGAGTCTGGACGTAAAAACTATCCTGTCAAAGTAAGAAAAAAAAACCCACCTGCGTCTCACACCCAGGTTATCAAATTGTGCTTAACAATTAAAATAACTACAGCCTGACATTTAAGAATAAGCACAAGCAGTATGACGCCATGAACTGCTAACTTTCACGCGCCATTTATCAACAGTTTGGATATTGAAAAGAAAAAAACGCATAACACCAAAGGCTAAATCAAGAAAACTCACAGCAGACGACGACTGTCATATATACCAATAATTTGGGGGGCTATGTGAGACACATTCTTATTAAGATGGTCGAAAAAATCAAGCTAGCAAGTTCCTCAAGAGATAAATGCAAAAATGGGCGCCGTACTTGGAGTGTGGGAAAAAAAAGAGAAAAGCGGTCACCGTTATAAATAACCTCGTCTTACTTTTACATTTCAGAACCAAAAACGGTATTTAAAAAATATGAGTAAAAACATTTTTAGTAAAACGAATGCAAAATTATACCGTATTTACAAGAAGATAGCGGTTCGCCAGTCTGAAATATTATCTATACTAATACTATGTTTTGTTTTTTTAATTTAAAAAATGTTTATTGATTTACTTTACATTACCCCAGAGGTGCCAAAAACCGATTACTCCAACTTCTAAGTCCAACCTGGGTCCAGGATACACATTCAGTGTCGGAGAGAGAGCTTTGAATGGCTACAGAACAAGATTTTGCGCTTCGTGCAGGTTCTTGTTCCCATGATGCAATGCGCCAAATTGAAAATACGGGAAAAATACCTGTAAAATGTAAAAACGGAAAATTCCTTCAAATTTCTACTGTACATTTTACCGTTTTTTTACAGTTTTTTTTACAGTGCATTTATTTTAAAAATTACATTTTGAAATGTATAACTTGAGGAATAATCACCCTATAAGTTATACTTCAGCATACTCCTTTTCAGACTCATAATCACCGATGTGATGTGTTTTTTTATTGTTTTTGTTTTTGTTGTTTTTTTTTGTTTGTTTCTTTTTTAAAAGAAATATATTCTGTACTTTGTGTCGTTTACACTGTCGGTGAAAGGTTTGTCTGAAATAAACTAAACTAAACTAAACTAAACTAAACTAAAACTAAACTAAACTATGTTACAAAATAAAGCAGGTGTTATATTCTAAGAAAAATAAAGTCCTAGATATATGAAATACCAAAAAATGGTTTATTTAAAGACATGCTTTGTTTAATGCCTCCATTTGCTTTGGCACAAACTTTTAATCATGACTAATAAAATGCTAATAAAATTGTTGTCTAATCTTTTATTGTGTGTTCAAGTTTTGATTTCAAGTTTATAAATTTGTATGTTTCTTCATCTAACAGTCAGTGAGATTATTGAGCCTGCAGGATACCGACCTTTCCTCCTGGCATGATTTTCTTTCTCTTGCTACCCTAAATATTTGAAGAATTACCTAACAAGAGATACTGTGTTAGAAAAAAAGAGAAGTCCACATTCTGCTGAAATTAAACAAATCGGGAGGGATTTACTACAGAAACCATGTGCATATATTGGATAAAAAGACAATCTTTTCAATATAATTTTTCTAAAATTAAATCAGGCGTAACTTGTGTTTCGTTAAATATACAGCATGGGAAAATTCAGCTTTGTATATTAGAGTATCATCTTTAGTGGTATACCTATGATTTAAAATCCATTGTTGGTGATGAGAAAATTGATTTATATTTCAAATATTTTTTCCAACAAACTTTTATGAGAAGTTTGTGGAAGGAAACACAAAATGTTTGACCCAAGTCATACAATTTAAAGGCAAACCTGCTAATACAGAGAAAATGTATGGAAATTTCTGTTTTAAAACACATTAATGAATCTTTGACATATTCACCCATTTGTGTTGCACTTAGTATACAGAAATTATTTTGGTTATTCTAGCTGACATAGAACAAAAGAAGTTTAGTCTGATTTATCTTCAGACAGTGAGGACAAAAGGTATATGTGCCTTTTTATTTGATGTGTGGATCTGGTTTCAACTGTATGTCTGTAACAACTATATTTCAGATTTTGGTCTCAGTAATATTATTGTCCCACAGTTTATCCTGTTTCAAATCATTTTACACCTTTTTTGCTACAACTATTTAGTCATTCTGTCTGCTGTGGGTAGGCCTGAGGCCCCTTTATTTTTTGGGCTCAAAGAGTCAATTTGAACTGAATTTTAGCTGGTTCAAACGCAACCGTCCTCCTTAAAAATATGAGCTATTGAGTCTTAATCCTTAGCTGAAAAGCGAGGGCCCCTTCAGGTGGCGTATTTTTTATTTATTTTTTGACAAAATAAGCCGCTTTTATTAAGAACAGCTTTGCTAGCGACCATCTACACACTTCAGAGTCAGAACAGTATGAGATCTGAAAGATCCTTGGCAGCTCTGTGCTCTCAGTCTTTCACTTTGTGGTTTCCCTTCATCCTACGGAACAAAGCACCCCATCTTTGGGCCCCAATGAGACCTCCATGTGGGGACCACCTCCCTGTTCTGTTGGACTTCATCACAGCTGCCTGTGGAAGTGTTAAATTTCACCACATCTAAGATGAACTGACATCACTCTTAAGGTTTTTGTCTGTCTTACTGTCATATGAAAACATCTGGCACTGCTGCGTAAACAGACGACAGAAAACAGAGACTGGTCCTTTTATTGGTAGAGTGAGATCACAGTTAGATTACTCACAAATCATTAATTGTGACTTTTTTCCCCATCTTATTGAAAACTACTGTGTCAGGCTAAAAAAAAAAAATAAAGATTAGCTTTCCTTAAAGAAAAAAAATCTTTCATTTGCACTTGAATGTAACATTTCAAGTGTTACATCTTGAGGACTGATAATACATCTTAATATTAACCTTAGCGAAAAACAAATTAGGCAGAACATAATTTAATAAGTTTAAACTTCTTCCCACACAATTTTACATTTAACTTAAAATACTGTTTTAGCTATAATAATAATAATAATAATAATAATAATAATAATAATAATAATAATAATAATAATAATAATAATAATAATAATAATAATAATAATAATAATAATGTCATATCAGAAATTTTCTGATGTATTTAGAATAACTAAAACATAAACACTAAACAAACATTTGATATTAATGCTAAAATATCTCTAGTGTTAGGAAAGATGCAACAAAATGATTTAAAAAAAAATCTATTTAAAACTTAAACACTTTTATTGTTCACCAAGCTAAAGTATATTTTCACGGAAGCCTAACCTTTATGCATACTGCTAACCAAAATAAATCTAAAAATAATTATTTTGAAAGGTCCATTTTTGCATATGACCCACTTTCAAGAGAACTTCCCTCTGAACAGTGTATGGGTAAAGGTCCCATACACTCAAGCTAGAGAAAGTAGGCACAGTAAGATGTCTTTTTAACTGAATCACCCCTGAGGGTACAACAAAAATCAAGACACACGTCTTACGTAATGCACAGGCTACTGTTGTTTTGCTGTCCTTTGTGCCCTCACCAACATCACTGTCCCTACCTTCTGCACACACTGACCTATCCCCCTTCTCTTTTTTTTATTTTTATCTTCACAGTGACTCTGCCTGAAGCAGAGACGCAGCTTCTGCCCAGCTGAAGTGGAGCGAGGATGAAAGCTGAGTCACATTCTCATTAACTCGCATGGCTGCACTCTGCTCCACAAAAATAAAACAGTCCTATGGATGTACAACACGCACATCCACAGATGAAACAGCCGCACACATAGGCCTCCGCTTGCTCGAAGACACGTCAAAAAACATTTATCACATTAGAGCCTGATGGCCGTGCAGATCTAAAAAGAGTCCTTAGAAGAAGGAAACTAAAAAGTAGCTCTGTCATTCCTTTACATGGACATCAAACCTCCCAGACGGTCATGCTGTCACCAGAGAGTCACAGCAGCCCTGAGCACTGACAGCAGATAACTGCAACCTCTGCTATAAAAAGATCAGCTGACACAGTCTGAAAGTGCCTATAGATAAACATATGGACATCAAAACACTCAGCGAGGATAATTTTTTTGAGCTAACACACTACTCTGATCCAGGAAAATACTATTCTGATCCAGGGAATGTTCTGAAGAAACACCCACTGCTGTGGCATCCTGTGGGCATCTCCACCATCCCTTCAAACACCATAGATTGTTCTTAAAGCGATTAGTCAAGGAAGCTGGCAGAGACAATTCATCCAATGAAAGTGTCAAAAAGCTGAATAAACCACATGGACTCTCTGTAGTAATAGAGATCAATCTGTGCTGCCATCTAGAGCCCAATTTTAGCACATTTAAAATTGGCCACATTTAGAAATGATTTAATTCTCTTTAAAGTATGTTTCAATAACTTTTTGAACATTTGAGTTGAGAACATTTCATTAAATTCAATTCTGTTTATTTATACAGATCCTCTTTATAGAAAATAATAATAATCTAAGGCACTTTCCATCTCAAAGCATCCAGTTCATGTCTAAATGCATAGAAATATGAATTTAATTTAACCCAACCATACAGACACATTCAAATATAGTGGAATACATTCCATTTCAATGCTAGTTATAATACAATACTGTGAAAGACTTTAGAGCCACTCCTCCTCACTGAGTAAGCAAATTGTAACAGTGGACAGAAACAACCTGCTTCACAGGAAATGATGTCCGATGACTGACTGGGCGTTAAGAACAGCCGAAGCAGAACTCGCAGAGAACAAACAAAGAAATAACAACAACAACAAAACAGAAGCACTGATTCAGCACTTTACACAGTAAGAAAGGCTGGAAACACAAACTATATTAGAAATTTAAACTTCTAAAAATTTATTTTCGATCAATGATTTTCAAGCGTTTCAGTTCAAATAATTTACAATGGAAGAGACTAGTGGTTCAATATATACAGATCCATTCAATGAACTCCAATATCACTGAAAAGTTCATTTTTTGAGTAACTCAATTCAATAAGTGAAACACATTGTGTAGCTTAATTACACACAGATTGATGTTCTCGAGTCTTTATTCCAGTTAATTATGATAAAGCTAATGAAAATCCAACATTTGTGGTCCAAATATTATATTAAACCAATAGGTCTTAAATACCTTTATTCTGCTTACTTTAAATGAAAAAGACAATCAATATTAAAATTTACAGGCTCATAATTTTTTTAATAACCATATTGTAAAACAATCCACACTGTACTCTCCGTTTTATAGTTCTAAAGTCATAAAAGAGCATCATAAAAGTTTTTTATAGTATCATCAGATTTTAAAAAAAGAGATTATATAACCATGAACCAATTTCCATGACGTTTGTAAACAATAATACCAGTGCATGTTTGTCTGATCTGATCAAAGATCTATGGTTTCACACCTCTTCTGTCTTGACGAACATCTTTGCCTTCTTCTGACGTTCCGACTTGGGTTTCTTCTTTTTTTGATGCAAATCAAACTCTCTCTTCATTTTTAGTCCCTTGCACTCTCGTTCACGCTCTTCTTCGTTTTTTGGCTGCTTTAAACCTGTCATTTCTTTGAGGTTCTGAAACTTCTTGAGGTCACCACAGAATAAAACCTGAAAGAGGCAAATAAGTGGTAGCAGCAGATCCACAGTGAAAGAGATGGAAACATAGTGGATGATGATACGTACCGAATGGGCCCAACCTGCATATGGCCCCCACAGCTTTCTGAAAAAATCCCCTGCAGAGAAAAAGTTCATTAGATATTTTGTTTTTGTAGGAGGAGAACTTCAACAATGTGTGGAAAAGCCGACCTATATCTTTGTGAACTTTTTCTGTGAGGGTCTTTTGTCCGTTATCAGAAGTATACTTATAGTCCCGCTTAGCGATCTGCCAAACATGTGTGTCCACAGGAACGGCCTCACACTTATCCAGACACATCAGACAAACACAGTCTGCCACCTACAACAAATACTAATTATTACTTCATGTCTTAATATCTGCTCTAAAATTAATATCAATAAAATGTAAGGATCTAACATGTTTGCGTTCTGTCTCACTTTGGTGCCAACTCCAGGGAGGGTTCGGAGAGAATCACGGGCCTCCAGATACGGGACGTTTCGTAAACCAACAAGCCACTGGGGCCCGTGTGTGTCCAGGATCTGCTTAGCACTCTGCTGAAGGAACCGAGCTCTGTAGCCAAAGCCCAGATCCCTGAGACGTTCCTCTACACCGCTGTCTGCAGATCACAAGAGCAGCATATATGAAATAATAAACTTTTATTTTTCTGTGAAAAAGAAAAAGCTGTTGAAAAGGACATTATGAAGTACTAAATGTGGGTACATCAGACAAAAAGCACCACAATAAAAGAACCAACAATAGCCCCTCATGAAAAGTAAAATATGCCGTAGTTCAACAGTGACTTGAAAAATTAGTTACTTTTACACAACACCTAAACCTAACCCTAATTTCTTTTTGGGAAGAAAAAAAAATTGAAATCATACAATTTTCCTTTCATTTGATACCTTGAAATTTGTGATTAACATGAAAAAGTTCCACTTTAATGAAACATAGACTTTTTTCTGTTTTATCTGCAAAATGATAAGTGTTTGAAAATAATATTATTTGTACGGGTGTAGAGAGACTTGGTCAATCCTGTAAAGGGCGTGCAAATCCTAATGCAAAGTTTCATGCACCTGCCAGTGCGGACAGTGTCGGAAAGTCATGGTAGGAGGTTTGATCCAGCTGACAGAGAGGGCTCCCCAGAGTCTGACACAATCTCTCCACCATGCCCTGAATACGCGAGATGTGGTTGTTGGAAGTGCAAATGAAGGAAAAAAGGCATTCTATGGGGTCCTGACGCAACATCCGCACACCTGCAAAAACACCAAGCAGTGCATTTTAGATCGGGTTCAATTCACTGTGAAACAGTAACATGCATACATGAACAAACACACTAACCTGTAAAGATGTCAGAAATCTTCTTGAAGTGAGAGTCTGCTGCACCCCACTCCTTGTATAGATCCCCCAGCTTCACATGCAACTGGAAGTAGTCTCTCAGCATCTCTGCTTCCACCTCAGAGTGGTGCGAGGCACTGACAGACTCTGCCCTCAGAGAGTCTTCTGAGCTGTTTTCTCCACCAGCTCCACTCTGGTGTGTGTACACATAGTACCAAAGAGTGTCTTCTGTTTGAGTCAGGGTCCAAACACGCCCCCCTATGACTCCAGTCCAGTGCCCCTCTGCAGTTTCTCTCCAGCTGTGAATTAATTAAATGATGCTTAAATGGAAAAACACAGGAATACGCGCAACTTCCGGTTCATTTAATACTATGATTGATCTGTAAACACTCACCGGAAAGTTTGTCCACAAGCAAGGGTGAGCTCCAGTCGCAGCTCCGACTTTGCGCATGGCAAAGATCGCCACAATTTGGCCCCTGAAGACAACACCGCATGTTTGGCCATACGTGTTTGGAGCTAAAAGATGCCTTTACTGACCGATAAACGATCTGTAGTAAAAACGCATTGATTTATCGGCATGCGACATGCAGAGAAATGAAAAGCGACTGTACAGATAGTTATATAGTGGGTTCACTCTTTACCCGTCAACCGGCAAAATCTCCGGGTGACTAGTTGCGAGGGAGGAGTTTCTATAGTAGATAGAGGTGGAAGCAGGTGGGAGATGGTCTCACCCTAAATATTTGAAGACCACACACCGATTAGGCAAGAAGATAAAAAGGCACACAATTACCACCAGTTGACTTAATAATTATTTGTTTTCTCTTTTGCTGCCAACAGCCCTGCTGTGACATGTACTCCCCTAGATCTTTCAAAGTTGGATGTGATATATGGCACTAAAATGCTAGCAGCAAAACTATAAGGTTATCTACAGTCAGTAATTGAACAAAGTGAATATGATGAACATTATGAATTCTGGGCACATGTGGTGCACAGATATTTTGCATGCAGTTTGGACCAGATTTTTTACAGCCCTGAGTTGGCTAAGATTGAGTGCCGCCGGTTTCCTCGCCGGCTGATAAATGGAGCGGAGCCAACTGAAGGAGCCATCAAAACTTTCACAGAGTTAACACAGAAAATGACGGACAGAAAATAAGTTACACTGCGATGGAAATATTCACACATGTAAAAAAATAAAATAAAAAAAAGAGCGCTTTTCTGTTTTTAAAATGATGTCTCACGTAAATAAAATTTGATTATGTTACAAATCTTTGCTAAATAGTGACTGAACTATCAATCTGATGCAACGTTACTCTAATTCTGGAAGTCCCTCCCTCGCTGATGTCAACAAACAGTTGATTGGTTAATAGACTTATCCTGTAATCAAAGCTCATTCGTAATTGGTCAATTCTATGTGTGGGGTTGGTGCCCTATTGGCTAATAATTTTCTAGCGTAATATTTTTGGTTTGCGTTGGACAGGAAGTCTCTCTTTCGCTCTTCCTCTGAGGAGACGGAAAGTGTGCGGCGGCGTTGTGTCTGTGGTGGTACCGATTTCTAAAGTGGACTAATGGCTGATACTTTGACACTTTTCACCTCGATTGGGCTCAGCGAGCAGAAAGCGAAGGAGACACTGAAAAATGAAGCTTTGAGTTTGGCACTAAAGGAAGGGATTATTCAGGTAGTAGCTCACTGGTGCAGCTGGGATATGTCGCTGCTCCGCATATTAACTTAACTCATTTTGAAACTAACTAAGCAATAAACATCAAGCTTAAATACCACTTTTGCTTTAAATTTTAAACTTATATTTTTCACATTATTTAATTTGGTATGAGTACTTGCTCTTATGTCGACTGCTATTTTTAACTGTAACAGCTGGAGAAAAGGCAACAAATTTGATAAATTTTTAAAAACTGTTTTTGACAGGCTCAGCGTGTCAATGGGGCATCTGGAGTGGACAAAGCCATGGGCACTTTGCTGTACAGTATGGCCTCCCGTCTTAAAGACAACAAACGCCTGGTATTTCTGTCAGACTGCATCGCTCAGAGGAAAATCTGTACAGAACTACAGCTGGCAGGTAATTTCTTACAACATTTGATATGTACGATGAAAGCAAAACTGAATAATAAACCTTAGGTTGATGTTGACTGCTTTCTCACTTATGTTATCTATATTTTTGGCAGCTGCTTTAGACTTTGTCAAAAGTCATCCTGAGGATCCCATCAGTCAGAAGGAGTTTGATGAAACATGTGGTGTAGGTGTAGTCATAACACCGGAGCAGATTGAGGATGCTGTAAGTGCATAATCTCCCACTGCTCTGAAGCAAAATGCCTCACAAATACAGTCATGCACTCTTAGCTTTTTTTGACATATTATCACATTACACCCAACACAAACCATTGCCTAGAAGCGGAAGTTGAGCCTCATTTACCAATACTTCTAAATACATTCACAGGATCAATTACCTCAAAGAGTCATTTTAATTAGAAAACATAGTCCATCCATGTGTTTTTTTAATCAAGTGACACATTGGTGAAGTTTAATCTTGCAGCATTACAAAAACCCTAAACATGCAGCCAGAGAGTCACTAAAAGAATTTTAGTGATTTAAAGCAAGTAGTCCTGACTGTCTGGACAAGAAAAACAAAAAACATTATTTAAATTAATTATCACAATACAGTTTAGAAATTACCATTCCAGTTTCTAAGATAGCATTTAGAAACTAAAAATAAACACACAATTCTCAGATGCATAGTTTGTACATGATGTATTATAAGTAAGCTAATAAAAAATGCACATCCTTACCTAGCAATATAATAGCAATCTCTGATCCGTCTCGTAAAATTGATTAAATCCTAGTGGCAACACACGCTGTTTACAGGCCACATTTATTGTGTTATTGACTTCCTAAGCCTGCCATTGTCATTTCCTGTTCCTCAATAGACTATTGTAATAGTTTTATTACATTTATTAGAATGTCCTAGTTAAAGTCCAACTGATAATCTGTGGTAGGAAACGTAATGCTTAGATCACAGGTGTCAAACTCCAGTCAGCTCTAAAAACTGCTGCTCTTCTGCAGTTTTTAGATGTGCCACAGGTACAAAACACTGGAATGAAATGGCTTGATTACCTCTTCCTCTTGTAGATAAGTTCTCCAGAGCTTTGTTGATGACCTAATTATTCTATTCAGGTGTGGTGCAGCAGAGGCAAATCTAAAAGTTGCATGACACCGGCCTTGAGGACTGGAGTTTGACACCCTTGGCTTAGATACTTTCCATCCAGCCTCACTGAGCCAGAGCTGATTCACAAAGTGAAATGGTCTAAAACTTTCATCTCTAGCTGTGTGAAGCTGGTAGAGACAAAACGTGGGAAAACTCAAAGCTATAACTTGAGCAAAAAGTGATTTTTACAAAGTTTTGTGACTGAGAACTAAATAAAAATGCATGCAACACTCTTAATATTTTTACTTGCAAAAACATTTGAAAACGGTCTCAATACTTGAACTTTAGATTTACACGGTAAACAATTTACAAACACAGTAGTTTGAGTTGGTTGATCACATAAACTCCCACTAAATGCACTATAATTTGTGATTGTAATGTAACAAAATGTGAAAAACACGATGTATGCATTACTATTGCAAAGTGGTATAAACCTCTCACTATGTGCACCAACTGTGGTGTGTTGAGTGACAGTGGAATGTTGTGCAGGTTGAGTCTGTCATCAAGAAGCACAAGGAGCAGCTGCTTATGGAGCGGTATCGCTTCAACATGGGATTGCTAATGGGTATGATCTCACATTTTTTTGAATATTATCACAGCCATTACAGCAGAACAGACAAACAGAATGTCTTTTTATTTGTTGTAGGAGAAGCACGCTCAGCTCTAAAGTGGGCCGACGGGAAGGTGATCAAAAACGAGGTGGATGTGCAGGTATACACGGAGGAGGAGTGGGTTTGCTTTAATTAAATACAAACAGGTGACGGTACACATTACCTTTGGTTTTAAAGGTTCTGCACCTGCTCGGACCCAAGACGGAGGCGGATCTAGAGAAGAAACCCAAGGTAAGAGAGCTATTACATATGTGAAGGAAAGTTTATACTGCTCTCACCTGAGCTGCTTCCTGCTATGTTTTCTGGCTCTGTGTAACCGCTGCATCCTTCATGCTTTGTTATGCAGGCACAGAAAGCAAAGGTGGCAGAGAATGACGTGAAGGCGAGGAAAGAGGAGGTGACATTGAATGGTGAGCTGCAGCAAAGCAGACAAAAGTGCATTGAACTGTTTCTTATTGAGCGTGTGTCTTTTTTTTTTGGTTGTTTATTTATTAAGGTGATGGAGATTTTGTGGAAGGAAGATCTCTAATGGAGCAGCTGAGAGGAGAAGCACTGAAGTTTCATAAACCAGGTGAGAAGAAAACTCTTAGCATTTAGATGAAGTAGCATCTTTTTGTCTATTGTTGTTCTTGTTGTCAACATTAGCATTAGCATGTCTCTGTATGACTATGACTGTATTATTGTACTGTAGTACTGTAGGCCTTGGAGACACTGCAATACAACAAACTGCACCAGATTGAGATTGAATAAACTATTTTATGTTCTTTGATTGATAATAATTGATCATCTGCAAAGAAAAGTCACATCTTACACATTCACAGATTATATTTCTTAGAAACCAGTTAAATCTCTCTCTGGTGCATTAAGGTATTTTCTGCATATTGGTAACATTAGACGATGTAACACAGGGTAATTTATTTATAGTCTGACTTTTACTTTTGTTGTGTTCAGGAGAAAACTACAAAACCGAGGGTTATGTTGTGACTCCAAAAACAATGGATCTCCTTCAGAAACACATCGAGTTCACAGATGGACAGGTACAGATGCTAAAAAAGTTCAAATATCAACATAAAATGAAAAGTGTTCATATTAAATGATCTGAGTGACTGAGTTTTGCCTGCTTTTACTGCTTTAGATCCGTACCCGTTTTCCACCTGAGCCCAACGGTATTCTTCATATTGGACATGCTAAAGCCATTAATTTCAACTTTGGTTACGCCAAGGTACATTTGCCTAATTTAAAATCAGTTTGCTATTTTTTGTGAAGAAGTTTTCTCTGAATCTGAGCTCTTTCTGCAGGCAAACAGTGGGATTTGTTTCCTAAGGTATGATGACACCAATCCTGAGAAGGAGGAGGAGAAGTACTTCACTGCCATCAAGGACATGGTGGAATGGCTGGGTGGGTTTAATTGATGTTTTATCTGATTATAGAGTAAGCAATGATGCATGTATCAGGATTCCTCCACTATCCTAAAAAGTCTGAAATGTGATTTACGTATTTTCCAGGTCTAAATAAATATGATAAAAGAAAATCAGTGTATGGAAAAATTTTAGACTTTCTAGACTTTATTCCCTATCTTATTGCAACTCTTTGTTGTGTGAACCCTTCCTTTCATCCTTGTTTGTAGGCCTTGCTTCTTTGCCCCTCCTCCTGTTCATCACTCCATGTTTTTTCCATGTTCCATACTTAAAGCACTGACCACAGTCTTCTTTATATTTTGTATTTTTTAATTGCTAAAAGTGACTCAGACCATGTGTAGTTGAGACCTGGAAAAGCAGGAGATTTTTAAATGAATATTATGTGCAATCCTTGTATTATAAACCGGCTCCTAATCAGTGCAGCTGTGCCTCACAGGTTACACACCGTACGATGTCACACACGCGTCGGACAACTTCCAGAAACTCTACGACCTTGCCGTTGATCTGATCCGCAGGTAAGCGGGGGTTGAGAACGTTCGTAGGAGTTTATTTTGACGGATGGCTGAATTTCTGATCATCCTGTCTGTCATCAGGGGCCATGCGTATGTGTGCCATCAGAAGGGTGAGGAGCTGAAAGGCCACAACGTTCCCCCATCTCCATGGAGGGACCGACCTGTCGAAGAGTCTCTGGTGCTGTTTGAGAGGATGAAGAAGGGCATGTTCGCCGAGGGAGAGGCCACGCTGCGGATGAAGATGGTCATGGAGGATGGGAAGATGGATCCTGTGGCATATCGAATCAAGTACACGCCTCATCACCGAACAGGAGACGAATGGTAAGGAAACACGTTTTAATTTTCATTACTTTAATGTAGTTTCAATCAATTAACTTTTTGGTTTATCTTCCTTTTCAGGTGTATTTACCCTACCTATGACTACACACACTGTCTGTGTGACTCTATTGAAAACATCACCCATTCTCTGTGTACCAAAGAGTTTCAAGCCAGGTATATCAAAGTGTTTGATCTGCATGTAACTGCTCTTGGCTTTGGTTTGAAGGCATCGGTTTGACCAAATTTTTCTTCTTTTTGATGAATGTTTTTAGGCGTTCCTCGTATTACTGGCTGTGTAACGCTCTGGATTTGTACTGCCCCGTTCAGTGGGAATATGGCCGCTTGAACCTCACCTACACCGTTGTGTCGAAGAGGAAAATTATCAAACTTGTTGAGACTGGTGTGGTCAGGTGACAAAACAAATCTTTATTTATGTTGAGATTAAATTTATGTTTTTTTTTCACTCTGGTTCTTACCGAGCCCCTTAGGGGAAACAAAGGGATTTTTTTTCTTTGCGTCCTTTCACAATACATTTGCTCATACACCTTTGTTTTTTTTTTTTTGTGTATAGTCACAGGGATAAAAACAATATCAGTTAAAATTGCAAACTTATTGTGAAAGAAGGCAAGGCAGGTTTTTATAGAAAAAACTGCATGGCTTACAGACATTTAATAAAATATTTAGCAGAAAAGAGAAGCTTTTACACAAGTTGTCTTTGAACAAAAGACAAAATAGCAGATGGGTTCTAAAACCAACTGCCTTTAGAAAATCCATTGGTCTTTCCTGAAAGTTACAAAAAGTTACTCTTCATTATTTATAATAACTGTACATAACAAAATATCAACAGGCATTCTTCTCAATAAAAATCTGCTGAGTGTTTAATTTGTTGAATTATTTAAGACTCGAGGCTTACGTTATTGAAAGTTATGAGTATAAATCACTTCAAACTATTATATTCTGGACTAATGCAGCAAACTTTGCATTACACTTATAGGCTTGTGTTTGATTTTTGTCCCACATACACCTTGTTGATCTTATTTTTTTTTCCTTATCTAGAGACTGGGACGACCCCAGACTCTTCACTCTGACTGCTTTGAGGAGAAGAGGTTTCCCCCCTGAGGCCATCAATAACTTCTGTGCACGCGTATGTAGAGTGGAGGGATTTTGATCTGCTGCACAGATCAACAATGATTTAAATGTAAAGGAATATGTTGTTGTGTAATTGTAACTACCTCTGTTTCAGGTTGGTGTAACCGTTTCCCAGACGACGACAGAACCTCATCTGCTGGAGTCGTGTGTGAGAGACGTCCTGAATGACACCGCTCCTCGTGCCATGGCAGTGCTGGAACCCCTCAAGGTCACCATAACAAACCTCCCAAAGGACACAAAGGTTTGTTAAATTACTTTCAAATAAAAAATACATGTGATAAAGATTTATATATTATTAAGTTTAACCTCACTGCGATGGACTGGCGACCTGTCCAGGGTGTAACCTGCCTCTCGCCCAAAACGTTCGCTAGAGATAGGCACCAGCAAACTTCCTGACCCCTCTAGGGATAAGGGTGTCAGAAAATGGATGGGTGGAAGTTTAACCTCATTAAGTAATCAGACTGCTGTTGTCTTCACTCACAGATGGATGTAAGGGTACCAGACTTTCCTGCCAATGAGGCCAAAGGCACCCACACCGTTCCTTTTACATGCACAATATTCATCGAACAGAGCGACTTCAGAGAGGTTAGAAGGATGATAAACAAAGAGCTCCCAACAATATTTTTGTGGAAGCCTTTCATTGTGGACTTATTGATTTTAAATTTTTTTTTTTTGCAGGTAATGGAGAAAGGTTACAAGCGTCTGACTCCAGAACAGCCGGTTGGCTTGAGACATGCTGGGTATGTCATCTCTGTCCAGAAAGTCATCAAGGTAAATGTCTAAGTTATTTCATTTAACTGTAATACAAGAAATCCAAGAACCATTGAGTCAAAACCATTTTTAGGGAGTTAAATTTGTAAGAACGAGGTGAATCCATTTATGATAAACCAGCCACCGGGTGCTGCTTGGACCGTGGTGCCTCAGCTACATATTTAAACTGCATTAGTGCATGTTTTTCAATGCATTTTTTTAAGATAAGCTATCTTTACCTATGTTACAAATCATGTGGAATAATTAGATTTAAGGCACAATTTGTCTCAATTAAGTATGCATTAAGTTTAACATGAAATCATTAAGTGTAAAATTAAAAAGTAGAAATAAGCAAATATATCTACACATACAGTACAGACCAAAAGTTTGGACACACAGTTGTGTCCAAACTTTTGGTCTGTACAGTATTTCTGATTTTTACAAGTATTTTTAGCTTCCAATGTTCAGTGCAAACATTAGTTTTGCACTGAACAGTTTTGGATAAACTGTTAAATCACCACATGGCAATCAAGTTATTACTCAATAAGTCATCTGATTCCTCTCTGCTTCTCAGGACTCTCAGGGTAACGTGGCGGAGCTGGAAGTGACCTGCTGCAGCTCAGAGACTGCAGAGAAACCAAAGGCTTTCATCCACTGGGTCAGCCAGCCGCTGGTGTGTGAAGTGCGTCTCTATGACAGACTGTAAGTCAAAAGCGACTGCCATCCACAACTAACAACCTGTGATTAAAAACTCAACTAAGTGAGAAGTCTCGCCCGCTTTGTAGCTTCCTGCATAAGCACCCAGAGGATCCGTCAGAAGTGCCAGGTGGCTTCCTGAATGACATCAACCCTGTAAGTCTTTGGCAAGACTTAAAAATGTATCTTCATCATTCAGTGGTTAAGCTTTGATTTAGGAAATACACTGGGCACTTTTTAGATTTATTCCAAACCATGTATAATTGTCTTTCCGCTTCACAAATATGCTACTTTGTGTTGGTCTTTCACATAAAATCCTACTGAAATTCAGTAAATGTTGTGCATGTGACAAGATGATATTTGTAGTAGTTCAAGGGATATGAATACTTTTACGAGTTTCAGGGGGTTTACTGTTTTATCTTCTCATATTGTCTTCTCTAGAACTCCCTGCAGGTGGTCAGCAGTGCCTTAGTGGATACCTCAGTGAAGGATGCAAAGGTTTTGGATAAATTCCAGTTTGAGAGAGTTGGTTACTTCTCTCTGGACCCTGACAGCTCAGCTGATAAGGTACAATAAAACTCAAATCAATATTGAAATGCTTCATTTTTATCGCTAGCAGCTATTTATAAACGTCTTTTAGATCTATATTAAATACATACACACTCTAATGCAGAGGTGGGCAACTCCAGGCCTCGAGGGCCGGTCTCCTGCAACTTTTAGATGTATCTCTACTTCAACACACCTGAGTCAAATAATGAGGTCATTAGCAGGACTCTGGAGAACTTGACTGCACTTAGGAGGTGAGTCAGCCGTTGGATCCAAGAGTGTTTCAAGGGAGACATCTAAGAGTATCAGGACACCGGCCCTCGAGGACCAGGATTGCCCACCCCTGCTCTAATGGTAAGACATGCTGTAATGTGTTTTTTTTTCCATTTCAGCTTGTTTTTAACAGAACTGTCACACTCAAAGAAGACCCAGGAAAGATCTGATTGATTAAAAAAAAAAGAAGCTGTGCTTATTCCCCGGAGCCTTCAGATACTTGACCACTGTGTTTGTATCACTTATGTTGGAATGTCAGCAAGGACACAGACAGATCTGACTGAGACTGCTTTAAATTATATGCCTTTTCTTGTTGCCTGAAACATTTCTAATCAGCTCTTCTCATGTACGTCTCGTTTGACTGGTTCATAAGGGAAGCAGCAAACTTTGAGGCTGCTCTTTGGTTTGTCTTACGGCTTTACCAGTCAGTGTTAAGAGCCCCTTCAAGATTTGTGTGTGTTTTTGCTGCAGCAGTGACTATCTGTTATGTGGGTACCTGTAAGCAACTTTGATTAAAAAAAAAGGGGCTTCTTGAGCAAATTTTATTATGACTGATGTTTTACGTTAAGGAGATGCTCTCAAATGCCATATTTGATTTTCTTACTGAGGTGGTACCATCCCATCTTGTGGTTTTTCAGACTCACATGGGTCCTTTGTACAGCAAAAAATAAAATTAATATGATAAAACTGTCTGCGTTTATGATATAGTGAGCATGTTTCCGTATCCATGTAAACGGCCAGTAATGCACTGATGGTTCTTGAATATTTATACTTACCAAAAGATTGCTCAATGGTTTGTAAACCAAATGTTCATGAAAAAGTGGGCTACATTTTCACACTATTGCTGAAGATACAAAGGGAGAGATTGTTTACTAATGCCAAGGTAGGGGAACCTTTTTTCCACAATAAAAGTAAACTTCAGACAGTGAACTTATAAATTCTTTAAAGAAAAAGCTTTTTGAGGGTGGAGTCAGACCAGGAAACATTATGAAGAACAGTTCCAGTAAATGAGTAAGAACTTTGGCTGCTGCAGCACAAATGACATTATTATGCCAGTGATTAATTTAGTCATGTCTTCAAAATCAGAAGTGATTACTAGAATAAACAATGAGGGAAAACCCAGATGATTATGTCATTTAGGGCTGTAGAGTAACTTGTACCGGTGTGCTTGACATTTTTTCTTAAGTGCACCTAAAGTTTTAACTGTGATGTTCTGAGTTTAAAAAATACAATACAGCTACAATGTTTAACTCTGTAGTCTACTGTATATTGGCAACAAAAATCAATGCTAAAGTAAAGCATGAAGACACCTGCTTTACATCACCACTTCTTCCAAGCTTATCTGAATCAGGATAATACTTTTAACTCAAGACTTGTTCAGGCAGCTCATAAACTCTGTACTCTTGGATAGATAAATGTAGCTAGTTTACCACTCTTTCGACCTTCATTCTCATTATAGCAGTACATAAAATCGCATTATAGTATAACTACTACTACTGATGTAAACTGATTCATCACATATGGCATCAGAATAACAGTTGTATGGACAGGAATACTTTTGAGCTGAGATTTATATGACCACAATAAGAGCACTTTAAACCATAAACATTAAACAACGTGGGATAACACCACGCCAGACTGAAGTGCATGGGAATTAACTCCCACCTGCCCAGAGCTTCGGAAGTCCCTACTAAATATTCGGTGCATCTCTCTGGCACCACCTTAAAAGATTTAGATGCCAGTGAGCCACTAGGAGCGTGTCTCTGGAAGAACTGTGTTTTAAGGTGGAACGATATCTGCGCCGTCAGCTCTGCTTTTCTGATTGTACGAGTCGCCTTTAACAGATTACAAAGCAACTGAAGATCCTCGCGATTTTACCTGTCAGAAATATCGCGATAGCACCCCAGAGTTACAAATCGGTAGCCTATTGGTTTGAGGACGCTGTTGTAAGATGGCGCCCAGCGGAATATGAGTCGGGTGGGAAAAAAAGGAAAAACTACAGCTAACGGAAAAAAAGCAACCCATTAGGTAGCTGCTAAAAACACCGACAATATTGCGCTGTCCAGCTTATTGGAGGAAAACCGTTGTGGACGACTTAAACTTCGAGCTGTTAGAGACAGGTAGCCAATATCCATGCTAATACTAGCCTATTAGCTTTAAGGTAATCAGAGAAAAACAGTAAAGCGCAACTGACGTATGATGGTTTGTCAGGAACTGATGGTTTGAACACACCTTTAATCTATTGCGAAGCGACAATTGCCACCTGAATTGTTGGATTTGACGCTTGTTTCCAACGACACCGTGATTGGCTTTATTTTGCAAACAACACGCGGCTAGTTAGCAATGCACCTGGCTAACCTAGCGCGTTGTGTAATCAACAACTTGGTTGGGGTCTGTTCAGACATGTAGCCGTAAACATTACAGTAACATAAATCCAGTTTCAAGCGTGCCCGTTTCATCCTGAATATGTTACCAACCCAAGTCTTCTGCATTCGATTTGGAAAGTGACCGCGCTTTTGTCCCAGCTCGTTTACACTCAGCCGGAATTAACCCTTTCCTATTACAATCTCTCTCTGTGCTATCACCAGTCATTTAGCTCTGACTGCGTCCGACTGAAGCCGGTGTTGGATGATTTTAATGTAGTCATCTTTTTTTATTATTATTTTATTTATTATAGTTTTAATTGAAATTCAAAATTTCGCTTTATATCTTTTCCTCCAGGTTTCCATCTCATCTAAGGGATAACACTCTGCAGCTATGAATAATGCCATGGATAGCAGCAGCTCATATGAGGAGCTAGTGAGACAGAAAGCTCGGAGCATTCCTCAACATCGTATGAAGGAATTCCTGGAGTCCTTGGCCAGTAAAGGTCCTGATGCTTTGCAGGAGTTCAGCCAACAAAGTGGAGACACTACAACCACCACTACCACTATGGTTTACCAACAAGAGACCAACTGCATCTATACAGACAGTACAGAAGTGGCTGGGTCGCTGTTGGAGCTGGCATGTCCGGTAAATGAAGTTTGTGTGTTACACCCCCCAATGCAGATTCAAAAATGTGTATATATATATATAATTCAATGAGTTTCCTTTATTTTCATGACTATTGACATTGCAGATTCACACTGAAGGCATCAAAACTATGAATAACACATGTGGAAATATGTACTAAACAAAAAAGTGTAAAACAACTGAAAATACCCCTTATATTCTAGTTTCTTCAAAGTAGCAACCTTTTGCTGTGATTGCTGCTTTGCACACACTCTGCATTTTCTTGATGAGCTTCAAGAGGTAGTCACCTGAAATGGTTTTCACTTCATAGGTGTGCCCTGTCAGGGATTTCTTGCCTTATAAATAGTCATGAAAATAAAGAAAACCCATTGAATTAGAAGGTGTGTCCAAACCTTTGGTCTGTGCATTCTTTATTGCAAGCACATAAAGAATGCACATGATTAAACTTCAGACCAGATTATTTAGGTTAGTGCATCAACTATGTATTTTCATTATGATATTTGTGTGTACAATATATACATATATTGCATTTTAACAAGAATCTGGTCAGCATATGCTGCATGTTATATAGTGTCGTGAATTCAGAGTGCATTCATTATGAGTACACAAGCATGCTTGGTTGCATGCTTGGCTTCATGGCAATAGATGCACACACTTGACACAGATTATACCCTGCAAGATACCTGACTTCCTAGCTACTAAAGGACTGATTGTTAGATTTTATTTTGGGGTTTTGAAGTATTTAAGTCTCACCTTGTCTAATCTTGGAGGTCTTTTACCAAGTCTAATCAAGAAAGGATACACCTTGAAAAATAAGATGCTTTTAAATGTTTGGAGCTCTAATCTAAGTAGAGGTAATTGTGTGTGTGCAGTTGCTTTTTCCATTTCAGTTCAGAAATATTAAACTCCTTTTGACTCAGGTGGAGTTTGATGTTGCTTCTGCATTGTTTTATACAGTATCTGTTTTATGTGAATTTTATTTTCGTCTCTACTAGTGAATTATGTTTTGTGTGTGTGCTCCTGACTTTGCAATTTAATTAGTTATTCCTGATCGCTTCTTCCTTTGAAGTATTTTAGTGGTGTTTGTTGTTTAATTATTGCAGTGCAGAAATTCTCTACAACTTTATTTGTTTAGCTCAGGGTTTTCAGATGAAGGACAAGTTATTTTAAACTTTTAGATGCCTTTGTAGTCCAGCACACCTGAATTAAATAGCTGAAAAACTTCTGCAATTTCATGCTATGTAGTTTATACAGATTTCTGCTAATGACATTTGTATTTGATTCAGGTGTGTTGAAGCAGTCACCTGGCTCAGTTTATGTTCACTCTGATTTCTAATGTGGAATACAACCTTAACCAAAATGACTGCAATATATACATATGTAATTTTGTTTTGAGAGTGCTTCTTTTAAAAATGAAAACCTTATCCTCTGTTGCAGGTTCAGGTGCAGGTCCAGCCACAGCAGCAGCAGATGCAGGACTCTGCATCACAACAGACTGTCCAACAGAATGCAGAACAACAGATTGTGCAGGTCAGAATCTGAATTTTAAGAAAAACATATTGTCATCTTATCCAGTTTGACAATATCATGTTTCCGCTTAATGTCCTGCTTATAATAATGCACAGGTGCAAATTCAAGGCCAGCAACAGGGTCAGATGCTTGGCCAGGTACTCCAGGTGCCCGCTGGTTCCCATCAGCAGCTGCAGGGCATTACCACTGCACAGCTGATTCAGCCTGGGGAACTGACAGAGGAACAGCAGCAACAGGTTTGTCCATATACTATTGGTACTGGAGTTTATAGCAAGATGAGGCAGTAAACAGGTTGGGACTTCATTCACACAGCAAGTCTTGATTCTCAATTCGAAGTTTAAAAAAACAATTTTTTTTAAATGAAATTTGAGTATTAGTGGGTTTTTTTCTTTACATAATGGCTGGAGCTATTGCAATGAGATATTGTAATAGCACATCTGTGTGAAACACAGTAGTGTACAAGAATTTTTTTATTTTACTTTACTTTACTCATTATTACTTCTGACCTTGTGTGTTTCAGCTGCAAGCCCAGCTGGTGGCAGCTGTGGCAGGTGGGCAGCAGATCCAGATCCAGACGGTGGGGGCCCTGTCCCCCACTCAGCAGCAGGACGGTGTGGAGCGGAGGGTGATGGGAACCGCGGTTACTACATCCCAAGCACCAGGGGTCCTGCAGCCAGCTAAAAAGCGTAAGGTGGACATGCCCATCACTGTGTCGTATGCCCTGCCTGGTCAGCAGGTAGCCACAGTGTTGGCAATCCCACAGGGTCAGGGGCAGCAGCAGAGCTACGTGTCACTGCGGCCAGACCTCCTAACTGTAGACAGTTCCCACCTTTACAGCGCTACTGGTACAATCACCAGTCCCACAGGTGAAACCTGGACCATTCCTGTGTACTCTGCTCCTGCTGGGTCTGGGGGCCGTGAGCAGGTCACACACATTGCCATCCCCCAGGAAGCTTACGGGACGGTGCAGGTGGCAGGGACAAACACTACAACATTGACCACAATGCCGACCCAGGTCACCATCGAAAGCGATAAGCTAAAAAGCCCTACTAGTCAAAGTCAGACTGTGCAGGCGGTTTCCAGCATAACGAGCTCCACTGGGATGAGCAACCAAGAGGAAGTGGTTCACACACTGGCCGCAAATACGCTCTTTCCCGCCCAGCTGATGAACGGAAACATCCACATTCCCGTGGCTGTGCAGGGCTACTCCAACGCCACACAATCCATTATCTGGGACCCCCAGCAGCAGGTGCTGCACACACAGGGACTGACAGGGCAGGATGGACAGCCGCTACAGGTAATAACACAGCATCCTTTCATTCTGCAGGTGTTTCATTTCAGCTCAGTGAAAGTTTTTAATTTTTGTTTTGGTTGGTTGTTGTCAGGGTCAGACAGTGGTCGCAGAAGTAGATGGTCAAGGTCAGCAGCAAGTGCAGGTGCAGGAGCTGCTGCTGCCCGCGACCCTGAAGCCAGAGGAGGGGCTGGACGTGTGGCGGCTCTGGGCTCAGAGGAAAAATGCAGAGCTGGACAAATCGGATCAGAACAAACTTGCTCCAATAGGCCGTGAGAGACCATGCATTTTACTTAGAGTTAAAGTGACAAACAATAATTGGTATGAACAACTTTCCCCATTGTGGGATGGTAAAGGATTTTCTGTTCATTTCTCAATTGGCATTTTTTCTTATGTGGTGCTTCAGGACGCCAGGCGCTCCGTTTCCAGGAGGATCTGGTGTCGTGTGCCGTGGCTGAGCTCTGCATGGGTCTGTCTCTGATGACAGCAGAGGCTCGGGGGCTTGAAGGAGAATCATACGAGGCGGATGTTCTTTATTATGTATTTCTCTGCATACAAAAGGTTAGTTACACTCATTCATCCCCAAAACTCTGTTGATCTGTAGCAGATTTTAGTTAACACAGAAAAGAAATTCAGGGCTTTTAATTTGTATAGTTTACAATTGAAGTTGGAAAAATAATTATTTTGTTCCAATAATCTTAAAACTAAATTTTACTGCCTTCCAAACAGGAACTAAATGAAAGTTTCTTAAGTGGATTTTGACATTTTGATAGAACTCTAGGGCTTGTTTTATTTGTCCTGCTAAGCATCTCTGCATCCAATAGACTAGAAGTTAATGGCACCACTGATGATCTGCTTCTCTCTCTTCTTCCCTGCAGTATCTGTTTGATAACGGTCGAGTTGACGACATTTTCTCAGATCAGTACTATACTCGTTTCGCTCATTGTCTACATCTAATCTTGGACCCCTGGAGGCCGTCAGTTCATCCTCTAGGTACACTCATATATTTATTTATTTTTTGAATTTGCTTTGCATTAATTCCCTAAGTTCCAGCTGCATGTGCAACAGTTTTCTAAACCTACCAGCTCTTGATATTCTGCTCTTTACTTCTTTCCCCAGGGTATGTTATTCCCAGTCATGTAACAGAGGAGATGCTGTGGGAGTGTAAACAGCTGGGAGCTCATTCTCCATCAACACTGCTCACAACTCTCATGTTCTTCAACACAAAGTGAGTTTCAAAGCCCTCCAGTATTCTGATGGTTCTGCAGATATTTAATTAACAAAAAGGGTTTTATTCATTTAATGATGTATAATCAAATGTCGATCGGTCTGCATTCATCTACTGTATATCTTTAGTAGTACTGCCTCATTTTTGATGTTGCTCTGTTTTCCAGATATTTCCACCTAAAAACAGTGGATCAGCATCTAAAATTGGCTTTTTCAAAGGTGTTGAGACACACCAGGAAGAGTCCCAACAATCCCAAAGACAAGAGCACCAGCATACGGTACCTAAAGTCAGCGGAGAGGTTCATAGGACAGAAAGGTAAGAGGATAAACAGATGTTAAAGTCCTTTTATAATTGCATAATATGATTCAATTCAAACTATTGACCAGTGGCCTTAAAAAAAAATGTTAGTGCGATTTTCACTCTTTTTAAAAGTGCAGTAGTTTACACAGTCTACTCTCTTGTAGACTGTGTAAAAATCCTGTTTATTATGTTTACTCATGTATGAGGTAATCAGTAGGCCTGTCACAATAAGGAATAGCTCAATTATAAAATGCATGATAAATTAAAGCAAGCTCAATAATTTCCATTTGCATGATTTATCGTTTTCTCTTTCTGGTAGAAGTCGTTTTTGGTAGAAAAACTTGTACTTGTGCTTTCTGATTAAATCCAAAAAGTCTTCAGTTTGGTGCTTTGGACTCAACTTTTTTTAAAGGACAATTTTGTTTAGAAACTTCATATTTCAAATTTTTTTGTTGCTGTTTTGTTTATTTTGGTTATATGAAATATCTTCAAGTTGTAGTGTTAAATGTTCATTAGAAATGAAAGTGTATTTATCTTTAAGAATGTATTCATGCATTATAATACCTTTAACATTATATCACTTGAAAATGGTCTCAAAACAATATTATCGTTTAGCGCAGTAACTTCTGTGATAAACATGTGTATAGAGTTCACACGTGTAATCAAACACATGTGAGCTCTAAACCCAAAGGATAGATCTATTATTTGTGAATTTTGTTAGATTTTTTTATGCTTTCACACAAACATCATCGCCCACAACTGTTGATTGTTTATGACCAGTTTTTTTTTTACATGGTCTCTTTTGCTGCGGTAGAACCTCAAAAAGCTGCACATACCTTGTGCTTTCCGATAAAATCCAAAATGACGAGTTGCAGTTCTCCATTGAGAGTAATGATGACTGTCTTTACTTCTCGTTCAGTGACAGATGACATGTACTCGGAACAGCTGGAGGACCCTGAGAACCCACTGCGCTGCCCTATCAAGCTCTATGATTTCTACCTCTTCAAATGGTAAATAGGAAGCGACTTCGTAATAAGATTTAGTTTCTCTTAGAGGAGCTGCTATGATTACCGTATTTTCCGCACTATAAGGCGCACCGCATTATAAGGCGCACCTTCAATGAATGGCCTATTTTAAAACTTTTTTCATATATAAGGCGCACTGCATTATAAGGCGCATAGAATAGACGCTACAGTAGAGGCTGGGGTTACGTTATGCATCCATTAGATGGAACTGCGATAAAGGGAATGTTGACAAAATAGTCAGATAGGTCAGTCAAACTTTATTAATAGATTACAAACCAGCATTCTGAAAACTCTGTTCATTCCCAAAATGAACAGCTGTTGCTTCCTCCACTTCTGCGCCATTGATTGTTCATGTCAAATTCTCTTGCTGCTGCTCTATGGGCTCTTTGCACCTCAGCTTAATGATGAACATCGATCCGAAGCCCCAACAAGTAGCTGGAGAAAGTTTTTAACATGTTCGCCTCGTTATACACAGATACGAAGGTGAGTTTTACTTTCTTTAAACTTTGTGGCTAACATTAGCTTTAGCTTATGCTAGACATTTTTCTTGTAAAAATGTGCTATTTAAGTATCTAAACATTTTTCATCATTCATTAACGGACAATGTTTTTACCTTGTGTTCAAGTATATTACCTGTGTTTGTTGTCGTCAGTGTCAGAGACCAAGTAACGGGGATTTTACGGTTCAGGCTTTTTGCTTCTGAAGCCTGAGGAACAACAAGCCCATAGCTTAACATTAGCTCTGGTGTCGGAGTTCTAGTTCAGCTGGTTCAGGTTCAAAGTTGTTGCTTTTAGAAAAATATGGCCGTGTTCCTTAAGGTCTCCGTGTTACTTCGCTTTATTAGTTTTTCATGCTTCTTGTGAAGCAGGACGGTGTTTACAACGGTGTGTACAGGCGGATCAGTTGCTCGGCTGTCTGGTTCTGGTCTGCTCTCTGGTTCCCATAAACTCTTTCAGGCTGAATACAGAAGTGATTCCATGGAAATAACACAGGAGGCTCCTTTACCTTCTTCTTTAGGCTGAAGAAGTTGATCCGGAGTGAAGTGAAGGCTGTAAACTTTGCTGTGCGGCGTTAGCTTTAACTGGTAGCGACGAATATTTACAAGCCACCGTCTTCTTAATTCAGGATCGTTTGGAAATCCATGAAAACTTAAAAGCCCATTATATTAGAAAGACAACAATGTTCATAGTATTGTTTTATTTGCGTCTGAAATAAGACTTTGTCTTTTCTAGCTGTCATGGTAACTCGAAGCGAAAAAGGAGAGCCGCATTTGCGCATGCGGTTGTGACGTCAGCGCGGCAGGTGCAAAGAGCCCATTCCCGTGTTCTACTGTGTGACTGATCGCCTTGAGCTTAAACTCTGCGTTGTAAGCGTGTCTCTTAATAGGAGCCATTTTGGGGTCTTTACACAAAACCCAGCTTGCACCGCTGGCTGCATCGGAGTCTGCTTTCCCGTTTCTTCTTCTACGGGGAAAATGAAGTTGGCGTCTGCTTTCCCGTTTCTTCTTCTATGGGGATAATGAAGTTGGCGTCTGCTTTCCCGTTTCTTCTTCTACGGGGGAAATGAAGTTGGCGTCTGCTTTCCTCCGTTTCTTCCTCTACGGGGAAAATAAAGTCGGCGTCTGCTTACCGTAGTTGCGAGACCTGTTGTGGCTCAATATTGGTCCATATATAAGGCGCACCGGATTATAAGGCGCACTGTCGGCTTTTGAGAAAATTGAAGGTTTTTAGGTGCGCCTTATAGTGCGGAAAATACGGTAAGTAAAATTACTGGTTGGTGTAATTGAAAGGGTGTGAAGATGCTGCACTCTGCGCTGAAGTGTCTTAATTTGCAAGATTATTGCTGTTGAGAATCTGGAAAAAAAAACATTGATGCTGAATAATCTAGCTTCTCCATCTTTTAAAAATGAATATTTATTGAACCCTAAAGACCTGAACCTTATTTGGTAATTCTATGTCTTAAAAAGTCTGAAATACAAACTCAAGTTTATGTCTTAAGTTTGCATGTTCTATCAGGAATGCAGCAATGGGAAAAATGTTGATATCTGATAGTAATGTAGTTGTTTTGGAGGATAATCGATATTTGAGATTACATGCTTTTTACTAATGTTAAAACACTGGAAAAATGGACATTTCCAATATGTCAAGTGGTCAACATCAGTTCATGCCGATACACCGTCCACTTTTATGTTCAATCATTAATTGTTTCCTTCAACTTCTAACATGTTGTTTTGAGAAACATATTTTACCTTCATCTCTGAGTTGTTGCTCTTGCTGAATGATTTGGGTTTTTTATGTTGTTCCAAAGCTACATATACCAAGACGAATGAAAGCAATAAATGAGAGCTTATATGAATAAGCTCAGTTGCTCTTCATTCAGTGGAATTCAGTGCATCCCTAGATATCAGCTGTCCATTCAAATTTCCTGAAAATGTTGCTCCTAAACCTGACTAGCATACATCTTAATTGTAGTTAATTAAAATGATGTCGCATTTTTTATTTTCATTTCCAGCACCTCCATCATGCAAAAGTGTCTTCGAACGTCAGTTCAAATTGTGTAATTTGAAATCATGGATTTTAGTAGGTGGCTAAGACTCATTGTCTATAATGGTTATGTACCTAATTACATACCATAGAAAGCTGTTTAAGTTACATAGCCGGGTGTAAAGACACTCGAATCATGTGTTATGAAGTTATTTTTTACTTTCCACTTTGGTTCTGCAGAAACTGTTTGATTAAAGAAGTACCTTACAGTAACTTAAAGACTTACTTTGACAGTAACTCAGGGCCGGGGTTGGAGAACCTCGGCCTAAATGACTTAACAAGAGATCCACCAATCAAACTTTCCCTGGCTGTTACAGATCGTGACCAGTACAATGTTTTTTATTTTATGGAAATTATGCTTGAGTAATAGCCAGTAATGAGGTTCTGATTTTGTAACAACAGAAAGTGAATGGGTTACAAGGATATCTCTATTTATGCTCTAAAGTATAAATAACTATAACCTTTAATCTAATAAGTACACCCATAAAATATCCTCACTCTTGTTTCCGTTGTGTGTTTGTACAGTCCTCAGAGTGCTAAAGGCCGTAACGACACCTTCTACCTGACCCCGGAGCCGGTGGTGGCTCCAAACAGCCCCATTTGGTACTCAACACAACCAATCCCCCGGGAGCACCTGGAGCAGATGCTCGCCCGAATCCTTGTTGTCCGTGAAATCCAGGAAGCGCTTAACATGTCGGAGAGCGTGAACTAGGACTTGAAAGAGAAGTAAAAACAGAAGGGACTCCTCCTGTTTTCATCAGCCAGCCTTTGATAGCTCGTCATGAGTAGTTTGCTCTTCTGACTCTCCTCATTTTATTTTCTTTTGGGGTGGCATGTATCTGTTTATATCACATGCCGGCCTACCTTGGACATGAACTGTAAATACACTTAAAAAATCAATATATAGGGAGATTTGTCTCATCGAGACAGTCCCCTTTTTTGTCTTCGTTATGGCCAAAGGATGTAGAGTCTAATAATCTTTTAGTGGACCTAAACGCTAATTTAAAAGTTATTTTATCTGTTGGTTCACTTCACCAACAGTCTGATATAAATGTTAATTTTCTTACCTGTTTTAATCTGTAATATATTTCCAATTGTCACCATGGTTGGCCTACACTATGCTGCTTTTCCTTTTCCTATTTGTTGTTTTATTTCTTTGTCTGCCTTGGTCACTGTTGAGTCTCACAGTGAATATCTGAATTAAAAAAAGACAAACTAGGTATGGGAAAAGTCTTTTAAGTTATATACATTTTCTTTTCCGATATCATTTTGTTTGTGTTGAGCCTACTTATTTGGAGATGCTGAGCTTTTGAGGTTGCCTGCTTAAGAGCACCCTCTGTTGGATCTTGGTGGTATTAAATCACATTAGTACTTAAATCCTCCATGGATTTGATTGCAACAGGCTGGCACCGCCTAATCTGCAGCTAATAGCACTTGCCACAGGGTGAAGGTGTGGCAAAGGCAGGACTTGGACGCTGACGTCTGCTGAATCCTTTATCTCTTGAGGACATTAAACACAAAGACTAAAGAGGGATCTAATGTATCATGTCTACTGTACTCCATAAAAGACTTAAAGTGGGTCAGCCCTACATGTTCTATAATGTATAGTACCAGTAGTTTCTCCATGAACCGTAATGGGATTCAGTCATTTAAGGAGAATGCCAGTGCCTGTGTGTTTTTCAAACATGACCGTTTTTGTACAGCCACTACACCGTGTGTCTGCCTTTCTGTTGTCACCTCTGCACCCTGATTGATAGACTTGATTGTGTATCATGAAAGAAATGCACAGTGGAAATTTTTTTCCAACAGTTGTTAATAAAATACATCTCAGCAGTCTTTGTCACCAATTAAGGTAAATAATTAGCTCTCTAGCTGCTCCCACCTGGAATCTTTGCTCATCATAAAAGGTTTTTTGTTGGTGACCTGATAAAAAGCCTCTGCCTGCAGTATTTTTACTTCATGCAGCCTCCTTTTCTCAGGAATCAGAAGTGATTTGCAGAATAACAGGTTTAACCTGATGAATTATTCCCTTAGTTATTCCTCCTGGTTACAGCACAAACTGCTGTGTCTTTGTTAAAGGCATTTATCTGCATGTTGTCGGGGCAGTTCTGTGCCTCTGGGCCGTCTCCTCGCGCTGCATGCACAGCGTTGCAGCTTTAGTCATTTCCTACACTTGTATAAAGCAGCATCTAGAAGCCCCCCCACTCCCCTCCCCCTTTTACATCCAATGAGATGGTTATCAGTTCTTCCATGCCTTTTTCAGAGAATATCTTCAGGCGTTTTGTGAGTTCGGATTCATCTGCGATAAGGAGGGTATTAACCTCCTCAGTAGGTTCCCAGGTTTAAAAATCTGTTGCAGTGTGTTCTGGGGTTGGTCTGCCGGAGGTTTATGTTGAGAGCTGTGTCGCTGCCTCCTCCTCCGTGAGCTCGGAGGTTGATCCTTCTTGTGTTGGTTAGAATTCAAATCTGGTACCTGCATCTGTTGCCTGCTGAGAAAGAGGAGATGTTTCATTCTGTCTTCATGGGTTGCCTCATAATACTGTCATCTGTGTGCAGTGGGAACTTATTTCTGCATCCCTACCTTGCTGATGCTCCTCCACTGAGCCAATGTAGCAGACAGTGATGAATAAATATGTACTGGTCCTGAATACACACAAAGGAATGACTTTGTTTTGTTTGGATGGCATGAGTCAGTTAAGTACTCAGTCTATAATAAGTAGTTCAATTATACCTCCCAGTAAGGTTAGTCATCAAAATCTTTGTTTTAAACTCTATATTGATTATAGAGTATAAACCATATTTCTGGTGGTTATTTAGTAATTTTGATGATTAGAACTTATAGTTAATGAAATATTTGGTCTCTAACAACTTGAACAGGACATAAATCAATAAAAACACATTTTCGATGCATAGATGTCTGCCTACCAAAAAGTAAATCTACATACAACAAGGTTTATGCATAGTACTTAATCGGGGCACTGTTTGGATAAATTGCTGGATCAGTGAAGTGTGGCATGGACTCAGCCTGTGGCATTGCTGAGGTCGTAAATAAGTCAAGGTTCTAGCCTTCAACCTGTCTGCGTTGTTTGGTAAAGTGTTTCTCTTCTTGACAATACTCGACAGATTCACTGTGGGATTCAAGTAAGAAAAGAAAAACTGGCCAATTGAGCACATGGTCTTTGGCAGTTGGGGGCAGATATGAAGTCCTGCTGGAAAATAAAATCGATATCCATAAAACTTGTCTGCAGAGAGGCATTCCTTCTAAAGGTTTGTGGGAGGTGATTGCATTTCATGTCACGTAGCTCCCTAAATATTCACCAACTTTGGAAATTTTGCGATGTACCCAAAGCATCTTGGGTTCTGTCTCTCTCTGCTCTTCCTCTAAACTGTCCAATTCTTTATCTCCTAAGACCAGGTAAGACCTATCTTTCATTGTCTTTGGCTCAGGATTTATTTAACACAAGAAATGCAAAAGTATCAATTTATGTCTCGGACATAATCTGTGTGATGCCTCGTGAAGCTCACTCTTTAATGGGATTTGCATCACAGTCTGTTCAAGGTTGTAGTTATTACATCAGGCACATCTTCAGCGGAATAGCTGGTAAGTGAGTAATAAAGCTGTTGCTGGGCTCGGTCAAAGCCTAATCTGAATCATACTTTCTATTTGCTGAACACCTTATATTGAAAGTTTGTTCCCAATATTTATAGAAAGTATTCTATGGTATTACTTAAGATTTTGACATGTTTACTATTCAGCCAGAGGTTTCTCTTGATAGTCGCCTCTTGCTTGCTAAGATTAGGGACTGTTGCTAAGGCACCAGTTTGACTCAATTGCCTTGGTTTCCTTGGATATCTTTGTGAGTTTGGACCTAACTAGAATCTGTTTAACTGGATATAAATCAGACCTGCTTGCCTTTTAAAGTGTCTAGGCAGGATATTTATTGTGAATTGGTGCTATATAAATAAACTGAGTTGTTATCGTTTTAAAATATCCTCATAGCTGTGTATTTAAGTGATGTACAATGTAGACTTACAAGTGTCTGGACCATCGACATGCGATGCAGTCGCAGGTCCCTCACAGCACCTTTGATGTCAGGTGGGATCCCTCTCATGCTCAGCTGCATCAGCCACAACAAAGTCACAAACGTCCCTGACCGGCCAATGCCTGCACTAAACCACAGAAGGCGAGCAACAAAACTGTCAGAGTGAAACATAATTGATTCCAGACCTTATATTTTTTTGAAGTAGAAGATGTTAAATCCAGAAATCACACCTGCAGTGCACCACAGCTGGCCCCAGACAGGGTAGAGCCTCCAAATGTTGCCGCACATGCTCAGTGAATACACACAGAGAAAATGGGTTTGGGACTTTCTGGTCCGGCCAGGACGGGTAGTAGTAATGTGTGATTATCCTGTCGTTTGGCAGGTCCCTCTGAAAAACAAACATTTGTTCTGCCTATAAAGTAAAAGGAAGTGTGAAAAGGAAGAGCAGATATTTGTCTTACCTGTCGCAGGTTAATGGTAGTAACAAAATAATCTGGACCCTGTTTCCGAGTCACTGTTGTTATTTGGAAGAGCCCATGATAAACAGTCCCTTCTTCCAGAGACCAGTACTTTTCACACAGTACCTGTACACACACAGGAGGCGCAGTCAATCATGTAGCACAGTTGGAGCAAAAATTATGTGCACCCTTTTAAAGGTTCAATGGTCTTTTGCATCAGGAAGGAAATTTTAGAGCCAAAAAACAGGAACATAACTCAATGAACCAAGTAGATTATTCAGTTAACAAGTTTAGAATAACAAGTTTACTTTAGTCTTTAGGTTTAAAACATTTTTCTTCAGAGATTCAGTTTTTAAAGAAACTTACAGTAAGTTAAAAAAGTACAGTTTGCAAAAAATAAAAAGCAAAAAAAACTTAAACATTCCTTACTATGTGTCATTGTTTATGGAAATGTTATGTATTGCATGAAATGTCTGGGAAGCATTTTTTAAAATTACATTTACATTTTAAAACATTCAGTTCTTTTGCCCAAAATTATTAATTACATTTCTTATTCTTATTGATTTAAGATCCACACACAACTTCAGAGTTGCAGGTTGCAGACTAGTGCTTCAGTTTCCATGCTACATGTTAATGTTAATAAAGATAAAATTGGAAACAGACAAGTATGGCTTGCTTAGAATAGTTGCCAAGAGGAAAACTCTTCCATGTAAAAATGAATTTGGCTCAAGTTTAAAACTAAGCCTAGTATAAAAGTACAGCTTAAACCTGGAACGCACACGTGAGGGGTGATGATTTGGTCTTGTTTTGTACCCACAGGCGTGGGCTGGGTGCTTTGAGTTGGCCATGATCTCCTCTGTATACCAAATATGTGGTAGAGTCAAATCTGACTGATAACTAGAGCTTTCCTCAAACTGACAATCATTTCAAAGACGGCAGCAAATCTACACCAGAATAACTAAAATAGAACAGCATCAAGATGAGAAAGACTGAGACTAAATATGTCTTAAATAAAACACCAATTTCAAGTCATTGGTGCACAGGCTATTGCATTAAGGGACAGTTTTTAACACAGCCTTTGAATTTTGCCTTTATTTAGTCATTAACAGAGTACAGTACATGTTTGGTTTAAATGAGATTTAAGTAATTTGAGGAGCACAAACAGTGTTATGAACTGATTTGTAATATTTTTAAGGTGCAAACGGTGTTCCTTTTTTTGCCTAGGATGGTCAAAATTGAATACATTTATTCAGATTTATAAAAAGCCTAAAACAAATAATGTGGATCACAGATTTTTTTGTCTGGGTCTTTCTTTTGCTCCTTCATATATGCAGGATTTGCAATTATGATGATGGTTCAACTTGTTAGCCTAATGTGAATGGGTGGATTGAGTTAGGATAGAGGCAGGCAATCAGAAAACACAAGCGAGTGTTTCCTGAAGTGATGCTGCTGCTAAAAGAAACTTATCAGACCCTCCTTGTTTGTCCTGATACATAATTGCTTCCCCCAACAGACTGTTTCAAGTTTGAGTTTCTGCTAAAATAACTAAGACCATGTTTTTGTTGATTTCTTTTTTGTTTTTGACAAACAAACTGGGGTTTTGCTTATGTTTTTGAATTTGGGCATGGCTAAGTTAACCAGTTAACATGTCCCTGAGGTAGAAGCAAACAAGCATCTCACTGTGTTCTTTTCTCTGAGAGCGGTCACCATGATGATTATCCTGACGTTTTGCTCCCAGACCATCCTCCAGAAGTCGGCTAAAGTGTTGGATATTGGACCTTGGGTGCAGATGAAATCCCTTTCTGATCCACCACCCTAAATGCAGACAAACAGATACATAAAGTGATGATGGGACCCCAGTGAAGATGAAGATGTGGGAAAAGTGACACAAACTAAAACAAAGAATGAGAAAGAGAGAGAGAGAGCTCTTACAGGGACAAAATTTGCATTGATGTAATCAGAATTTGGGTTCTGGTTTTGAACTGAAAGCCTCACCCGACAGTGATCATCTGCAATAAGATGGAACAAAAAAAAAAACATGTCAAATATTTACCGACACGCTTATCGTAATTCGAAGTAACGTCAGATGCTGTCCACTCACATGGCAAAATGCAATGGTATCTGTTTTTTTCTCTGTTGGCCTCCAAGCTGCCGGCTCTACTGGGGAGATCTTTCCCAACATCATTCAGCTCCTGCTGAGAGTCAGCACCATAGAAACAGTTAATGCACACTTTATAAAACATAACTCTGATGTAAGTGTCGTTTATCTTTGTAGTAGTTACCCTAAAGGCCTGTTTAAAGCCTCGGTTGTTATTGGACGCCAGTTTGCTGCATTGGAAATTAAAGTCCTGCAGAATCTGTGATCTTGAGAAAGTCTCCATCCTTCAAAAAACAATTTTATTGAATTCAATTAAGTCTGGCAATATTTCCCCCAATCAGACTTAAGGATGAAAAATAAAATTCATACATCATTTATTTTTATTACACTGAACATCTTTTCCCCTGAGTGCTTTATTTTGTTCTTTTCTGCTCTTAAACCTGCTTAAATTCCCTACTGCTGCCACATCTGCACCATATTTATGACTAAACCACAGTGCTAACATGATTTTGTTTAAAATGGAACTTTTACATTTTACTGTTATTAGTAATACAAAAATGAATACCCCAAACCTAACATTTTAAGAAAACGGAACCCTAGTAAGATTGTTGTCAAGCTTACCTCATGTCTTTTCCTGAACACAGTCCTGTCCTTTAAGTATAAACTCAGTGGGGAGAGTTTAAAGCTCTGGATATGTCGTCAGTGCTGTGAAAAATCCCAAAATTTGAAATGAAAAGAGTAAAAACGGATTATTTTTCCAATTATCAGTCATTTAGCCACTAATCAGAAGTACATCAGATAATAAAACATTATTTTTCTATGTTAAAATGAATAATCTAGTCCAAGGTAATACTCTCCTCTCCTCCGCTTCATTTTGATAAAAAGCTTTTGTGCAGGAGGAGCAAAACCAAACATTCACAGAGAACAATTAGCTGACTACTCACCTGACAAGAAAGAAAACCTGCTTGATCAAGTTCTTAACCCCAGACATCAACCAGCTGAGCAGCTTGAGTGTGGTGTGCCTGCATCAGGTTTGCGTCAGTCAACGGGCCCCAAAAACAGTCATTCACAAGGAGAGGACCGCGATCTGAGTCCGCCGCTCTTCCCAGGCTGTCTCAAAGCTCCCAGCTGGTGGTAATGCTGTCTGAGGCACGACTAAACGAAACAATGGGTGGGGATGGTGGGCGGAGAGAGGAGCACAAAACATCAGGGGAGGGAAGGAGGTTTGTGAAAGCTTTGGCTCTTATTTACACAGGTAAAGTCAATCCTTTCTGTCTAACGAAGGGTTCTCGTCAGTTCTAGGAAATCCCTAGACATCAGCTTCCTTTGTTCTGGACAATTTGTATGGAAGATGTGTGATGAATTTAAGAATAGAAACATCACCAATGTTAAAAAAAGAAACATGTTGCAGTAAAATGAATCATTGCAGATATATAGAATATTTTCCTGCACCATATTAGAACAATTCACAGTAAAAGGTATCCTCATCATGATGCTGCCATCACCATGCCTGACTACGCAATTCAAGACGTGATATATATATATATATACTGCTCAAAAAAATAAAGGGAACACTTTAAGTGTGAAACACCTGTTTAAGTGTTCCCTTTATTTTTTTGAGCAGTGTATATATATATATATATATATTCTGTAATTTGGTGGTGTATTTAGTTTAATTTGAATCCAAATTCTGCTCCAAGGATGCTACAACCGGTTATCAGATTTTTGACAAAGGATCAGGGTCAGTATGGGAAGCCTAAAAAGCAAAAATCAGTGAGAATTGATTCTTGATGAAGACAAATTCTTGATGAATTTGTCTTCATCAAGAAGACAAATTCTTGTCTTTTCTTCTTGATGAAGGCAAGAATATGCAGCAGAGTGAGTTGTTAGCTAATTTTCAGTTTCACATCCTGACCTGTAAGGTCATGACAAAAAAAAAAAAAAATAAATAAAAGAAGGGATACATCAGTTTTAATAGTCAAGTAAACAAAATTTAGTTACATCAAAAATAACTTAAGCAACAAATATGCACACTTGTAAGCCAGTGGTGTACTTTGTGGATGTTTGTGAAATGAGGTACTGTTGTATAGCATAAACCAAAATACAAAATGCATAGACCTAAGCCAAATCTGAAGGCTACTTCCTACATTAAGGTCACGGGTTCTGCTTAAAAATACCCGGAACACTGAGCCCGACAATTCCCAGTCAACACCTGACACCTGGGCACTCCCACTTCACAGGAGTTCGACAGGTTTGGTCTTGACGTTATGCAAATCAACCAAAAGATTTGAGTACATTACGCAATACTGTAGTATTGGCAAACGTTTTTAAAGTTTTTACTGCCGATCAAATACACTTTTAATTATTCTGTAGACACGTGCTTTCTGGAAATGCTCGTGGTACATGAAAAATAGCTGCGGTGTTGGGAGCTCCTTTCCAGAAACACAAGCAGGTCCAACAACATTCAGGAAGCCAACTACACCACCCGCAGCTTTTAAAACCCTCATTCTCAACCTCACGGTCACGCTGTGACAACGGAACAAAAACACATTAATCAAGTCAAACGACATGCTGATCATAGTGGACATGGTGGCGTGCCCTCTGCACAGTTCCTCACTTCTTGTTTCACTTTTGATAAGCTCGTATCACCGAAGCCTGGCTCTGATTGGGCAAGAGGTGAAAAAGGAAGTAACGAGCGTCGAGTTATTTTCCTGCATATAAAACCATAGAAAAAGCGAGGTACGGGACACGAAGGGGCACTTTTTTTTTTAAAGTTGTTCAGGTGAAAGAAATGCCCTCCTTTGGTTATTTTATGGCAAGTGGAAGGCAGAGATAGATAAGTTTCACTTTGCCGGTGGATTAATATGAAAGGTCACTCGTTCTTCCTGCTCGGCTCGACTCCAGGAGAAAAAACAAATCAATAAGCTGGACTTAAGAGTAATGAGCCGCGAGGGTGCAGAAATGGACCATGCACGAGCGCCGGAAACACAGGAAAGCAAGGTAACTAAATGAATACATAAATACAGTGACGGGTTCGCATTTAACGCTTAGCTTTGTTGGATGTACACAGTGATGAAGCGTTTAAGGTTGTGGACCTGCCTTTCCTCTTTAAAGTAATATCAAACACGGTGGTTAATGGCTCTGTCAGGTCAGGACGTCAACAACTCTAATGGAGTATTGATAGTAAGTTTAGTGTAATAAGGATCACCAGAGGGCGCCAACGAGCTTCATACACATTAATTAATAAAGGTAGGGTGATTTCGTGATTAAACGCATTTGTAGAAATAGACTGCATTTGAAGTCGCAGACAGAATTCACATAAATGAAAGGTATTTTGTTATTTAGTACTGCTTTTAACATATAGTTTATAACATAATAGGATGAGATATTTATTTTAAATTAGTGTCATTGCACAATTGTTGGATTTTTTGCTTCGTAGTTGAAAGAAAAAAAAAAACTATATAATATTAATCTATTTATTTATTTATTTTTTAAATCATTTTGAGATCCCAGAAAATGTATTGATTTATTTTTAAACTATTTATTTATGTTTTTTAATCCAGTGTTTTCTCACAGGATTGTTTACCCAGTTCTTCATCTACAAAAATTGAATGATTTATGTACCTCGTTACTTTTTTATTGAACTACGAATGCTATCTTAGTGTCAGAAAACAAAATGAAAAGTTTTTAATCTTTAAAGTTGAATGTTAAAGAAGTTTAAATGTGAAAATATTTTAATCCATTTCCTATCAAAATGTTTCCTACCAGTTCTAATGATATCATCTTCTACCTCCGCAGGCTGACAAGAAGCTGACTGGCAGCTCTGCTTCTCCCACCGAGGTACAGCCCGTTGACTCAAAATGACCTTTTTACTTTAAACGATTCTGTAATTTTAGTATGTGTGAGGAATTATTTTACGTCTCAATACAGATTAAAAAGAGGCCAATCAGAAGAGTGAGAAGTCCATCTGCACCAAGAGCATGGCTATCCAGGTCTTACAAACCAAAGTTTGGAGGGCATGTCTACAAACCTCGGTGAGGCTCAAAATATACTTATTAAACTATTATATAATCTATAAAGTATATATTTGTAACTAATTCAACCTAATTTCATTTAAATGTCTTCCATAATGCAGTTTTCCAGGAGACCACCATTCATTTCACAAAACTGGTTTCCACAGTCAACACCATCACTACCTGAAGAATCAGGCTTACGTCCATCGCAAGGATTACCCTCCACCTAAACCTTGGTTGCTCGCAATGAAGGAAAAGGAGAAGGAGAAGCAGAAGCAGAGGGAGAAAGAGAGGCTGAAGGAGAAAGAGAGAGAAAAGCAGCATCACGAGCAGAGAGAGAGCGCTGAGAGAAGTTCACCTTCAAAACAAAACAGTAGGTTTATGTTTGTAGTAGAAAAAATCGAAGTCACACACATCTCATACATTATATATCACTGCAAAACCAAATGTATGAATCTGTTTATAAAACAGCCCATAATAGGCCCATTCATTAGTTCATACAAGAGATTCACAAACAAATTTCCCAGTGATTCTAATGATCTTATTTTACCGTTACCTTTTTAGCATCAGTGAGTTCGCCATACATGACAAGGCTCTTCTGAAATGAAATTGTGTTTTCTACAAAGACATCTCAGTTGTTCACTCAAGCTGCCAGCTAACTAAAGTAGGAAGAAGATGTCAGCAAATAACAGGAAGGCTGAATATGTTGCAGAATGGTTTCTGTGTTTTATCTTCCACTGTCATAGACATTTTAGAAATGTTTAAACTTCATAGTTATTGTAAGTTTTCTTATTTTGCAGCAAATACATGAAGAAGCTGTCATTTACGGTTAATAATTTATGTTAATCACGTTAATTATAAAAATAACAAAGTAATAATAAAATTGGGCCGCATAGTGTTGCAGTTGATAGAAAGAGAGGCCAACTGCTGTTGCCTTGCACCAAGAAGGTCCTGGGTTCAATTCCCGGCCTGGGGTCTTTCTGCATGGGGTCTGAATTTGAATTTCTCCCTGTGCATGCATGGGTTCTTTCTGGGTACTCCATCTTCTTCCCACAGTCCAAAAACACGACTGTCAGGTAAATTGGTTTCTCTAAATTCTCCTTAGTGAGTGTGTGCGTGTGCATGGTTGTTTATCCTGTCTGTCTCTGTGTTGCCCTGTGATGGACTGGCGACCTGTCCAGGGTGTACTCCGCCTCTCACCTGAAACATTTGCTGGAGATAGGCACCATATGCATATATATTTATAATATAGCTGAAATATATGTTCTATCATCAAATGCTATAATAAGACATATCATAGCAATTGCAATGTATTAAATTGTGGTACTCTTGGCCTGTTTTACAAACCATTATTTGGTGACTTGCACTGGATGAAAAAACATTGTTCACAAAAACAGGCCAATGTGACTAATTGCAGTATGATAGGATGCCACTAGATGGAAGTGTATTCAAGTTAAGGAACTTATCTTGTTTTCTTGAGCTCTTTGCGCAACAAACATTTGGAGGCAGTTGCATGTTGTATCTGCTGATAGGTAGGTAGAAACTCTAGTAGCAACAAACCAGAGTTACATAAAGCTGATCCTGCTCTCAGTGTATGGATCATGTCATCAATGAGCTGTTTGCAGGCCAGCTTGTTTCCCCCCCTTTGAACAGTGTGGTGCTGCTTTTTTTCCGAGACACATCTGTTAGATTCTTAACAATATCTTTGTGGTCTGTTAGTGGTAGGAGTTCACAATTTATCAGTAAAAAGGTGGTATGTTTCTATGGTTGTAACACTGAAAATCCACGTATCAGATTTTTGCTAGTATAAACTGGTGCTGAGTATCTTTATCTCCCCTTGCACACAGCCATTTTATTTGTGCGCATACTGCAGCACTGTGGAGGTGTGTGTTTGTGCATGTGTGAGTGTGGAGCAGGTTTTTTTTGTGTTCCTGAGTGATGGTGCGATGATGGTGACTCATCGCTGATTTGTGTGTATATGAGAGTGTGAAAGATGAAGAGAGGGAGAGATTTACCCGCAGAACATAATGAACCATAACAAAGCTACGGCTTTACATGGGAATACTGCATTCCAGCACTGCAAAGGCTGGCAGGTCATGTAAAAATCTGTATTGATCTCAGATCTCAACGGTGGAAAAAATTAACAAGAGGTGGAACATCGGTTCAATAAAAAAATACTTGTAAATATGCAAGGTGTTTTATCTTGTTTAGTGTGGTGAAATCTCTCGCTGTGCTGCTGAGCTGACCTTGTGGTTTGTGTGTCTTCCAGCTTCTAGGCCTGTCTTACCAAGGTCCACTTCCAGCAGAGACAAGGACATACAGATCACTGTAAGTTCACAGGCAAAAAATATGCTCCATTCCTACACATTCACTTAAAAATCGATATTAAAACCTTTAGAGACCCATCTTTAATTATTGTCATTTTTTTTCTCTACTAGATGTTTATCTAAATAATTTTTTTTTTTTTACCACAGTTGTTGATTTATTTGTTAGAACTTCCACTAATTTCATACTGATACAAAAACGGTAAATTAAAAGCATAAAAACTGAAGCGGGAAGAGTGAACATTAGAAGATCTGTGACTATGAATGTTTTCAGCAAACATTCTCGTAATGGATAGTTTTATCCTCTGGTCCTTGGAACAGTATCATGAAAAAACACTTTACAGGATGTTCAGTAAACTTTTAAGTAACCTTTATTATGTTCACTAAATTAAGTCTTTGTGGTAAAAACAGTTAAAAATTACAGCAGAAAAAGTTTCTTAAAAGTTACACAGAACTAAAAAGTAAGGCTTCGCAAAGAGTTTCATTTTGGAACTTACAGATCATCTTTAGAAACATTTAGAGACGAGTCCATAAAGCTTCTGTCAAGGTTAGTGAAAGTTTTTTATAACATAACCTTTAAAAAGTATTTGGTGGACATTCCCTAAAAGCAGAGGCGGCTGGTGGTGATATTTGAAGGGTGGGCTAATATGAAGTCTGTGTGTTACACCCCCCAATGCAGATTCAAAAATGTGTTTATATATAAATATATATATATATATATATATATGAGAGACCCATCCAAGTTGAAAAATAAGGAGAAAACCTGCTACAGACAACCATAAAAAAGCAACCATGGAAACATACCAAAGACCAATTGCATAGAGCCTCTGCAGTTAATTCCCCTGCATTAATTCCCCAACACTGGACACAATCACACTGATAAAATGAAACAAGATACAATATGTTTTTAAATGAGGCCTACCTTATTTAAAGAGAAACTCACTCTAACGACTTTTATGGGATGCAAAAGGGTGAAATAATCCACCTCATTTATGCTAATATTACTCGCCATCGCTCCTTCTCGGTCTACGCCAAACCACGCCCACACACACTTGAGCTCGAGGAAAGTCCATCCTGACTGGGTGAATCCTGTGGCCATGGGCTGGCCCTGGGCTGACTAAAATTAGCCCCAATGTGCCGCAAACTGAGGGGGCGTGGCTAGACTCCTTTCAATCATTTTAAGCTGTGACAGACAGTGACTCTGAATGGGGCTGTCAGAAGTTAGCCCTTTGGAAAGACCCCTGGATTTTCCCCAAGCGGTTTGACACCAGGTTTGTTGAAAATGTAACAAAATGTGATACATTATTTATAAAATGTATTTATTTTTAGGTAGTTATTTTTAAGTAGTTTATTTTAACAACTTTATTGTAAACGTCAGGGAGGGCTTAGCCCTACTAGCCCACTTATACCAGCCGTCCCTGCCTAATAGTTTACACAAGATTCTTTGTAATTTGGAACAACATTTAGAAACAACATTCACTGAAAGTTCTCCAAAGATTAGAAGACTTGTAAGTATTGAATGAATGTTCTCTAAAGATTTTACACCTTCAGAGAACATTCACTGATATATCCCAGTAGAACATATCCTTAAAATTGATATTAAACTGTCAGTGAACATCCTTAAAAGTAATGTTACTGTTTCCTGCTGGCCATTAAATGTGGCACATTTTGCCAGTTTGATTACATGATTTTCATAAATATACTCACTCTTGGTTATAAAGTATTCTTAGGTTTATGCGTGTTAAGGGTTTTATCTTTATTTTGATTTTACTTTATCAGATCGGAAATATAAAAGAGATTCTTCCTTTTTTAACCAAGAAAATTGATTGGAGGTTAAACACCATGATCAGCAAATGTTGAAACTGAATATTTTGAAACAGTCATTAACTGATAAATATGATTGATTGTTGTCATCATCATCAGCCTGCTCTGAGAAATTCTCTTTTCTTTAAGCTAAAATGTCTTTACATTTTGTAATTGTTAAATATTTATCCTTTGATATGGTTGTTAATTTATGCATCCAGCAAGCATCCATACAGCATTAACAGATTTTTATTTTTTGTTCTCCAGACAGGAGTGTAGATCACAGAGGGTTTTTTTTTTTTTTAAGCTTTAATTGAAGCGGCTCAGGTGGCTGAAATCAAAGGATTGCATGGTTATCTTTGCTGATGTGAGCACAGCGTGGAGCGCAGCTGCACGTGATAAACTGCAGCTGGTTGTTGCTGCAGTGAGGCTGAAATGATGAGAGCCAAGGCTTTTTTAAACTACGAAAATATTTGATAATGTATATTTTTGAAGATATTGTTTCTCTTTTTCTAAAATGTCTCGTTTTAGAGAAAATGCACACGAGCAGGGATGGCTAACGGTCCCCTGGCGAAGAAGTCAATGAGATTGCTTCACTGGCAAATCAGGATTGGAATTATACACATAACATCTGACTGATTCAATTAAACATGCAGATCTTGAAAGGCATCTGTAATCAAGTGCTCATTGGTGTGGTGGTTAGAAGTCCTCAAATAATTAGATTTTTTTCTGTTTTCACAATCAAGATGTGACATTCTTACTAGGAAGATTTTAATGAGAAATTAAAATTTAGATGTAACAAATGCTACTTCTAGTTGGAGAATATGTTTCCTAGTTTTATATTTATTATTGTGATTTTCTTTTTTATTGCTTAGCTTTTTCTTTTTTTTTACTTACTGCATTGTGCTTATGTTTGCTCCTACATTTGTTACTGTTCATCTGGATTCATTTTGCCTGTTATTGATGCAGATGATTCAATCTGCTGTCACAGTTCATTTTGAATTACATTCTCAAACGTGGCTAAAATATAGAGCTTTGGTTTAAAAATAAGGTCTTTATCAAAGTTGCATTTAGAAATCCAGTGATGCACTGATTAGGCTTTTAATTGCTTTTGCAGATTTAAGTTAAATAAATATAACTCAGCTGATTACGGTTTTCTGGTCGATCGCCGATTACCCATCTAAAATGGGTCCGATTTTGACTGACAATGAAACGTAGCAAGAATATTTGCTGACTGATTTATTGGTGCACCCCATTTTTCACAACGCTATAGTAGTTTAGAATCTAACATGAGACTAAGTAAACACAAGTCTATCTCAGTTTAGACTGAGATAGTGTCCCTGCAAATATATTAAAGAACATGCAGTTTGTTGGTAGAGTTGCACACTGGAAGAATGGGATTTAGTGTATTTACTTAACTTTAACTTAATTAAATATTAATATTATTTAAGAAATTGGATAATTTACTACATGTACATGCTGATCACTGATAAGAGCATCCCATTTTGATCAGTGGGTGATTTATTGGTTTATTTTTCATCATTTCACATTTTCCTCTTTTCTCTTGTACACCCAAGAGAATCTTGTTCTCTTGAGTCTTTTCTGTTGCCATTCACAACAAATTAATAAGATCAAGATTCTGGATATTGAATTTGCATATTGCATTTCCTTTTATGGTCTGTAACTTTGTGAATACGAGGATATGTTGATAAATTAGTCTTGTAATTTTTGCATGAAGAACACAAATGAACTACTTTCTTGGTAAAAGAAATCTGCTTTGAAGCATCATGCTATCTCAACATTCATGAGGAGGCGTTTTATAAAGGTCTGCAATCAAAGCAGGCCTTTATGAATATGGTGTACAGTACTGGAACAAGATTCTCTGGACAGATGGATCCAAGATGAAACCTGGACCAGAACCATCTGAGACGAACAGTAAGGAGGACTGAAACGAGAGATTCCGATCCAAGGATATAGTACATCATCTGTTTAGCCTGGTGAAGACTGAGAAATGCTTGGGACTTGAAAGAGCTGACAGTGGAGTTAGATGATCTGTATTTACAGATGATTTATCTGTTAGGAAAAGCATCAGAATTTATTTTCAGCTCAGATTCAGGAATGTGGTGCAAAACTAAGAGGTTGGTTTACATCTCCCATCAAGCCCAATTTGGATAATTGTGCAGGTTTAAATGTAAAACAGAATCATATGTGGATATTGATGCTAGAACATCAATCTGCAGGTGGATCTTTTAGCGCATCCTGTCGAGGTGGCCTGTGTTCTCAGAATTAATTTGATTTTTAAAGTGAGGCAAAACAGAAACAATAATCATCGATTTTGAATGAGTGGCATAGCAAAGAGGCTGAATGTCTGCAGTGCTTAGAGGAATTAGGAAGAGAGGAAGATGGAGGCTGGGGGAGAGTGTCTCATTGTTGAACCACCGTTAGCTGCCAATCAACTTTTAGTGACTGTACAGGATTTGTATCCAAATCATAAAAAAAAACCAAAACAGTTTTTACAATTATTTTAGTTTATCCAATTAGTCTGGAATGCATAAAAATTGAGGCATTATGTAAAGCAAATATGTTTTCCTCAGTATTTCTGTCAGATACTACACTTAAGCTGATTGCCTAATTTAAAAATCCATTGCTCTCGTGCACAAAAGCATAATTACATAAATAATTGCAAAATATTACCTCCCTGTCTTAATACTGTCCTAAAAGTTATTTTATTGCCTCAAAGAACAAGTCAACAAATACATTTGTGTTATGAAGCTCTGTTCCTTTGTTGCCAATCTTCGCAACACTATTATAGCTATAAATGTTTAATTATTGTTTGTTATATATGTTTTTTTCTGTAATTGGGGAGACAACTACCAACCTGATGCTTATTTGGAAGTTGAAAAAGTCAGTGTGACTCATTACATCTGGATTAACAGGTTGTTTGATTTACTTGAAAGTTATGGAAACATCCAGCTAACTTCACACCAATCTAAGACCACCTTGCAAAGGCGAGCGGCAAAATGTGCATTAATGCGTACGTGTAGTTGAGGTTCTGGTTGTGTTAAAATATCAGAATTCCAGCTTCAAAAACCACCACCATACGCCCCAGCATAATGGCTAATTATCTCTGTACATTTCTTGACAATCCCAATAAATACTACACTATACTGTATCACTTTGTTGCGTCTAAGCCTTGAAGAAATATTGGTTTCCCTGTGATGCATTACAACCAGAAAAATCTGCGTTTGTTAGGATTTTAAGATAAACATCAAAACAAAGTTGTTGAAAATGGTGAATTGAAAGAAAAGGGAACATGATTTGATTTTGCAACAGATTGCTGTTGATTTTAGGTCTGGAGTTTGACTGGACCGTTCTCATATACGACTCTAAACTAAGATCTAAAATATTCCATGGTAGTTGAGCGAGCCATGCCAGTCTCAAACCTTAAACAAATCTTCTTCCAGTGTACCCTGTGTTTAGCCAGGTCTTGGTAGGTTTGCAGTTGTTCTATTTTCAGAAGATGGACTGAATATGCTCCATGAGATATTCTGACCCTAGGGCATTCTCTTAAAGACTAACCTGCCCTAAACTTCTCCACAGTTTTACCTCAGACATGTCTGCATTGTTCCTTTATGTCCTGTGACATTGTTTATTCAGTAATGTTTTCTAACAATACTCTGAAACCTTCCCAGATGACCTGGATTTATATTGAGACTAAATTACACATAGATTGACTGCATTTAGGAATCAGATGACTTTTGAAGGTAACTGGCTGCACTGAATGTTAAGGTATCAAAGTAAAGAGGGTAATGAAAATCTCAACAAAATACACAAATGTTTGTACTGAGACAAAATGTGTTAAGGGGTGTGAAAACCTTTGTAATTTACATTATGTCAGGTGAAACCTGCACTTTATTTTGCTGCAACGTTTCAGGATGCTCATTAGTACATCAATCATAAGCCGTGTGTACAAGCACGATTTTGGCTAACAGTGAAATACCTAAAGCTTTGGTAATGTTTGGCCTCTTTCTTTGCAGGTTTTTCAAAACGAGCGAAACCAAAGCAGAGAGAGAGATCACAGAGAGCGAAGCAGAGATGGGGAGCTCCCTTTAACTGCGAGCCAGACGGCAGCACGAGACAGAGCCATCCAACAGAAGAGGAGAGAAATAGATGAGGTGGGGGGAGAGTGTAATTACACAAACAATTCACCCACATGTCTTGGGAGAGGAATGGTTATAAAGTGATCGAGAAAGAGCAAAGATAAGAGAAGCGGGGATTAGAGGAAGAATGTCAGAGTGCAGATCTTAGGAAGCGCTGGGAGACATGAGACAGGCAACAAAAGATTTGTTTGCAGTAGTATAAACATTAATTTTGTAGTGCCGAGCCCGAGGCAACAGAAGTGTCATTACTGGCGTTTCTTTTTTTTTTTTTGCCAAGCCTGGCAACGAAGGCCTTGTTCACAGTTTAACATGACTGAGAGTGTTTTTCTTTCTTGCTCTTTGTTTCCGAATCGATCAAATAGAAGCATGACAGGCTCACCTGTCTCACAAGAGACTCCGCACGTGCTTTAATGTTGCCTTCAATGTGACAGACATCACATGAGGCTGTGCTCATCAGCTCTCTGTTTATGTCAGAGACTGTACTTGTGTTTCCACCCACTTGATGGAGAAGATGCTTTGGCTCCTTTTTTTCATATCTCCATGGTTGCAGGGATATAGAAGCACTGCAGCGATAAAATGTGAGGCTGGCGATGGATGCTGATGCAAAAATGTCCACAATAGTTGCTGCAAAGACTATTCTTGTGAACAGTCTGCAGGATTATACTTTCAGTAATAATACATGAAGAAGAAAGTTTTTTTTGGCAAAATAATTTAATTAGTTTTTTTCTCCTCTCTGTTTCTGTTTGTCCTCTAACACTGGTTCCTTTGCCCTAAAGCATTGAATATTTTTGCCTTTCAGGTTTACTACCAGGAGAGTGAAATGTTCGGCCTTGTAGCAAAGATGCTAATTGCAAAGGATCCATCCCTGGAGCGTCCCATCCAGTCGTCGCTGCAGGAGAACCTTCGGGACATTGGCAAACGCTGTGTGGATGCCATGGAGAAATTTATTGAGGACTATGACTCCAGGAAACTTTTGCAATAATCACACACCCAGATTTATGTGTCCTTTAGCAACAGAGATTCTCAGTGAGATTCACGTTTTTTGACATTTTGTCTGACGGAGTACATCTCTTTTGATTTTTTTTTATTTTTTTTTATGAGTAATGTTCTGACAGTTTCTTAAATGTTGAATGATATATTTTAAGCTTTTTATAGTCTAATTCTATTGGAAAATTAAGATTTAATGCTGACCATTTTAAAATAACTACACTGGTCATTTCGCTTGAAATGCATTAAAACTAGAGAACTGTGTTTTAACATCTGATGTAGTTTATTCTCACGTCTCTATTTTCATTATACTTTCATAGTTTCTGTGCAGCATTTAAACTGTTGCATGGGGTCAAATATTTTTAGAAGCTTTGTAGGTCATATGTAAAAGAAGGCAAATGGGTCAAATGGTGACCAGCATACATGCAGCTCTTAGATAAGGTACAGTGCATTCGGGAATATTCACAACGCTTCACTTTTACCACATTTTGCCATGTTACAGCCTTATTCCAAATTGCATTAAGTTATTCTCTTTCCTCAAAATTTCACACTGATTCCCCATTATGACAATGTAGAAAAAAGTTTCAGATTTATCTAAATTTTATAAAAATAGAAAACCAATTAATCAAATTTACATAAGTAATCACATCTTTTACTTAAGGATTTGTTCATCCACATTTGGCAGCAATTACAGCATCAAGGTTTTTTTAAAAATATGATGCCACAAGTTTAGTACACATATTTTTAGGCAGTTTAGCCCATGCTCTTCAGTACTTCATCCATCAGTTTGGATAGAAGCCGTCGGTGAAGCCATTTCCAGATCTTCCCAGAAAGGTTTAATCAGCTACAAGTCTGGACTCTGGCTTGGCCTCTGCAGAACATTCACAAAGTGGTTCTGAAGCCACTTTTTTGAGATCTTGGTCATGTGTTTATGGTCATTGTCCTGCTGAAAAATGTTACCCCAGCCTGAGATCAAGAACACACCACAGCAGGTTTTTATTCAGAATGTCTCCGTACATCTTTCCCTCTATCCTGACTAGCTTATCAGTTCTTGTTGCTGCAGAATATCCCCATACTATGATGCTGCCACTACCATGCTTCACTGAAGTGATGGTATTGATCGGGTGATGGGCTGTGCCTGGTTTCATCCTAACATGACGTCTGGCATTCATACCAAAGAGTTCAATCTTTGTGTTACCAAATTAATGTTGTGTTGGTGCTAAATCTAAAGTTTAGAAAAACAGACTCATCAGGAGTGGGTAGACCATATAATACTGAAGAAACTATGTATTCAAGTATATACATGGCAATGATCTTTTTTTCAAATTTCAATGGTATATTGGTGTTCGGTAGACACCTCTTAAATGACTTGGATCAGTATCGAGGACAAAGACATTGATTGGGACTTTCCTTCTTGTGAGCAATTCAGTTCTATGGGATGAGTAGCCAAACATTAGGAAAAAATTAAATAAAACAAAACCACTTCAGGCTGGTAGACCTGTAGTACTCTGTTTGGAACAGTCATAGACATTGCAGTTGCTTTCACTTGCTTTGACATTTCATGTCAAAATATCTGTTTCCATGCAAAGTGCTGATGATTTTTGTCACCCCATCACACTGAAGCACAAACAGAAACCTTGCTTTGAGCAAAATAGTACAGTACAACTCACGTTAAGAGTTTCCTGGTTAAAGTACACTTTATTTTCAGTATGAGACAACAACAACAAAATTCACATGCAAGCCTCCCCATTTCTATGATATACAAATAATGATTCTTTTGTTACAAAATATATAAATATTTAAGACAATATGTACAAGACATTTACAGTACTTCATCTATTATTAAAGTGTATTACTATATATACATTTAGCAGGTATTTTTTGTAATATCATTATAATTATTGTTTGCATTAGTATTATTATTGTTAATATCATTATTATTAATACTACTATTTAATTATTCTTAACCATCTGTAAGTAAAACAAAGCATGTTGCAGAAAAGAAAACAGGACCATACCTGACGTTACTGTGCCTGAATGGGCAAGGAGCAGAGGCTGCCCGGCGCTCTGTCCTTGGTAAAGCATGGAGAGCTGGCTATGTAGAGCACAAGTTTCAATAGACTTTTATTTTTTTTGTACAAGCTGATAACAGGGCTAGGAAGCCAACACTATATTCCAGCAGCATTTTGATTCCACAGAGGTAAACAATGACGTAGCTTGGAATCTAGCACATAGCTTTCACTATCCCAGCACAATTTCTTGTCGGTCCGTGTAGAAGAAGTCGGCTGCTCAGGGCTCGGTTCTCTGAGCTTGCAGATCGCTGCAGCTTTACTTTCCGTTTCAGACTAAAGAAATTGTTCAGATTCTCTGTAACATGAATACACTCACAGACAGACACGCACGTACACCATGTTATGTACCTTGACCACGGCATATTAAGCAGTCCAATTCATTAGTGCTTCCTGGTGCCATCATTGAGTTGGTCTCAGTCACTGTAAACATTCTTGTTGTGTAAGCCAGCTGAGCTTCCTCTTATGATTAGATCATTCTGTGTAGGTGTACACAACCATAACCCAGTGTAGAGTTGTGTAAGCTCACAAGCCCAAAGAAATTGGCTTTTTTATCCCTCAAACCCTGCCAAACACAGAAACACACACACACCCTGAACACACTCTCAGCTGTCTTACTCTCACCTTCCCACTCATTCTGTTCCTCCTCTCAAGCACTTTCTTCTGTCTTCTTACCTTTCTAATTCCCTTCGCTCTTCTTCCCTTCCCTTCTCATTTCCTTGCTCTACATCTAGGAAATTATACAGTTTTTGCTCTTCCTCCTCTGGCGGCTGTGGAGCTGGCCATGAATCGGTCCATGCAGAGGCCCGTGATGGGCCCCGATCCCAGATGGGCTGTAGCGGTGGCGCAGCTCCTCATTGTTGATGTAGCAGAGCTGCACAGGCCGAGGGATTGGATCGCTCAGGTAATACCCCTCATCAGCTTCAGATTCAGAAGAAGAGGAGCAGCTGGAGCACCAAGGGTCAGCAGCCTCCATGTAGCCATCATTCCAGCATGGCCCACCCAGTCCCACTGGTTGCCAGCCAGCATTTTGCAGAGTAAGGTCAGAAGTGGTGCGTGGGCAAGGCCGGTGGGGCATCTGCCTGTGCCCGCTTGAGTCCACACCATACAACTCCCGAGCAGCTTGACCGGAGGGGAAGCGGTCGTAATCCTCTTGTACGCGACGATAGGGAAGCTCCACCATTTGAGTGGGGCGGTCTGCCACTAGGTGCAAGGCATTGTCAGAGCGCGAGCGGCGGGAGCGTTTGTGATGGCGACCACTGCGGTGGTGACCGTTAGTCCCACGATGGTGTTTGTGGGGTCTCGGTTGTGGCTGCTGTTGCTGTGAAATTGACTCCTGGGCATTTATGCGGCGGCGTGGCATCCTGTCACTCATGGGAGCCATCCGCAGGTTCCCACTGCTGCCCATCAATCCAACACGACCTTTGCCATCACAGCCAACGTCTTGCGGGCCCTCCCAGTACTGAAGTGGGTACCCGACTCTCAGGGGAGTGTACATGTTGTTGTTATAAGGGCGAGAAGAGGACAGCGACTCTGTACTATGGAATTGGACTGAGGAGCTGAGGGTACCCATGTTGCTCTTCTCCGACACATTTACGCCTGAATCCTTACTCAGGTCAGGCATGGAGAACCTGGACAGATGCTCCTGGCGCTTAGTGGCCCCATCTAGAGAGTTACCTGTTAGGACAGGACATCAAACATCATATTTTTCAGTCACAATAGGAAGATACAGTACATTTCAATAACAAAGAGCAATATCAAAAGGTTCATTCATTTTTGAGCAAAAGTGAAATTCATATATCATATAGTGTCATTACATACAGAGTGACAAAGATCAAGTATTTATTTCTGTCATTTTGATCAGATTATATATTTTTAGTTGCTTATAAAATTATTATATTACATAAGACTAATAAATTTGTCTTATGTAAGACTATTTTCTATTACAAAAGATTTCAGGCAACTGAAAAATTTGCCCTTGTTCTTTACAGGATATATTTTCAGTACTTGGTTTGAGGCTCCTATTGAATCGAAGTGTCGGTGCAGCATGGCACGGACGTGATCAGCCTGTAACTCTGCTGAGGCATTAAGGAAGCAAAGGTTGTTTAAACAAGAACTTATCCCTAATCTGCATTACCTGGATTCTGAGGCTCCCCACTGGACCTCCTGACTCTGACCAAATACAATGCTAAATTTACTTTAAACTTCAAATAGAACTTTGGACTACTGAGGGACAGTCCAGTCCTCTTTCTCCAAACCTCCGGAAGCTGTTTCTGACAAATGACAATGGCTTAAAATAAAGGACTGTAGATGACTCCAGACACAGTCATTGCCTTGTGAATCTCATCCAAACTCTTCAATAGGATTTATTTTACAATCCTGCCAAAGCTGCAGTTATCTTATTTGCAATATATTCCACCACTTCTTTTTCTTTCACAAATGTTTCCATAATTTTGCTTAAGTGTAGAGCACTACATTTACAAGCTTCTCCTTTAGCAGTTTTTACTTACCCTTATTATAGATGGATAATGATAAATACATTTTTATTATTCTTATGTAATATAAAATTTTTCAGAGAAGCTAAATTCTAAGTAATTATTAGTTTTGAGCAATAAACACGTGAAATGTGCTTTTCTGTCTGTGCAACAAAACTATGTGATAAGAGTTCACTTTTCAATGCTGTTAATTAAATTGCATTGTCAGCGATGTTTTATTGTACTGTGATGCTACATAGGACTAAGCCACATTGTATAATCCATTACCTGCAGTATTGGACATAGTAATTGAGTCCATGGATCCACGAGGCGTCTGTTCTAGTGGAGTGAGGGGCTCGTTGAAGCTCATGGCAGTGATGTGGTTTCTCCTTGTCAGCGGGGGTCTGCCATCTCTCTGGAATCCATGAAGACTGGTACTCCTCTTGTCAGAGAAACCCTGATTCTGGCTAGACATCTCATTGAAGCTCATCTGGGTACGGAGCTTGTTGGGTCTGAACTCATCCTGGCTGTGATGGATCCAGTTCTCATTGAACGAGTGGCCCCTAAGGGCAGCCATAGGGGTCCTCTTGGCATTGCCCTGCTCCTTCCCCCAGGAATCAGGCCTCTTGCCTGGGTTGGCAGGACTCTGGGCAGGTGGATGAGCGTTTGTGTTGGGATTGTATCCCTGCCTGGCATTACACTGACCCAGCAGGTGTATAGATGCAGGGGTTGGGGAGGGATCCCGTTTAGGGCCCTCATATGAAGCTGGGATGTAGGGTTCGTCCCTGCTCATCCACACTTGGTTAAGGCTTGGGGCTCGGCTGGGAGTGCGGCTCGGTGTACGGTTAGGTGTCCTGCTCGGAGTCTGACTGGATGAAAGGCTTAGTCGGTCCATTGGAACAGAAAGGGGATCAATTTCAGCAGACAGGCGGTCGGGCATGGGTGGAGGAGCTGACTGGCGGGGCTCTGTGCTCCGGCGATCCTGCTCAGCATTCCTGCGCTCCTTCTTGCCAATCTTGGTGCTGTGGCGGGATTCTCGAGAGCGAGCACTTTGGAAAGCAGAGTCAGAGGAGTCAGACTCCTCTGGATCCTGATACATGGAAAGAAACCAGATTTGTTTGATTATAAAAATGCTTAAAGGAATGTATTTAATCAAATTGTAGTTGCTTTCAGTTTTTCATACCTGTCCAGCACTGCAGGACCGTGAGCAGAAGATCTGCCCCTGCTTTGGGAGGAATGGGCGTCCCAGCAGGGAACGCTTACAGCGAGCGCAGCAAAAACATTCCTCAGTGGCATGCCAGTGCTGCCCATCATATGTCATCTGGCCTTGGTCAATTCCTTTAATCACATAGGGGAAAAAAATCCTTTTGACCACATTCCAGAAATAAGCAGAACTACAATGTTGGTGAATGAGTATGCTCAACGATTCCAATTTCACCAGCAGATTAATCTCTTATTTCTTATTTTTATTTCCTGGAGTCAAACATTTGTGATTCTGTGCCCTTACATGATTGCTTGATTTCTAAGATAGCACGAATAAATTTCACAAGCGTTGCTCTCAGACTGGAGGAACTAATCATCCTTCACAGCTCCCATCTGGTTACAGTTTGGGGGCACTCTCTGAAACCCACTCCTTCACTGTTATCCGGGGATGATAATAACCATCCACATCTCACCGCACTGGATCCGCCTCTCTGCAGCTGTGACCCAAGAGGCTCGGAGCTGATACCAGCCACACATACATTCATTATGAGGCTGTTTGAGCTGCTGTGTTACAGTGTAGAAAGTAAAACATGTCCGTGTGTTTTGTCAACTGTACATATGTGTTATTGTAGCTGTGCTGTACCTATGTGTTCTCCACAGGCATCGCAGTACTCTGCATAAAGAGACTCGAAGCAGTTGCAGCAGTGTGGCCGTCCATCCTTCATGATGTAGCGCTGGCCCCCGAGGGTGGTCTCGCATTCGTAGCAGCAGAAGTGCTTCATGTGCCAGTGCCTTCCCTCTGCCTCAGTGCATTCATCAGCAAAGATTAACTGTGTGGTTCAGATATTACAATAGTCAGCAAACACATGCGGTAAGAACACTAAAAAAAAAACTTGGTCAGAACAGATGCTAATATTGCCTAAAATCCCATTGAGAGCTAGGCCCATGTTTGGGGTAATCTAGGATTTAACCAACACGCTGTTGTTTTTGTTCGGTACTTCTTCTATGAAGGCATCTCTAAATAGTCTTTTTACTCTTTGTACTCTTTGTCACACTAATATGGTTCGGACCATCAAACAAACAAAGGTAACTTGTGGAAATAGAAAACGCAGGATTAGGTTTTAGGCTAACAAGTCACACATTTCCTTGTTCCATGGTTAAATTATGGTACCCAGAAGAACACCTCTCTAGGCTACAAAAAGCTGAATTAAGATAAATATTTTCTTTATTAAAGATGTGGTATTATGTATTTTCCAGGCACATAGTTTCATTTTTGTAGCTAATCTGGAGGAGCTGAGTGGGGAAGGCACAAGGGATGGATGCTCTGTGAGGAGGAAACTTGGCTGTAGACTGCAGCTTCAAGTGTGCAGTCTCTGCCTATTTGTGGAAATAGGTTGTGCATATCAACAACTTATCCAGAAGGTCACTAAGAGCCCAAAACAAAATAAAAAGCACTGTAGACAGAGTCAGCGTTCAGGATCAAACAATTAGAAAGAAATTTGCAAATTTGCATTCTTGGGAGACTTCTAAGGTAAATAATAATAATAAAAAACTCAGCTGACCAAAAAGAAGATGATGGCCTGTCTCAAGTTTGTGACATAAACTACTTATGCTTTCTTTATTTGATATGAAAATTATCTGAAACATTTCAGTGTGATAAAAATAATGTGTGAGGGACAAGTACCTGTAAACTGTGTTGTACAATAATCTCTTGTCTACATTTTTATCTGCATTTTTCTTTTGTGAGGGTTTAAGAAAAGCACCTCATACACACTTGAACACTTCTTATGTAAAAAGAATAAGTCATGGCGATCAGATGTATTTTAACAAGCTTTTTTTTAAATGAAAAAAAATGACATACCATCTGTGGGTGGGACTGTTAAAAAACAGGGATCCTGTCTGTTCTGAAAAATTATGATGACTAATATCATTCAATCAGAGTGAAAAAGAGAATTAACAAGGTCAAGAAGTTTAAAGAGCTAAAAAGCATAAAGGACTGTTGTGTGTTGTGTCTTGTGCTCACTGCAACCGAATCAATGGCCAGATGGTCTACTCTCTGAAGACTGAGAATGCCCATCTGCTCATGTATATATGTATAAGAAACATAACAGGCGAAACCATATACATTGACTGCACTTGTATTACTCTTCATCTAAAATGCTTAGATTTGATATATTACCTTCCAAAGGTATTCACACCCCTTGAATTTTTAAGTATTTTATTGACCAGTGTCTCCCAACCCTGGTTTTTAAACCCTACGAGTTGTAGATGTGCCTCTTTTCCAGCTTCTGCAGAGGAGGTCATGGCTGCATGACCTCCTCTGCATGGCATTTAATGCTGCTAAAGCCTGTTAATCACCCAGTTAATTCAGTCAGGTGTGCAGCCTCAATGTGAGGGGCTTTGAGAACCAGGGTTGGGAACCACTGGTGTAGACCAACACAGGACAGCACAAATGATGATTTAGAATTTCTTTAGATTTAGAAATAAATTATATTTTATTTGGGTCCCCCTAAATAAAATAAACCAAATACCAATTATATTTTTAGTATAAATAGTTCATATGACTGTAATTAATAAGTATGATAAACTCGGCTGTTCTATATAGGCTTCAGATTGTTAGAGAACTTAAGTAAACAAACAACACCAAAAATACCAAAGAGCACTTTGTTGTAAGATTCTATATGAGATCTGGAGGGAGCTGAAGTATCAAGAGAGAACCCACTATTGCACAGGGTACAACATGCAAACTCCACTCAGAAAGAACCCATGCCAGGATTTAACAAGAGACCTACTGTACTTGCTGAAATTCAACACCACTCAACTGTAGCCTGCTTTCTGTCCTACAGATTTTTTTAAACAACATATTTGAAAACAAATCTTTGCTATGAAAACTACAAATGCTGTCCTCTTAATAAATCATCTGGATCACAATATGTTCAGATAATTAACGGAAGAGGACTTCAACAGACTTTGGCTAGGGGAAACTACATCCCTATTTGGCATATTTAACAGAGCCATCTTTTCTCTGTAGACTGGTTCAAAACCTTTTAGATTCTGTGTAGTTTAGGCTTTCCAACCCCAAAGGGCTTTAGGCCCAGACAGGCGCACCTCATCACAGGCACAGCAGCGGGGTTTAAGCCTCTCAGAGTGGTGTCGGCCGCAGTAGATCTTCCCATCCTGAAGGAAGTAGATGAGATCCACCAGCAGCTCCTCACATGTGCAGCAGACGAAGCAAGCAGGGTGCCAACATTTTCCATGTCCCGCCCTGGCAGCAAAAACTACAATTTCCCCTCCATTTATCTGACCTCCGCACTGTTGGCGAGGAAGAGGATGAAGAGAGTGCAACAGGTAGAAAAAAGGGGGAGATGGTAAGAGAAGGAAAAGAGAAATCATGAAGTTGTCTCAAAAATATATATGTAGGTAAAAATAATGAAAGTCTTGTGACTTTTTTGATTTAAAAGTCAAAATGAGGGCGAGTTCTTCTGTTTACCTTCTCACAGACCATCCCGGTCACGGTGAGGGGGAATGGACGGACGTTCCCTCTGCCTAAGTTGTCTTTTTTCCGCTGGTTGCTGAAGATCTTAAGCTCTCGTTTCTCTTCCTCGTCCAGTGCGTTGCAGTAACGTACCTGAAACATCACAGCTCATCATCATCAGGCAACATAAAAACTGCAAATACCAGACATCTTCAGCGTACACACATTAAAACAGAAAATCTGTCATTTGATGGCTGAAAGTGTATTTCACCTCATTGTCATGTGGGGGCAACTGGTGAAGCAGCTGCTTGATGCGGTACTTCTCTCCTGGGCTGTTTATGTATGGCACTTTCTCCTCTGGTAAAGAATTATAATACTGGTGCACCTAAAACAGACAAAGCAAAACCATTTAAATTCCCAATTCAATCTTGTCTGAAAGACAAGACTGATACCTATTATGTTTAACCATTTTGTAAGATGTCTGTCCACTGATACAAAGCAATATTTGCTGCAATTTTTAGTTTTATCCTTGAACTCCCAATGAAGTCAGAGTCAAAGTTATCCTCCTTTCCTCTGTGCTTGATTATCTCTCATAGCATAAGTTATATATTAGCTAGGAGGCTCATGGATAACAGAAGAGAAAAACTGAGCTGCAGGACAGAGACAGAACTGTGACTGAAGGACACTCCATAGTGGCCAATTTACATAATTTTCTAATAGAGTGGAAATTTTAAGTATTTCGAATCATAATAGGTATCACAGAAAAAGAAGCTTAATGTATGCTAACTATTCTTAGCATACAATGGTATGCAAACGGATTTTGAAATTTTTTACATTTTCCCACATTAATAGCATGAACTTTAATGTATTTTAATGGGATTTTATCTGGCAGACTAACACAGCGGTACATTATTTTGAAGGGGAAGGATGAATTGTCTCAACATTAAGACAGTTTTAGAAACATAGTGTAGGCAATATTGTCAAGTTACAATAATTTTCCTCAACAGATACAGGGAAGCTGGTCAGACTTGATGGGAAGATGAGTGGAGGTAAAGACAAAACAATCCTGGATGAAGATCTGTTAGCTGCTGCAATAACTATGAGGCTGGGATGAGAGTTCACCTTTCAGCAGAACACACAGCCAGAGCAACGATGGGATAGTTCATATATATACATCAAAGTACTGGCTGAAGTCTAATTGAGAATCTGTAGCAAAATTTAAAAATAATAAATTGTATAATAATGAAATTGTATTTATAGAAAATGAAATCCTTTTTCTTCTACTTCACAATTATCTACCTTTTATCAATGGTCTATCATACAAACCCTCCATAAAGGACATTGAAGTTCAAGGGCACTGAATATATTGTGTGCGGTTCCATTGCTTTGAATTGAATGCAAAGTAGTTTACATGTTCTGCTTTATTTCATTAATTCATGCAACAAACTCATTTACATTAATCTGAAATTGCATTTAAATAAATTTAGTATGCCCTTCATGCCAACAGGACCCGTTTATGTTTCTCCCTCAATGACTGTTTTCCTCGGAGGTCAGCGTCTCGAGTTAAATGTGATTGCGCAATGAGCTCTGTGCTCCTGCAGCTGCAGACTCAACCTAGAATAGAATGAGCTTCTTTAAACTTTTAACAGCTAATATTCACGTTGCTTAAAGGAAATCTCAGCGTACCCATACCCTCAGCATATCCGTTGCAGTTTGAATTCATCAAGCAGGACTCGGTGTCCTTGTCCTGAACCTCCCCTTGTATTTGCATGTTAGTTGGTGAAATACAGAAAACGCTGATTGGTACTCAAGAGGTAAACACTTTTGGGATGGAAAGCAATCCTGTCGCTTGTCTGATTTTAAGCAAACTGGCCTCTGAATCAAAATTGTTTGTACTCAGTCAAGTTTTTCAGATTAAGTTTACATAATCAATTTGGTGGAAAATTACTGTAAAATGAAAGGGCCTTTTTTCCCCTGCAAGGAGCAAAAAGGCACTAATACTATACTATACTATACTATACTATACTATACTATACTATACTATACTATACTATACTATACTATACTATACTATACTATACTACGCCATGCAATGCTGTGCTATACTGTACTACACTAAACTATGCTATACTGTGCTATACTATGCTGTGCTATACTATACCCTACTATGCTTTATTATAGTAAACTATACTATACTGTACTATAATGAAAAGTAAGGTTTAAAAGGTAATGGTTAAATCTTTTCTGCATAACCTCCGTTCTCATGCTGGAGAACAGGTGATACACATAAATAACTAATTAAATCTTTCTCTTGTGCATCATTAGTGATTAATTTTATAAATAATTTGTCATTGTAAAAATGCCTCATGTATTTTCCTTAGCAAAATCAATTCTAAATTAGCTTAATTTATTCTCCTAGCAGAGCATGTTTGATCTTCCTAATTTAAAGTTTATAAATAATGCTATAGTAATAATGAGTCGTGTTCATTTCAGTTCTGATCTGTTTGCTTGTGACACAGAGCACAGAGAATAATTTGATTTAGTGCACTAAAACACGGATCAGGAAAAATTTATTCTTTTTGTGTTAGAACAAACTTTCAGAGGATCTGCTATTTTTTTTCTCTGGATTTATCTTCAAATCTTAGCTGAATGATTTGAATATGAATCAAATCATCTTCAAGCCCAGAATATGATTTGTAGATGTTTTTTGAGCTAAAAATCATGAAAAATAAGAATGCCTTTTTATTAAAAAAATTGTAGTGGACATCTCAGGTTGACCTTTCACATGCACTAACTGTGAAAGGTCACTAAATGTCCAGGTCATTTAAGGCTGACTTTAAAGTGTTGGTCAAAATATAAATGATATTTTAAAATATTATTTTAAAATTTAGAAATACTGCATCAGTTACAATAAAATTTGAGAATACAGACTCAATTTTGAGATATATTTTTTGACAACAGTAATTGATTGTTGACTTTTGTTTTAGAATAAAATAATGTAGTTTAGAACAACATAGTTCTCCAATTTATTGACTTTGTACCAAGATGTTGGGCTTACATTACCCCAACTTGACTCCTGATTGGCTAATCAGCTCTTCCTGATGTCTACTCATCCAAAAGCAAAAGAGTTCTGATTCCATCAGAGAAAAAACAATCCACCAATGAGCCTTTGTTTGGATTTCATGCTGTACAGTGTGTGACTACTTTGGTGCAAAGCTGTTAAAGAAACCACATTCCCTCCACCCACCTCAGACGTGTGTGCCACGTCACTCAGTACCTTTATTTAGGAGCAATCCTGAAGCTAAAATGAGGAAGCACTAAGACATCCAATGGCCTGGATAAGAACTAATCTGTGAGTCACAAAGTGAATCAACAGCTGTTATAAAGCTGACCTGAGAGCAAGTCCGGTCTGTTCTTTGACTGAAAAAACAATGCTGGTGATGAAAGACCCAAACACAAGCAGGATAAAGGCAAAATCATGTTAAAAAATCTTTCTTAAAATGAAACGGTGACGCTTACGCACAGTGGAAATATAAGGGCTCAAGAACATAGCAGACAGGACAAAAAGATGCATAGCAAACTAAACTAAGAAGTAATTAAACTGTGGCAGTGGTTTCTGGAGAATCAGAACGAAATGAATAAAAGACCTTAGCTTTGGATCATAGGAGCATAGATCTTGGGGAACTTGAACTGAACTTATCAATAGTAGAATAGTAAGTCAGAAAAAATGATTTATGCCTTCTGTTTAGTGAAATCACTCCTTAACAGATTTTAATATGGTTTAGTATGGAAATTTATTATGAAATAATAAAATTGTTTGCTGAAGAGAAGCACCAGCTTCTTACAGCTCTAATAGGATGATGGATAAATGAATGGATGGATGGATGGATTCTTTACTACTTCATGTAGATTTGTTTTAATAACTTTTGTTGAATCATTATTATTCTTAATAAATAAATCTTAAGCCTGAAAACTACACAAAGTGTTTTATAAAAATAAAACAACCCCTGGTTCTTCCTTAAATGTTTGATAAATATCACTTAATGCAAAGGTCAAGAAACAATCTTAAGATGGATTGATTTTAGAGAATGCCAAAAATGATAGATTTTTGACAGACTGAGATAGATTGCTTTATGAAACTTAATAAATCTAAGTCATCTCATGCAAGCTACTGTGTCTTTTAGTAATCAAATTATTATTAACCTAAAAGTTATGCTTGAGCAAAAGTCCAAACTTAGGAAACAAAGTCTTTTAGAAAGACAATTGGAACACAGCTGAATCCTAATGATAGATTCAGTGTAGACAAATTTGGGGATTTTGATTCCTGACAGCTCAATGAGCCTTAGCACATGATTATTTCCTTTTTTAATGGCATTGTATGGAGAGACACCAGAAGTGACAGGCTTAAAAATCATTACATTCAAGTGCATTAAAAGAGAAACAGGCAGCTTCAATTGCCTCCACCTCCTGCTGGATGACAGAGGCTGCAGCCTCTTTCAGCATCCTGTCAAAAGATGGCTGACTAGAGAAAATCACTGTTATCAGGCTTCCTGTCAACTGTTAACAGAGCCCTAGGTGGCCTGTTGTATTTGTGTCTTTCTCTTACGGAACAAAGACAACATGGTTTATAGCTGAAACTGTTGAAGAAATGTATGCATGTTAATGTCACACAAAGGAAAAAGACAAAAACTACAGACAAAAATAAAAATAAACTAAAGATGTAGAGATAGTTTCTACTAATTCAATTACCTTGGTCAGGCATGGCTTTAAAAGGCTGTTAAGATGCAAATAGATACAAATAGGGAGCTTTAAAGTGTGCAAGCTCAGATAAACCAAATTGAATCCAATAAGATTCAAACCAACATTCACTGACTCCAATTACTTTCATTTCACTAAAATAAAGGACAGACTGAGCTCTGGCTAGCAAAAGCATAATTAAAATTTACCCACTAATGAAACATCACTAATACTTGTTTCATTCCTACAGCCGTGTTCAGACAATAAAATTGATCAGAGCTGGAAAATGTTGATTGGATCTCACATAATCAGAGGACAATGGATAAATGGATGGATGGAAGGACAGGTTGATAAAAGTCCTCAAAGCACGATGCCTGATCAGTACAGCTTTACATTGAACTGTGGCTTCAATTCAGTTTCTGTCCCTCAACCTAGACTTATTATTCTTAATAATTACTTATTTGTGATTTCTTATTCTTAGTTTAAGTAACTTTTAAAACTGATGTTGAAGGGAGCCTGTGGAGTACAAATTTCATTGCCATATTTTCTTTTTCTGAGCATTTGACAATATAGTTATTTCTATGTTTAGCTATTTCTCCCTTGGCCACTGAGTGTGTTCTTTGACAATCTGGAACATCTTGAGGAAGTGATTTTTCCAACAATGGAACTTTGTGGGCACTTATTGCAGATCGCTTGGCTTCTCAAAGAGTTGCCTATATTACAAAACTGGCAATGGAGCTTTTTTGACCATTACAGAACCATTTCAGGCTATCCTTTGATCCATTGTAGTGCTTTTCCATTTTCCTCCACCTCTTTCTGGTTTGGTTTCCATTATAAAACATTGTAGATCATTTTCACTGAGCTGCCTATTATTTCCCCCCTCTTAAATAATTTTTTAATCAAAGTTCACTGTAACAATATGTGAAATGGCCCATTTTATCCACATTTTCCCCTTCAGTCTATTACTCTGTCTGGCACAAAATTTTCCTACATATAAATTTGGTTTTAAACTTGTTAGCTGAAAAATGTCCCTTCAATTATTTTTCAATAAAATGTCTGATATTTCAGTCCCAGTGATTGTCCTGGATGTCATCCCGGCCCTTTCTCTTCTTCCTATTCTAACCTAAAGAAGATATAATACACACAAGGTGAAATAAAACAACCAGGATGTGTTTTTTCTCTTTTGGTCAAACAATTCTGTTTACAGCTTCAGATTATGAGGAAAGTGTTGCAAATTAGATAAACCAGATTAATAAATAATTTTCATTGCTTTGGCTTAATTCATATGGTCTGCGTGTTCAGAATGAAAAACAGCAATAACTAATGAAGCATTAAGCGTAAAATGCAGCTTGAATATCATGGAGCTCATACCTGCTCAGGGTTGAGGCCTGGGGGAACCCAGGCGTACTCTTCCAGAGCACAACCGGAGTCATCGTCGGAGGTGGAGTTCCTCTGGAAGTCATACATCAGCTTGGTGATGGTCTTTTCCATCTCCAGAGACATGGCTGTCACAACATGCTCTTTCACACACAACCGTTTAGTGGACACAGGTATTCCTGTGGAGGCAATAGACAGGAGCGTGTCACTCAAAAATTACAAAATAAATGCATCAGAGTGAGAAATAAGGTGGAGGATCTAAAGCGTTTCTGCTCTCCTCACTGAGAAATCTTTCTGTTGATGTTATGATGACAGATGACTGGTCTTATTTGTGTCTCATTGTTTCATCTATTCTCCCGTCAGTGATCACATAACTCCTTCACCGTCTAATCTCAGAACATAAATTACTCCTGCAGGAGGATCAGGAGGAGAGGACACCAGCTCACAAAGATCCCAACAGCTCCTTGGGAAACCCTTTTCATCATGTAAAACTGGTATTTTACCTTATTAAAAAGAAAATAAATAATTTACATGAGCTGTTTTAAAGTGATGACTCTAAAATGTTTCCTTTCAGAAAAAGGCTCCTAACTTGACTTCTCTCTTCTTTTGTGACTGCCTTTATTTCTTCTGCTAGTATCTGTGGTGGTAGGGACATAATTGTGAAATGTAAAGTTGAAAATCTAAATTTAGAAAATAACTTAGTTTACTATAGGTATATTTATTCTGATGTTTTCTTTTTTTTTTTTTTTTTTGGTTTATCATCAAAAGTATTTAGACCCCTGTAATTCTTTCCTGTAATGTAACAATTTCATACGTTTAAGTCTTATTTAGGGGTTTTATACTACAAACAAAAGCAAAATTCGTAACTATGAAATGAAAGATTTTCAAAAGGATTTACAATTCAAAATCTGGAAATGCATTTGTATTCTGACCCCTGGTTGTTTATAGTACATTTCTACCAACTTTGCATACAAGAAACTGAGAGATTATTCCATTCATCTTTGCATTTCTGACCAGCAATTTATACGTCATGCCACATATTGTTGTATTTAGCTCTCAACTCTAACTGAGTTATTTGAACAAATAAATATGCTGTAATCTAAACCACCACATAACTCTGGTTGTTTGTTTAGAGTCTTTCTCCTGCTTGAAGGAGAACCTTTATCCCAGTCTCATGTCTTGTTTAACATTTATTAGTTTTTCTTCTGTTATTACGCTGTGTCTAGCTCCTTCTGTCTACCCATCAACTCTGACCGATCCTCCTGTCTGTGCCGAAGCATCAGTACATTATCATGTTTCCCCTCCATGTTTCAGGGATGAAATAGAGTGTTCAGGATGAGTTGCAGGGTTAATTTTCTAACATATGTAGGGTTTTCCATGTACGACAAATAAAGGTTCTGGCAATTTACTGACAGGACTTTTTTCAACAATGGCAATTTTCCTTGTCACTCTTGTATAAATGCCAGACTCGAGGACTGTAATGCTGTGAATACTGATTTTTGGTTAAGATGTTGCAGACTGTGGTAAAAATACTCTTCTATGCTGAAGAGGATCAAATGAAAAAAGCCTTGTCATTCACTATGCAATTTCTGCCTCCCTCACTAAATGTGCACAATTTGTGATTCCGTGGCAACATGAGACATTCTGATTGTGTTATAGCCTGTAAGTCGGCTTCAATTGGTGCCGTAATTAACCTGCAGACATAATATATTCAGCGAGAATGAATACATGGATATCATCACAAAAAGAATCAGTGGAAAGGTTGCAGATTTCTTTTTCTCAGCTGAAACAGATTAGGTGTTCACCATGTGTTACCATAGTGATTTCTCTAGATTCAAATAAAGACGCCTTTTCAGCTCAAAGCTCTTTAGGTTGAAAATATTACCTTAAAAATGCTTCTCTCTGCACCCTGGGCATCAGAATCACATTGGCAGGTCCCAGATATAAACACATCCAGTCAAAAAGGGCATGATTCAATCTGGATTCTTATTTGGAAATATATTTTAAGCTTTCCAACATAGATAAGGAGTAACATTTCCCTGGTTTCCATTGAGTTCCCACAAAAAAGACGTGTGATATCACCCTGAAATATAACCCCGAAATATAACCCTAAAGCTTGCAGCACAATCTAATTTATCTTTAGATGATCAGTTTGCTTTTCTCCTCCTCCTTCTTTCTGTCTGAGGAGAACAGATGCACACATTACTGACTTATGAATAATTAACAGGAGTAGGCATTGCCTCCACCACCAAAGTATGAAAATGACATGCAACTCATTTTCCAGGCAACAGGAATATTTAGTGAACCAAGATCGAACACGAGATTGAGTCGTGTTTACCTCTTGTTGGTTGTTAATTTAATAGCCACTGAGTGGATAGATATTAGAAGATCATTGGAATGAAAACGTAGCATCATCAGTATTATGTATGACTTAACATTTGAAAGAGATCGTTTAACTTCAGGTTGTTGAATGTCATCGGAGAGCGCGATCAGACATGTCAGTGCAGAAAACCCAGCAGCAGACGAGGCCTTTGTTATGTCTGCAGGTCACGTATCGAGGTCTTTGCAGTTCACTGACTGAAACAACAGCAGATGATGGCAGGTGAGAAACTGTGAACAGGGCCTGACATCTGCGAATCAAAAGGATTTCTCTCAAAACTAGCAGACAGCTCCTCTCTGTTATAGTTTCAGGCAATAACACTATTTCCTAAAGATTAGAAATCAGAGTGGGGGCTTGTAGGGGGTAGCGGCTTAAGCTGTGGCCAAGAAACAGAAGACATCTGAACAGACTGAGTCAGTGAGTCAGCCTCTATCCCAGCAGATCTAGATTTTCTTTATTTCTCTAAGATGAGGGTTGCTGATTTCTTTGTGAAGATGGATCACAGGAGAGTAACCTTGAGCGTCTAGCCTGGCCTGAGGCTCTTTGTCATTAGTGCACAGAGACTGAGTGAGTAGACATCAGTTCAAGCATGACTTACTGTGATGGCATGGAATGAGATCAGGGGTAAAATACTGGAAAGCCTGAAAGCAAGTACTAACTACACTCTGGCACTGACAATATCAGGGTGAAAATGCCATTTGTTTTGCATTATGGTGTGCTTCTGAGGCCAACAGATTCTCAGCCCCTTTTCTCTTTATCTTTATCACAAGCTCATCTAGTTAAACAAGAAGCATGAAGGTAACTTGCCACTACAGCAGTCTTTCACCTATTTTATTATCTGAGCTCTTAGAAATGATATTTATCTACATATATTGCATTACTTATCACTACCAGAAGAAAAAAAAAACTATCATTGGAAAATAACAAACTCTAATTGACAAAAACTGATCGCACAAATAGGATTATTAAATTGGATATTCAAACTAATTTTCTTTTATAAATTCTTGCTTCCTGTTAAGAAGAGGTTGTTTCTTTCCACTGCCTCCACGTGCTTTCTAGGGAAGAAAGTTACTGCTAAGTAAATTATCTCATTCAAACTGCTGGACTTATTTTATTATTATAATTTTAAGAAAACTACATTTAAATATAACTTTGACCGCATTGAAGTAGGACTGAATTCAATTAAATATAACAGAATTTAGATCTGTCTGAGTTGTATTGGTTTCATCTGATTATATGCTTGTAGAAATGGATGAATGAATGGATGGGTAGATTGATAAATTACATCTAATAAATACGCACAATTCTGTGTCTGGAAACATTGCATAACTACAAACAATCGTTATTGGAGAAATGGTTGGTTATGGCCAACATGATCATGGAGAAAATGCTGACATTCAACAGACAGTGACTGCAGGCTTAGCAAAAACTGGTTGTTGATGGAGTATACATCTCCAAACCTATTAATGAATGTTAAATGAAAGGAAAAAAGGTGGTAGAAAAATATGTTGCCTTGAAGGAATTGTGAAGCAAGGTTTATTCAATATTTTGGGTGAGATTTTAATTTTTGTTTACAGAGGAACTCAGCTGGGTTGCGAAGCTACAATTGAACTACAATTAAGATCTCACAATTGTGCTTTGAACTTCAGAAATTATCTTCTCACTCTAACTTCAAATCACAAAGACTGTCTTTAGCACATACTGCCCAAGCCAACCAAAGTCTGGAATAATAAAAAGAGGAGTTATACTTTGTGACATGGTTTACACTAGCAATGTGTGCCACCAGCAAAACACTTTAATGCTTCCATTAATCTGAATTTAATGAAACTCCAAACACAATCCAAGTGTAGAGAGGTTAATGGATTGAAATGAATGCAATGTTCATCCTCTTTCTCTATTGCATAGCCATAGAAAATTCACAGAGAAGGCTGTGGCATGTTCTCCGCAAACACTTTGAGGAGATGACAGCATCACTGTTTGCACCAGTGCTCAGATTAATGGTCCCCTTGCATTCCGCCTATTAAGATGTACTGTAAGTCTCCGCTGTGCATTGTTAAACAGAGACAGCTTCCGTGCCCGGCAGCTCCAAAGCAACGTGTCATCCTCACACTCAAACTTTTGACTGAACAGTCACATTGTACAGAAGGCCGCTGATGAGTGTGACTTTTTGACGTAATACACACTCACAAGCACGACCGGTTTGTCACAAACGCACTCCTCTGTTCTTACCCAGCAACTCACGCAGAGGGAGGCAAGTTGTGAATTTCTACTTCCTGGAAGGGGCTAATTTTGGGAAATTCTTTTTGACAGATGGATTATAACGCTGAGGGGAAAAGAACAATATTGCACTTGTAAAGGTTTATTTATGGTGTTGTTCATGGAGCTGGAGTGAGATGTTGTTTGGTTTCCTGTTTGCTTTAGTTCAGTGTATGAAAGTAACTACCGTTTTATATTTTAGGAAATTAAAGGTTTATTGCCGTATACAGAAACTGACAAAGCTGGACAGCATCCAGTGATTTCATGACTTATCAGTACAGTTTTACATTAGCTCACACAAGTTAATAAAATCACTTTATGAGATCTAATGAAATGAAAAGCTTTAGACTTTAGGATTTTTTGTTCAATTGAGTAACCTTTTGCAGGATTCTGTTTTTTTTCTGGGACTTTCTCCCTTTGTTGCTTCCACAGCAGGAACCAAAGGCAAATCAGATAACAAGGGTTGAAAGTTACCCCAGAAGCTGCCCCACTAGAGAAGGAGTACTTTCTGAGAGGATCCTGAACCAAGGATGAAGTCCTGTGATGGAAAGGTATTGATTGTTTTTTTTCCTCATGGAATATTCCTAATATTTTGATTCAGCCACCCCTGTGCATAAACTCCTCATTTTTCCCCCACTAAATGTTTAAATCCAGCCACTCATGTTCAAAATCAGCAGTTTCCAGTGTTTTCTTTCAAAAAAAAAAAAAAAAATCAAATGAATTATCCATACTAGAAACTTTAATTAAATGACGTATGTGAAGTTTGGACTTCTGATTTCAAAATCTGTAAAATGGGAGATAATAAGTCTAATGATGTAAGTTGATAATATACTATTGATAATATTTGCAATGTTTTTTTCCAATTGATTAAAAACACATTTAATAGATCTACAGTGTGAATGAAACAAACTAGTAAAGCAACTGCATGGTTACAATGTTGTTTCCTTAAAACACATCTCAGTCTTTAATTTTTACATATCTCTGAATGATACTAATTTCCGGTCAGTTTGAAGCAATTTTAACTTATCTGCAAAGTGGAACCAGTTATTCAAGGCATTTTTTCATGTAAGGCATACATTTCAGCTTAGAGTCAAGAATGTAGAAAACTGTGACCTGTTGTCTCTATTTAAAAAAAGTAAAGACAAAAGTCTGCCTCAGTGAAGTTCATAATAAAGTTTAATAAACTTACACCTTGCTGTACATATTTGGAGTGACTTCATAAGTGTAATGAGTAGGGGTGTAAGAAGGCAAGAAGATGCATGAAGAGAGCTCATAAAAAGCAACAGCAGGCATTTAACAAAATGAGACAGCATCAAATAGACCTGACAAGTGGCACAGCTGCATTGCCAGCCTACTGCCGTATTTTATGATCTGTCAGATGTGCAGTAACGCTAATGGTGACAACTTATTTATGTACTTTTAATTTCATTTAAAGCATGAAATGATGCGTCACGGCCTTTTTATATGTTACAGCTGCCAAGAAGATTTCAACACAGTGGGTCTTCATTCACCCCTCTCCTCTTCTCTAACTAAGCCATTTTTAAGGTGTTGCACTCATATTAATCTCAAGGTATCAGGCGAGACAGAAAGCAGAAGAGACAATGAAGCAGGAAAAGAGAAAATGTAAAACTGACACTTTTGTTTGTGAAAGGAGGAACATGTGGGATTTAGTGACATCTAGTGGTCAAATTGTAGAATGCAAACAACTAAACTTGTTTCCCTGTAAGCTCAGAGGATAATTATTGAAAATGTTGATAGTTCTTTTGTTTATAAGGAGCTTCCTTGGAAATACTGCAGTGTAAACAGCCATAGGCAAGGTGCCATACCACTGCAAGGAAGATCCAGGAAAAAAAAGAAACATCTCAATACCCTGAAGTGTTCATGTTTGACATTCGTGTCGCGATTGATGAAGTGTTGGGGCAACATGCTTCTGCTCTCCTTTAAAGCAAATATGGGTATCCTCCCATAACTGCTCTTCTTGAAAGATCAAAAACAGGACAAGCTCTCCTTTAGTTAAATGCTGTATGATGAATTCTGCCTAGCATAAAAGTCTGGGGTAATTTTAGGTAAGTTGTAGAGAACCACAGCTCAGCTTTGGAAAATCTATAAACAGTTAAACAAGTTCTTGACATTTGCAAGAAGAAGGCTGTTCTCAGAAGAACCTAACCAATTCTTGAAGCAGTCAGAAGGTAAAGATTGCTGATAAATTAAAGCTTTTATCTTGTAAAACTAGAACGTTGTTAATCATATCAAGATCAAAAAGCTGTTTGTGTTTGCGCTAATATAGCGTAATTTTGACTCTTCGTCCTGGTTTAGTGGTTTGTCAGGCAAATTAAAACATAAACTAGAGGTCTTAAAAAACATAATCTTTTAATAAATGTTGCCTATAGGGCTCATATTAGAGAAGATGATAGCAGAAAAAATAGATTGTTAAAGGTACTAAAATATCCTACCTGAGCAGTCTAGTTTAACATTAGCATACTAATCAAGAAAACTAATACTAGAACCTCTTTCTTTAATACATGCATTTTATTGTAGAATGAATAATATGTTGGAATCAAGTCTCAATGTTTTAAAGGGCCCATCTCTCACAAATTAATGGTGCTACATTACAAGCTGTATGAAACATACTCAAATATACATATAAACACTAACTCTTACGCCTCATAACTTATAAATTGCATAAGCCCTGTTTTTGAATTTCTCTACTGCACATAGAGCAATTATACTTTATATTATAAAGTATATACTACACTTTTTATGCAATCTTACTTTTTTGTTTACTTTGTCATTTTGCGTGTCTCAATTCTTGACAGATTTATGCAAGAACATCGTACATAAAAATGTTTTATCATGTTCCTTTTATTTCATAATTATGCACTACTGGGTGTTGGCTATCATAAAATCTAATGAAAAATATAATAATTGTGATTGTATAAAATATGAAGAAGTTGAAGGGCTGTGAGTATGTTTGTAATGATATAGACTTCAGGTTCCTGGATACCTTGACTACGCATCATAATTATGTGACTTAAAATTTACTTTGTACTTATATTACAAAGGAAAGAACCAGTTTCAGTAAAGCCTCTCATTGTTAAAATTAGAAATTAAAAAGAAATCTCTTTTTGGCCACTTTACAAAAAGTGCCTGATACCTTTAAAGATGCATTCAATTTGAGAAAAATCCAATTTTGTTTCCTTATATCTGACACTGATGAAAGCAATTTCAGTCAGGTGCAGCGACTTGTACATGGAAGAGTAGACAGCTCATCTGAAGTGATCTTAGTGAGGCAGCAGCCATCTAACCATCTAACTGTGGGTCAGCTGAAGAAAAAAAAAACCCTGTGAGCTACCATGGCAACCGATTGGTGTGCAAAGTCTTGAACAACAGTCATGCACGAGTATCTGCAGAAATGTGTGACTTTATTGATGTAACACGAAAGTACAAGCAACAAAACAAACCTGAAAGTAATAGCTCTTATTTCTAGCCATCATCTCTACTGAGGGGAGTTTTCTTCTGAGCTTTTCTCCTCGCATGTACAAGGACAGGGTTAAACAAAGCATAATGTAACCTGCTGTAACCTTTTTTATGGCTCATAGAGCCCAAATTGTTACTGAACCTGATATTTTTTACCATCACTTTGATCTCCTTCCACTCAGACCAATTAGCGGAGCCTTCATTTGCACACAAATTAAATGAGATTATTCAAAATCCAGGAGAGGGCAGATATTCACAAGTATAATGTAATTTTCAGAGCAAAAAGAGGAGAAAAAATTCACAATAGCTAGAATTCCTCGGAGAGGGAATACACTTGGAAACATATGGTTTCTGTGAGAGAGAGGGACAGAACAAGAAATACTGTGAAACAACAGATAAAGGGCTGCGGATTCAGTGTTAAGAGGAACGCTGCTCCTTTTTTCACGTGTCATGCTTCACCCACCTCTCTCCTTCCTCCACCCATCCTCATGTGCCTCTGACAGGCTCTGTGTGGGTGTGCATAAGAGAAAGAGAAGGAGAGCGAATGATGGAGAGAAAAAGCTCTTATTTATGTAAAAGCTGACATGAGAGAAGGTGCTCAGCTGAAGCACAGAGCTGGACCGAGGCTTTATTAACTCTTAACATGCGGAACGCAACCAGTAAGCGCTATGAAAAAGTAATGCCAAACTAATATTTATTCTCTTTGTGCAGCGCAATTAGTATTCACACTTCTTTTCTTCTTCTGAATATGGTTGGGTTTTGTTATCTTTTTAAGAATTCTACAATAACCAGGCAATAATGACAATATGACCGCAGGTTTTGTTTGTCTACAATACAAAGATTTAAATGTAATAGATACATATGTGATCAGACCTCTTGTTTTGACGCTCAAAACAGAGTCCAGGTGTATCTGACCTCCACTGATCAGCTGTAAGATGTTTCTGCATCTTGACTGGCGTCCAGCTGTTGTAAATTCATTTGAATGAACTGATTTGAAATGAAGCACATTAGTCTACATAAGGTCTCATAGCAATAACGGAAATTCTGAGGCCAAATTATGTTTGGGAAAGAAACAAATCTAGAAAGGGTTTGCAGTCACCATTATTCACAAACTGACGCTTGGAACCATAAGGATCCTTTTGGGATCTGACCAAACTGAGTAAAGTGAGAACAGAATGGTCCATTAAGGCCAATATACTGTATATTCTCAGCAAAAACATTAAAATGTTTTCTTTCCTCCATGGCTGCCAGAATAAGAACATAGTTCTTTCTGGCAGGTGTAACCTGTTGGGTTCCCAGCTAGGAGAGTTTGTCAACTCTTTTAACACATAGAGAGTTGTCTGATGGGGACATCCAGACATTTAACCCGGGGAGGGTGTAACCCTCTGGGTTCCCAGAAATGTGTGTTATTGTTGTTTTAAAAATGACAAGGTTAACAAATTTAATGTATGTAAATCAATATCTTAAAGTAAGATATGATAATTCCCACGTCTTATGGTGGGAGGTGAAATAGGTATGAGTTAATCAAAAAGTACTTAAACAGAAGCAAAAGACTTGTTAATATGTGTTGTTAAAATGTGGTGTTCTGTTACTTTAAGAAGAACCATAGGGTATAGTTTGTCTTTTCAGGGTATGTACAGGCAGAACTCTAATGGTCCCTTTCTTGAATTTTACCAAAACAAATTTTAGATAAGATGATTAGAAGAAATGTTCCCTGGTTTTTATTTTTAAAACTCAATCTATCTATCTGTCTGTCTGTCTTTCCGTCAGTCCGTCCGTCCGTCTAGCCAGTCCAACATCTTTAAGCCTAACGTTGACCCAATGAACAGAGCCAAAATAAGAAAGGAGTGACTTCAAAGCAGTTTATGAATTTCCTTTGGTGGTCCAGTCAGAGATTACTCAAATCCATTTGAACATCTCTGAGAAGTCCTCTAAATGGGTGAAAGCAGCGCTGCTCATTCAAGCTGGCTGAGTTTGAGGGGATCCACAGACAAGAAAATGGAGAAAATACCAAAATAAAGCCTACAGACAGAAAAGCAGGAATACCAGAGGTTGCATTTGTTGTCAAAAGTGGTTCAACAAAATATGAAGTCAGGGATTTGACTATTTAGAAAACAAGATACTAACAAATGTGGATATACTGTATGTCTAAAGCATGTTTTAGCTTTATCATTATGTAGATCTCTGAGAGAAAAAGAAACTCCTCAAATTTATTTTAGAATGAGGTTATGATGTAAGGAAATGGAAAAGAGTGTGAATGTATGTTTCCTCTATAGAGTGTGTCTTTAGTTTTTAAATTTTTTATTCGCTGAAAAAGTCCCTTCCCATACAATCTCCCTTTAAAACAACAGGGAGATGGAGATTACTCTGGAATATTATTTATGTAATTAGACAGCTGCAATCTAAGACACTGGAGGTCTGAAATTAACTCCCTTTACACACAAATGCCAAACAAAAGGAGAACTCTAATTGTCTCTGCAGGTTCGGAGTTGTCAGCCACTGTCAATGCTGTATGTAGGCAATTATGTAACAGTAAACAAACACTGAGTGAAGTTATTAGTCCAACATACAGTCATTAATCAGCCAACGCCTTTTACGGACTCAGCAGCAGGATTTTTCGCCAGCTTTGCTTTTCCTGCGATTGTGAAGGCTGTCGGATCATTTATCATTCCACACAAGGAAGCTGAGAGCAGATGCAACGTGTTCCTCTCATTCACCCCTCTGGAGATAATGGAAGCTCTTCACAAATTTCGACAGCCTCGCTCCCGCAAAGAACCAGAACGTCCAGTAGTACAGTAGGAGGTCTAAAGGTTTCAGCTAAAACAGTTTCTATATCTGTCAGTGTTTGACACATCTTCCAAGAGCCACAGGATGGTTTAGGTTACCCATTTTAACAAAAGCCACTTCAAAAAAGTACTGCTTTAGTCAATCCAATTTTGGCCAAGTATTTCCTCTAAGGCCACTTTATTAGATACATCTTGCTAGTACCAAGATAGACCCTTCTTTTTTGCCATCAGAACTGCCTTTATCCTTCATGTTACAGATTCAGCAAAGTCCCAGAAACATTTTCTGGGTCAATATTGCCATCAAAGCATCATGCAGCTGCTGCATATTTGTCAGATGTGTGTCCATGACTTCAATATCCTGTTTTACCACATCCTAAAGGTGCTCTACTGGACTGAAATCTGGTGACTGTGTAGAATCATCTCATTTTTTTCTTTTCTATCATCTCACGCCAGTTTGTCTATTATCCTCTGACCTCTGAGATCAACAAGGCTTTTTTTGTCCACCAAGAGCTTCTCACTGAAAATTGTCTCCTCTCTGGACCACTCTCTGTAAACCAGAGGGATGATCTTGTGTTAAATCCCAGTAGATCAGCAATTTGGCAACAATTATTCAAAGTTGAAGTCACTTCAATCCCCTTTCTTCTCCATTGTGTTGCTGCAATGTGCTTAGTTATTACACTATTTATGTCAACAAGTAGTTGAACAGGTGTATCTGCTATAGTTTAAAATGAGACTAACTCTAAGTCTAACTCTTATGAGAAAGCAAAACTTGTAAATTTCATTTCCAAAATCGTTTACGACAATAATATGTAAAATATTCGGGACATAATCATGCAGTTTATATCCAGCATGTAAAACCCCAGCACACAGATGTTTGCCTCCAGAAGAGAGTATAAATAAAGCTTTGCCAACACAATCATGAAACAATCAGAGTCAAAATATGAATCTGAGATAAAAAAAAAAAAATACACAAAACCAACATCAAATCTATGTTTTGCATTTGGAAATCTGTTTAACTTGAGCAAATTTGCCTGCAGTATACAAGTGAAGCAGCTCTTTAATTGCTAAGGTTTTTTTGTTAGCTTAGAAATGCTTCTTTCTTCTCGTTCAACATGCAAGATTTAGAAAACGTTCATACATATCCAACTCACCCTCAGAGCACTTCTAATCAGTGCCATGTGCCCTTTCATGTCTAGAAAAAAGGAGCTGTGGCAGTGAGGCAGGATTTAGATTATAGTTTTGCTTTTACTAATTAAACTAATTCGCTTTGCCACCCTTTTTTAAATATTGCTTTCATCAGCCAACACTGGCACCCTTCATGCTGGCACCCGGAGCTACACTGGAACTAATCTGATGGCTCATCATCTCATTCCCTCGCTTACATAATCGACTGATGTAATCAATTTTACAGGACCGCAGACGGATGAAATCTGGTATCATCCTTTTTCACCTCGGCCGGTCTTCTGATACAAATGAGTCAGTGAGGACAGTTTGCCTTAGTGTTCTGCAGGGCAAGCGTTTGATAACACTCCCAGCAACAAGCAAAACACAACAAGAAATAGGTTGGTGTGAGATTCTGATGGCATAACTTTCAATCAAAATAAAGCAGTTTTATGGTACCCCATGAAAAAAAATGTCCCAATTGATATTATTTATTCCAGAAATGAAACTCATATCACTGCTATTCACTATTTATTGTTATTTTGATGGATACCAGTTATTTTTCCTCATTCTAATTTCCTACTCTTGCAGTTTTGGTTGTGTTGTACCCAAAGGTACAAATTAACTTAACTGTTGTGGGCTATTTAACAAAAATTTAGACATCATTTTGTAACTAACCACAGTATGTTTATAACCACTTTGCTGACTGATTATGTAAAGTAATTTTCTGTTATCTGCCCTTAATGTTCTGTAAGGAAATGTGATTTTATGACTCCAATAAATATAACTTTCAAGCAGGAGATAGTTCAGATTGGTTTGATCCGTCATTTTTCAGAAGATTTATTGGGACGAATAGGGTCCAGAAGCAGAATAAATTAAAAAAGGGGGTTTTTATCAAATTTTCACAAAATTTCTTATTCCTATATAACATAATACAGTGAGCAAATTCATTTGGCTCAAAGGACAGCAATTTCCACATGTAAAAACAAAAAGCCAATATTAAAAAAGAACATGTTAGAACAACAACCTTAATATCTGAAATGGGTAATATTCTCCCTTCATCTTTCAAAGATTAGAATGAAGGATTGTTTATTCATGGCAGCATAATTTATCTTTTAACTACACTAATACAGACGAGATCAGAGCTAAAGATGAAACTTAATTTATTCCTTAATTTACTCATTTATTGTAATTTATAGGCCTTTCGATCACAGAGAGAACATTAGTGGTACATTTGTCTATTTTAAGGGAGTCATTCTCATTTGTGGGTTGAGAAAGTGGTAAGTGAGTGAAACACCACAATGTAAATCACTAATAAATTATTTCCACTTATAAAATGACATAACTACAGTATACTGTATTACTTATTTCTGAAACCTAAAACCAAACCTGATATCTTCTCTTAGCATTGCTATTAATCTTTTTAATCTGTTTTCATTTTCCTAGCAGTGATGCAAGGATTTTCAAAGCGCACCTGCAGGGGTCTTGGTGGTCATGTTAAATTTAGATCCTTCAGCCACTTTTATCTTGTTTTCTCGTCAGTGGAAAATAATCCACAGATTGCAGGAATAATCCATCTTTAGCGCTCATAAACTGAAGCCACAGATTAATCTTTGTGAGATTAGCAGTGGAGTCCCAAACAGCATAACAAATATGCATGTTTTTTCATGGTCAAGCTTTGAAAGGACATCTTAGAAAGTGTGTAATTTTTGTGATAGACAAAAAAATGAAAATAATTTTACCGAACTCTTAGAAAGCAGAACCATTAGGAGTAAGGTGGGTGCAGTTATATTGTTTTATACATGAGATTTAAGCCATTGTATGATTACTTATCTCAATAATTATAAGAATACAAAGAAAGCAAACCAACATGCAACACTTTAAGTATATGGGTAATAAATATCTTCATTACATCATGCACCAGTTGGATGTATGAAACTATAAAACAGTTGTTGTTTTTTTCAACCCGCTGTAGCCTAACAAGAGTGATGGGTGGTTCTCATTTAAGTTTTCCTGTCCAGAAATATTTTCAAACAACCTAAATTATCTTTTTTGTACATGAAGAAACATTGTAGTAGCAGGCAGGGGAGCAGCAGTGCTACATTACTCTTTGCTACATACGGCTAGAGGAAACCTCAGGCACTTTCTCCATCATCTCAATAAAAGGACTGTAGGCTGCGGGGAGGGTATGTCCAGCTTGATTCCTCCAACCCTTCATGTCTGTAATTTTCCTGTTGAAATACAATGGCATGTTCTTTACCTAGTGCTTACTATCAGCATTTGTACTTACTGATGGTGACAGAATAAAGCAGTGTTGACAGGACCCAAACAGTAACCCACTGCTCCACTGATGGTGGTGTGCCAGCCTCACTGCTGGACCAACAGCAGCCTGAAATGTCAACCCTTGGCCTCTTTCCCCTCCCCTGCTGACCTCGCAGTTATCCCTGATTAATTATACAGGGAAATAGATACATACAAATATGCAAGCATTACCTGAACACATACTCAGTTGTTTTTAGTTTTTTTTTTGTTTTTTACCCTGTTTCTCCCAGAGATGGATGACATTATTCCACACAGAAAGAAACCACTGTGACAGAGTGTCTTAAGCTTCTACATCACATAATGGCACGAGTGTTGGATATATTGGAGTCGTCCTAGTTGAGCAAATACCACAGCTTTCAAATAGTCATTGAGATTCATGCACTGAAACAGGAATCCTTATTTACAGCAGAGTAAACAAATATAACTTCAGCAGGAAGAGGCAAAAAAGTGTGTGTGTGTTCTATGTATATAGCAACACTAAACACAATATAGTGAACTGTACATGTGCTTAAATTTGTCAGTTTGGCTGTCATCCAGCCAACAAGCACCAGCTCTGTAAATACCACGTTTTTCCAACAATCTCCATCTCTAAGGTCTTTTTACAACAGTGGTATGGCAGTGTTTTGACTTCTTCTGCTTATTATGTTATGTCATAGTGAGAAAAAACTAAACAACAAAAAAACATATCCATTCACCCTTTGCAATTAATTGAAGATTATACTGTAATTGTTGTATATGTTCTGTTTTTATCTAGCAGTTAAAGTAGGAAAACATACCATAAAGAGATTTTTTTAGCCAACCCAAAAATCAAAAACGGCTTCTTTACATATTAAACTCAGAGATTCCCTAAGCACAGAAACGGTTTACTCATACTTCTGATTTGTATCTCATTAAATCAATACAACACAGTACTAATGTTTCATTAGATATACTGTGTCATGCTACCCCATTTTTAGCAGTGGTATAATTTGTTGTGTTTGGAGTTGTTTCACAAACTGTTTGTTGGACTGGTTAGTAACAATCTTCTCCCTCCTCTATCTTACTTTGTTCTGCCAACATTTGTGGTACTAGGTAGACTGATCCCTTGGTAGACTGAAGATATACAGTATCTCCTTACTGTACACTATGACAATGCAAACAATAATGTGCAAATATCTTCCGACTGCCAGTCCGATCCACTGCCACCAACAAGCTTCAGTGGATCACAGGGAGGAATACTCGTCTTCCAGTTTCCTCCCCCACCTCACGTTGGCGCTTAATGCCAAGTTGCTTAATGATCTGTGTATTTGTGTATGAATGTGTGCGGCTAACATAAAAGCTCTTTAAGTGGCTGGCACGACTAAAAACTGCCACATAAGTTCAGCCCATTTGCCATGAAAAGACAGCCTACGTAGGATCAGTGGTACTTGTACCGCAGTTTGGAAACCATTACTCCACAGGATGAACCTTATGAAAGGAGGCTTTTCAAGCAAATTCTCTTCCTGCTCCTCTCCATCTTGTTTGATAACCCGAACATGCAGAGAAGAGGAGGTGTTGATCAGTTGGCTCTTTGGAAAAATTATTATCAAGGACACTCATGAAAGCAGCCGCTGCGCTGAAGGCGAGTTAGAGATTCTAACAACACAACTGCTCATTAACTTAGCGGCACTGATTGGCTGTCAATTTCACCATCAATCCCAAGTTACACAACTCTTCGTTTCAGTAACAAACAGCTCTCTTGTAGCACCAATCAGCTCATAATCCAGTTATGAGGATTAAATTCTTACCGCAGCTTATTTGGATCAGGACTAACAAGAAATTAATTGAAAAGGGTTTGACCCTATAGGAATAAAGCTCTGCAGTTCAGCTGGCAGAACAGACTGAGGAAAAAGCTTGGAGTAAGTGGCAATGCTGGTGATATGAGTTAGAACATAACAGTCGAACTGGTCGTCTGCATTACTCATCGAAAAGCTGCAAGGACATAATTTCCATGTGCTGATCTGGAATGTACATCCAACCAAATGAAAATCTTAAACCAAATAATCCACAAACAGTCTCATCAAACTCATCTTCTCTCTCTCACGCACGCCTGCACGCGCACATACACTACTATTCATGTCCCTGATGTGCTAATTGCTGGAGGTGTGTTCCTGAAATCCAAAGTGGGATTCTCTTACCTACAGATGCACAAATTTTCACAAGGACCTGAAAAGCTACAATTAAAGGGTGACACATTTCTGCTCCTCTCCCACTGTGTGTGGGATGGCCTGAAATAGAATTGCAGGGTTTCAACAAGCAAAGCGCACTCCACTCTGCTGCACATGCATGCACCATCCTGCAAGCTCGAGGAAGGAAGTGGATGATTGGTTTTGTAAGAACAGTTATTTTACCTAATGCTCTGCTTGGTGCAAGATCAGGTAATACAACACTAAATGCTAACATGGAGGAGCAGTCCCCAGACTGGACCAGTGCCTTCCAGCTGGACTCTACATTCTCCCTCTACTTATCCTGAGCCACAAACTCAGGCCAATTCCTGTTGCATGAGGCCATTTTTAACACTTGCCCGGTAGTTTACTCTTCACTACTGGGGCTCTCATTATTCCGGAGAGCTGGCTGCTGGAGAGCAGGGTACATGTGTGCTATTTCTGTGCGTATTTATTTGTTTCGGAAGACGTGTGTTTGTGGTAATGTGCATGTGTGAGAATGTGAGAGGTAGAGAGGGAACAGGAGAGAAATAGTCTGTTGCTATGCATTTTTAGACGTCCTCCCACTGGTCTCGTCACATGAAACATCGAGGCAGAGAAGAGTTGAACACATAAATTTGTTTTGTTTTATTTTTTAATTTTATTTTTGATGCGGTGGAAGCTTGAGTAGAATATTAAGAGGTCGGGCACATTTCAGAGCTGCCTTGATTCAGTGAGAGAAAAAAAGGGCTTGAACCTCTTTATTGCTTCTTATTTTGGCATACGGCTCAATTACTTTGATGGATTGCAGGGCTATACGGGGCTGCAGAAAGACATCAGTGTGGTTTACTGTTGTATCAGAGCCGTATGTTGTCTTCCAATTTCACCTGTGCTCAAGAGTCATGTTATATGGATTATTATGTAACTTGTGAATTATGCAATGATTTGACTGAAATGTATTTAACCTTTTTTTTTCACTATGTGAAAATGATGTATGAGTCTTTATAAAAGTGTCATTTATGTTTTGCTGTTCAAGCAGGTTTTAGGGACTGTTTTGAAATAGAGTGACTGAATTCATAATTTGTCCATGTCCAGGCACTTTGCATTCATTATAAGTTTGTGGGAGTGCTTTTATGACTTGGTTTGATTTAATTTAATTAGTGCCTGCCATAGAAATAAATGAAAGGTAATTTGGTGCATAGACTGCATTGCCACCACTGCCCTGTATGGAACGTTACTCTGAATGTGTTCCCTATTGTTTTCCGGGCACTTTATTGTTGCTCAAACATAAAAGAGCACCCACACAGGGTCAAGATGTTGGCATCTTGAGTTTCCATGACAACATACTTCAACTAAAAACCCTGCCCAAAATCCTATTGAATTAGGAGAAAGCAAGAAGAATAATAAAAACATTCACACACAGTGACATCATATTTATGTCTTGAGTAGTCTAAGTTTTAATAATCCTTTTGATTTTCCTGAAGTCATTATTTAGGAAAATAACAACCCTCCTGAAGCTGATCTAAAACTTCCTCCTAACCAAAAATTCATTGTTTTATTTCTTATATTTTGTAGAAACCTTCTTACAGAAATGTGTAATTGTTGTAGCAATTACTTGGACGACTTCCTCTGTAGGTTTCTGTGCAACACACAAAGTTGCATATTCCTACCCACAGGTGCTTGAACAATGTAGCAAACAAAACACCTGCTCCTCCATTTTAAATGTGGGGAAGCACATTTGTTTTTCCCTGCAGTCAAACAAACTTCTCAGTTAATTCTGATTGTACATTTTAAACAAGCAAGTAAAAGGTTGTATTACTAAAATAGCACTAAAGTAGAGGCAAATTTTATTCCTACCGTCCTCTACCTCAAAGTTGGTGCACTGATTAGCACTTTTGCCTCAGAGCTAGATCTTTGCTGCTTTAATTTGCATGAAATAACAATTTAGCTTCCTCCTTCAGTTCAAAAATATGAATGTTAGCTAAAATGGTAACATGCTAACATTAAATCCCCTGTAGGTATGTACATGAATGATGGACTGACAGCCATTCCAGACTGGACCACATCTATTGCCAAACACGATCAACCAGGAACATAAAAGTATTTATCATATTTTTTAAAATCATTAAAAATAATCTTTTTATATAGTTTCTATCATTCTTACAGTGGAGTTCTAATAATTCACAGAGCTCTTTTTTATAAGGCTGACATTAATCATAAACGAACAATTGTGATGTTTTGTGGCTGAGTTTAAGGATGTATACAATTTCAGAAGTCAAGTTAAACAACTGAATCTTTTTTTTTTTTTTTTACAGAGCTCTTTGTCATTGCTCCTCCTATCTTAGACATTCATTTTACAAAAAAACACAATCTAAATTTTTGTAGTGATTTGATAACATATAAAAGGACTTATTAAATTGTTTTATTAATATTAGTATTCATGTAGAGATCTAACTCAACCACTGCTGTGCAAATTTAAAATGAACAAAAACTAGATGAAAGCCTGAAAAAATTCAGATGGATTCACGTCATCACCAAATTTATTTTTAAATATAGAAATAAAATTGCTGTTGCAAAAATTAATTGGGTCATGTTGCATTTGCAAACTTGTTGTAGCCACATTCATTTTCTTTTGTTCTGTGTTCTCTAATGTGGCAAACATTTCATTAAAGCTATCTACTCCTAAACACGGTTTTACTATTGTTGCAAGGCAGAAGTGAAAGAAAATATTCTAATTTAAAACTGTAATATAGTCACTTTCAAAGGTTTTATTCTTTTAGAAACTGAGAACCTTCAATAAAATACAATTCAAGGAAAATATTTGCTCTGTTAATTTGTTAATATGTACTTAAGCAATCTCAAAAGAGCTTCAAAGTAAGGCTGAAAGCAAAAACAAATCACAGCTTAAGTCAAACTTAAGTTTGTCTCTCTTCTTGGACCATTATTTTTGTACTTCAATTATTTAGGCATTGTAATAACTTGTATAAAGTTAGGATAATAATATGGCGTTCTGAAAATAAGTACTAGATAATATGAAAAGGGTGCTAATATGTCAGTCTGTTTAAAGTGGCCCAGAAAAGCTTTTGGAGGTCTGTAAGTTTCATCTAGCTCTGACAAAAGCTCACATACAAAGAGCAGCATCCATTCACTGCTAATGTGATGAAATAAAAAAACAGAGGTCATTTATTCCTGTGGCAAGTTTGAGAGGATTTTTCTGCTCTGACGTATTTGACTGCTGATTACTTGGCAGCACAGTGTGAATTTCACAGATTCACTCCCTTATACAGAAATCTCAATATCTCACAATATTTTTTATAATCTTTCCTTACTGACAACAGAATAGCCTTCTAAACTTAAAAAAAAAGATTATCTGTGTGCCTGGGATGAATTGGACAAGAGGGCTTATGAAGAAACTTGTGTTGCTTGAAATGCTGATTCCTCATATTCTGTACATGTGCTGAGATTAAAACAAGAAAAAGAGGAGGAATGTGTGTTTTTGCGTGAACTGGATAAGCTCTCTGTCTGGCACTGAACTCTGGGGTTTATAGAACAACCCACGTTCAAAAAAGTGAAGAGAGTCGCCACTGAAGGCATGATTCATTTGACACACTCTGTCATCAAAAACCAGTCCTTTTGTGAAGGCAGGCGACAAGAATCAACAATAGACCTGTAATGACTCATGACAGAGTTGTTTCAGAAGCAAACAAAGGCATAGCAACTGACAGTGACGGTACAAAGTGAGCAGACAATGAGATTGGACGTATCGATCAGATCTCCTTTGACAAGTCAAAAAGGAACAAATCAGTTTTAGTACGACGCTGCAGCAGGTTAACTGCATCTCTGCAACTGGTAAACTGGACTTTTATGATACATTTCAAGCATCTGAATATTCCACACATAAAACCCCCCACAAATCTTTATCATAAATAAACATATTGAGTCCTCTATTAAAATACTTACATATATAGGTAGGCCCAAAAATATTCATACTTCTGGTAGATTTATTTTTATTCTACCAAGAAGTTTTTTTCTAATTAAATGAAACTGGTATCTCTCTGAAGATAACAAGACAATCTAAAAGTAGTTTGAATTTTTAAAGTAAATCATTTTCACCCATTTCAGAAATGGAGGGAAAAACCTGTATTGGTTGTGAACACCTCCTTATAAATGGCCACCAGCTTTATGAATGTTTCCACTGTCATCAATCTTGAGGTTAGAAAACCGCTATGCAATAACCCCAATCTTTAGCTTCCTCAAAAAATTCCTGGCTGGATAAGTGTTTCTATGTGGTTGGGTATTGGAAGACAAACTAAATGTGACATGTTTGTTCAGTAGTCGACTGCAGGCTAGCTAATCAAACCCTTAGCTAACGAGCTAATATCAGCTTGTTGTACTTCTACCCTACAAGGATCAAAACAGGAAAAATGTGAAATATTCAATACTACTGCCAAATTTAGCTTGTGTTTATGCTATATGTTTGACTGCCTATTTATCAATGTCAACATAAAAATAAACAAATGCTATTCACAAAATTATTATGACTGTAATAATATTTTAGCAGCAATATGAACAATTATTGCCTTTTTAGTATCAGTTTTAGTAGAAAGCAATTTGCCAGTGTTAAGATCATAAATTTGATGGAAATACATTAAAGCCATGATATTTTTAATCAATGTTATCACAACATGGCACTCTGATACTGGCCCATTCCTAATTATAACAATTTATTCATGTTGTGTGTTAAAATGAACTTCATGATCTGATATTTTATAGTTAGATGTCTAATTGTTTATTATTGATGATGCAGACTTGAAAATAGCTATTTTTACAGATGTTTATTTTTCTTGTTTTTCCCAAGTTATTTCCCTGTTAAAAATGTGCGGTTTAAAAGTCCTTATCCAAGGCAAAAGTGTTCATATAACTGTCACTATAACAGTTAATTGCAGCAATTTATGGGTAAGGATGTCAGATTGTTGGCCATTGCATGGCAATTTTCATATACTTTTTCACGAGACGTTAGATTTCTTCATGAACTCTGCTGTACAGATGATGTAACTTCGAGTACATTTATATCTTTTAAATTCTTCTGTGACTTCAGTAAAACTGCAGTGTGATGTAAGAAAAGTTCACTTGGGTTCATCAAGACAAACACTGTCTTTTCCAAAAGACTGAGCGCTATAATAAACTCAGTACAAGGCCATAATAATCCCAATAAAAGGTGCAAAAACATGAAAAAAAAATGCCCTTTTCAGGTTGAAAAGAGAATATATTAGCTTCCATGAGCCTAAAAGCTAATATAGTGAATAGCTCGAGCTGTAGACATTATCGCAAAACATAATTAGTTAATGAGAAAAACTTGGAGGCCATTAGAGCTGAGCTTCTGCAGCTGAAGGGCAACGACAAGATGTCGCACCTAAATGGGTTACAGAACAGCAGGGCTGAGTGCGTGAGTGTGTGTGTGTGTGTGTGTGGGCGTGTGTGTGTGTGTGTGTGTGTGTGTGTGTGTGTGTGTGGGCACGTGGGGGGGTGGGTGTTGGAGGGGTGGTCTGAGATGCAGCTGAATATCAGGAAAAGAAAATGACGAAACCCAGTTATTTTGCTATACAGTTCGCTTCCATGCTTGAAGGAAAAATGGAGTCATCAGGCAGCTTAATAGATTGTAGATAACAGAGAAGGACTTAGTAAAAGGCAAGATATAAAGAAAGAGATTATAGGGAAAAAATCACTCAAAAGATAAAAGGATAAAAAAAAAAAGTTGACGAGAGAAAGGGTCTAAGGAAAGATGTCCCACTTCCTCCCTGCACTACAAGTCAACATTAATCAGCCTTCACTTTCAAAGGTCTGCAATGTAAGAGCAGCTCCTCGGCTGTCAGTCTGTCTAGGATAAAAGATGTACCAGAGATAAAAAAAAAAAGCTTAAATCGTCACATATATGTGTATAATGAAACAATATAATGAAACCAGATATTTACACAAAAGAATAATTACTAATATTGAACATCAGGCACTTTTTCTGTTTTAGTTGAATTGTCTTCGCCAAATTTATTTATATTAGCTGCAGTAATCAAAAAGAGATTGATTTTGTTTCTATTATTTTTCATTCTGTCAAATGTTTACATACCTTTCCTCTGTATTTGGTAGAATTGCATATGACTTGTTGAAATGGTTTGGGTATCCTTCCATAAGCTTTTTACTTCCAGGAATTCTTCCTGACAGAACTGATGTCTTTTAGTCAGTCCCATTTTAAGCTGCGCTCACAAAATTTCAGCAGAACTGAGTTCAGGACATTCTTTCTCTATGGTGTAATTTATTTTGTGAAGTATACCGGTCCAAAACAACATCTACTTCACAAGCTTCCATATTTTCCTCAGAATGTAATTATGACCAATTTTTCCAGTTTTAGTATCATCAAAGCAAATGTCACCAAAATTATGACTGTCTTTGTCCATGAATAAATTTGCAAAATATAATCTTGCCTTCTTGCTGCTTTTGGTGTAATGGTGTCTACTTCCCTGAGTGGCCTTTCAGGCCAGGTTGTTACAGCTTCAACCTTACAAGGTGTTTTGCTTTTGTGCTAGTGTTGAGTCAAAATGTCTGACCAAAACAAAAGTTCTCACTGGGATACAGAAGCTGTCTCCTTCCTAAACCCTTTGATGGATGAACATTCCTATGTTGTTTCTGTTAATGTATAATTGTTTGAACAAATGAATGTGATGCCTTTAGCAAACCAGAGTTGTGAACATCCACAATCCTCTTCCACATACCTTGCCTGAACTTGTTTTTACATTTGCATGATGTCACAACAAAAGGAAGTGACTTGTTTGAGTCTGGTGTTGTCTATATTCTATACGCTATATTCACGGCTGTGCATTCATTTAACTCAAATCTTTTCGCGCTTGCAAATCCATGTCATCATCTGCTCTTTCCCAAATAGTTTGCACATAGCCATCTTAGTGAACGTTAACTTCTGAATTTCAATAAAGTACAACTAAATGTAATCATTAACAAAAATGTCTGGTATTTTGCAAAAAAACCAAAACAAATAATTTGGGTAATCCTAACTGAATTTAAACTGCAAAAGATTAGCCTGGTTTATTGCAAAACAGTGAGGATAAAATGATTTCTACTGCAGCACATATCACCACCTGACATGTTTTTTATCTATGTATTTTCTTAAACTAAATTTTACCAATTGACTCATCTAACAATATGTTAAGAGTCCTTACCTGACACACTGCAGCTCTTAATTGCTTTTAAACCATGTTGTTCTTGTCCAGAGGCAGTAAATCTAGTCTAACATCTGTTCAGCGAAGCCTGTAATTCAACATAAAATGGCAAGCTGTGTATATGCCGTGGCATTAATAAGTGCTATTAAATCCTGCCTGTTAAAGTGTAGGAAGTACTTACTGTAGAGTCTCTATAGCTATTAGTGGATGACAGATCTTGTGTGAGCGACACGCTGCTGAGGCCATGCGAGACTCTGGACATCCTTAGCATGGGAGAGACTTTTTTCAGTTAGAAAACCATTATCTTTAAACTTAAATTCAATTACATTCATAGCTCTCCCCTGATTCCCAAAATGATGACCAGTCTAATTCCTTATTCTCCGGCGCTTTTATGACCAAAATGTGACAGAAACTGAAGGTGCCAGCAACAAAACAACAAATACTCAGAAAAGGAACCTGGAAGGGAATGGTCAAAGTAAACAATCACAGATCAAAACAAAAAACAGGCAGAAAAACTAGAATAAAACATCTATTTTTTAACTCTAAAATTAGATGTTTTATAGTAAACCAGAATATAGTAGAAATAAGTTTCTAGTTCAGTAGTAGTAATTCATGTGCCAAACCAATTAGTTTTATTTGAATAGTTGTCCAATGACTGATTCTTTTAGGCAAAAAAAGTGAATACTGTGCAAATACAGAGCAAATATGCACAGGCTGGGTAGAAACAATAAGCAAAACAGGAATTTGAGAGTGAGAAAGAGGTGAATAAAGTGAGGCCTGCAGCAGGAAGCTTGTGTAGTGAGACAAATATACTTTGTCTCACTTAATAAGTGCTAATAAATCCTGCCTGATAAAGAGGCTTTTACTGTTTTCCTAACAAAAACATTGTTTGACCAACCTAATCAAGGCTGAAATCCATAAACTACATGCATTCAAACCTCTAATGATCACACTTGTAAGACCTATGTCCAAGTTATCTGTTTTGTACCCTGAATATATTTTGATCACCAATCTCAGATACATAGAGCTGATCCAGACAGATAAACATACATTGTCACAATAAGTTTGAAATCCCGAAATTATATACGTTTTTTTTAGAGCGTTTTTTAAAAAATGTTTTAAAAACTTTTTTAAATTAAAGTTTAGCTATGTTAATACTATTGTTGTCAAGTGGCCAAAGTTGACCTCTTTTGATGGCAAACACATTGCTTCCATGGAAAGCATGGAAAAATCTAAAAAAAATAGATTAAATCAGAAATTGTAGGTGTATGCTCGTATTCTTTATTGTAATCTCAATGACTGTAAAACCGTTTCATAGCTTTTTACTCTAATGGGGGTCTGGATGAGAAACAATGTATTTTTATTGTGCTCATGATGATATCTGTGGTATGGAACCACACTATTATTGCTGGTTTGTGACCACATGATAAAGCATAAGCTAATTAAGTTCTGGCCACAAGTTAATATGCCATGAAAATGAGTTCACTAAACCCTGGACAAGCCTTTATAATGTTTTCTCAACATGAATTTGAGTCTATAATACAAGACAATGTGTGGTTTTAACATGACTAAATGTAAAATGTTCAATTGTATTTATACTTTTGGGAGGTGTTCTCTAACACATAATGTTACAAAAAAATGGCTCTTTTTTTCTTCTTTAAGCCATTCTTCAGGAATTTTACTTTACATTCATATCCAGGCATAAAGTGCAGCAACATAAACGCATCAAATTAGTTTTGCTTCTAAGGAAGAACAGCAACAAAATAAACTGCCAATTTGAGTCATCCCATGAATGATTCACATGCAAAATAAATGTTTCTTTTAAGTTTATATCTGCAATAGCAATTAAGAAAATGAAAAAAAAAAGAATTTCAATAATCACTTTAAGAATTTGATTATTTCTGTTCAGAAATGTAAATAAAATATCATCAAGGATTTCTATCCTTTGACATCCCCTCTTACTGGACAACAGGGATCATATTTCTTACAGTTTACAGAGTTACCATATTAATTTGTAATAGCTATTGTAATGCTAATGGAGTAAAACACAATTTTCTTCTATTTTCAATTCCTCTAGGCTCTTATAATAAAAAATGCATTCATGCATGACTGATCTAATATGTTCACATCCATCTTGGAGATTTTAAATGTAAAGCATGCCGCTTTTTGCAAGCATTTGAGAGTATGAAAATCCTTTACTCAGAGGCTCCCGTAATCATGCCATTAGAGTGAAGATGGAGTGAGTGTTGAACCTCGGGGCTCAGGCGCACAGCAGATGATTCCCCTTGAGTTCACTTTCCTCATATCCATCACCCAGAGAGGCCAACCCAACACCACAGCCAACACCAACCACACCACCAGCAGAAGCAGCATGGCATTTACATCATGCTGTCTCTGTCCCCCTGGCATTAATCCATGCACCTGCAAAATGACGGCAGCCTCCATTTGTACCTGGATCTCTCTGAGGCCAGTAATTTCAGCGAAACAATCTTTCTCTGACTAAGCGTAAATTGAGGATATTTTCCCTCACTGATCCCTGTTGTAAGCTAGTCAGCACTTTGTGGGAGACAGAAAGATTGGCTAGAAACTGCTGCCATGGCACTGAAGGGACGTGCTGCTGTAAATCAAGCTAAAACCCCAGTCTGAACAAATCGGTATTCCTGTGTCCTCGTGATTTAATTGCGGTTTCTTATTTTTCTTTCAGCAATGTATGTACAGTACTGTGAATAAGCATTTGACAGATTTCTTCTGTTTCAGTTTTTTGTGGTCAGAAAATCAAGCAAATTTCAAAATAAGACAATAACCTGGTTAAAGGGAAAGTCATTTTTGAAATTATGATTTCATTTTACAGGAAAAAAAAAGTTGCTCAAACCAGCCCTTTGTTATAAAGTAATTGCCCCCCTAATCCTAATAACTGGTTGTGAAACCCTTTGCAGGCAGCCACTGCCATTCAGCATTTGTGACAACTGGCAAGGAGTCTTTTACCACGCTGTGAAGGAAATTGGCTCAATATATTTTGTAGAATTATTTTCAATTCAGCAACAGCAGAAGATCCCTTTAAGTATGAATGACCTGTTAAAGGTCATGTCACTGTAATTCAGTTGGTTTAGATAAGACTTTGACAAGACTTTGGATAATTATCCTGCAGCATAAACTGCATAAAGCCTCTTTAGCTTGACAGTCTCCTTAATAGCATAGTAGCTAACATAACACTACCACTGCCATGTTAAACTGTATGATGTTTTGTTTTGTTTTTTTCCCTCAAATGCTTTTCTAGTTTTACCACATATATAATGGGACAGGCATCTTCCAGAGAGCTCTGATTTTGTCTTGTCAGTCCATAAAATATTCTTCCAAAACTCTTTGCAATTATCAAGTGTTTTTGGAAAATGTTAGATGGGCTAGCAGATTCTAGGTTCTTCATTCTTCAAATCTGGGGGTAATTAGGCTCTTATGACACTTATGAAACTAAGCCAAATTTGGGGTTAATCATAATTAATAATTTACCATGAAAATATCAAATCAAATTTTATTTGTATAGCACATTTCAGCAGCAAGGCATTTCAAAGTGCTTTACATCATATCAAACACAGAAACACAATGCAACATAGAATCAACAATCAAAACACGACATTAAGTAAAGCTCCATCATTAAATTTGTAATTGATTACGTTTCAAATACAATTCTAACCAGGTGGGTTTCAAGTCGAGATGTAAAGGAAGTCAGTGTTTCAGCTGTTTCACAGTTTTCTGGAAGTTTGTTCCAAATTTGTGGTGCATAGATGCTGAAAGCTGCTTCTCCTCATTTGATTCTGGTTCTGGGGATGCAGAGCAGAACCAGAACTGGAAGACCTGAGAGGTCTGGAAGGCTGATACAACAGCAGCAGGTCTTTAATGTATTGTGGTGCTAAGCCGTTCAGTGATTTGTAAACTAACAACTGTATTTTAAAGTCTATTCTTTGAGCTACAGGGAGCCAGTGGAGGGACTTTAAAACTGGTGTTATGTGCTCTATCTTCCTGGTTTTAGTGAGAACGCGAGCAGCAGTGTTCTGGATCAGCTGCAGCTGTTTCATTGATTTGTTGGACAGACCTGTGAAGACGCTGTTGCAATAATCAATGCGACTGAAGATGAATGCATGGATGAGTTTCTCTAGATCTGGCTGAGACATTAGTCCTTCAATCCTGGAAATGTTCTTCATGTGATAGAAGGCCGACTTTGTAACTGTCTTTATGTGGCTCTGTAGGTTCAGGTCAGAGTCCATCACTACTCCCAGGTTTTGGGCCTGATCGCTGGTTTTCAGTTGTAATAACTGAAGCTGTGCATTGACTCTAGATCGTTCCTCTTTAGGTCCAAAAATAATAACTTCAGTTTTGTTTCTGTTCAGCTGGAGAAAGTTTTGGCACATCCACACATTTATCTGTTCTAAGCATCTGTTCAGTGATTGGATGGGCTCTGAGTCTCCTGGTGACATCGTAATAATAATAATAATAATAATAATAATAATAGTAATAATAATTTTTACTTTATTCAGCCCAGCAGGGAAATTATTTCACAGTTACAGCACACGACAGGAGCTGTGTCTGCAGGCAGCCAGCTGAGCCGACGCCATTTTTTGAAGGAGGACATGCAGCAGAGGTCATCGGGACCGGGAGTCGAACCCGCGACGTCCGCGGGTCTAAGGCCTCCAATGTAGAGCTGTGTGTCATCTGCATAGTTGTCATCTGCATCTCCGGTCCAGTTAAGCACTGGACCGGAGAGTCCGACCCAACTCTCCAATCGATTCAGTAATATGTCATGGTCGACAGTGTCAAAAGCTGCACTGAGGTCCAACAGAACCAGCACTGTGGTTCTCCCACAGTCCGTATTTATATGGATGTCATTGAACACTTTTACGAGGGTGGTCTCTGTGCTGTGGTGAGCATGAAAACCAGACTGGAAGGAGTCAAAGAGGTTGGTTATAGTTAGGAAGCTATTTAATTGTTTACACACAGCTTTTTCAATAACTTTGCTGATGAATGGGAGGTTGGAGATCGGCCTGTAATTCTGCATTAGTGATTTGTCCAGATTGTTCTTTTTTATAAGTGGTTTGACTACTGCTGTTTTCAAAGCCTGGGGGAAAACGCCTGATGAGAGCGATGAGTTTACTTTTTGGATCAGATCATTAGCAATAACAGGCAGGACTTTCTTAAAGAAATGTGTGGGTAGGACATCCAGACAGCAGGAACTGGAGCTTAGTTGACTTATAATTTCCTCTAGGGTTTTTTAATTAAGTATTTGAAATTAGGTCATTTTTCCTGTATTTGTTTTGTTTGGGCACAGCATTGGTACTGACTTTATGGTGGATGTGTGGATTAATCCTCTGATTTTCTGAATTTTCTCTGAAAAGAAGCTTTAAAAGTGGTTGCAGATGACAATAGATTGAAATTCAGGTGGTAACGTCATAGTCAAAACGTCAAAATACAATGGTATTTTCACACAGGGGTTGAAAACTACTCTTGCATCTACTCAAATTATTATTGTCTCAAATTATAAATTGTCAAATAAGTTGAAACAGCATCAATCAGTGAGGTTGCTCATACCTAGAATAACAGAGCCGAAAAGTAGATCAAAGTAAAACTGCATCTAGATGACTGCAAAGTAAATTTATATGACAATAACTATGGAATATTAATAGTCAATCAGTATTTAAAGAACCAAAGTAAGTCAGGATGTTGATGTTAATAAGTCCTGAATAATGTCACAAACAAGGCCAAGGAGTAGCTTTGGGGACAATTACAGGAGTTTGGTAAGATCGAATCACAGTGCTGAAATCTCAGCACTACGGTAATGAGCAAGCTAATGATTGGTTTATTCTTACCAGTTTGGAGGCTTTAGTTTAGCACTTGGGAGGACATTAGTCATCAGACAGGAAAGAGCCATGGGGAGCAATCCTACATCCACTTCAAAGGGAGCTTGATTGTGGTAACAAGTGGTTGCAGGATAAATATATTTCACCTTTCACTCCACATGGGAATCAAATCAGGTCGTCTGAACCTCTGACATTTAACAGAACATGATTCAACTAATTTCCTCGCAGTCCATTTACTTCTACGAGTTATGTGGCTCATTTTTATCTGCCAAGGTTAACACATAGGTCACCCGCAAAAGTTTCTGAAGTTTTATAATATCATTATTACCCATCTATTTCTAACCAGGATACTTTAGCCAAGATTCTAATTTGCTAATCTTCTTAGCAATTAATGATATGTAGAATAATATTTCTATTTTGTGTTTTAAATTTACTAATGCTCACAGTACAAATGTTTTTTTAAAAGGAAGACATAATACAGCTTTGAGTTATATAACTTCATATATAACATAAGAAGGCAACTTGAATTTTATTTAAGGGCACCAGATTAAATGTCGCTAACCTAAGGCATGTTGTAAATCAAAAGAGGCTCCCAATAGCCTTACTTACAGAAAATTTGATTTTACTTTTAAGTCATCAGAAGACATACAGAACTAAATCAAAAACTAAAAATACCCCCAGAAGAAGCCACTTTGTCCAAGGTAGATATTTCTTCTTCCTCTGTATAACATTTAGCTGGACTAGTTTGTAGACGGATATGGGTTTTGAATCACACTCTACAGTTGCAGTACTTCTTTAAGTTTTATTTGGATTACATGTATTTAATATGGTTAAATCACTGCATAATTTTAAAGTGCCAGAAGTGACTAAAACATCTTCCATCAGAGATGTTCAGAGGATCTTCCTTACTTATGAGCAAATCAGGTACAGCATCACACTTGATGGCAGCCTTTCTATTTGATGTGTTATGTGAAGGCGGCCTGTGAGTTGAGTTCTTCTCTTAGATGACAGTGTGTGTTCTTTGTTCTAGCTCTGTCTTGTGACGGGTCTGCAGTGTGCTGGATGAGTCTGGAGCTGCGTCACCGCTGACTGTAATGGCAGAACACTGCAGGGAGGAAAAACTACAGCATTCGACTTGTACCTTTTGTTCTCAAAAATTACAAAGAACATTCTTACACAGATGGAATACTGAATGAAATACTTTCAGATGTACAGATTTATAATGGTTATTATACTCTTCTTGTGACGGCTTTAATAGAACATTGTAAGTGTAATATCTGAAGGAAGTGTTTATGTTAAGTAATCCTGCAATAGAAATGAACTGGAAAGACTGTGACTACGTGATCGGCAAACTGCTTGTAAATTGAAGATATAAACATCAAAAGCTCAATTTCCATGTAGCACGACTGAGTAAATGAAGGCTGTCCTTGTTATTATCTCCCCAGAGCATAAGTCTCCCATTTTAATTTTAAAAAGGCACAGCAGGACAAATTCTCAGCGTCCTGTTTGGAATTGACTGCAGTGCCACACAGGTTTCATTTTCCCACTCACCAACATCTCTAAAAGGCAGTGTTTGAAGCTACTGTACAAACTATCACCAAGGCAACCAGAGCGCTTCATAAAAATATCTCAAAACCAACAATACGACACAAAACAAGAAGGCCACTTCTGATCAATTCATATGTGATCACAAAGGCAAATGGTTATTTTTTGAACTAACAAAGTTTCCATCTTTTTACTGCAATACGGCACTCCATCACATTTACTCTGTTTTAGCAACCTCATCCACAAGAAAGGTCAGCATATCTATTATTAAATGACTTGGCTGGGTATATTACATTATTGATCAGCTCAGAACTGCTTCTGAAAACACCCTCTGTGTCACTGACCCAGCTGTCATGTACAGTATTGTAGAACCCCCACCCAAAATTTATATTTTTTCGTTTATTGCTTTTGTTACCATTTTTGTAAATTTTGTTTTCAATTGTAAAACAAATGGCAATAGCCAACAAAAACGATGTAAGTAAATACAACAAGCAGTTTTCAAAAGATACTTTGTTTTAGACAAAGAAGTAATCCAAACCAACTAGGCTTTATGTGAAAGGTATTCCACCATGTGTTCAATCTTGAATTACCTGTCATTAATAGTTTTTATGGAATGATTAGTTCAAACTCACTTGTCACATACAGGCCAGATTCCTGTTAAATTAAGAAATCACTGAAACAAAATCTGTCTGACTACAAGAAGTAGGCCAAAAGATTTCTAAAAGCATTTAGCTGGACGACTAGTTCAGCTAAATGCTGAACTGGCCACAATCAAAAGAAACTCAACAGCAGATCAGATACAAATCAATAATGTTCATCTGTCTGGGGTTATTGCTGGGGCTTTTGCACTTCAACGAATTCCACTAGTTGTGTTTCTATTGATCATATAATTGTGCAATTTGACATTTTGAAAATAAATTTGCTTAATGGAAACAACAATTATAAAAAAACCTGTTTATTGATAAACCCCTATCGACACCTATCAGTAAGATGTTTTTTGGGCCATACCAAAGTCAGTTTATCTCACAAAATTGCGATGGAAACACTTTTTTCTCATTCCATGAGTCACATGATCAGCAACCAGATGTTGCCAGTGGCACAAACCACAAAGAACAAAACAACAGGAAGTACTTGAAGGATCATGGCATGTCATGTTTTTAATGACATGCCATGTGAACAAACTAATTCATGTGTGATTTAATTTCTTATTTAATTAATTTTGCAATTGTAAAATAAGTTGGTTTTTTTGACAGTGTAATATTGACAACGTTTTGCGCACATTTGTAATGGAAATTCAGCTAGTGAGCTATTTTCCATGAACGGAGAAAACATGGAGCAGTAATGAACCTTTTTAAGCTTACCAACATCTAAGACAACATTAATGACTTATCACAAGAGTCCAGATCAGCACTTGCGTTAGTTGATTGCCTTAGTTGTTCAAGTTTCAACAAAAAGAAAATCTTGGCAATAGGTGGATTTGAGACCAAAATCACTACTGTCTATAATAGCTTCTCTAACATTTCCTAAAAAACAAAACAAAAAAGATCTTAATGTCTTGTTTTTAGGAAAATAATTCTGTTGACAAAGAAAAAAAAAAAAGTGGAACTTTTTGGAAGGTGTACCCAGTAAAACTAACACAGGTCACAGTCAAACATAGTGGTGGTAGTGTGATGGCCTGATGATGACATAGACAACTCATAATTGATGAAACCATTCTGCTATCTCATAAAAAAATCCGCAAAGGGAATATCTGACCTTAGGTTTTTGACCATAAATTCAATAGCACCTTCATCATTATTCACTGATTCAAAGTACATGTGCAGGTGCACTTTTGAAAGGCTCTAACAAAACCAAATTGAGGTTTTGGAGTGGTCTAGTTAAAGTTCCAAGCTACATCCAATAAAGATACTTCTAATACTTGAAACCTCCCAATGGTGGATTCCTCCTCATGGATCTAAAAGCTTCATTGTCTTTTATTATCACAGACGATTGATGGTATTTATTGCTGCCAATACTGGCACAACCAGTTATTATGTTAAGTTATTTTTTCGCACGTATAAAGGTTTCTCTGGACAGCTTTTTTAAACATTAAAACATAATTTGAATAATGTATTTTGTATTTACCCCAGTTACCTTTAATGATCTGAAATATCTGAGAGTGACAAAAGCAAAAGGAAGCAAATACTTTTCACAGCACAGTATGTATGAGTACTCCAAATTAGTCAGAATCATAAAAATCAACCAAACTTTTCAGAAATTGTTGGAGGACAGTTTCCATAAATGTAAAATAATAATAAAAAAAACTGTGTGACGTACTTACTCTGAGGTAACTGAACAAGCGGGTTTTGTGTTGTTGATGGGAGTTGTGTAACATCTGACTGAGCCACCTGAACTGTCAACATATCAGGACCATAAAAGCAGCTCAGGAGCAAAAATGTACTGTGAAAGCACCGCATGGGGCAGAGCAAGCAGCAAGAGCTCAGAGACACCCGCCCACCCTTCCTGAATCAGCCGTTTCTGTGGCGACCGAAGAGGAGAGGGGTGGAGGGAGGCGCGCGGCGAGATCGAGAAGACAAACATTTGAAAACCTGGTGGGAGAAACATGGAGGAGTGGATGGACTGATGGCGTGGAGGTGGTGGGGTGTTAAATTGAAGGGTGGGGGACCGGTGGGGAGCTAGGGTCGAGTCCTCAGCATCACAATCTGTGACAGATTGACAGTCAAAGGCAAACAACAGCAGCATTCAGTGAAAGACACAAACACCTCAGGGATTTATTTTTCCCTGTCAAAGGCAGCTCAGGCCGTGGCCATGGCTCAGGCGGTTAAATGTCTTTCTGTATAATCTCAAACAGCAATTCACTCCTTTTTAAAATCTTCATTTTGAAGAAATTTTGAAGTGCTATAAAGCATGGGACTTACTTTTAGATTTCTAACAAAAGTGGACTCAACAAGTGGTAGGTCACAGGATTCTGAAGTAAACACAGAGCTGCCATTAAACCCACTGAGATTACGCAGCAAACAACATGGAGGAAATGGTGCTAAATCAGAGCACAGGTTTTTATCATGCTTGCAAACGAGTACTATGACACATAGAAATTTTACTTTTTGACATATGTACAAAAACTATCTTTTGTTTAAATTAGTTATTTAATAGTTATTACATAATAGCCTCAGCAATGATTTTAGTCTTGTACCACCTTGTCTTCTGACTGTGTCAAAGCCACACACCAGTTAAGAATGACTGCAGAAAATCTCTTGCGCAGTTTGTGCCAAAAGCTCTCACTAAGCTCAGGAAAAACAGTGAAAAACACAAAAGCCTGTGGCTCCTCCTGACAGTTGTCGCTAAACTCCACGCAGACCCACTGCGGGCTGCTCAATCTGCATTCCAGCAGATACTATAGTCTGCCTTAAGCGCGGCAGCTGAGACGCCACTGTTTACATTGTGTTTTCTCGTGTTTGTCTGCTTCTAAGAACCGGTGAGAGATCAGTATGGGAGCCAGAACATGTTCCCTGTAAACCTAGTCACACACATGGATTCACTCATAGTAAAAATAGGGCTGAAATATGATAATTTCAACTCAGGAAGGTGCAACACTTCCCTTCAAGTCTGAGCGATCATGCACATGTAAAAACAATAAAATAAAAAGAAAGAAAGAAAGAAACACCCACACCTCTCACATCAACGCGCACAACAAAGGTAGATACACCTCATCTCATAGCAAGTGTCAGCAATCAATCGTTGAATTTGTTGCAAACAGTTAAATCATCAGAAAATATATAAACAATAATAATGAATCATTGCCTGAAGCAGCTCATTGTTTAAACCTGATTTCATCCCGACTTACCTGCTTGTGATGCTGATGTCAGACTCCTGGCGGTGTGTGAGAGTGTGTGTGAGAGACAGAGGCTGCTCAGACAGTGGCAGAAGTGCGCAGAGACTAGGCTGAGTTGGTCACACCGGCATGAACCAGAAGACTGACTGGTTTCTGCTCTGCACCTCGCAGTTCACTCCTCTTCCCTCCGCGCCTCAGAGACAAACAGCAGCTCTTCCTCCGCTGCCTCTCCCTCCCTTTGCCTTTCACACAGACTGTGGAGCAGCAGCAGAGTGAAGGAAGGAAAGAAGGAAAGGTTGGGGGGCTGCAGATTCTCTGATCAGTCTCTCTTCCTCCCTTTCCTGTAGGCAGTATCTCTCCCCAAGTATGCCTAAAGACAACAATAGCTGAGGGAATAAAGTATTAGGGATGGGGGGATTTTAGAAGTGGTTTTATATATTAAGTTGCAGGTTTTTATGTTGTGAATTGTGATGTGAGAAACAGCGTGCTCCATCAACAACACTGCGCACCAGTGCTCATGCAGGCGTATGTTGGGGGGAGTGGAGGGAGCTTCACTCCCACCTTCTGCTCCCCCTTTTCACAACCGCCTACCCATCCCTCTTCTTGCCAGCCCCACACCAGCCTGTTGAAATGAGTCATCAGCCGTCAGCCAATCAAACAGTGGCACACAGCTCGAAGATTAGAATAACAGGAGTATTTATGCACTCCCATAAGGAGATGAAAATGAAATGGAGAATTGTTCAGGAGGACCTGACATTCTTGGTGAAGTGATCGAAGCAAACAGTAACAGACTCATTTTAAATTAAGTGTGTCAGCACTGCATTGTGAATGTAATTTAATTTTAGTTTAATGTCGTACCTGGTGAGCAACAATTGTTTTATTTGGTCAGACATTTCTTAAAACCGCATATTTACATATGTATGAATTTGGAAATGTGCAGTGTTGATCGCTACATAACTTGGAAAGTGTGACTCACTGGTATGTGATTCATTCAATCAGACCCTCAGCCACTTTTGAGTAAAACTTTGACCTAACCTCCCATACATACCCTGTAAACTGAAGGTAAATGACTAAACTGGGGCCTGTAATCTTAGGCTGCTGTGTAATTTAGACCTACGCAATAAATCACAGAGATGTGAGTGTGCTGGGAAGTAGGAGGTATTAGAGCATAAAAAGAACCTGAAGTTAAATTTACTGCTTCCACTTAAACAGGGATTGATGAATGGGACTTTGCCTGAAACCCATTTTCTACCTGTTTAATGCTTTTCAGTCATGAGATTACAGTTCAATTTGTTCTCAATTGTTCTTTTCCAGCTATGAGAAGCAATTGTCAGATTTACATTCTGGTTGGTACATCTGAAGAATTACAAAAATAAAAAAACTCATGATTAAATGAATGATTAAAACAAACAAAAATAAATAAATACTTGGGGATAGATGTCTTAATTTCCCAAAGCAAGAACATTAAACACTGTCTTTGGAAGACAAAATAATATTCCAGTCAGTGGTCTTGGTGAACTATTTTTTTCTTATTTTATTTTTAACAATTTAAATAATTAAAACAAATCAAAAAGTAATTTAATCATAATGCCTTCTATACACTAAAATCAACTTTAGTTAAATTAAATGCACAATCCACAATAGAGATGTGTGGAACAAAGAAACAGAATAGAGCTGTTTAATTGGCCATAATGCATTAAGCAGCAGGATACAGTGTCCACAAAAGGTCACCGAGATAATACCTTGGTGGACGCTTTTTCATTATCTTTCAATAACCTCAGCGCTTTCTCTGAGATAAAGAGCAGACGCACTGGGTATCATGGTAGGCCACTGCTAATTAGGACTTTAGGGACATTTTTTTTACACTCTTGGGTCTGTTTGCTGTGTAATATTATTTGTGTAAGTTATTTCTTATTTCTAATGTGAATGCAGAAAAACAACTTGGTGACTGGCACATTTCCCAGTTGCATCCACTTGAATGCACAAATGTAGATGTTCTGCACATGATGTTAAAAAATAAGAATAATTGTTAACATAACTGGTTAGAATATCATGACTGAGACACATTTATTTTGAGTCAAATTTTTAGGGACTTTGGTATGCCTGTGAAGTCTACAGTAAATAACACAGTAACTGTAAGCTTATAACCATAATCCCCAAAAATAACTCTTCAACAATTGTAAACCCTATAAGCTGTGGTGGAATATTGTCAGGGACACATGTCTTCTGTCCAGCAGGAGAAACAATTTCAGCCTAAAGTGAGAGGGTGGGAACGAATATTAACAAGATCAATAACTGTGAACAGAACAGCAGGAAATGGAAAACATCAGAGGAGAAAAAACAGAGGCTGTTTGTCTCTCAGGAGAAAGCTACACTGTATCATTTTAAATAATTTCTCTGGTCACAGACTCAGAACGGCCTTGCAATCTTATGCAAATCATGATGTACATCAATTGTTGTTCAGCAAACCTATACACATGGTTGGAAAATTTATTCCCCTCCCAGTTGATGCAGGCGGCAGAATGTTCTATTTGTCATAGTTGTTAGAGAGTCATTGCATGTTTATATTAACTTTGCAAAGATCCATGTCCGCTCCGTGCAATGGTTTGCAGAAACCAGGAGAAAATGGTAATGTCAGCTTTAAGGTAAAACTGAACACAGAAATCAGAACAAAATGTTTTTATTTATAATTATTCCATGTTGCTTGATTCAAATTTAATCCGTTGTAGAACCGCATCAGTCTGCAAGTGAACAAAAGTTTTGTGGTTCCGATTAGTTCCCTTCTAGATGCATTTATTTTCATCAGTGCAGAGACAATGTTTGCATTGTGTTGCATGAAATTAGCTATTGTTCCTATCAAGTCATTTCAGTAGAATATAGTGTGGAGTATATGAATTTTGTCTAGTGTCTCAGAGATTTGGTGTTATAATGCTTAAACATTTTTCATTATTTGAAAAAGGTTTGTGGCAGAATAGGAAATAATGTCAAACACATGATAAGGGAATGGTGGAATGCTACTTATTTGAAACTCCATAGTCTAAAACACCTTTGCAATAGTAGATATATGCACAAAAAGTAAGATGGTGCATACTGTTACATCTGAATGGTAGGGAACCAGAGTACTGTCATAAAATCTTTGTATGCAATGGGCAGTACAAAAGCAAAATACTGCATGTTGTCAGCCTGGTTTCTGTACAGCAGAGTGAATTCGTTAAACAAAACTCTACAAAGCATTGAAAATCGAAAAAAAAAAAACATTTGCTGTTTAATCCTCATTTGCAAAATATAAATTATTTGAGTGTACATTAGAAAATATTTAGGAAGATCATTTCAATGAAAGTTAAAGAATGAGCAATACTGAACTAATGTAGAATATATAAGGCTTAGGGTTAAAAAATATGCAGTGCAAGATATTAGCCTTGAAGTCTGATGCAAAATGCAAGAGGGCCCTGCTTATTCCACCACAACACAGGACCTTGTAAGTGCAGCTCTATCCAACAGATAGAGAAAGATGGCATGACAACCACATAATAAGTGTGCTTGACATTTACATCGGAGACTTGAAAATATCAGCCGAGATGTGAAGACATTAGTCATCCCTCCGGATTGCCTAATATTAATGGAGTATTGTTTCTCACATCTATGACATACAAAAACTTTTGTCAAGTAAATGTCTCAGAAAAATGTCAGGCAGCCTTAGATGTTCCAGATTTTTTTTAAATTTGTAAGCAGAAAAAAAAAAGCATTACATAAGACAGAAATGTGTTTTAAAGCAGATCCTTGCGCCACTCTACATTAAAGCTAGAGGCACTCTTCTTCAAAATCGCTCTTATTGACAATGATGTCTCAATTAGTGGCAACTGAAAGCCCAAATTAGAACACTTGTGTCAATTACTTTGGCAGATTTATTAAATTATTAGCAGATTTGTCACTTAAAATTTTACTCTACAGGAACCTGACTTTAAAAAAAGAAAAAAAAACATACAAAGTGTGTGTGTGTGTGTGTTTCGAGGTTTTCAGTCCTCATGTGGGACTCCTGTCTCTTTGTCTCAGTTTTTCAACCAAAGAGGATATTTTTCTGTTTTTGCTCCCCCTGAGGAACACCAAGGCTGATACCATCTTAAAAGGGGAAAAGCTCTGTCCTACATCACTGCTTTTTGCTTGTGAGGAATGACGAGGTGGCTCTGGAGGAGTGTGACACAAGGTTTTATCCCTTGTATCAGTGTGTGGTGACAGGAATGACATAGATGAAAGGAACGGACCCCCAGAAGGCTTTCCGTTTAAAGTGTGGGTGGGTTTGTAGGTGCCGGTGCCGGTGCCTGTCCCAGCAACATGTATGTGTGTACACCGTGTATGTTTCAGCTGCATTTGCAGTGAAATATTTGCATTTTAATGATCCATGTTGCTGGGTGAACATTGAGGTCATGAGGTCAATAGAGGAAGAATATAATGAGAATGATGGTACAGTGCATGTTATCCTGCTTCCTGTTTGATTTGCGCACACAGGTTTCTCAGTCTGATAAGTATGGTTCTCTAGACTCGGTGTCAGCATGGAAACAAGGTACGAAAACAAAACGTTCTCTAAATGAGAAGCAATACAGATGACAGACTAAATATTATCAAAAATTTTTAAAAATATGCAAGTGTACTGGAAATAAAACAAAAGTTTAGGAAAAAATGACAATGAACTTCCATTTTCTGGATAAGAAATACCTTTGCAGTAGTAAACTGCAACTTTATTTTTGTTTAAGTGATGGAGATGAAAACTATCTGAAGTACAGAGGAATACCGTAGCACAGAATGGGAAAGAACCCTTCCAGAGCAACACTTTAAAAGTAATTGGTGACATTGCAATCCGTGAACAGATCCTCTATAACAGCAGCTTTTTAAACTATGTGGTTCTTAAATGTGAAAGAATGAAGTTTGTCTGTATTTGTCTGTAAGAGAATAGCTTAGATAATAGAGGTGGCTGCTAGCCAGAGGAGAACAGCTGCAGATCCTGTCCTTTTCTGACCTTTGCTTTTAAAATGTTTTAATGTTGCATATTGGCAGGTAAGGTAGTAGCAACATCTTTCTAGCCATAATGTATTGCATTTTTGTTGATGATAGAAATCATTAAAAACTGATTGCTAAAACACTATTTTTGGACATAATAAAATGACTGCCGGCAGGTAACATCATCCACATGCTTAGCTTCTCCTGAATGCACTTAAAAACTGCTTAGTTGTGACAACTTACCTCATTGTTCATAGGTTAGACAACAAGATGAGTGATTAAACAAGTGAAGACTTTCTTTCTTATGAAGAGACATGAACAGACCCGAAAGAACCAGAAAACTGCCTTAAATTTGAAAATGAAAGAAGAAGCCTTGATTATCCCAGCGGCTCATCACTGTTTCATGAACAAATACGGAGCAACATCTGTGCTCAAGCTCCTAGAACAACAAACACATGGTTTGGTATTAAGAATAATCACAATGTAAACAGCTGTTCGGTGTAAAGGTAGAAATGTGTAAAGATAAATGATACAGGGTTTGCCCAAAATGAAAATAAAAAACACAATTTAAATCTGACTTATTTTTCTTTCATATAGTTGCTAGAGTCAGCAGCCACTTTACGTTGTAACTACTTATGGATTCCATCAACCCTCACTGTAAAGGAAAAAAAAAATACTTTCAAACCCTGTAAAATATGCTTACTGCTGTACTTTTTAAATGAGGTAATCTAAAACCCTAGAATTTAAATAGTGCAGATCTTTTTTCATCTACACTATAAAAAAGAATGTTTCTTTTTCTAAGGCAAGTTTACTTAGATGACAATCATGTAAGAAACATTTTCATTTGTTATATTACCTATGACAAAACCTGGTTTTATTACTAACTGGAAAAAAAAGATTAACAGTTTGTTGAAACTGTTATAATCATTCCTGGGTACCAAAATGAGGGCAAAAATAAACTAGCAAATAAATAAATAATATCCTTCCTCTATTCAGCTGAGACCAGCTGTAATTCACACTATGTTCAAAGGGTGAAAGGCCTGCCATCGCTATAGCAGAAAAATAAAACGAAAACACAGCACACATACAAAAATACTGGAAAAATACACATCTCCTTTGCTTAAAGCAGACACACTGTGCTCATCATGCGTTTGTTTGACTCTTCTTTTAATAGATGACCCTCAACATCACATAGTATGTTCCTGCCTGCTCTATTTTGCGGTGAGAAAGTGTGAAAATTTACAAACTAAAATGGACCTGTGTAAGTGGTGAAGTCCCAGTGTCCCTTTTCCAATTACCGAGCCAGTTTTCTATCCCATGATAATTTCTAGGTGTGTGGCCTGGTGTTTTCTTCATGCTAATAGCCAGAGGTGCATTTCTTCCCCAACAACTGCACAACTGTCAAACCACAGACAGTCATTACATTTCCAATGCAGGATTTCACAAAAACACAATGTTTTTAAAAAAGTGTAATGTGATCAAATCGTTTTTATAAATAGCCTTTAGGTATAAACACATGTCATGTGATGGACTTGGGCCCTGTCCAGGATGTACTTTGACTCTCAACCAATGACTGATGGAGATACAGTAGGTACCAGCTCTCCCACAACCCTGAATGGACAAGTGGGTACAGACAATGGACAGATGTTCATCCACAAATATTTTACATTGAGTGAACATGTTTTACTTTGTTCTCATAGTTTAGATTGTACTTTTTATAAAGCTCGGGCAACTTGTTAGAAATTGTTATCAGGTCACTGTGCTTGCAGAGATACCCCTTCGAGATTCATGCATTGCACAGTGTTAGAATTTTGCTTTCCTTTTACAAAGACCTAGCATAAGTGAAGGAGCTTGCGGGGTTAATTCTCTGTGATATCTATTGATGCTGAAGACCATTAGGACATGAACCATCGATCCCTGCAGGTTAAATGCACAACTGCAAAGCAACAATAAAAGACGAGACGAGTCACTAAGGCCAGATAATCTACTTTTATGGGCCCAAAAGAAACACAGAATGAAAACTTAAGGTGAATCAGATTTCTTTTTGCAGTAAAACAAAGAATGCATTTCCAATAATCAAAATAGTTATTACACAAATTTCTTTTTGCTCTATGAATATTATCAAGCAATCAACCAACTAAATTTTTATATGTATAGCACATTTCAGGAACAAGGATGTTCAAAGTGCTTTACATCATAAAAACACAAATATCAACAATTGAAATATTATATCTTTACAAGTGCCATCATTACACATCAAAATCTTGTTAGCAACTCTAAACAGGTGAGTGTTTAGATTTAAATCAACTCAGTGTTTCGACTGTTTTACAATTTTCTGGAAGTTTGTTCCATATTTGTGGTGCACAGAAGCTGAATGCTTCTTCTGCATGTTTGGTTCTGGTTCTGGAAATGCAGAGGATACTAGTAGCTTCTTCTTACTTATTGATGTCTGTCCATTGTTTTCATTCATTCCCATGTTCACATTCCCTTGAAAGCTCCTGACTACTGATACATGCTTTGTGCTACTCCAGGATATTTAGCTATCTAGTCTATATATGTCACACCAGTCTATATATGAGCACACTCTGAAAAATAGCGATTCGCTAACTTGAAATAAAAAGTGTGTAATAAAGCATATTCAGGATATTAAACAGGTTGTTTTCCACAGCTTGAAATTTTAAGAGTTATAGCTGTCTTCAGCAGAAAAAACATCAGGTAGAGATATATACTGTAATTCTGGGAAGCTACACTTGAAACAAATAGTGGTGTATAAACCTCCATGGTCTTTTTTTCTCTCAAAAGCTCTGGTTGTCTAATCTACCGCTATTTCATTCTGTAATTTAGACGTTTCAGTCTAACTATAACGGCAGATGAATGATATTTCCCATAACTACTGATTTAAAAAAAAGAAACAGAAAAACACAATAGCTGAATTCTCAACATCGAACAGCCACACGTCATATGTTGTGTGTCCATAGACACCTTTAGAAAAACATTTGTGTGAGCACTCAGGAGACCCTCTGCATCTTTATTTTACTTTACTATGATTAAAAACAATGGCTTAAGACAACTGAAAACAGCATGGATTTCACAGATGAGAACCACATCTGACTTTACGCTAAAATATACTTGTATTTTAAAAAAGTGAACATTTTCAAAGGTTTTCTATGCCATAAATTGCCACAAGTGCTGGATTATTATATATCTAACAAAGACACAGGCAAAAGAAATACTCTGTACTTAAGCTGTAAATGTTTGAATTATTCTATAAGCTGTACAGCTCTATAAACATAATTTATATTTCTATACAGTGCTGAATAACATCTTGCTGCAGCAGAGTGCTGTAATAGAAGGAGCCACATCTAAGGATTAGATTGCTTATTTTAAAATACAGCAATTTGGTTGTTAGCAAGGGCAATAAATCTTCTCTGATTGGTTCGCACATACAGAATGAGCTCCTAGACTGCAACTCAAAACCCTCCAATCCACTCGAGGCATAAATCTAACTAGAAAGGCCAACAAAATATCTATTAACATTTGTGCATTGTGGAACTGAACCTGTCTGTAGTTATGTTTACAGACTTTTCTATGCTCATGTAATTGATAAACTTGGCATAGTTTTAAGGATATTTTATAAGGAACAAATGAAGAAACCTTAACTAATTTACCTGTCCTTAATCATTAAAGGACTGGAAAATTTTTAATTTATATGAAATTAATATTTTGTAAATGGCCAGTTAAGTTATGATATTACAAATTATATACTACTTATTAAATTCTACTACAAAGTGATTTTTTTCTATAGAAGAAAATTTAGGACCTATGTAATTAATAAATAATCATTTTATCATTAATTAAAATAGAATATTGTGTTTCTTATAGAGTATTGTATGTTCAGATATCAATATAATTAAAAACACCTCTGTTATGTACGATTTAAAAATACTAATAATCAGTCATAAGAAAAGGCACTGAACTCTGCCTCACATGTTTTAGATTTCATTAGATTTAACATTACTTTATCATTATCACTTTCAAAACATTTACTCAAGAGAGTGATAAGGTTAAGTGGATTATTGGTTTGTTCCCCAATTCATTTCTTTCTTTCTTTTTTACATTTAATGTACCATAAATATTCATGAGCTACTTTTCATTAGAATTAGAATTTATTCAAGGATTAATTGAATAAATTAATTCAGTTAATAGGTAATTGTAAATTCTTTTTAGTCCCCGATTTGTCCACCTAATAAGTTTCTTATTTGTTCCCATATAACAAACCAAATTCTGTGGCTCTGTTGTAGTGTTTCACACTCTTCTTTACAGCAGGAGGAAGAAAACTGTAATACCTGTATGCTATACATGTCTATGGCTGTCAAAGATTAAAGCGCCAAGTTACTTTACAAGCAGACAGATCAGGTTACCCTAACCTTGTTAGAGCCATGATTCAGGGGTCATTTTATATGGAATATACAAGCCCATTTTCTTTTCAGTTGGGTTGTTTCATGGTCCCCATCTTGTTACCACCTCCTTTCCCCACAAAGAACAGAACAATCCACAGCTCATATCTGTCAAACCAAACACGTCCCATTTTGAGAATGACTTGAAAAAGAGCCTGAAATTACATACAGCATCATGCAATCTGTCAGAGACTATATCATTTCTCTTATCTTACGAGAACACTTCATATTTTTATATTTATGTTTTTGACAAATACTGTTTAAATGTTTCTAAATGTCAGTACTCATGACGAGATGAGACGATCTAAAGCTGAAGACTTTGCCAAAAATTGAAGCGCAGATGTTTTATCAAGTTGCTGTTTTAGTTTAAAACTCCCTTTCTCATTTTATTTATTAAAGGGTCCATTATTATAATGTATTGTATACAATAAATCTAAGTCAGACTTCCAGTTCAGGCATTTAGAGAACCAAGTTGGCCAGTCTGGGTGGAACCAAGTTCAAACCTAAGAGAGTTTTACAATCTTTAAAATCTAAAAATGTTGCATAAATTCTTGTAAGATTTATTTTAAATGTTTAAACCACTATTATGTTTATATAAAACAATTATGCAGAAGTCTGGAGTCTAACTGGAGGTACAATACTATCTTCTGATAATAAACTAAACCGCACTACAGTTAATAAAAAAAATTGTGCCATCCCTTTGTCACTCCATTAAAGCTTATATTTTAATAACTGTGTAATTACTTATACAATTCTCTTAGATAAGGTTGAAACAGCGTATGTTGAAGAGAAAACAAAGAATAGACCAGCTTTCATTTTTCTCTCTACCCCTTCTTCTCTTTGTTTTAATATTAACACAAGGAAAATATCATAATCATGTCAGTGTGTTTGAGATTTTTTTACTAATGTGAACAAAGTCATAACCAAAGGAATAGCGAGCTGTTTTATATTATTTTCTTATATTATTATATTTTAGTGTTGAGCCGAACACATTTCAATTGCACACACAAACTCATCACAGATTGAACATAATGAATGAGCCCAACGTTTGTAGTTGAAGGCCCATTGAAAGCCAGGATAAGGCACGAGTTGAGTCTGTGCTGCTGCCAAGAGCTTAGATGCTGGATTTTTGGAGTGTTTAACTGGGCAGAATGGCACATTGTAGGACCAAGAGATCAGCAGACATTAACGCACTACTTGCCCAAAAATCTGTGACACACACACAAACACACACCCACCCCCACACACACCCACAGCAGACAGTGACTAGCTCCTTCTCCTAAATGATCAAAAGAACTTTGTGGAGATGTTGTGTCAGCTGGTTGTGAAAGAAGTGAGAAAAAGAAGAAAAAAAAAACATTTAAGTACATTTAATGATTAATAGTGTGGTTGACCACTATGTTGGGAATCCCAATTTGAAGTTATGTATTTATTAATCATTAGAATTAACAATTTATTATTAATGAAATTATTATTACAGTTCAAGTTTCTTTTGTTGAATCCAGGCACAATCCAGTATCTTTGGAGTCACAAGTCAAACTTGTCAGTCTCCCATGAAGGAATGAACTAAGAATCACAGACAGAAGAAACTTTTGATATGACAAGCCAAAATCACTGACACACTTATTTCTAATTAAGTTTTTATGAACAAAAACTTAATTATGAACAAAATAGCCCAACTTTGCAGCTCATTTACTGTAAAAATAACCCATTTTCTCTCTAACTATTGACATGCAGCCAACTACTGATGGAAAAGACAAAAGGGATGCATAAAAATTTAATGATAAAATGGACTTCAACTCATTTTAACACACAAACTATGACAAAACAAAATGGTATACTGAAAAATAACTTCAAAACTAACTAATCAAAACCCAAAAACAAGGGAAAAATCGGATCAGTATTACAAATCAACAAATGAACAAATGACTTAATTATTCAAAGACAAGCATGTTTGGTCAATTGGTTTTAACGATGTATGTGCTATGCAATGGCTGCTGGAAAAGACAAATGTTTTGTCGTCGGCTGCAATAAATAACGTGCCCATGCACATTCACCCTCTCACGTAGAACAGAATTACTTGGCTCTCTTCTACTTTTCAAAAGCAATGTTCCAGTCACATAGACAAATAAATTGACCAATTTATTATCAATAAATTTCCTAAACCACAAAAAATTTGACAGTGCTAACCCCTTCCTCCTGGCTCTGATTGGTTGTTTCACACCAAGCTGTGTTTTTCTGCAGACAGCAGTAGGACCACATTGAGATCTAGATAAAATTTTAAACAACTTAATAGATCAAAACTGAACTAGGTCATGTCAAAGATTAAGTTCATGACATCTTCAATTTATTTGTGAAAATACAAAAAAAAAAAAAGTTAAAAAATATTCACATTACAGCCACATTAAAATAGGACAATCAATGAATAAAATAAGGGAATTTATGAACTAGTCAAACATGAACAACAGCAGTAAACATTTATTAGATTTAACTTTAATCAGTTGTCACCCTCACAGAGGAGGCACTCTGCAAAGCAGCCTTGGCTTTCAAACCCATGTAAAGAGAACCTGGAAATGAAAGCTGCATGATATCCCAAAAAGCATCATCGGCTTTGTGGCGATGTGCTTCTGTATGTCACTAGGTTGTTTCACTAAAAATCTTCTGCTTCACTAATGCAGGTTTATGACCTCTGTTTTTATTGATAAATTTGAACCTTAACACATAGATAGGTTCACAGGATATTTGTGCTTTCCTACTCTGTCCTCTGTCAACACACTGTAGAAATGAATAATTTAGAAAGTCTTGCGTCAACACTGGACCATTTATAGCCATGAGTGTCTTTATGTTTGGACCTGGTGTCAGAGAGAAGCAAAGGTAACATAACAGCAGTCTCATGCTATTGACACATGGCAAGTACACAATGTACAAACTGAGAAATATTATTAGATGAGTGAGTTATCAGAAACTGAAATGGAGGAAAAGAGGTCAGAGAGGTGAAAGTGTGGTAAGTGTGGTAGAAAAACAGAGCTAGACGCAGGAGTTCTTATGACCAGCAAAGTGAGTTCTTCAGATTTTATACCTTTTAACTAAATCAGAGTAAAGATAAGAAAATTAATGCTAATGATCAGAAGTGAAGATCAGGGTCTCATCTTTGCTTTTTGGAAGTGGAGGAAGAATAGGGTTTCAACCCTGAAGCCCAACTGGATTTAGTTATTGAAACTTTTGGCTATAAAATTAGTTAAAAAATGTGTAATCAGTGAATGCTTCTGCCATGTTTTCCATGATAACTTCTGAGCTTAGAGTCTAGTATGTAAATGAGAGCAGCTGTTTTAGGTAATTAGCCGTTATAAAATATTTTGGATGTCCAAAGATCATAGACAGACAGACAGAGAGAAAAACAAACTGTTACAGTTAAATTTAATTAATTGGCACAGAGAACTGACACCTAATTTCCACAGATCTACATAAAAATGTTGGAAGAGATTTGATCTATAAATCAAGGTCATGTGAAGAGTTTTCTATAATATTCAAGGCTCCCAAGCAGATGGGGTGCAAAGCCCTCCTTGTCTATTCCTAGTTTCATCCCTCAGGAGCCTAATCCATCATCTTCTGCTCTGTCCTGGCCCCGCCTTCTCGTTAGGAGGGACATGTTTGAAACTCTACCCCCTCTTCACTTCTTGAAACTAGAAACAACACTTGACAAATGTAGAGAGTCAACTCCTCTGATGTGCTTTCTCGTTAAATGTTTGTATTTTCTCTTCCTCTCTGCTAATCATGTTGAATTATATCGACTTGATAATTAATGGCTTCAAAATGTACAAGTATGCCAGCTCATGAAAAAACAATTTTTGGTGTAAAATTGGACAGAATGGTGGCAAGCTGCTGAACAGAGCTGCATAAGTAATATTTTGCTGCATGTTTAAGGTTGTTGTGTTCATGAGTGTCAGCTTATGATCCTGTGTTCGGTTATGTTCAGACTTGCTTTGGTTCGTTTCACTTTCTTTCTTCTGCTTAGACCTGGTGTTAATTTAGTTGAAAGTTTCCAGTTTTTCTTTGTCACATCCTTGTTATTGTCGTCAGTTCTGCTCCTTCTGTTGTTATGTGTCGTTGTTTGAGGCTGGCATTGGATTTGTTTTATCAGTTTTTCCTGCCAAACTTCAAGTGGCCCAGTTATTTGCGTAGGTTCTGTTATAGCATCATTTCCATCACGACTAAGAAACATTTCGTCACGGAGGTCAGAAAAAATTGATGAGATTAATGGTTATTGGAAAAGCACCTGAGCGGATAGTCCAACTACGTAATAAACTACTTAAAAAAAAAAATTGGTTCAAGATTTTGAAAATAAGCACTTGAATAACTACAATAAAACTTAGAGGCTGTATGTTCTACATGACTGTTGTATGTGCTTTATAACCAGAATGAAATTAAATAAATGTTTCATATAAAGGTTGTTGTAGCTGTATTTTTATTATTTTATATCAGAAAGAAATGCTGTTTGACTTTTGCTTTTAAAAAATTGTCTTAGCAGCATGATACAGTAAAACTATAGTATTTTACTCAAGCGAATCATTCTTTTGAATTACATACTGGCTCCTCACTTTGGATAAAATAATATATGAATCTTAGTTTGGGTTTTAACCACCATTTCCATGACATCTACAGTGCAGATCCCTGTTTGCTTTGGAGACACATTTGTTAAGAAATGTCACTTGGCTGAGATTGAATGGCAAAATAAAAACAAAAACAAAAAAAAGAGAGAAAATGTCTATGGACGCTTAAGATCATGGAGTCAGGGCAAAATTGGAGTAAAGTCTAAACAAAATGACTATCTAACAAGTCTCAGTTTGCCTCAAAATCCATAGTTTAGCCTATGAAAGATGAGAAATCATAAAAGGAGTTTAGACAGGCCCAATGAATATGTGTGGCTTTGAAGTGGTTGTTGTGTGAACGTGTGCAGATGAGAACGTGGGAGGTGTCTTGTGTGTGGATCTACGTGTGTGTATCTGAAAGTGTATGCTGATGAGGGGGACATTTGTGTGCTCAGTTTGAGGTTCATCCACCAGAATCTGGGATGGCTTTCTTGAAAAACCCTCCAACACTACCTGCCAGGATCAGCCTGGCAGTGTAGTTACATTCTCTCCACATGTGTAAAAATCGGTGTACGTGTGTGTGTGCATGTCAAACCGAAGCCATTACTCTTCACACTCTGCAGGATTTCAGTGCTCCGCACATGCACCCCGGATTCATCGCCTTAGCAACCAGTCGATTGAAAGATGATGAATCATGCCAAAGAGTGCTAATTTCTTTCCAGTTGTCAAACATGAACAATAGGTGGTATGAAGTAGCCACAGAAACGCCACTGTGTATCTGTGTGTGTGTGTTTCAGCTTTGTGGGTAACCATGAAGAAACAAAGGAGGAAAAAAGTCAAGGCAGGGTAAATCAAGGCTAATCAAGGAACATGGCAACAGAAAGGAGCGGGAGCAACCTAGCGAATGTGGTTTATGCAGCTGTTATACATGTGATTACACACAAAGGGTTCAGCTAGGATGTAAAAATAGGTCCAAGTGCCAAGAATAGTTTGACCATGGAGGTTTCATGTGAGATCAGATGCTGCTGATGCAGAATGATGTGATTTGCTGCACTAAAGGAAACATTAACAACACCTCTGACCTCATCTCCTTTGTACTTAAGAAGACTAAAAGGTCCAACATGTCTTTTCTGGAGAAAGATCAGCCTTTTTTGATGAGGGGGAGTGCCCAAGGGATTCATTTAATACACGGTGTCACCATACAGTAATAGCAGTGGTGTGAAGGATACTGATTTAGAAACATAGACATGCATCAGATAGAGCACATCCATGCTCAGCAGAGGTTCGGCATCCTTGACCATGTGAATAATGCATTAAAAAAGAGCCAGCTGGACAGCCACACGTAGCCTAGATGGGCTAGTACTAATTCAGCAACAAGATGCAAACATTGCCTCAGTTGATTCCTGTGGAATCGATAATGAAGCAGAGTTGTAATGGGGAGTGCTGAAGGCAAACAGCGCCCACTGCTGGTATGTATTCAGAAGGTTGTGCAACAATGGATATGTTGATTTTCAAGACTTTATTTTTCAGATCTGAAGCAGAACAGGGACAGGCGCAACAATTTTCCAAACAGAGTTGGTTAGACTTAGAAATATATTCTGAAAAACAATAGATCATCAGTTTATACAGAATGTGGCTGTTCTTATTTTTCTTTTTTTTTTGCCAGTTGTTTGTTGATTCTTGCGTTGTGTGTGAATTGTGAGACAGTTATTTTTTGTTTTTGGGCATGTGCACCGACTGATGGCACCCTTTGAATTCCGTTGTCCTTGTGACAATGACAATAAAGATTTATCTTATCTTATCTTATCTTATCTTATCTTATCTTATCTTATCTTATCTTATCTTACCTCGAGGTACAAAGTTTAAACAGTAACAGTGACATTAGTGCTGTGTTTAACAGATTTTTAAAAATCCCTTCATATTAGCACAGCAATTAGATTGTAGAATTAGTGAAGAGGAACCCTCTTAAACTCAGTTTGGTTCACCGATTTTGTGCCTCATCTACTATTTTTCCCTATTGGTTTTTTATAACCAGCCATAGCTTTGAAGTAGTCTTTTTACTGGAAAATATGTTAATACGCACTTCAAAGTGTTTTATAACTGTAGTTTGTGACATATAAAACAAAAGTCTAAGATATTTTTTATTAGTTTTTCTGTGTTATTTTAATACTAAAAATAAAATCCATCTTTTTTCGATACACAGGATCAGATATGCATGCCTCTTTTGAAGTAGCACTGTCACTCTGGTGTGTTTGTGAACACCAAATGCAGAGGAGGATGCAAAAATATGGAAAAAAAAAACAAAACCCTAAATTCAAGGTCTAAAATTCTAAGCAAGTCCAGAAAAACAGAGGCAGATCCAAAGAACCATGGGCAGAATGATGGAAAACTGAATTAACCACCAGGTTAGAGGATTTTTTCTGGTCACCATTACACACATTGTGTTTAATAAAGTCAGCTTATTACGTTCACTTTTGCAGCCCAGTGTGATGTCCTCCACCCAAATACACACCATGTCAAATTAGGCTTTTGGATTTTTTGCACAATTTTCAGAAAGTGTTGAACCATCCTTATTATCTAGCTCTCTTTTTAGTATGACAATACAGATCCTTTTGTCTTGTAAAAGACAGCGCTCCTATGCCATTGATAAGTGTATAAAAATGTTGTTTATTCACTACAACTTTTAAGGTACTTCTAATCAATTTAATTTAGCCTAAGCTCTGTGCTGTCCTTCAAGTTTTCCAAAACTCCTTACTGATTCTGAGAAACTACTCCTAAGCTAAATAGAAGTTCAGCTCATTTCATTTCTCCACAGGCCGAAAGAAAATCTGATCTGAAAATTTGATCAATACTTCCTCAGGAGCAAGTGAAAAATCTTGTGGACGATTTGTTTATTTAAAAATTTACTGCATACAACAGCTTACATCAGTATTTTTTTCATCCCCCACAAAAGGTCTCTCTAAATCAGGGGTCTCAAACTCCAGGCCTCGAGGGCCGCAGTCCTGCAGTTTTTAGATGTGCCACAGGTACAAAACACTGGAATGAAATGACTTAATTACCTCCTCCTTGTGTAGATCAGTTTTCCAGAGCCTCAATGACCTAATTATTCCGTTCAGGTGTGGTGCAGCAGAGGCACATCTAAAAGTTGCAGGACTGCGGCCCTCGAGGACTGGAGTTTGAGACCCCTGCGTCTAAATGAAAGCCCCGATCTCAACATGGCTGCCTTGCGCTTAAAACTAAGCAGCAGTAAAATCTGTCTATTGACACCTCTGATAAGTTATATTTCATGAAACCAATTAACAAAATGTTTGAAATTAAAAATCATTTGTAAAATCACAGGTGTGAGACTGTGATTTTACCACAGTTTGGAAACAATGGAATCAAATCATTTAGTCACTGATTAAAATACTTAATATAAATATTTAATAAAGTAGATCTGATTATTTTTGGGTCACTATGTAAATATTGTCTTTTTGTCTTTGCTTAAAAGAGTATTTAAACAAAGTTAGAATAAATTATTTAAATCATGACCAGTGCTGATGAAATCATATTTTCCTTCAGACATAAAACTGATCTCAAGATGCTGGATGTTACTTTTGCTCTTACGGGCCTGATGATGTCTAACTCCGCGGTGTGAACTGTATGTGGGGGCTGGAGGTGCAGAATGTGCCATGTCCTGGTCACAGTGTTCCCTCCTCTCTACCGGTCACTCAGCAAGAGAGTTCCTGTGGGCAGAGTGAGAGAGCTTCACACTCTGCCCACTCGTTTGTCCTCTAAAAACCACAGTCATCTTTAACAGCCAGCCAGCCTGCACCAACGTTTGTCAAAGTTTCTCTAGCAAAATATGGGTAAGATAAATTGTAGGTCTGAGTGAAGGGCAACCCTGAATTTTCTCCCAAATATGAAAAGAATGTGACACTGACATATCTGAGAACCTTATGATTTCTGCCAGCTACATTGTTGTCAGTATTTACACATCTTTCTTCTAGATCTTGTAATGTTTTCAATTGATCAGACTCAACTTTTGCAGTCTTCTCTCAATTTACAGGTAATAAGATTGCATGTTAAAGGATTTTTAGAGGGATCATAATCATCAATTAAAATTCTATTAATTGAAAACTTCACAATGTCAAAGAACAGATTAGTCTGCAGGAGATTAATCAATGCTCAAAAAAAAAAGAAAGACAATAATGAAAACGGGGCAGAACAGGTTTTTAATATGACGTGATGTTAAAAAAATATATAATAATTCCCCTTACAGATTCTTTTCTGGTCATATATCGCACTTCAATGTTTCAAATTATTAAAAGAAATTCAAAACCTAACAAAAGTATCCAGAATAAATATTGAATTATACTAGCTTTTTATGGGGAAAAAAGTTTGTATTTGCTTGTTATCTCGAACTAACTGTAAATAACAATATACTTAAAAAACTAAGGTAAATTTCCTTAATTACAACAGGCCTGATTATTTCTTGACCTGCCAAAACTAGAAATCACTTCAGACAACCGAACCTGTCTCACAACATAATGTGAGCTAAAATATTCCACAAAGCAACAAACCTTACCCTGATCAAAAGATATTCATAATAAAACATTAATAAAACATTTTTTATATCTAATATGATCTCCAAAGCTTCAGGACTTTAGGATGCCCTTGGGTATTCCATATTATTAACAAATGGAGAAAGCAGAAAAATAGTGAATGAAATAGATGTTCCATCAAAACTACTCTAAAAGCCTCATGACGCTTCATCCAGGAGGTCATAAAAGATAAACTATGGCATCCATTACAGAGTTCCGAGGTGAAAACTAAATAGCCCACAAAAGCCAGTCTTAACATTTGCCAGAAAACATCTCAATGATCCCTGAAAGCCTTGAAAATATTCTGTGGACTGGCTAAAGATGAATTTTGGAAGGTGTGAGACACAAGAAAAAAGTAAATTAAGTTTTGTTCTTGTCAAAGTCCAGATAAACATCTAATTGAGAGGCAGTGCATGACCTTAACCAAGCTGTTCAGGCTGCAAACTTCTCTACTGTTGCTAAATGAAAACTATTTTGCAAAAACAGAAAATGTGTCAAAATTCCTCCACAAATTGAAAATACTTGTTTCCTGTCATCATACTAGCACAATTAGATTTAGACTAATATGTCCGTCGACATATGTTGACAGAGATAATGTCTGGTAATGAATTCTAAATCCTTGCAATTACTTTAACTTCCAGAGGGGGGCAGCAGAGCACCTCCTTCTCTGCATAACGTCTACGTTAATCTTCAAGGCTTTGTGGCTCTAAAACAATGACAAATGCCAACTGCAGCTCCCATTAACATTAATATTAACATATTAACATTTGTTTTATTTTCCTAACTAATTTCTATCACACTATAAAAGGGTTGTTTAAGTTCATATTAAGATATCAGTAATCCTCAACTCCAACCTTATTTTCATTTTGATAAAAACAGCATTATGTGGCATTTAGTCATTAAAAATGACTAATAGTTTGTTATTCTGAAGTGGAACAAAAGATTCTCAAGAGGAAAATATTCAAGTTGGCAAGTTTACCTTGGGATCAGACTATTCCCAAGGTAACTTTTCTTCAGTTCTGAGAAAAGTTACACCTGAGAATCTTCCAGCTGCTTTCACAGTTTAAATAGATTGAACACTGATACTTAAGTTGTCTGACTTGCATCTGGACCAACAATGTAAAGGCTTCCAGACCAAAGACATGATGAAAGTGGAGATGTTTGCTCACATTGTTACATATTTTGAATTTACATTTTGGCAGTAATGTTAAACAAAAAACAGGATTTTAATTGTGAAAACAAGTTGTTTGTGTGTGACTTTAGTGTGTGAACACAGTCCAAAGCCCTTGTTCGTAACATGCTTAGTGAAATATTTGTATTTGCGAAAGAGAAATCAGATTGACTAATATTTACCTTATGTCATATGTCCGTGTTGCTTTGACTGTGCATAATATTCAACAGCAGTTTTATTCTCCAAATTTCTTACAGAGTACTTTGGTCAAAGTGAATTGTTTTAGAAGTGCATCGTGAATTAATTTGAATTGAGTTATATGAAGACATGAGTTAAATTTGACTTGCTGTAGTCAAGCAAATAATGTTTTTGTAGAACTTCACAATAAAAAATAAGTTTCACTTAATATTCACCACAGAAGACATTTTTCATTTGGTCTCTTGTTTTGGTGCTCTTGTTCTTTTGGTGTTTTATTTTTAAAGACCAGCAGAGACATTAAACAATGTTCAACCTTGAGGGTAAAACAGCAAATCAAAAAAGGTAAATGCTTTATTTATGGTTTATCCTTTTATAAAAACAAGTTCACAAGCAGTTTTTATAACCTATTAATTTTCCCTTAAAGAAAGGAAACACGCATTAAACAACCCAAGAAGAAAAACATGATAACAGGTGGTTTTCTGCCATTCTTCACATTTACAAAAGCAATTGGAATACCTTTAGGGACAGAGACTGTTCAATGTGGCATATTTAATATAGCAATCATTGCATCTGAGTATAAAACATTAAAGTTTTTTTCTACAATGACAGTTACAGCTGTCATTGATATCAAGTATCAAATGCTCATTACACTGTTTTAATATATTACCTGTTGTTGGTATTCAACATCCCAGTACAGTCCTCAGTACATTTTCTTCACATTACCAATGAACAAGAGATATTAACGTTTCTTGACAATTAATTATCATAAACAATCACTTTCAAAATAAAAAAAACGGTTAACCCAGTGTGTAATCCAAGAATTACATTTTACAGTCAAAAGATCTTTTTAGAGACATTGAACAAATATTTTATTTTGTTTCTGAAAAACTAACACATAAAGAAGAACAAAGCAAATAAGGTATAACGTCTTGAGAAGCTTGCATCCTACAAAGCGAGAGTGACCCTTTGCACCATTAAATCCATTACAGGCTTGTGAAAGGAATACAGTCATAAGCTCCAAATCCCTTTAATACAACACCCATTAGGAAAGTGCTGAGCTCTTTACCAACAGCTAAGATGCTCCAGCACTCAGCAACACTCTGGCCTCTGCTCTACATTCAGTGCAATACAGGAAACCTCTGATAAAAGTCAGTTTAGTTTAGCTGAGTTCAATAACAACATGAATATATTTTTAAATGGTACAGAAAACAAAATATAACTATTGTCTAAAGATGATGCTTAATGTTTTTAGATGGTCACAACAGAAGAAGCTGAAATATCTCCCATAATATGATGTTATATTGTTATGTTATTATTATAGTATAATAATATGATATAGGACAACATTGGGCTGGACAATGGTGCAGTTAGTAGCACTGCCTGCTTGCAGCAAGAAGGTCCTGGGTTCAAATCCCACATTGGGTTATTTTTGCATGTTGTCCCTGTACATGCTGTGTACATCTCACAGTGTGTTTTTTATAGTCTCTATTGATTAAGGTTGTTCCCTGATGCTGAAGACAGGCACAGCAACCTCCATATTTTTGTTAATCACCAACTACAATGCCCTCAGTTTATCCAAAATGTTAAAAAAATCTCAAACATGATTGTTTAAAGTGGGGCTCTGGCTTCCTTAGGAGTATATAAGTACATAATTATTGGGCAACAATTATACTTCAGAATTATTACACAACTAAATAAAAAAATACACATTTTCCCATCTTACTTTTATTATTTGTATATGTTTAAGGGAGAATTATGAACACACAACTTAACACTTTCCAATAAACATGACAGACTTAAAAAATCAGTGACTAATGTAGCCATGGTTCTTTTCTTCCATTCATGGAGTCTATGAGTTTATTGATCAGTTGATGATCAACTTTTTGTGCAGCAGCAATCACAGCCTCCCAGACACTGTTTAGAGAGGAGGACTGTTTGTTCACTAAAAGTCTCCCATTTGAAAACTACCCATTGCCATGTTTTTCATTTTTAACTCCTTTATTGGCTAGTCATGCACTTGAGTACTTCAATGCATGTATGGAACACTGTCCTTCATTGTACTTCAATGCATGTATGGAACAAGTGCATGTATGGAACAAGTCTTTTTTAGAAAGATGCAGACTTGTTCCTGCATCTTGAAGAGTTGATTTTGAGCCCATATTCAACCTGAAAAGGTCCAAGCACCTCATATTTAGTAATACCAGCCCATACCAGGACCCCACCTCCACCTTGCTGGTGTCTGACTCAAAGTGGAGCTCTGTGCCTGTTACAGATCCAGCCACACAATCGTTAAGTCACTCTGTTTTCATCCATAAAACCTTTGAAGAATCTGTCTTCAGATATTTCTTGGCCCAGTCTAAACACTTCAACTGATGTGTCTTGTTCAAAAGTGGTCTTGCTTACCTTGGTCACGTCTTTGACCTCTGAACACCTTGTACTTCTGAGTACTCCAAGTAGGTTGCCATTCTGAAATATAACAGAACTGGAAGATAATGATTCCAGGTAGCTTCACACTTGATTTCAAATCCTTGGCAGGAAATGTGCATCTTTTTTGTCAACATGTTACAATCCCATGGACTATTTGTTACAAAATCACACCCAAATATCTTAGCAATTTCAAGTATATATATCATATTGGGTGTTGACCTTCTTAGCCCAGACACTCCCTCATTACACAGATACATATCACCTTAATACATTAAGTATTCAAATTTATCCAGCTAGTAGTTAGAAAATAGAGCTAAAAAGGATGATATGGTCAAAATTCTCACATATGCCACAGATCCCCACTCAAATCAAGACTCACTTCTGGGTCATTTCTTTGAAGCAAGTGCAGCATGAATGCAACCATTTGCAAATATTTGTATGTCTAAACTGTGTTGTTTTTTTTTTGTTTGTTCGTTTTTTTTCTTTACAAATCAACAAATCAGCAAATTATTTTACCAAACACATTAAAGATTTTTAGGAAATCTTCCAGTTGGTGCTTAGGATGTATAATTTACTTTCCAGGGACAGGATATCCGAAGTGACAATTTAAATCATCATGTCAACTCAAACTGGTTGTTTACCATTTATTTCTGAGGACAATATAACTGGTTGCAATCAAGGTTTGTAGTAGATATCTATTGAACATCTCCAAGAAAGGCATGAGCAGGTGTAATCTTAATATCTTGATGAGTGGTCAGTTATGTTTGCAGTGACGGCTGGATTAGATATTAACTGTGGCCTAAATCAATTTGTGCTGACAGATTTGGAAACTGATAATCCACGATGTGCCTTTTAAAAGCCCAGCTGAGGCCACCAGATCCATTTGTAGCAAGGTCCATCTCCATCGTAATCTCAAACAGCCAGAAGAAACACCACCGCGGGGCTGAGAGCAACCACAAACCGCAACCATGAACGGCACAGAGGGACCCTATTTTTATGTCCCTATGGTTAATACCACTGGTATTGTCCGGAGTCCTTATGAATATCCTCAGTACTACCTTGTCAGCCCAGCAGCCTACGCTTGTCTGGGTGCCTACATGTTTTTCCTCATTCTCGTCGGCTTCCCCATCAACTTTCTCACCCTCTATGTCACCATGGAACACAAGAAGCTGCGAACCCCTCTAAACTACATCCTGCTCAACCTTGCTGTGGCTGACCTTTTCATGGTGTTTGGAGGATTCACCACAACGATGTACACCTCTATGCATGGCTACTTTGTCCTCGGGCGCCTTGGCTGCAATCTGGAAGGATACTTTGCTACCCTGGGTGGTGAAATCGGTCTCTGGTCACTGGTTGTTCTGGCTGTTGAAAGGTGGCTAGTTGTCTGCAAGCCCATCAGCAACTTCCGCTTCGGTGAGAATCATGCTATTATGGGTCTGGTCTTCACCTGGATCATGGCCAATGGCTGTGCTGCCCCCCCTCTTGTCGGCTGGTCTCGTTACATCCCAGAGGGCATGCAGTGCTCATGCGGAGTCGACTACTATACCCGTGCTGAGGGTTTCAACAATGAGTCTTTTGTTATCTACATGTTCATCTGCCACTTCTGCATTCCTCTTGCCGTTGTGTTCTTCTGCTATGGCCGTCTGCTCTGTGCCGTCAAGGAGGCTGCTGCCGCCCAGCAGGAGTCTGAGACCACCCAGAGAGCTGAGAGGGAAGTCACCCGCATGGTCGTTATCATGGTCATCGGCTTCCTGATTTGCTGGCTTCCTTACGCCAGTGTGGCCTGGTACATCTTCACACATCAGGGTTCTGAGTTTGGACCTCTCTTAATGACCATCCCAGCTTTCTTTGCCAAGTCAGCCTCCATCTACAACCCAATGATCTACATCTGCATGAACAAGCAGTTCCGCCACTGCATGATCACCACCTTGTGCTGCGGAAAGAATCCCTTCGAAGAGGAGGAGGGAGCATCCACCACTGCCTCCAAAACCGAGGCCTCCTCTGTGTCCTCCAGCTCCGTGTCTCCTGCATAAATGGAGCAACAGGCACAGGCTTCATAATCCACTATCCAAGAAGAAGACTTCCACTCCCCCAGGGAAACGACTGAAGGCTAACGTCTACAGAAATAACTTCCTCTTTTTTATTTGTACAAACGACTTGGTTCAACCTAAAGACAGTTGCAGGGAAGGTCAGCCTATTACAGAGTTGTTCCTGTATGTACAGAATATCCGACTTATCAGTCTATGAGTATTTATTTCCTCAGAATAAAGGGGAAAAATCTTATTCTCTATCAGTTGGATCCTATATGATACTGGCTTATTTTTGAATGTAGAGGCATGTAATCAAGGCAACGTAAAATAAATCGCACTTTGCAAATGACTCATCCTGTTTATGTTTTAATTTTAACTTGGGTGGAAAAGTTCATATGACTGTAGTATATTTATTCAGATAAATAAATAAATGTCAATGACCTATTCAAAATGCATTTATGTCTGGAGTCAATTTCTACTTCTTCTGTTTTAGCCTGCTTTGGTGATGTCTACCTCAGAAATATATCATATACAATTTTTATATAACATTTAAAATATTCTTTATGTGGTACCTGCAAAGCTAATACAATCTAATTTCAGTCTCAGGTCACCTCGGATTTAGATCTTAGCATTATAAAGGGATTAAGATATTAATCTTAACAAGGATACATATAAATATAAATGGACATGTCACAACATGGTTTATCTGATTACAAACACTGCCTTAGAAATAAACGGTTAATAAAGATTAAGGATTAATACTTATATTACCAAAAGAGACCTTCAAACAAAGGTTATGAATATGGAGAAGTACAATTGGTGCGCAGAAGAATATACTGATGTTATAACTAAAATAATTTACCAGAAAACTAAAGAAGAGTAAAGAATGGATCTTAATTAACAGAGTTTTAGACGAGAATAAAACTGAAATCATTACTAAAACATGAGGTCATTGCTCTGGGATTACACATGCATAAATTATTTATTTATAGATTAATATTCTTTTTATTCCCTGCATGAATTTTGAACGAGAGGACTCAAAGTAAAACAGAACCTTCAAATCCAAAGCGTTATTGTGAGAATGACTCATTACTTATCATTTTACAGTACAATTCAAATGTGGGAACTGCATAGTTTCTCTTTAACAAAAAATGCTCTAACAGTTGGATTCTATATATGATAACTGTTGGATATGATACATCCATTTGAAAGTAATTGTGATGCTTTCAGCACCAAAAAAAAAAAAAAAAAACTACGGAGATAGACGAAAAGGGTTTTCAATGTCGAAGTAATTTCTCCTCAATGGGTTAGTTGCTCCAATAAGTCGAATGGCACATTTCATGTTGAAATTTAATGTGTTTTTTTTTTTTTACTGAAAGAGACAAAGAAAATCAAAATGCTTCTCGTGGGACAACCAGCTGTGTAGAGAAGTGAAATCCTTTTGAATTTGTATGCAAAACTTTATTTGATAATAAAAATAGCATCCACAGACTTCTTTTGATAGCTACATATACATTGTAATCCATCTGAAGGAAAAGAAGCTGGATAAGTCCACATCTACTTTTACTTTGACTAATGTTATGTATAGCTTCATGGGTCAAATAAAGCTATGGACAATGTAGTATTTATATATGCATAGTTATATAAAAAAAGATTGGCCCATATACATGTACTGCTTTTATCAACACAGAGACAGCATTATGTCTGGAGCACACTGCAAGAAATAATGCTTGAAGAACACAGACTGCATACAAGTGCTTTATAATACAAAGGCAGGCTAACCATAGAGAGATTCAAACCATTTATCAGCTGTTGATTGACCAAATACAGTCTTTCATTTTTAAAATGTCTTTATATACCTGACCCAGAGTAAATCAACATATTTACCATAAATTGTCAGGTCCATTTCAGAGATATAAACACAATATCACATTCCTCACTGCAGAGGTTCTTCATAAATTTCTGTTTTGTGCAAGAAAAAGGCAACATTTTATTCCTTGACAAGTTCCTAGTAGTTACATTGGGAGAGAAAATCTCTTTACAGGTGATGACCAACCTCCTAACTGTGACTCTATCTCTCCCTCTCTCATTTTTTGTTTGGTTTTGTATTTTTATTGAATACAGTACCATAGTGACACCGGTGATGAAACAATGCATTTGTTGTGGTTCATCCAATATATAGTTCTAGTTTTCAAACAAAACATAAAACAGAGAATAATCACACAAAAACAAAAACATGAAAAAGCAGCAGTCAGACTTCAGTGGCGTGACAGTGTGGCTCAGAGTGGCAGAAATAGTTGTCTCATCTACCAGGACTCACTGTACGTTACCGTGCCAACAAACCTCATCAGCTCAACGTGTCAGGGCCCAGAGGATGGACAATGGGTGTAATAAATATGAGAACTGGGCTAGAAATAAGTGTTGGGGATTACAGTGTTTCTTTAGGCCTAACAAGGTTGTTACACTACATTTTAACTTACACATGCATCTTGCACAGGGATAATTAATGATTTTTTTTGGCATATCTGAATAAACGTACTTTATGGCAGCTTCAGCTGGCAGTATGGCAAAAATGCTGACTTTTCTAAATTACTACACAGGCTTCTTGAGAAATTTGGGAAACTCACTCTGTCATGAACAGATTCGGATGTAGTAGAAAGAGGCTGCTTCAGTGTAGAGAAGGGCAAAACTAGTCATTTGGTTTAAACAAAAAGTCTCAGGTCCCAGCTATACTACTCTAGATATTTTCAATGTTTTCGTCCTTTGTTAAAAATCTATCTGCATTCAGTAGCACAACTTTTAAATGTTGTAATAACTGTGCTTCGCCAGCAGGTGGTGATAATGCTAGCATTAATGACAATTTTAAAATAATATTAATCCTGGTTAAAGCGGTGCTAGGGTAAAGATTCTTTCAAAACTGGATCGTATTTCCTTTCACTGAGTTTATCCTTTGTCCTCAGATCTTCTTCAGCTTACTGGGAGGAGAGTCCGGACAAATCAAGAGCGATGTGGCAAAGAATAATTACCCCACTGTTGTTACAGTTTTTAGCATAGAAAGGAAGAGCAGGCAATTACAAAGTCAGATTCTAAGTCACAATTTTGGTTAATCACCACATATCCAGAGTAAACACATTTATAGCACACACTGACTTTTTAAAAAATATTCTTCACTTTCTCTTACCAAAAACTCACCTTCTACTTACCAAAAACTCAAATCCAAGCTAAACCACTCTAGAAATATTAAAAACTGAATGGAAATTAATAAATCTACTGTGAGATATAAGGCTGAGCACATTTGAAAAGGAAAAGCTGTAAAAATTAGGAAATATGTTCTTTAACTTCCGCCTTCTTTTGAAGAAAAGATCAATTAAATTGGCTCTACTGATGCTGTGGTTTCTAGAAAAGAAATGTGTATCAAGTCTAAGAAAAGTGTTTCTCTAGGTCATTGTTTCCTATATAATCTCTGGACATTCAGTGGAGAGAAAGTTTTTACAAATCTTTGCCTTATAGTGCTTTTTTTATATGTAGTTTTTAATTGGAAACTCTATGGATGGTAGGTGGAAGCACAGCAGAAAACATCTGTGTTAATGTAGAAAGGGCCTCAGAGTCACTGAAAATAATTTCTAATAGGAATAATATGGGCTGTCAAACAATGATGCAACATAAGTTGAAGTACAGCATGCTTACACTTCTACCTCAGCCCTTAAGGATTTCATTAAGCTCACTCAAGATGCGAGTGAAATTCTAAATAAATAGAGCAAAATTAGAAATTTCATATATTATTACTATTTATAATTTAATGCTCTAGTTTCACCATCCAATTTAAATGTAGAGCTTTGCTTTACTTCCACAGTTCTTGTGAACCATCAGTAGTTATAGTGTCAGTAATTCAGGAGCGAAAAGGACACCTAAAATAATTTCAAAAACAAGCTCAGGATTTAGGATTTACCACAAATGGAAGCATTATTCAGACCTTTGAAGGGAACAAATATTTAAAGTCAACAATGCCTACAAAAAGCAATATCACTGATTTCATATGCAGGCACATACAATACCTTTACTACAGTACAACAACCTCTGTTATGCTCAAAATAACAAGAACAATGACAACACAACCAGTATAAACTGATAGAGGGATTGTACTCCTGCTGTTTTTATAAATCTCTAGATGGGACCACAAGTAGTTTAGTCAATCAAATCAATTCATAAACAATTCAACCAAATAAAGAGTAAGAGTTAGTATTGTTACAAGTCCAATTCCAGTGTATGTTATGTAGTTTGTACGGACAGAGGAGAGAGCAGTGAGGGTACTCTCCTCCCTCTAGATACTGAGGTCTTTAGAATTTTCTTTGTACAGCCTTCTCTTGGGCTCAGGGATCTGGTTTGAGCTGCGGCCTCCGGCGTTATTGATGGGTCCTGTCTTGTTGTAGGTAGCATTGTTGTGTGCAGCGTTGTTCTTCATCATGCTGTAATAGTCCTTCAGTCTGGGCGCTGCTGCATAGTTCAGCTCATCCCGGCTATAGTTGCTGTCAGGGGAAGAGTCCTGCTCCGATCTGTATCGCCTCTCCATTGTCCCGTTCATCCGGTTTCTCTCCTCCTTCCTCTCTGAGGAAGAGTCTCTCAGAAGATTGCCATTCTTAGTAGCTTTCTCATACGAACGGCCTCTGGGGAGAGAATCCCCTCTGTTGTTGACGCGGTCCGGGGTGGACGACTCGCTCACTCGTCCAGCTACCTGGGACTCCTTGAGGTGCTTCCGTTCGAAGAGTTTCCGCTCAGGGGTGACCGAGAGGAACCCTCCATCATCGTACTCCTTCTCAGGTGTGTGGTCCCGGTGCGCACGCTCTGCCCTGCGGTCCATGGATTTCGCCCGCCGACGATCTGGAGATGAGTTGCGCTTCCTGGTTGGTGAGCGATCGAGGGAGCCACGACGGTGCAACTGAAACCTTCTGTCCAGGGTAGAACTGCTGCTCGAGAGCTCTTGACCCCGCAGTTTTTCAGCAGCAGCAGCAGCCTTCTTTCCCGAGTTGTCCTTCCTCAGAGTTTTCAGGAGCTTGGAGATACCACTCTCTGATTCAGACTTCTTGACTTTGCGGCCTTGGCTCTTCTTGTTGCCAGCGCTGCTGTCATTGCTGTTGTCGGGAGACTCCTGTCGGAGGGTACTTTGACTGTGACTGTTATTCCAGGTGTGATGATGATGGGGATTAAACTGCCGGCCGTGGAAGTCCATCAGATCCGAGCCAGCCCAGTCCCTGTTTTTGTCCATACCTCGGCCACGTGCAGCCTCCTCCAGGCGTGATGGTTTGTGAAAGTCTGGTGGATAACTGGACTCCAATGAGGTGTGATATCGGCTTTTTGGTGGCAACGTTCTCACTTCCGGAGTGTTTTGTGCCCTGGGTGCGGGAGGGTGCCCGTCACTGCTGCCGTCTGCAGGAAAGGCAAAAGGGAGAGGGATTTGAAGAATGCAAATAGATTTGAGTTACATTTACCGTATGTTGCACAGATGACTTTTCTGTTGCATTATGTGATTGCTTGCACTGGCACAACACAAATCAATGCAGCTATGAATATCATGCAAAGATGTGTTCTTTTAATATGCTGCATGTTTTCCAAATAAACAAGCAGCCTTTTCTAAATTGATATGTCAGATTCAAATTTAAATCTTTGCAAAAATAATAATAAAAAAAACCACAAATATTCTCTGGGAGTTGAGTTTACGTTTTTAAACAGGTTACATCAGCAAAAGCAGGAGCAACACATCAGCAAGTGAAGGGCAGCGGTTATCAATGACACAGCAGGCACCTAGGAGGTCATTCCAAACAGTATGATAAAGGCAAACCAAAACCAAATTTAAAATGTGCATTTGGCTGAATGTCTGCCAAATAACACAGGTTGCTATGGCAGCAGCATGTGATGAGAGGTGGCGTTAAGTTAGTTCCATTAAAAAAAAAAGAAGTTTTTTTTAAGTGGCAGAAGGGTACGGTTTATATGGACTGACAGAAGCCACATAAATACAGTTTAATTCAAGCGTGATGAGACATAAAGTATGTCTACAGTGTAAACACATCCGCACACAAACACAAACAAAGTAGGATGCAGGTCAGGATGAGCTGGAAGGCTGTATAAAAACTCAAAGTGAGGAGAGGGGAGATGACGGGGAGAGTGAACTGGGACAGAGTTGTTGTTGTTTTTATTTTTTTTTTACTACAAACCGTTGTCTGATTTTGGCCCATTAGGTAGAAACAGGGCTCTCCCATCTTGTCATTCCTCAATGTACCAACAGCGAGATGAGGAGCCATCATCGCTGGAGAGAGGAGGAAGAGCCCAGCAACAAGAGACGATCAGAGAGAAGGAAGGAGGAGGCGAGAGAAGAAGACAAATAGAACAGACAAGCTGTTTTACAGTACATCCGTTGAGAGAAGAAGGGGTTTGGCGTGAAAGACAAAAATATTCTTCACTTCAATTTTTAAAAATGATCCCCAACATAAATCTCTGGATTACTATGAGAAATAATACAACAGTAGAGAACAGAGCTCCGAAGAGCAAAGGCATTGTTAAACCTATGCAACATCTTTACTGTACAGTTTCCTGTATAAATCCCACTATATAAGTTTAGTCATTCTTTTGTCAATACAGATCTCCTCAGTTATTGGTATTAACATAACGGTAAAAAGGTAGTGTATTAATCTTTCAGAAAATTCCAATCTTATCTTGAATACATTTATTCAGTAATAAGAAAAATGAGAATTCTAAAGAAATATGTATATGATTAGAAGGTACTTTGGTAAGATACAAAAAGTCTTCAACAGTTCAGGTGTGTCTACATTAATTAATTTGTGAAAAAGTACTAATGCCCTTTATTAAGCAAGGTGGAGAATCTGTGGCGCTGTGATTATATTTCATCTACGAAGGCTCAATGAGTGCATGGCAAAATAAACTCCTTGAAATACAAGAAGATCTTGATTTTAACATAAAATTACAATAGTCTCAGATCAACATTGTTTTTTTTTTTTTTTTTTAAATGTAATGATCTAGAAAACATACCAAATCAACACATAAAAACCTTGACAGAGACAAAATCCACCATCTTTCATGGTCATCTAAGTCCTCAAACCAAAAACTGAAGCTGAAGAGAAGAGTGCATAAAAATTCTGGGCAGATCTCTAAAGACTGCAAAAAAAAAAAAAAAATGGCAAAAGATTCCGCTCTATATTCTCTATAGGCATCAATATTATAAAGGATTGCCAGTAAATGTGGTACATACTGTATATCTAATTGTAAATTGTATTTCTTTTTATTAGTAGCTTTGTCCCACTGAATAACTGTACTCATGTAAAAAGCTGGATTTTTCAAGTTTTCTGCATGGGGCCCTATAGAATAAAATATGCATTTATTATTCTAAAATATTGTTAAATATACAATAAAGATGTATCTGTTCAGGAAATAAATTTTCTATTCTACTGAGTTTATTACATGAAAAAAAGATCCGACTTCTTTACTTGAAGGGAAGTAAAGCATCTGCTGCATGTTAACCTACCATATTCAGGTACTGATCCATCGCCTCTCTTCAGGACAAGCCGCGCCCTCCGACCTCCGTTCTTGATCAGTTCAATGGCTCGTGAATGCTTCATGTTCTTTGTGCTCTCACCGTTAATCTCCAGAATCTCATCTCCCACCTGCAACGGAGAAGGTAAGTAACTGGGACAGCCAAGTGATAAAGTGGCCTCATAAATAATGCGAAAAGAGGAAATTTAGCCTGACAAAATGTTCTTAGTAGAGAATCAGAGGGAACTTGTGAGTTTCATACCCTCATCTTGCCATTTCTGACAGCAGCCCCATCCTCCGCTAATCTCAGCACGTAAAGGTCCATGTTGTATTCCCGGCCTCCTCTTAGGCTGAAGCCAAATCCTTTGCTGTCCCTCTCCAGGTCCACAGAATAGTACTCGGCATCCTGTGGTGTAAGAAAAAGTATATATCTATACACGAGAAACACTAGGAAACAGTGACTTATTCATTGTGCTGAGGACAGCGACTGATAAGTCCAAACTTCAGAACTAATCAAGTCGTGTTCCACAAAAAACCCCTCAAAATGTCAATGGCAGTACAATACAGCGGAATACATGAATAATTAATGCAGAAGTACATGTGAGCAGGGTGCAGATCACCAAGCAAGGGCAGCACAAGGGCTGCACCCCAAAGTTTCCTCATCCAAAGTTTGCTTCAAACACAAGATTTCTATGTGAGAACATAATTAGACTAGTCAACAAAATGTTAGATAAAAGTTCATACCAATGTAGGTATATAAAAGGTCTGTCACACATCATACCCTAATCTCTAAACATAAGAAAACAGCTTTTTGTCTAAATATTGTATTAATTTGATATCACTATATTCCTTTCCACCATTTCTTTGATAAATGCAAAACTCCTTCAGTACATTAATAAGGGAACCAAAAGAATGACTGAGTTGACTTCGAAATGCCATCACTGTGCAATGCAGTAACAAAGTCACACATATTTAATGTTTTTCTGCGACATCAGTTGTATTGGTGTGCAAAACAATGCACACCATGCAAACCGCTCTCACTTATCAGGCATTTTAACACATGTCAAATGTAAAAACTACAATCTATATTTTGTTTGCGAGTCCAAACAAATGAAAAAATTGTAGTTTAATTTATGTTGCTGCTAAATAATAAATAAATTGTGCCAGTTTCCCGTACAACTCACTACAAGTCATTGTGTGCACATTATGACTTTTTTTATAATGCTGCTAAAAATGAAATGAAGTGAAAGTTCAACTCATCCCGTGGTTTAATTTGCATTCTTAGTCTTCAACTTATCCCTTCTACGTCCGTCTCTTGGTGTGTTACTGCCCCCTACTGATTAGTAAAATATACTGCGGTTGAAAAGGTTTAAGAACATTTCTGTCTTCTTTTATCCAGTCCCTTTTTTTAATTACAGATGAAGTACACAAAAGTTATGCTCTTCTCAAGAGACTCGCTGTTGTTGTCATAAATCAGTTTGTGTTTCTTTAGAGAGGTGACAATTCACAAATTTCCTCACCACAAGAAATATAAACATTATTTGAGTGCTAGATTGGCAAAATATTGCAAAACAAAACAAATTTACACAAAAGCAATATAAAAATAGCACCCTTACAAACCAAATTAGACAGTTTATAACCAAAAATAGGTTATTTGGACTTAGATACACTTTAACTAGTTTTGAATGTATTTTCCCAGAGCGCTTAAATGATTCAACACATTTGTTATAGTTTTAGGCAGAACGTAAACCATGACTTCATGTCTTAACATATACATGGCAATCGCAAGTAGAAAATCAGTTAACTGCATTGAAAATACTGACACTTACCTGCATTTGAGTTTGTGAAGGAGGTGGAGGAGGAGCACCTTTTGACTTCGAATGATTCCTTTCAAAAAGAAAACAAAGATTTCATGCTGGCAATATATTTTATGCCACATTAAGCTTTACTATTATTATTACATATGAAATTTGAAACTTAAAAATGTATCAGGACCTACCTTAACTCTGTGGTCTGAGGTGTGTGTGTGGTCGTTATGGTAGCTATTTTCTCTGCATTAGTCAGCAGAGAAGCATTGGAAGATTCTGAAAATAGAGGGACAAGAAGTTAAATAAAGTGGGTGTTTTTATTAAATGCCTCAGCCCAGAGCGAGGTCTCTAAAAGGCACTGTGGTGAACAAAATACCACTGTCCAAAAGAGTTTCTTAAATCACCCTTAGGCAGCTGTATTGATCTGATGCTAACTGTGTGTGATGCTGTCATCTGCTATTTTGCTCACTGACAACACTGGACCCTTTTGCATGGATCGGAAACAACACAAATGTAATGTGGAGCGAGAAAAATTAACAAAGTCCAAACCTTGTTAAAGAGAAAGAACAAAACACAGCTTTATTTCACATCTGCACAGATGGAGAGCTCAGAAGAGATCTAACTATACAAAGGAATCACCTCTCTACATATACTGTATACGTCCTTCTCCCACAGACAGTGTCATCACCAACATTCCCAAGGAGCTAATCAGATTAATACACACACAGAGAAAAATGCAACTTTCAGTTAAAAATGGGTTTCAGACAGAATATTCTATGCCTAATAATAATCGCTCCGCCGTTGGTCTGGTCTTGTCACTCCGCAAGGTATGAAAACTATTTACTAATCGCCTGTTGCTAAGCTTCTGACACACTGAGGCAAACTGTGAAGGCTAAAAAGAGAAACAATGACTCTGTAAGACTGAGTGAGACATAATAAAATGATTAAACATTGTAAGATTAATATTAAATAAACTTCTAATAAAAGTAAACACACTGTAAATAATTATTTTATTTCACAGTAACAAAAGACTCTCTCTTATTGTTTTGACTAGTTTAAGATCAAAAACTTAAAAAAGGCTACTTTCAATTGGAAGGAGCATAGCTCTAGAATATCAGCCCGTTTCATTCTTCTTAGGCACCTTAGTCACTTTTCACTAATCTCCAAAAAAATATGACTGTCCTACAGAGATCAATCCAAGTCCCTCTTGGATTGTGTTTCTAGTATATGTATAGGTTTCACACTGATGGTGACTCTTGTCACCACTTTTGGCCCTAATCTTTGGAAAATTCATTTTTAAAATGTTCTGTGTCCGTTGAACCAGTATTTTTCTATCTGAAGATGATATACAGTGATTTGCAAAACTATTCAAACCCCACTAACTTTTATATATTATGTCAGGATGAAAATCCAAACTTCAGTGCATTTTGTTGGATTTTTGTCTGATAGACCAATACAATGTGATACATAATTTTGAAGTGAAAGGAAAAGAAAAAAAAATAGTGACATAATTATATATTCAGGCCCTCTCTCCTTTAAACACCTGCATAAAATCCAGTTGGCTCAAGCTGTAATGTGCACTCAGTTTATTATCAGCTGTTTTACATTGGTTTGTTATAAACAATAGTCCACAAACAACATCCTGAAGACCAAGAACAACTTCAGATAATTCAGGGATGATGATTAAAGTAAGAGTTAGATTATAAACTTTAAAAAGTCAAAGAAGGAGCCAGGACACCAACAGAGCTGCTCTAAACTAGTTACAGATATCAACTTCTCACGTAGGATAATATAGATAAAAGTATATTCCTGTGTTTCAATGGTCTAGTCAAAGTCCAGACCAAAATCCAATTAGAATATGAAACCAGACTACAGAATAACCCAGGGGTGGGCAATCCTGGTCCTCGAGGGCCGGTGTCCTGCAACTCTTAGATGTCTCCCTGGTCCAACACACTTGAATCCAGTAGCTGAATCACCTCCTAAGTGCAGTCAAGTTCTCCAAAGTCCTGCTAATGACCTCATTATTTGACTCAGGTGTGTTGAAGTAGAGATACATCTAAAAGTTGTAGGAGACCGGCCCCTCGAGGCCTGGAGTTGCCCACCCCTGGAAAAACAGTTCTTACACTGGCCCTCCATCCAGTCTGACTGTATTTGAACTGTTTTTCAAAGAATAGTGGACAAAGTCATCAGTCGTCTCTCTATGTGTGAATCTGGTAGATACACACCTCAAAAGATCTGCAGCTGTAATTGCAGTGACCAGTGGTTCTGCAAGAATCGACTCAGGTGGTCATAATACAAATACAAAGCACATTTATCAAAAATATTCCTCCTACTCCATAATTTTGTGCCACTTTGTGATGATGTATCATATATTAAGTTTGTAGTTGTGCATTGACAAAATGTTATGTTTAACAGACATCAAAACACCTGCAGGAAACATGCAGCTTTGGGAAGTAGACTGCCTGTGCTGAGATATTTATTATATTTAATAGTAAAAGTTAGTGAAATTAGCACCAGAAGAAAAAGTGTTTAATTTGTTCAATCCAGAAACTAAATGGACAAAAATCAAAGAAAAGGGAGAATTTACTTTGCCTTACTCCTACCTAGTGATTTTGCTTCTTACAAAAGGCTCCACGCCCTGATAAAAAAATTTCTCATGTCTCTGAAAAGCATCGGTGCCCTATGCCTCCCACTACAACTATGAATAAGTCACATCATGATGCATTATGAAACATCCGTGTGATGTCGAAAGATGAGAGCCTTACCATCGCCTGGAATGATCCTGAGTGAGACGGTGTTGCCAGCCTCCTTGATCAGGTTGACAATGTCCGAGTGCGACTTGTTCGTGATGGAGCAACCGTTAACGGCCAGAATCCGGTCCCCGACCTTCAGCTTCCCGCAGCGGTCCGCCGGGCTGCCCTCTATGATGCGGCCTATTTTGTGGGGCATCGCCACACAAGCATTTCCAGCTTTTTATGTTAGATGTGTTTGTGTTTATGTTGTTTTTTTTTTTTCATGTTAAAAACAACGTGCGGTATAGATTTGTTTGATTGAGATGATTATTTGTGTTGATTTGCATTTAATGTAAGTGGGAAACAAGGAGAAAACATAATAGAAGAAAGAAAAAGGAGGGCAGATTAATTATTCAAATCACCAAGTCCCAAAATCACCAAATGAAGGTGAAAAACTATTGGAGTTTGCACACAAATTACACATTTTATTGTAAAAAAACAGAAAAGAGAAGTCAAGCTAAAATTGATGTACTCCTTAATAAAAATGCAAAGGATGTCCTTTTGTCCCCCAACTTGACATGTTAATTAAAGATCTGGGAATCTGATATATAATTGGATCAATGGGTATTTATACAATCAGGTACCTGAACTATGGTACCTTGGCTGAGATAATGATAAGAATTCAAAGAGAAAGTTCAGAAGTTTTTTAGGTGAGCTTGTGTTAAATGTCATAAGCAATTCATATTTAACCCACCGTAACATCATAAGAAGTTAATTTCTAACACTGTACTCTGAAGGACTTCTACTGTTTAAAAACAACTCTGATCTCATACATTTGCTTGGATAAGTCTGAACGTGACTATTTGTTGCTGCGGCTTTAATCAAGACGAAACTACACTTATGGTTTAAACAGGTGTTTGTTTTGCAAGTACCCAAAGTGAAAAAAGGATTATTTCTGTGATCAAATGATTATTTTCCATCTGTTACCAACAGACAAGGACTCAAGAGAAATGTGACTAAGGAGTCTAAATTTAAAGCAACCACTGAAATCCCAACAGGTGTATTCTTTTGTCTTTGTAAACAAAAGGTCAGAGAGGAAAGTCAGAGCTAATGTACTATCAGAGAAGAAATGTCCATCTAAAAAATACTATCCCTACTGCTGAAAACAGATAGATCAGATATAATTTCAGGTTTAAGAAATAGCAGGTTGTTGTGATTTGCAATCTTTCCATTGTTAACAACATTGATAAACCAAAGCAAGAACAACATACCACTTAAAAATTGCCAGTTCACAATAACATTAAATTTAAAAACAGCAAGTTAATAGTACCATAAACCATATTCAATTTTCTCTCTGTTCTTCATCCTTAGAAGTGGAGTTGGTGAGTCAGTTAAATATTGGTATGTTAAATCACAATTTTATTATATTATCCAATTTTAGTTTTAGGTGCAAAAGTTGATATTCCCACATGTTTTAATCTGTATTTTGTACAAGACACATTATTTTTTTTTTAGGTATGATGGTCTGGACGTTGTAAACAACAATTTGGGTTATAGATAGATTGTAGATTTCTTGTGAGAAAGTTATATACTGCACATATGATACAAACTGCTTATAACCTTTTCACAGAACCTCACCATATTCTGAACTATCCCTTTAAGACTTTATGCGAGTCTAGGCAGGTGGTGACTGAAAACATGACAGGACATCGTTGAATCAAAATGAGTTTAGGATTCCTGATGACAACTTAGGGAAAATCCCTGCTCTCGCCAGTTGTCCTTCTTCTCCTGTTTCACTTTTTTTTTATCTCTCCTACAGCTTTCATTCAGAAATCTGTGCAGCATCCATATTAATTACATAACCTTTCTTCACATTCACCTCTGCTCTGCCTTTATTGAAAATGCACTTGTATGCTGTCACTTTATTTAAATAATGAGTTATGGGACATTACAGGGCTTGACAAGGATTTAACACCCAATCTGCTAAGCACAACACCAGCTCTGGGTCATGGAACGAGGGGATCAGCTGGGGGATGGGTTTTGATAGACTTAGGAAAAATGGTTTTTGTCCGACACTTATAGGGAACTCAATCAGACGAAACTGCTTTTATTTTTCGCAGAACTGACAGGCATTAAGAAATCTTGAAGGAACGCTCAGAGTAATGTCACTTGTTAAAAATGAATTCTTGATTTCAGCCTGTGTCCCACATGGTTACAACCCATTAGAGGAGTGAATACAGGGCACTATAGCAGACGTCTTAGTCATGCTTAGGAATAAAGGAGGAGCAAAAACACTAAAACACAAAGGGGAAGAAGGAAAAACAGAAACCTTTTAAGGCCTGAAGATCAGACAAGGTCATTTTCCAACACTGTCATTGTTAATAACACATTAATTCTAAAATTGCATTCTGGAAAGCAACACCATTAGCTCCTGGTATTAGTGGAACCTCCTCAGGACACTTAGTGTGGCTAGAGTATCGTCCAGTCTCGTCTTTCACCTATGACACATCACATTACATTATCGTAACAGCTAAATACACAAGGGTCCTTGATATGACATCTGTGTTCATCACTTAGAGCTTCATACTGAATTTGTTCAAGGACAGCTTGTGCAATTTCTCGTCAAAGTCTGACCGACTTTACTGAATGCATGTCTGGTGTGTTGCTGCGATGCATAAAAGTTTAATATTGATATCAGTGGGATTGAGAATGTGATGGAAATATTGGTGAGGGCCAGGATGAGAAATACATCTTTTCATATGGGTGAGAGAGCAGCAGATTTTAAAAAATTCTGGCTTCTCTACAGAGTAAACAAATTTCACAGTCCTGCATCACCTACCGAATGTGGTGCCAGCATCAGGCCGGGAGACGGACGACACAATCACAAAACCGAATCCTTCGTTTTCTCCCCGCTGGATCTCCACGTCGTAAGGCTGCAGAGAGGCCGGAATCACAGCGCTCCCGCTGCCACCTCCACCACCACTGCCTATGCCGCTGGTAGATCCACTGCCAGAACTGACTGTGTTCAGTGAGTTCTGACTCCCCTGAGGGGTCCGCTTGCCTTCTGTTAGGCTGGGAGCCTGCGTGCTGCTGTGGTGTGAGGAGGCCGGCGATGGGGGAACGTCACCTTCTCCCTTTGACACTGGGGATAAAGAGGGTGAGAGCACAGTGGTCAAATAAATGAACTAAGAAGCAACTGGCAACAATATGTTTACATAACACAAATGTGACCGTGCATGACACATAGATAGATGTACATGTTTAACGAGAAACTTTCATCACCTCCGTATCCGGGGGTCTTGCGTCTGACCGTGAGGTTGACATGACCCTGTTTGGCAGCCTGCTGCATCAGCTGAACCACCAACTGGTGTGACTTTCCCACTACCGCTGTGCCATCCACACAGATGAGCTCATCACCAGAACGCAAACGGCCATCTTCATCTGCAGCCCCATACTTCACTATGTGCCCAATGTAGATCTGGAAAAAGACAGAAATGTTTCACTCAAGATACCTTTAACAAATAAATAAGAAATTAAGAAACTGAATGTTCAGAAAGCCAAAAAACAGGGAGTTTAGATGAATTATTTCAGTGTGCTTATGAATGACAGGAGAATTTAAGGAGCAGTATAATGCATATTCTAGGAACATAATGACATAATAATGGCCGGCAGTACAATCAAGTAGCTATGCTACCTTCAATTGTTATATAAATGTTAAGTTATGAAGTATAGCTTAAGAGAAATATGACTTTATAATTTATAATTGGGTCTTTGTCTCTAAACTCCTGCTCTTTCTGAAACTCCACCTTCAGGATGTCATCACAACATCGCTCTTCTATTAACCCTGTAAGGTTTTTACTAGCGTTGCACTGAGAAGTAGCTCATATAACGAGCTCAGCAGATGTACAGTTCCAACAGATGTTTACTAATTGCTGCTGGCTAGTCTGAAGGAGCTAAATGGGGGAGTTACTGCTCCCCTAAGGGTTGCACAGCTGAATGGCTGTCATGGGAAATGAAAGGATTTCTCAAACATGCATGACAGAATCAAGGCAACACTTCATGTATGTTTTTGATTAATAACATTATAGCATGATGTAAAGCACATAAAAAGTGACTTTTACATAATGCTGGCCCTTTCATCATGTTTGCTGGATAAACATTTGATGCTTTGGAGATTAGAAGAAGGTATACCAAAAACATCCAAAAAATGTAATCCCACAGGCCGACATTCAGATTTTGAAACAATTAAACTACAGTGGCTGTCAAAGAAATGTCTGCAATCTTTATTACCTTTTATAACTCTACAGTTAGAAACTTCAGCAGATTTTCTTTGGATTCAATATTCCAGAGCTTCCACTTATGCCCTCCGTGCAAAGTACTGTTTAACTCAACATGCTAACCTCCTCGGCCTACGATATACCAATCTAGCTGACTGAGCCCAGACTGCTCTGGTCTGGCCCATCATATCAAAGCAGACTTTCTGCTTGTGAATGCTTTTGGACCAATCAACAAACCAACTTCCTGTGAGGCAGGCTTGAAACTTTCTACCACTTTACTTTATCCAATTGCAAGCTTTCTGTCATTCTTCAACTTGCTTTCCCTTTCAAGACAAATATATGATGCACAACAGCACAAGGATCGGAGGATACGGCCTTTGCTTCTCCTAACAAGCTGTCTGTAAGGTTCTCTAGAGAGCAACAGCTCCAGATAGGGAGTGGGAGTAATTTGTTAAGACTTTGTGCTATTCTGGTATAAAGGCAGACAGAACTGAAAAGACAGGGGGGAGAAAAACTAATGAAGCAAGCAGCCTCAAACTGAGGAGCATTCAGAAAAGTATTGTTACTGTATGTAAGCATTTATATACACACTTATCTATTATTTTGTAAGCATTTACAGTAAATAATGAGATTTAAAGGTGACGAGACACTTACAGGTTCTCCAGGCTCATTTCCTCCCAAAATGCGGAAGCCAAAACCAGTATCCTTTCGCCACAGGAAAATGTCTTGCTCCTGGCAATCTGGCACTGAAACATACATAAAAAAAAAAAAATCAGTGAGATGTCTCCTTATTGATCCATTACAAACCTAGAAGTTACTATTTTTATCAACTACAAGCAGTGCTTTCTAATCACTAAACCAGTGCATCATTGTTCAGTGAGTCTTGTCCTTTTTGCAAAGGCATTGTCACAAAAATATCCAAGATACATTTATGTTTTTTCCTTGTCTTACTTTCTTATAGAGAGTACACCAGGCCCAGTACTTTTGTATTTAGTCCGTTCCTTCCTGGAGGAAGCCATTGAAAGAGTCTCAATTAACTCCCTTTAACCTTTTTTTTCTTTTTGCATAGAAAGTACACCTAGTTAAGAGCTTCTATATGTTTGTGTTGTGTCTACTTCTCAACATTTTCTCAACCAAAGAAGTGGTATCGTCAATTTCTTCATTTTTTTTTTAATCATTACTAATATGAACATTATTTAAGTTTTAGGTTTTCTTTATGACTTTTATTTTATCTCTTCTATTCTCACTTGTAATTTAGAAAGCTTTTTGCAAATGAACCATTGTTGGCCTTGTGTTTTACACCAAACAAAATTTTTATTGAAAGTCAAAACATACCTAAACCCATCTATTTAAGAACTCATTGGTCAGTTTAGTAACATTATGTTTTGTGGTTGGTTGCTTCTATCGTCTTGTGCATGTTCTGTTTAAGATGACCTCAGTGAAAACCTAAAAACTCACCTAAAGGAGATATATTATTAATTTGTATTCACAACACAAATCTGAATTGCGCAGATTGATTTTTTTCTTCATTTTTCTGTCTCTTCTCTGCTTTACATCTTACTCAAACATGTGCAGTGTCCCACACATTCGCATCTTGCCACAGAGTAAGCAGACTGTGGAGGAGGACGCAGGCAGTTCAGTGTCAGTCTGTTCAACCCACAGGGCCAGCATGCACAGGAGGCACAAGGCCTCTTTTAATGCACCGCCTGCTGTCAGTACGGCTGCCTCTCGAGGCCGGCAGTGAACCCAAGTCCCTCACCTTCATCTAATGTGTGGTTAGTTTGAAATAAAGTCACTACTAGGGTTCTAATTGACCCTCAGTTCATCTGGGGGGAGAAGTGATCAAAGCTCCGTGTATATATTTTAAGGAGAGAAGCAGCTGGACTTTCTCTTGCTTTCTTTAAGAGAAGCCATCTCTTTTCCATTTCCATGGGTCAGAACTAAGGCAGCTTCTTGGTTCAGAAGTGAAACATCTTCCAGAGTCAGAGGTTAAAACAAGAAATATGTCTTCCATCTATTTTACTTCTGCCCTCCACCAGAGCATTTCTGGAGAATTTGGTGGGAATGCTAGGACTCACCTGGATAAAGAGGACATGACGTAAAACCAGAGTGCAGAAATGACTGTTATTTTTAATATTATGTTGAGAAAGAGATAAGCCTCAATGATGCTTTGAAGTCAGTATCACTAGCACATTTATTTTAAATGTGTCCATATTATGTTTCCTTCCAAAATTGGTGGGATGCATACAAATTAGCAGACAAGAATAACACAGTCATTACTATCTGCTCACACTAGACAGGTTACTGTTATCAAGGGTACAGACATCTGTGAAAGTTGCTCCTCCAAAGTGCACCACAAGCTCTTCCTATGGCTTAAAGTTCTTTCAATGGAGAGCCATCACTCCATCCCTTCACCCATCTCACAAACTTGACCTTACAAAGTCATGTGGGAGCTGATGCCTATCTCTCATTGGGCAAGAGATGGGGTATGCCTTGGACAGGTCACCAATCCATCACAGGACAGACAAAATACACAAAACAGGACAAACACTCAACAAAGGGCCACTAAGCGAGACCAATTAGCCTGGCAGTCAGGTCTTCGGATTAGAGGAGAAGGCTGGAGCGCCAGGAGGGAAAGCACTCTTACACAGGGAGAACAAGCAAACTCCATGAAGAAAGATCCCAGACTGAGGTTGACTGTGCAACCTTACGGAGAAAATAATTAATTAATCTTTTAGTATAGGAGCAGAAACAGATGTAAAATCCTGAGTTTGCTCTATTTGCTCTAGCAACTTTCCTCAGTTTTTGCTTTTTTTGACACACATTAGTGTCTAAGATGCAACAGGACACTGATGGAAATCATAATAGCAGGTCCACCTCTATTTTCATCCAAAAAATAAAGCTTGAAATGGTCTAGTCAAAGTTCATACTGTGATTGAAATGCTGTGACATAACCTTAAATTGGTTTTGACGCAAACAAACTGCACACTATGGCAGAATTAAAGCAATTCTGTAAAGAAGGGCCAACACATGTTTCTGTTTATCCCTACTGACCGTGTCAATCATTTTCTTTTCATGAGAAACGTCAAAAAGAAGCCAACTGGCTTTCTTTTTCTGCTCTTAGGATTCACCCTTCCATCACACTCTCCTTCACTGCAACAGTGCTTTTCAAGCACATACGTTGGATGCACAAATGCATCTGCTGACGAACTCAAGCAGTGTTTGCAGGGATGGGGTGGTATGAACAGCATGAAAATGGAGGCAGGAAATCTAGGGCTGTTAGTAATTCTGTTTTCCCTCTTTCTTGTTTCATTGTGTCTCCTCTTGCTCCCCCGCTGAATCAAAAAAGGGGCTGTAGCTTCTTCAGAGGTTATCAAACATATACACCAATCATCTGCAGCTTAAAGCAACCCTCTCAAGACCCAGTTAATATTTAATTAGCAGCAGTCCTAGTTTCTTCTTGCTGACATTCTTATTAAGCAACTCTGCAACATGCGGCTGGTGCACAACTAGCGCATCTGGCCAAGAACAGTAATTCGACAAGCCAACAACAAACTTGCCGTGCACATCATCCCACTCTGATTACATAATGGCTTTTTGTTGCCACATGAAGCAGGATTTGAGAGTTTATAGCACTGCATACTTCTGCAGGTCTGAATGATTTAGATCACACAGACTCTCCTTCTCATCACATTTTCAGTGTTTCTCCATGAATATTGCAGGAACAAGCCATGGACTAGACGGGATATAAAAGAGCTTTATAGCTGCAATCTGAGGTATCAATTGTGGGGTTTTTAAGTTTGCCATCTGAGTAAACTTTTCAATGCATGAGACGTTCTCTTTTGCTTCGTCTGATGAGATAATGTTTTATCTTTCAACATGAGGTGCATCCACTTTTGAATTTGTGACCTTTCATTTAAAAGATTTGTACGTCAGATTTTAAAGAGGAAGGTATTGTCAGTGTGTATACGTGGCAAATTAAAACACATTATAAGCCTTTTGATTAGCTTGTTCCCAAGGACACTTCTCTCTTGAGGCTGCTTTTGTCACAGAATCGGATGTGACGATGTGTAAAATCTTGAAGCAAGCACAAAAAAGCCTTAATATGCCACACACACGTGCCTCAAATCTTTCAGATAAGTTTTCTTGTAGATTTTTGACACAAATTCTAACGAGGTGAAGCAATGTGTGGTTGCTTTTAAGAAGAAACCTTCCTGGAAGATTTATCATGCTTCCAACAGGACCAAAGAAATATACTCACGTCGACTTTCATACATGCTCCTGGACTGCGCCCAAATCTTGAAAGGGTCTGGCTTCTTCTGGAGGGTGAGAGTGCCATCTGCAGGGTCCTGCAGGGGCAAGACCGGCAGAGGCTGTGTGGGAGCTGCTGGAGTTGGGACCACTGCCTCACTGGGCATGGCAGAGGGTGGGTGGCTAGGAGAGTCGGTGTGGGCGCTGCGATGGCTGCACACACTGTGCTGGGAGCTGCTCTGACTGTCCTTTCTCTCCAACTGCTGCTGGATGGATGGGAAAAAAAGAGAGACGTCTTTGAGTGTAATGGAACCAGGGGGGCGGGTGTGAACTTATAGTCATAAGATGAAGAAATAGGGGAGAAAGAGGAGAAAAAAGTAACAAACAAATCGAAGACAGGAGTGAAAACAGAAAACAGAGAGAGAGAGAAAGACCGTTCAAGGTCGTCTTTTTTAGATATTGTTGTAGAACATTTCTCACTAAAAGTGTCTACTGAGGTAAAAGAAGGGATGACATGGTTTCCATGGATGCAGGACAAAGACAGGTTGAAATAAAGTGAAAGAGATGTTGATTTTTTTCTGAATTTCATTTCTCTTTATAGCCGAAGATTAAAATTTTCTTCCATCTCCAGTACATAAATGCAACCAAGATGCAGAATTCACTCAATTTCACTACTATGCTTTAAAAGTTTTTTTTTTTTTGTTTGTTTTACAAGCTCCCCCTTTTTTCATGTGTTTATCCTCCACAGAAACTGGAGTATGTACAGATTACTATGTTAATATTTGTTGACCCGGCCTAAAAAACACTTTCCAGACATAACAATAAGTCCTACTCAGAAAATGTGATTATGACAGTGAAATGGGGGCAGCTCTGACAACTGAATCACTCTTTATTTATTGTAACTAATAAGATGGGGCTTGACATAGTGGAGAAGTTATTTCACTCATCACACTTTATGAGATGAAGGGTCAAATTCCCATAATGCTTCATAATGAGGACAACAGCCACACAAAATTGACTTTTCATTCAATCACAGGAGACTTGATAATGAGGTGGCATAGCAGAGAGTCTCTCCTGCATATTGGAGTTTACTGCAAGCATCTATGCAGATTCTAGACTGAAGGCAAAGAGGATGTTCTTGGCAAATGGAAAGTCACATGCAGCGTGACATTTCACTGACATAACACAGGGGAGAAATCTGGCTTTTCCTTAGACGAACACTAATCTGGAGTGACACTCAGCCATGGCCACTGTTGGCACTCGACCTCCAAACAGAGTCTAACCCCCTTCTCAGAATGCAACACCATGTGACCTGAAAAGGTAACTTCCATATCCCTGATGGATACCAAACTAATCCTAATCCTAATATCCAGTCAAGTCAGATGGATGCTTTGAATGTCAGTTACAGGAGAGTGTTTCTTCTGTCTCCGTTGGAGAGAAATTAACTTGTCCCTGACATCTACCGCAGACACGGACAAAATCTGACACACACAAAAAATAAAGAATCAAACTTTCAGTCATTGTTTCTACCATTGCCATTGGTGACACAGTCATTGACACACTTGCTTTGCCTTGATTTATAATATTTCAGAAGGTTGGCACATAGACAAAGAGGCCTCTTTAAGGATTCCCGTTTGCACAGTATCTTGTCTAGAGTTCTCCTCAGTTCAGCTTAGGACTGGGACAGACATGTAAGAAGGCTGGTTTTGAGTCAGAGTCACACTGACATTTATTTGACTAAATCTTTGGTCCATTCCATTGCTGACAGATCCATTAAACAAAACCACATATGTTTCTGTTTAATGGTAATATGCACCAAATTTATTTCATTAATGCCCTGGTATTTTAAGGAGTTCATACCGTTCTGCACTTCAAAAAGATTCCCATGATCTTTGGGAGAAAAGCAGGCCCACAGTTTCATAGATTATCCACCATACCTGGGAATCAGATGGTCTTCAACATATTTATTGTTTGTGTGACAGAAACCACCTTACAGAGCTTTGTCTCGTGTCACCAAAGAAAATGATTTATTTTAAAGTCCCTCAGAGTTGAGGAAACGCCGCATGTTGACGTTTGTTATAGTAGAAGAGAAAAGATTTTTTGTGGCATCACTCCTATAACTTCACTTTTGGCTAATGCATATCACCAGAGAGTTGAAAAGAAGTCATGGTTACTCCACTATACCATTCAGTTCTCCAACCTATTATATATTTTTAATCTCTTTTACCATCCTGGTCACTGTGTAGTTTCAAAATAACTACAGTTTCAAAGTAAATAAGACCCCTCATGCGGTCTACTGGCCATGTGGCTTTATTTCATGTCTTATTTGTACTCCAGGAAAACAGAAATTTATAGATTGACAATTAGCTCCTAAAAACTCTGATCAACTTTAACATAATTCATTGCACAGATTCTTAAATTGTCACTATCACTTTACTTGCATCGTCACTGATTTTGTTTAAAATAAGTGTTTTTTGGTGGTCACATGGTAATGAAAGAAATGTTCTTAAATTAAAGGTGAAATTTACAATTGCCCTTGAAGAATTGCCTTGCTGATTCTCAGATTTTCTCTGCCGCCTTTTTTACAATCCACAATTTTTGAGCATGACATTGTTTCTCCTCTTTCTGTCAGTGTTCCCTCTGTAACTGTGGGTGATCTGGGTGACTCACAGCTGTGTTTCCCTTCCTTCCTCTCTTCCCTTTTTATCCCAATCTTCTCTTGTTGCCTCTTTCTCTGTGCTGTGGCTGTCTGCCCTCCTCAACAGCTGGTCACAGTTACACTACTCTGCCCAGGCTACGCTACGCTCAATCAGTCACAGAGTGGCAGCATTTCAGGAAGGGTGGGATGCTAAGACAAAGTAAAGAGGATATAAAACAAAGAAAAGTGACAGAAACAAGATCAGAGATTAAAAAATAAGGATCACACAAAGCTTGGCACAAAGCTTGGCTGGTAATGAAGAAGAGGCGAAGATTTCTGAAGCTTAAGATCTCAGTCACATCTCACAAGTCTGTGCCTTCTGTTCTTAAAATAGCACTTGTTTCAGTGAGGAGTGTGCAGTGATATGCACACAAAGAGGAGAGTTGAAGACAGTACTCACCACCAGCTTTGGGCTTCTCTTGGCTGGCACCACGCCTGCAAAACATCGACACAAAGACAGGGAGAGCATTAATGACCTGCGGTGCTCTTCCTCAGTCCCCTCTGGTCAGATCCTCCTCAGGACGAATGGATGAACCTTCAGGTTCGTGCTGCAGACTAGAAGGCGACTGGCCTGCTCCTCCTCCTCGTTCTGCCTCCTCTCCTCTCTCTAACTGAGCAACACACTGCGCCGGGCTGATCGCTGATCTAAGTGTTCTCCGCCCCCTTTTTCTGTATCCCGCTCCACTCCGCGCTCTCAGCCGTGCTAACAGAGGAGCGTCATCAATCTGATTGCGTTACATAGACTGGCCGATGCAGCAGGAGCAGCTACAGGTCTCTTTCACACCACTTCTCCAGGTGGAGTCTCAACTCTTACTTGCACTGAACAAACAACATAAAAGGGAAACCTGTCTGTGTGCATCTTCTGAGTGACTCCAGAGCTGCTTCCTCCACTCCCAACTCCACTGCTTTGCTCAGGGCTGACATTGAGAAGCTGATCTTCTCGCTGCTCCCTCCCCCCTTCTCTTCTACTGTGCACCGTGCCTCGCTGTGCCCTTATCTCTCTCTCTCCATCTCGCTCCTACAACATACTGTAAAGAGTAACCAAGAAGATCAATCTCATTTGTGCCTATAAAATATTAATGCTCACAGCCAGATGTCAGGGGAGATGTCAAACAGCATATCATTGTAGGGAATAACACACATGCCATTTAACCTTTCCAAATATCTCTCATAATTTAAGGTAAAGCATCTTCTACCTCAAATATTAGGTCTACTGAAATACAACCTGGCTATTTAACCCACACAGGACTCTTTCATCTTTTCCCAAGGCGACCCTACATCAAGCTTTTTTTCTTGGCACAAAACATGGAGACAAAAATAGACAAATGAATGCATGAACGACATGAGACGGGATAGGGAAGAGGGCTTGACGTTTCCATGGTGATCAGGTAGTTTTGTTTTGTTGAGTGGGGGAAGGAGGTATAAATAGAACATCATTTTAATATTAACTGTAGACCTTTCATATATTGCATCCTGCTTTGTCTTCATGTTTGCTATAAAGAAGTAGTTGCAGATTTTCTTTCCTCCGGGGAAAGAAAATCGAGTGTAGAGGGAATCTACCATTGACATCACAACACATCACGCAAACATCCATCCCAAGCTCCTTCTGCTGCATTGGCAAAAAAATCATTAAATGTTAAAACTCTCTGTTGCTGCAAAGCCCCTCTCCACTCAATTCATAATTTATTGCCATCTTTTTTTTTCTGTTGCACGTTCTCTCCATCTCTCAGATTATGGTGTGCCTCTTACTGGACCAAATGGATCATCTCGCCCACTGAGCAGAGGCTTAAAGCTTTGCTTTATTTTTTATTTTTATTTTTTCACAGGCCTAAATGATTGCAGATGTGCTTGTGGGTGCGGCTGACATAGGAAGGACGTCCATCACTGGGTCAAATGTCATGTCAATGTAATTGTTTCCTATAACACCGACTGGTTATGTGACCCATGCAATCTACACTTGGCAAAGTGGAAGGTCAAAGTAAAAGACACTCCTACAAGGCAAATATATTTTATAGGAAGAAAACCTAACGATCACAACTGTCAAGTCAAAAGAATAAGAAATAGCTCAAGCAGGAAGTCAACAGCCAGACCAGCAAGGTGTTGTTTGTGAACATAAAGTTGAGAAAAAAGCTTTCTTTAGCAGCAGTTAGTTCTTCTGTATTTCAACAGATCACCTTATTAAATAAATCAATAACAACTGTAAACAAAAGTTCTTCCAGCATGTTTATCCACAATAATCAGCTGTAGCAGCATTAGTTTTTCTCTGTGATTGAGCTAAATAAGCCATGATATTGGTTTATAGAATCAGCTGACTAAATCATTTGTGAGCTGCTGAAGCTCAGAAAGATAAATCCAAGAACAGCATCATGCTGCTTCATTCAGCTCTGAAGAAGCTGCCATAAACTGATTTACGCAATAGATCTGTGACATCAGCAAGTCTTTTTTATGCATGAACAAATAACAGTGCAACAGTTCAATAAAAGTACAGTATTTGACAACGTTGCAGCTGCTCACATTAAGGGTGGAAAAAAAAAATCTTGTCAAAGATCTGGTTTTGTCAGAGACCAGGTAAGCAATCATGAAGCATCGATGAGTGGTGGAGCATAAAAAATTCCCACAGGAGAAATGGTTGGAGTCTTCTCCACACAAAAGTAGGATATTTGACAAACATCTTTTTTGTTTTTGATGAATTTCCACCAGTCAAATTTGGAGCCAGCAGCTCCAGGAAGGATCAGAATGAGTCAAAAATATTGTATATTGCATTAGCATATCAGCATTCCTCAATATAAGATTCACACATGATAATTTAAAGTAAAAATAATAGTTTTACTACATCATATGTACACCAAAAATATTAAACAAAAACATATATAACGTCTTCTAACTGCTTTTATTTAAAATATAGCAACAAATGATCTAACTCCTGTTAAAAATGATACTGTGTAAAAAAGATATTTTTGTTCAACATACAGCAAAGACCAGATATTGTCAGGTCTGGAGTTGGTTTGGGATGGATTCTAGTTTTGATCACTGTACTTTGATTTCCTTAGTCTCATTCTTTGATTAGATAAGCCTTATTTCCGTTTTACTCTCTTAACCACTCTAGTTTAATTATATTCCTTATACAGTATCTGCTCAGTATATCTTACTATTAGATTCATTTTCCTAGTTCCCCTGTTTATTTTCCCTTGTCCCCTGTGTCATTTTATTTCTTTCTCTACTCAGCCTGCCTTCTGCTCTCTTCCCTCACACCTACAACCCGTTAGCTATCAGCCTCAGTCTTTTGATCCAGCCTTCATCCCTCACTGTATTTAAAAAGTTTGTAATTTTGAAACTGTAAGGTTTTTAATCTTTGGCATGCCTTGATACTAGTGTGTACAGGAGCATTTACTGTAGATATGCCTTTTAAATGTGGTGTTTGTTTTTGTAGAGATAACTGTAGGGCTGTTTTAAACAACGCAATTGTCAAAATGATTGTTGCTACGTTATTCAACACAGCCTTTACTGACTACGGAGTACATTGTGGTGAAGTAAATATCAGTTTTATTCCCCATCTGTTCCCCAAAGAATCAAGATGATGTTCCACATTTTAACTTCCTGGGTTTCTAAAATTCAATATTGCAGAAGAGGTGCTGGGATTCTTAGACATGATCTAAATCTAACAGTGGTGAAGAAGCAGAGCAGGTTCATGCGTTAGGGGCTGAATTTAATGTCAATCAAGCTGTAAATATAAGTATTGAATGTAGGTTCAGCTGTCACCCTCTTTGTTGCCTAGCTACAGAAACCTTGACATTTGTTGGCACTACTAAGATGTGGAGCAGGACCTAAAAGAAGTAGTTGTTATGGAGACTTAGTAGTAATCATAAGATGTCACGATTTAGAAAATTTGACTTGCTTTGTGTTGCATATCTAGGTGTTTAAAGTCTTCTAATTGTAGCTATGAAGTATTTTAGATAGTAGGTGTAGATACTTTTCTGACTTACTAGAATAAAATGTGCCATTTTGAAGAGAGACTAAGTATATCATATTCTAATTCATCTTCCTTTGTCAATGCATATATTGATTATTATAGATAACTGATACAAAAATTTCTGGACACTGATAAACTGAAAAACAAAAAAATCATTGCAAGACTACAACATTGAAATAAAATATTGCAGGTTTTTGCAGGTTTGCAAGGGGAGTTGAATAGTGTGGAGTGAACTGCACTTTGGAAATGCAGGTATAAACAAACACACCTTGCAATGTAAATATTTTTTGAGGAATATTGTGGAAAATAACTGGAATTTAAACTATTGTGCAACTCATTCTGGTTCTACAAGAATGAGAAACGTAATGTCAAGCAGTTCTGCAGGCTAAGAAACTAAACAAAATACCAACAAAAAACGGAAAGCAGGACACTACATTGAAGGCTTTTTACCCAAAGTAGTCAAAAACCTGACAAGGCAAATACGTGAAACGAAGATTGTTTAGAGACCAATGCTGTGCGGATCTATTTGTTGTAAAGGTGGGGAGAAAAATTACCAAAATATCTGCATTCATGCTGACGACAGAGGAGGATCCTCTTTATTTCACAGTATGAAAATTGTATTTTTATAATGGTTAAAAAAGGTTTATTTTTATAATGTTTTTTCAGGAATTTATTACCATCTTCCAATTAATGTCAGAAAAAGATGAGATATAAGAGAGTATACCAGTCTTGCACGCAAACAAGTTTTTTATTTTTATTCATAAGAAGCAGAAACATCAAATATTCAGGCCAAACAACACATAGATGTTGTTGAGTGGGCACAAACGATGTACGCAGGTTTATCATTCTTTCATCATTTTCAAAGTGAATCTGCAGCAGCTTGAATGGACCTTACTTCTCTGAGCTGCTGAGGATGTGGCCTTGGTGACTCCAAGCTGAGCCCACACGGATTGAGTGAATAGTCCTTCCTCCAGGTTTTCTATCAATTTTGTTAGAGAAACAAAAAAAACTGAGTAATGCTTTGGTTTATTAAATAAAGCCCGTCAACCTTTGTCCTTGCTCTCCATACAAGATTGTCCCAGTATCCTGCTGTCCTTTCCATTCATCTGCTCTAAATTATTTTGGTAATAGTTCATTCCTCCACATTCATTTCCTCTTGATTTTATTCCCCTTCCTTTTGTTTTTCATTTTCTCTCCTCTTTCTCCTTTTCTCTGGGGACAGAAGCACTCTGCAAGATTGTCATAGCAACAACGATGGAAAGAGAAGATGGAGGAGTCATAGCTGGCCTGCCCTCCTTTACAGGGAAGCACCTAAGTGGGTGAGTACACTTGATGCAATCTTTAATGTTGTAGGTGATGAAACAATTATTTAATAAAAATAAGTCACTTATAATTTATCATTCTATTTTTAATGGCGAAAATATAATTGGAATAAAAATGTATCCACTGGTGCATATTTGCATTTTCTATAATTAAATAATTTCTAAAGACATATTCAATAATATGAAACATTTTTTTTAAATAGATCAGCATTTTGAAAACTGTTTATCTTTCAAAAGAAGATAGCTAAGCTATGCAAATTAGCCTAATTAGATGTCATTGATTTAATTAGGTGAAGTTAGAGTTTCTTTAAGAAATTTACAGGTAATACAGGAAAGTGCACATAACTCCTGGTGTCTAAAACTACTGTGTGAAAGATGTGAGAAAGAATTTATACACTGTGATTAATGCACAAAACAGAAACAAATAGTAGATTATTGATGCAAGCAATCAGGTTTTAAGCATCTCCTCACCAAGCAGAGCTATAGTAGCATGTGTACCTCATATTTTTTATAGAAGGCTGTCACCAAAAAAAAACAAACTTGCATTTTGCAGTCTTTACTCCTCTTAAAAGCTGAGTCTGCTCACTCTGAGTCAGACAGCAGAGATTGATGAATCGCTGATAAACAGATTAGGGCTTTTCCTTCTCTCGATGAAGCCTACCTTATTTCTCCTCCTCCTCCTTTTCCTCCTGCTATCTGTCTCCTGTACATCTCCGAAACCAATCCTCTCATACACGCTTCCCTTTGGTGAACTTCCCGCTCTGCTCAGCAAATCTCACCCTCTCTCTTCTCTAATCCTCCACCTCCACTCTTTCGAAGCACGATCCCTGCTCCTCTTATTCCCATGCACTCCTCTTACAACTCTTTTTTTTAGCTATAGTTGACCAACACACTAGCTCTGGAGTGAGGATAAAGTCACAGATGCATCCTCAACCATAAAGTCAAACAGAAATCTCATTGGAAGGAGCTTTCAGTCAGTTTCAATAAATGCAGTAGCAGTTTCTTCAGTGATACATCTATTATTTACAATTTAATTTTCTGCTCATGCAGTTTACTGATACTACATATCTAAAGCTACTGTCTCACTGTCTCATCATGTATGTTAGTGTATCTGAAAACACATTTTATGTACGTCTAAACATGAAGAAATAAAGTTTATTTTGTAATGCATTAAATTGGTTTCCTAAAGTTGTCAAGTTATTGTGAAGGGAATTAATATGAAAACATATCTGAGTGCCCCATCATGTACTTCTGGTATTCAGCATGACAAGATGAGTGAATCTACAGACAAAGCATCTACATTACACAACAAGAGATCATTACTGTGACTGCTGAGTAACTTTTGCATATGTTGTGCAAATGTTCCATGACATCTCTTAGATGCAACACTTGTGCCACATTACAAAAAAAAAGAAAAGGCAGCCTGCTTTGGCTTCAGATCTATTCATAATAGAATAGAATACAAGTACTTTATTCATCCCAGCAGGGAAATTACTTAATCAGATATGGCAGAAAGCGTTGCAGGAGTGTGAATTACTTTAAACTGAATAGTTCAGCACATTACTGAAATACAAAAGCATAAGCAAGGACACAATAGTGTAACAGGAATTATTCAGACTTACTATATTTGTAAAGTATTAAACTAAGTGGAAAATGACATGTTTGAAAAAAAAAGGATCCCAATGAAACTGAAAACTCTCCACTGAATTTTTTATTTAGTTCTTTATTATTGTGGACATTAGCTGAATTTTCGGCTGATAATTACAGCACCTTACCAACTGATAATCAATTGCTTTCATAATCTGTTTTGGTCTTTATGACTCTGCAGTCTTTCTGTCATTATTATTACACAGCACAGAATTGATGGAATTAGCATTAGCAATCCCATCAATTTAATCCTTCAATCCAATAACTTTGTCTACAAGTTAAAGTTTGATCTATAATTTATAGACAAAGTACACATGGATAGGTTGGAAATTAAACATTTCTGAAAAACTTACAAAAAATGTCACTGAAAATTGGTACAAAATGCCCTGCCAGATTAGTTGCTTATTTGTTGTACTTGAAATTGAAAGCATCCAAACAAACACTTGAAAATAGCAGCCCCGCTCCCACCTCCCGCTTACCCCTGGAAGGGTACTGTGTGTCCCTCATCACCTCGCCACTCACCTGAACACCCCGTTATTACAGGTTGGTGTTAAAGCCAGCAGACATGATCTACAAACCTGCCAGTCACCCTGCCAGCTCCTGTGACTTCTGAAGCCTCCTACCCATTTATCCTCTCATTTATTCCCTCTCTGTGCTTTGCCCTCGGAGCTTGCTTCTGTACTATTCGTCTCCTCACACCTTCACACAAACCCACACACAGAGGTTCGTAATGATGCTGACATTTAACACAATACAGCAGTTATTCCAGCAGCAGTGCACAAGGTCAACTCATTAGATCTCATAATTGATGTGTGGTGCATATCCCAAGCTGCCGTCAATATAGCAATCACGTGGTTAGAAATTTTACGTAGAAGAATCTGAGAAACCTTGAATGCGTGGGTCTGTTTGAATACTAGCTCATGTTTTTTTCTTATTTGACATCTTCTATAGAAGAACAAGCGTACTGATTGAACAGGCAAGAAGTCCAGTTTATAGCAACTCTGAGTCTATTTATAAGCCTAAAAATGAAGGCCTTTCCGAAATCTCCATACGTTAAAGTACCTTACCTTTCACATTCTCACGTTAGGGGCACAACTTTAACACATTTTACTAGGATTCTATGGAACGCATGAACAAAAAATAATGCAGAATTGTTAAGTAAAAGAAAAAAATAGGAAGGCTTTTTTGTTTGTTTTACAAATAAAAGTCTGAAAAGTCTGAAAAGTGGAGCATGCATCTTGTATTGATCCCTTGAGTCAATACTTTTTGCAGAACCACCTTTTGCTGTTATTGAAGCTGAAAATCTTTTGAGATATGGCTCAAAGCCTGAAGATTTTCTCTCATTTTTTGCAGAATATTTCAAACTGCGTTAGATTGGAAGGAGAGAATCTGTGGACATAAACTGATAAATCTTGCCACTCATTTTCAATTTGTTTGGACTTTGCTTAGGTCATTCTACCACATGAATACAGAATGCTTTTTTTGAAAATCATCCATGTTTGTTGAGTTCTCTTTGAGTTCACCTTAACTGCTGCCAGTTAAAGTGGATTGCCATGCACTCCAATTTTGGAGGATGGACTAAGCAGTGCTCTGTGAAATGCTCTAAATGTGCAATATTGTTTTATAACAAAAACCTGCTTTGAATTTCTCTACAACTTTCTTCACAAAATGTTTACTGTATTCCTTCATCTTCAGACCTCTAAGGTCTCCACAGAATGACTTTATTAAATCTGTAGTAAGGGTTAGACACAGGTTGACTCTATTTACTTAAAAGGAACTTTGTGAAAGCTTGTGTTTGGGTTTTATTTAAGATTATCAGATTAAAATGTACTAAGCACAAATGCACACCCCATTTTTTAAGATTTTAAGAAAATGAAAACAATGTTTTGTTCTTTGACTTCACAATTACAAAATGTGGTACTTTGTGTTGGCCTATCACATATAATGTCAGCAAGATGAATTGCAGTTTGTGGCTGTAACATGGGAAAATGGAAAAAAGCTCAAGTGGTGAGAATACTTTTGTAAGACACTATTATATGTGATTTCAATAGTGAATATAACATGAACCATTATGTGGAAAGGACAACAATGAAGACAAAGCTTGATCGACTCTACTTCATTTCAGATGGTGATTAGGTGTGAAAACATGTGAAACACATCCAACTACTGCAGGGGCAGTTTAAGGTGACAAACATTTACCAGTGATCTACGAGCCTCTGACCTAATGTGCAGCAATTTTCTCCCCCTCATTCATCTATCTTGACTCTCTACCCATCCTCCCACTCTCTCACACTCCTGTACCCCCACCCTCATCTCATCCTGCTTTCTCTGTACCTTTCCTCCTTCCATCCTATCCAGTCTGAGCATTTTCATCCTGCAGCCCACTCTCTTTCTCTCTCTTCTCCATTTCATTGTGTCACTCTCTACTTGCCAACTATTCAGACAGTTGTCTATTCAGCAGATTAAACTATGTTCTCTTGTGCACTTCATCTCGCAGCATGTCATGTCAAAACTTCATTTCCTGCAGACATTCATCATCTTCATACTCTGAGATGTCACACATACCTCTTTGCACTAACATGGTGACTTCACTGCCTCTCGGACATTTGCTGAGCAGATCCACCACTTGGTTGTGGCTCATATTCTGGACATTTCTCTTGTTGACCTCCATTAGGATGTCCCCCTCTTTCAGGCCACGGCACCGTGGATAGTCCACTATCTGCTTGACCCTCTGTCCGCCTCCCGTCAGACTGTCAGCGATGGTGAACCCAAACCCTTTGTCTCCCTTCTCCATGTGGATGGTGATCAGCTCTGGCTGGGTGGCAATGGCTGAAGCCAGGGTGACCACATCACTAGAGTAGCCGTGTGAACCGTTGGAGGCTACCTCGGCCAGGGGGCTGTGCGGCCGTGGCTCTCGCATTCCATTGATGGGTCCGGCCTGATTGGTGGGTGCGTCAAAAGTCTCTTGTCCATTGACAATGATCGGCTCTTTATCCAAGATCGCCACAGATGTCACTAGGCTGGTGTTGGGGTCATCGGGGTCAAATGGCAGCGGATAGCCACGGCATAAGGATAGGTCCACCATTGAGCCGATAGGGATGGACTGGAAAATCTTCACCACCTGTGCATGAGTGTAGCCTAGCACGATGGTGTCATTCACACTGACGATTACGTCGCCTGCAAAAAGGAAGACGGTATCTTCAGCAATGTTTCTATTACCCAGTAAAAACTCTTGTTACTGTTTGTTACACCTCCTATTAGTTTCACAGTAGTGAGATTTTAAAGGTAAGTTGTTCAAAAACACCTTTGTGGGTTTCTGAATGAAAGCAGTGCCCTCTTTTGATGAAGGCTGTGTACTACACCTGTCTCCATTTTGCCATCCACAGCTGCAGGCCCGTCCAGCACCAGACTTTTGATCTGCAGGAACTCATCGGGCTCGTCACCTCCAACTACTGTGAAGCCGAATCCACGGCGGCTTTTCTTCAGCTTGGTATTGATGAAGGTTCCTTTCAGCTCTGCAGGATTTCTGGTGAAGAAAGGTTTCCCTCCTGGAGAAAGCAAACAACAACTCAAACTCGGGTCCAGAGAGCACAATGCTGCATATAATCAACAACCCATTGTTTACTTTTAATAAATGACATGGGGAACACAAAGTATTTATGAAAGAAAATAGGAATTGACTACAATATGGAAGAAGAAGGAAGTTAAGATTAAATATGCAAGGAAAAACATAAATGTCTGGAAATGTGTAATAGTGATGTTGGTTTAAAGGACTGAAGAAAAGCTCAAGGTAGCCATAATATACACAGATCCTGATAAGAATGGTGAAATTAAGATAAATTAAGAAAAAAAGTGTAAATATAAATAAATATAATAAAACAGCAATAAAAGAAATAAGAATATACAATGATTTAAAATCAGATTAAAGAAAACAATATATGTAAAATATTCTACTGCCAGGATATATAATTTCATTTGCTGGACAAAACTAAGTAGCACTACAAAAAGATAACCACGGGCACACATGCCATGTTAGTTAAATGAAGTAGAAATATCTACAAGTGAGACTTACTCTTAACTCCAACCGGGCCAGGAGGAAGAGCAGGTGGGACTTGTGGGTCCCTGTAGGTCTCCAGGTGGTTTGGAGCATAGCTTGCCAGTGGAGCTGCTGCTGATGAGTGTTCCTCTATCCACTCTGCACACACATCGATCATTCCCACTTTAATCCCATACTTACCATACACGTGCTGAATTTATTTATATGTAACATGAACACACATAAAGAACACACAATAAACACAGAGCTTAAAGCAAACTCTGCATGTATCCATTTATTCAAGTAACTATTTAAAAAAGTGAAACTTGTATAGATTCATTACACATAGAAATATTTCAAGGGCTTAACTGATTCATTTTGATGATTATGGCTTAAAGCTCACATTTTTCTGAAAAAATTAAATATCACTCAAGACCATTAAGAAGAGATTTCTAATACAAGATGGTTTGGCCTACACAATCATGGGGAAGAACTGCTTGACATTCCCCCAAAAGTAGAGAAAGCCCCAAAAAAGGTACTGCTGAAGAACCTTACGGTTCTCAGAATGCATCATCGAAGCAAATGATTAGAAAGGCTAAAAAGAAAATGTAGACAAAGGTGCACAAGCAACTGGGATAACTTCAGGCTTTTTAAGACTGTGAGGCAAAGACACTTTAAGAGTTTGTGGGAGTTTCAGAAGCCTAAGTCAGAGTGTCAGACAGCATCACACACTGACAGATCCAGGAGACAGGCTACAATCATTTTAGTCCTTTTGATAAGGTGCTGCTGCTGAATAAAGTCAATACCAGGACTATGTTACCTGGGAAAGGAATGAGGGAAAAGGTTTGACTTGTTGCTCAGGGTTCCAAAGTCCTCTTTTTAGATGGATGTAAATGTTGCATTTCATTACAAAATCAAGATCTCACAGTAACAGGGAATGTTTCAACAGTCAGCAATGCTTTGGGAATCATGGTACATGGTATTGTTGGGCCAACGTGTTTTAATAAAGCCGAAGTCAGCACAGCTGTTAACAGGAAATGTTAAACCACTTCATGCTGATTAATTTTCGCAGCAGGACGTGGAACCTGCTGAATCTTGACAAAAGAAAAACTAAGTAGAGAGAAACTAAGTAGTATAATCCAGCAGCAGATGAAAGTCACCAGAATCCACAGTGCAGATGAGCTGAGTGCTGCTGTTAAAGCAACCTGAGCTTCTTCTACACCTCAGCAGAACCACAGGCTAATCGCCTCCATCTCAATGATGCAGGAATTCATACACTAGGAGACCTGACAGAGTAATGAATGTACATCCTGTAGAGTAAATGGATATACTTTTCAGTAGGTGGCCACTTTTGAATTAAACAAATGAATTTTTGTTCTTATTTATTTTTTTAAAACGTCTTTGTGGCACTAGTGGCTTTATTGGCATTTACCAGACAGAACAAGTTCAAAGATCTCAAGTTGGGAATTGAACAAAGGGCGGCCAAGTCCGCTACAACATCCAGTGCCCCGTTTTTGTTTATCCACATTTTTCACATTTCTTTCTATAAGCCATTATCATCAAAATAAGCAAAAACAAAAATCACAAATGTCTCTTTTTGAATCCAATTATTGAAATTAGTGACATTCTTGATAATATACAAGTTGCACATTCACTAAAATTATAAGTACAAGTAGTATTCAGTTCAAACATCACAGTTTTACAACAACAGAGATAAAGTGAACATCCCCCCTTTGTTTATAATGATGTGATACTGCAATGATCAAATACAAAATGGTAGTTATGGCTAAAAAACACATAAATTAAAACCTGAACTTTAAAGACAACACCAGGACTTGGGCCAGCTTAATTTTGGTAAAACCACAAGTAGCAAAATTTGGAAAACCTTATTTTTTTTAACTGCAACATTATTTGGAGAGAACATGTTAAAAACAACAACAAAAACAGGATAATGAGGAATAATAAATTCTGGCCAAACTCCTGGCAAACACCAGACGAACAAGAAAGACATGACGCCGACAGACATGAAGAAAGAAAGAAATGGGCAGGAAACGAACCTCGGATATACCGCTCACCTTCTGGAGGCTGCGGCGGTTGCTGCTGTTCCAGGATTTTTTGACGCCGCGCCTCCAACACTGGGTTCTCATACTGGGTCTTCCTGTTTATATGGCTTTGAAAGACAAACATAGGGTAAAGAAAGAAATCACAGTGATATAAAACATAATTTTGCCTGTAATGTCAGAAAAAAACCCTTCACCAGTATGTTTTATGGAAAAGAATGACCAGATTTGCAAGAAGACTTTAAAAGTGGCAGAACCCACGTTTGTCTTTGTGAAGTGATGCGTCAATGAGGTGATTAACTTACTCAACATAATACACTCCATACACCGGGTCATCTATTCTCTCCCATCCTGGAGGCAGCTCTGGAATACAGAGAGCACACAGCATTAAACATAAACACTCTTATCTCAGTCATTAGCACAGATGAGATAAGACCAGTGGTGGGGGTACAGTGATCTTTATTTGTCTTTCTGCTTCCAGCGAATTTGTCAGAACATGTTATTTAATTTTATTTATTTATTTTTTCCATTTTTTTCTCTGAAGAGTTTTTGCGGCGCTAGTGGCTCATATTTTTTCTACAGTAGGCAGACAGGAAGGAGGGTGAGGAGAGGGGGGAAGACATGCGGCAAAGGTCGTCGGGACCGGGAGTCGAACCCGCGACGTCAGTGTCGAGGAATAAGGCCTCCAAACGTGGGGCGTGCTAACCCCCTGCGCCACCACAGCACGCCCCCAGAGAATGCTATTTTATCGAAGTTGAACTAGTAAAAAATATGTCCTCAAAATTACAACCAACAACAACTTACTTTACAACCATTTTACTACTGTATTTTATGAGATTATGGCAAGAACAGATTGGACGTCAAGAACAATTACAACTTTTAATGGATCCATGTTTCATTTTTATTAGTTTAGTGAAAGTACACTCCATTTGTTTAAGAACCATTATGCTCTTTATGGCTACAATAATTACTTTTGTTATAACTAAAATTTTACAAAAAATGGAGAGATAAAAAAGGTTTTTTTTACACAGTCATAAACATCGCAGAACAAATAAAGAGCTGGACTAATTATAGAAGATTTGCTTTCTTTTCAGTGTGAGCATCCTTCATTTTCGATGTGACATCTTAAACTATGCTTAGAAGCTGTGTGAAATGTTCAGCTGGAATTGTGCCAGTAGCTACATAGTAGGTTTAAAAATTGAGGTGCATCTTTCCAAGGAACATAAAACCAAAAATTAGGTAGGATGTAGGAAAATATTTGAGACCACTTGTACAATTTTTGAGATTCTGTGGTTTTGATCAAAACCAGAATGAGTTAAACTTGTTTAAAACTAATTATATTTTTTAACAACTTCAGTGTTGTGTTGTTTTACGATTCTGCTGAAAGAATGTTTGTTCAAATCAGTCATCAAAAGTCTAAAGTCAATGTAACATTCATTCAAATGATAAACATATGTAAACCCATTTTTTCCCTTAGTCTTTCTCGTTAGGGCACATTGTCCCGACTAGCTGTTCAAGTTTACCCCTGGTATAGACCATACTTATATCTATTGTATATGTGGCCACACCAGGTGATTCAAAATAATACATAAACTTAGCACACGAAGTAAGGAAATCTGTATTTGGTTGACTTTTTCTTGGTAGTAAATATGCTTCTTGATGTCAAATTATATACCGTTACAAGACATGTTTAATTGCTTCAAATGATGCCACAATTGAGAGAAATATCCCTTTGCACTTTAAGTAGCAGGTTTGAGCATGTGTGTTGCGTCCTTAAAAAATATATATATATATATAAAAAATTATGAAATACTTTCTGTCAAAGCCACACAGCTTTTGGTTGAAGCAGATTGATGTGTGGGGTGGAATCTCTTCCCCTTACAATAAGACAAGTTGTCAACGTTGAAAATTTAAATGCTGATAAATATCAAGATGAGATTCTGTAATCAGCGGCAATCACTGGCTTTATTCTCAGTGACTGAACTAAATCTTTTAAGATCCCAATGGCTGTCCCTATAGATCAGTATTTATCAGAAAGATCCTCCAGAATTTGGGAGTGGGGAGGATGGAATGATCTGCCTGCAGTCCTGATGAACTGCAGGACTGCAGGCACTCCTGCAGGAGCTGAACACTCCTGGGATCAGATTGAGCACGCTGTTTGTGCAAGACTAACCAACACAACCACATTGGATGACTTGTAACTTTCTACAGCTGGTATGATGTTCTCTTTAGCTGTAACAAAATCCTGGAGGGAGCCATTGACTGAGACAATACTGCCAACAGCTAAATGTTCTCCCTCTCCTGCTAGTAACTTTTTACTTTTCATTAACATAAGTAGTCCTGTGGTAGTTTTTCTGTTTCTTTTTTGCACATTCTGCTTTGTCTTCTCAAACCACCAGTTGGTTGTAGCAGATGGCTGATCGTACTGAGCCAGGTTCTACTGGAAGTTTCTTTCTTTTAAAGTGAAATTTCTCCTCTCCACTGTCACTATATGCACGCACAGTATGAAGGATTACTTTAAAGTCCACGACAGTGCAAGCGATTGTATACCGTCATTACGTGGTTGTCCAGGAGGAGTGAATACTTCGCGTCAATGACTCTATGCAACCAGTTGGGTTCCCCTGAACTGGAAAATGTTTAGTTTTTTTTGACAAATTAAATTATAAACTAAACTTGAATGTGCAATGAGGACACTGTACATAACTGTTGTCTTCTAGTGATGTTAATACTTGTTAAATGCATAATCTGGTAATTTGTCAATGAGCTTTGTTTCTTCAAACACTCATATCCTAATCCAATAAACACCACCAAATAACAATCAGTAGCAGAATACGCAAAAATTTGCAGTTTTTCCATAAGTGCAACTTCTAAACAGATGTTCAACATACAACTAATACATTTCCTTACAATTGTGGCACTATTCAAGGTGACTTAAGTAGTTTTTTTCATTTATATGAAAAGGATTTATTACAACACACATTAATACAACAAAGAAATATTCAATTAAACACAAATGTACTTTTTGTGCGAAGTTTATATGTCAAAACAATGTCTCAAAGAACAAAAATACATAAGGGAATAACAGATTACAAAAAAGACAAGAGTTTTGATGACTGCCTTTTTCTCTATTTTGTCTACCTGAATAAGAAAAAAAATCCTGTGTAATATGTTACAGTTTAAACACAGAATCATAAAACCGTACCTAGATCACTCTCCAGGTCTTCTGTATGTATCCCTTCTTCTCCAATATTGAAAGCAGGATGAAACACAGATGAAAAAAAATGAGGAATAGAAAAAAGTATGTATGACAGAAAAAAAGTTGGTTAGGAATGGAGGAATCGAGAGCAAATAAGAAATGAAGTGACAATCCAGAGAAAGAAAAGCAGGGGAATAGGAGACCCATAGAAATGGGTTAATCTAAAATATTACAGCAGCCTTTTAGGAACCTGAAGTAGTGCAGCGTTTCCTTTTTATTTCACCACTTGATGGTGCAATTTCACAACACTGCACATAACTCAAGTGTCATTTGGATTTCATAAAGCACTACTTTATTACTATTAAGGAATATGTCAGTTCCAGTGACAGTAGCCTCATGAGAAATCTATGACACATTCCCAACACATGAAATGTTGCAAAAGAAACCAAATCAAAGCTTGAAAACATTATTGGAAATCAACAAAGGCATCACTCAAAACACAAGAGGAGACCTACGACTGAGAGCCCATAATGTCTTTAAACCACTACACAGAACTGTGCATATACAATGTAATGCTCTAAATAATGTTTGGAGACTTACCATCATCATCACACTCTTCCAGAGGCCGGGGGGCTTTGTCTCTACATCGAGGATCCAGCCAGGATGTGGTCTTTGTGTTGTGGCTGAGGAAATAAACAACACAACACAATAATTCAGCAGCAAGCAGACAATCTGTCATATCAAAGCACAGCAGGGGCACCTGAACACATCAATAAAAATTAGACAAAAAAGAAAATATGTCAGCAAGTTTGCAGAGGACAGACGCCGCCTGCTGCAAACACGGAAGAACATTGGGGACACAGGCAAAGGAAACCATAAACAACCTGATTTTTTTGTCTCTACTGCTAGGTGAAAACAAATTGTAATTTGGTGATAGCAGAAATTAACATACAAGCTCTGAAAACACACAGCCATGTCCTGGTGGAGAGTCTTTGCCGTGCTGCAGAGGACAGAGAGGTGGAGGTAGTCAGGTAATCAGGATGTGATCTCCTTTTGAGCTTGGGACATGCAGGGATTAACAGGAAAGCGGTTGCGCCCAGGGGGCTGGGCAGGCCGACAAACCAAATCATTGTGAAAGACAGGCCAATTGGCCAACAAAAGCAGCAAAAGTGGAAATAAAACAGAGTGCAAACACATACAGCAGAGGCTAAAAAGAGAAAGACTTACTCAGGCACTGCCAAGGCTGTGTTCAATAGACACAACTTTTAAACAGTTCAAAATGTGGATACATACTCTATGAAGTACAGTTCCCCGTTCTCGGTGTAGGCCATCTCCCAGTTTTCGGGCAGCGGTCCCAGAGGGTCCTCTGGAGAGACTTGGGGCTCTGCAAGTGTCTGCTGCCCGCTCTCTGCAGTGGAAGTGGCTGCATTGTTCAGACCACAGGGTAGAGCATTATCACGCACGGGGTACGGCCGGAGGATGCCGCTGCGGCTCTCGTCCTGGTCGTTAGGGTTACCTGTGCACAACAAAGGAGAGGGGAACAGACTACGCACTAAGGATCCTGGGTGACACAATGAGCATGACATGGAACAAGAGAAACAGGAGAAAAAAAAATCATAGTTTGTTTTGTGCATGCAAGATGGAAGAAACAGACATGCTCACTAATTTCATGCAACTTCAGTCACATCAAGCTCCCAGAAATTCCCTTCCCCCAGTTTACCTCTAGCTTATTGCTAGTGGAAGTAAAGGAGTAACAGGATATGTTAATTCCTACAGCAAAGGTCCCTAACTCAATTTGACCCCCACCCATTTTACCTCTCTAGCAGTAAGTGTTTTTCAATTTAGGCTAGACCAACCCCTATTCCCACTTGCTTCCCCCATTTTGGCTAGATAAACTCCAACACTTCTCCAGGCCTTTCACTGGCTGCTCAAATGCAAATGTGACGCAGGCAGCCCGGCAGGGGGATAAACTGAGTGAAAAGATTTAAAGCATCAAAGAAGAAAGAAAATAAAAGCAGATGTCCCTCACACTAAAACAGGTTGAAGACAAGCAAGGGAAATACAGTTGTTTGCAAGAGTGTTCATACCCCTTGGTCTTTTTTATATTTTCTCCACATTACAGGGACAAGTTTAATACTGGGATTGTATGTAATGTACGGTACTATCAAACTAAGTAGAGCATGATTATGTAATGAACAAATAATATTTTCTACATGTAAATACCTAATACATTTGTATTTCATTTGCACAGCATTTGCTGAATACATTCATATAAATTGCATCGACAGACAAACTTTGTGTTACCTGTCACATAAAATCCCAATAAATACAAAAATTTTGTGGTTGTGATGTCATAAAATGCAAAAAAAAGTTGACAAATGAGATTTTTAGCAGTTATCTTTGGAATTGTTTGCAAGTATCAGTCTGTAAAACATTAGACATTAAAAACTCTTCTGTTGCCAGATGCAGAAATGCAACACATTTAGTCGACTTATTGAGTAGGATTTAGAAGAACATAAAGGTTGAGGCAGAATAGAATCAGAATAAATAAGGATGTGAGTGATGTGGTATGGAATTCATCTCCACCACAACCTCCTCACAGGCAGATGGCAGTGTTGGGAGGAAAAGATTCTTCATCACAAAAACATGATGTAACTGCCAGACACCCATAATCCTACAACAGAGGAGCAAACCACAAACACCAACACTCTCCTTCTGCAGTCCTCATCATGTTCTTGCATATATGCACTTAAAGGGCATCCCAAAAGAAGTACGAGTTGTTTAGGAAACTCAGCAGGGATGGAGAACACTACACATGCAGAGACCAAGAGAGCCAAACAATCATGCACTTTGACAAACACAAAGAGACAGGAGGGGTGCAGCAATGCCCTCACCTGTAAAACTGTTGTTCATTTCCGTGGCCTGGTCGTCATCGTCATCGTCAGCAGGCACTACATGGACTTTTTGCATGTCATGGTAGGACTTGGTGCGCTTCGGGGTAGACGGATGGGAACCCTCATCACTGAGAGTCACTGTCCCAATGATGGGCTGCCTTGGAGGCTTTGGGGTCCCATAATAGTTACCTAGGCAACAAGGAGAACATTAGCATGCTTGAAAGACGGAGAGGGAGAGAGAAGGGGATGAAGAAAAGAAGCCAGGGATAAAAACAGGCAGTGCAGGGGGACAAAGAAAAAGCAGCCAGGGGATCTGCACATAATCTTGTGTGGAGAGTAAGAGACACGAAGTCGGACTACAGTGTGTCTACAATCCCGAGAAATAAGCAGCTGGTGAGAAACCCAGAGTGTTCCCGTTTGTGTTATGTCTGTACTATAAAAACCCTGAAAGCATTGTGGCTCAACTTACAATATTTGGTTTGATCAAGCTGAAACTTAGGTTATTATTATTATCTAACCATCCATTAATCCATTTTCTTACACCCTTGTCCCTAGTGGGGTCAGGAGGTGCTGGTGCCTATCTCCAGCTAACGTTCCGGGCGAGAGGCGGGGTACACCCTGGACAGGTCGCCAGTCTGTCGCAAAATTATTATTATTATTGCATTACCAATTTTATGAACGATCAGACTGCCTCAACCATGCATGTGCATGCATGTTTGTCCTTTCATGCAAGCAGCCATGTGGGAGCTGATTGTGCAAAATTCAAACAGGAAATCCTGCAAATTTATAATTTACTCAGTGGAAAGTAGTCGACATGTTTCAACCACTTTGATCTTTCACACATCTCTGATGGATGACATGATGGTTGCGTAGGCCAGAGATATTTACAAGTAATTTATCCAAATTCCAAGCCACGTCTCTAATGACTGAAATAAATATTTTTCTAATCCAACTTAATATTTGGCCACTTTGTTGGAGTGTCACTGCACTTATTACCCACAACTACTTTAGATTTTCATGACTAAGATCCTCAAGGGCAGCAATTTTCAGTATTAGTATTAATGTTTGCCAGTACATGAATAGGGTTTTAAACTCTGGCTGTCGTTTCAATATTAAGTAGTGACCCTTCGTTGACTCTGAGGTAGAATCATATTTGCTTACAGTGAACACTGTTTATTACTGTCTTTCCGAGTTTAGTTAAAGCCAAATTAGTTGTTACGATGACTTGCACACAGAACCTGCGTGATGTTTGTAAATTTGGTCTCGGTTTACCACCATTCACTTCTCTCTGTGTTGCTACTTCACTGAATGAGACCACTCACTATTCAGTAGGATTAATCTCTCCCCCCCTAAAAAACACCTGATAAAGTACAATATGCATGCTAATTTTAGGGTAGTTATCTCAGCAATGCTTTATTGCAAAGCTACACAGACCAATTATTTGCCCACGCCTAAGAAGCTTTGGCGTATCTGTTCCAAAAAATTTATGAATAAAGCCATATAAAAGGTAAAGGTAGTTTTATTTATATAGTGCATTTTCAGCAACAAGGCAACACAAAGTGCTTTACATGAATTAAAAGGAAATACAAACAAAATAACAAACCAAAGGAAAGAGCAAAAGAAGAAAAATAATCTAATGTTGATCTTAAGTATGTAAACTAGGTGCTCCTATTCAGGGTTGCTCGATAGTATCCTCTGGTATACACTAAAGTGGAGTCCAGACTGGTTTGCTAATGCAGATACTATGAGATATACTGTATATATATACTGTATACATATATATATATACTATCTCTGAGAGTCTTGGACAGTCATCCAACTATCAAAGATCTGTTGTACTGTGCCCGCCTGCTGATGTGTGGAGTGCCACGGACTCCTGTGGACAGGTATTTGACATTGTCTGTGTGAAAGAGAGTAACGTGCCAACACACAGCAGAGCCAGTGCCAAGCAGATTAATGTCGTAACATTTTCTCTCTCTCTCTCTCTCACTCTCTCACCCACACCCGCACAAACACACAAATCTGACTTAGCAGTGCATAACGCAAAGCCCAACAAACAATCAACCACCCACATGTTTTACACACACAGGTTTGTGTCAGTCTGAGACTTAGCCTTGCACAACGATGTCCTAATCAGAGTGAGAGGGGCAGATGTGGAGAGACCTGCTGTCTCCTGGATGAATCTCCCCCTCCCATCATGCACAGTCTAATCAGAATCAACTGAGTACACTGTCTTACAGCCTGCCTACATGCAGGAAAAAACTAAATATGATGGCTGCTATGCTCACCCGATCTGTAGAGAATGAGGACACCTGCTCTATCGTGAGTCACATGAAGTGCCACTTTTGATTTTTGTCACCGTTCTCCTCACCTTCATATGTTCCTACTTCCAGTAGTGTGCCACTCTCCTCCAGTTGTAGGAAGTCCTCCACAGACAGGAAGTTGTAATCCAACCCTGGGACCTCTCCGTCTCGAGGGGGACGGGTCGTACCTGAACAGGAGGAGAAAATGCAAATTTCTATCAATATGATTCACAAATGACAATGAAAACAGAATTATTGTTTGAAGAACAACAAAACGTTTTCTTAGCACCTACAGTCGTGATAGTCTGTCGCTACATCCCAAGATTCCTTCAGCTGTCTGAGATGAGTGTGAGCCACCAAGAGGGGCTCTGAAATGAAGACGGTGTGATTGTAATTCAGCACCATCATTGGAAGCACACTGCCTGCAAATATTATGTCAAGAAATTAAATCAAGGATTGCATCTTGAGCAATCGCTTTGTCTCATGGGAACCTGCAGTCTGCCAAGTCCAGGTCCAAGAAAAAGGTCACCTTAAACAGCGCACTCATGTTCATTCTGTAAATTTGCTCTTGGTGTAAATGTATGGATTTACTATGAAAATTGTGGTTTTGTTCAAATCTGCTGATCTGCGGTTATTGGATTAGCTGCAGTATGTAATAATTTCCTTGGTGTTTTACTAATTTCACAGTTGGACCATAAACTAAATATAGACATAGATAGTAAACAGTAAATCCTTTCAAAATTTCGTTGAGACTCTCAGTCAACTTCATAGTTTCAAATTCCCTGTAAGGTCGTACTGGTTGAACAAGTAGTGATTAATAATTAGTGCTCTGTGGTAATTTGCAGTGCAGTCAGATCAATTTGTAGGTGAAAGCTGACACCAAACAGTGGAGACAGGGGATATTATGTCTCTGACATTGAAAAAACCCAAACAATGACAAGGCAGATGGTTCACATAAGTTGAATCTCATCTGTAGTCACGGCAGAAGTGCTTAAAGGAACATAGAATACACTCAGTCATGTATATATTTCAAATACATATCAGCTTTAACTCAGACATACCACTGTTTGACAGCTTGAAGAAAAAACAGACATGCTGGGTTGATGGCATTGTTAATTTAGAATAAAAAAAAAAACAGTCTCTCCAAAAATGAAGAAAAAAAAAGACTTCCACTTCTGATATTTTTTGGTCCAAATGATTACAAAAACAACATATTCACACAAACATTGCATTACTATTAAAGTTATTTCACCACCTTCAGCTTCCCTTGTGGCTTCCTTGATGCTGAAAATATATCTGATGAAATATACATCATTATATTTAACACAGGAGGTCTGATAATATGTTTATATATGGATGTGATCTACTAAATCTCAGATAAGTATTTTTCACTGAGATGCTGTATTGGTCCCATCAATAAAATTTTTTAAATGACTGATGGGTAGATTATTTTAACACCTAATGTCACAAAATCCTTGCTATCCTGTATTAGTGAAACATTTATGTAGTATTTTCAACAAAATTGATCAACACAAGCAATTGAATATTTTGTGATTGAACTGTTGAAACTTTATATATGCAAATATATAAGCAATATGATTTGCTTTACACTTAGTAGGGGAACATGTCTATAACGTAAAATGTTTAAGAAAAATAGAGACAGACAAAAACAGGATTTGGCAAAAAATATCATTTACCTTTTCAAAGTAGAACAAATAGAGTGGTGCAAACTCAAACTAAGATTGTATTATTGTCCAAAATTAATTTAGATTTTTTTTTTCTCTAGTTGAGCAGCCTTAAGTTATACTAAATGATCCTATTCATCCTCAGAGTAGAAACAAAGTACACAAAAATGAGTCTTTCACACAATGATGAATTTTTCTATCCACACAGCGTGGGAAATTATTGAATGGCTTATTGGGCACAAAAATTTTGTGAATTATGCATCCAGTGGATTTTGAACTCATTAGTTCTCCGCTAAACAGAAACACCAATGGGGGACAATAGACAAATGTTTCAACAACAAAATCGAAATAACAACTGAAGAATTGTATTTGTGAATGTGGTTCCTCGACCAGCAGATAAATGCCAATAGATGTCCAACCCACAGAGAACTATTAACACAATTCTCACATTTCATGATCAGGCTCAATGAGTCTGTAACATATTTAACAAAATTTTATTGACTAGTATTTTTGTTTTTTTAGGTTTTGTGGATTCATAATGAAAACTGTTGTCAAAATATTTCTCAAAAGTATACAAATAGGTTATTTTACATAAAAGTGTGTAAACTTAGTCTAAATGAAAAAAAAACACTCAAAGTTTTTTGAAACATCAAGTTCTCCAACCTTGAACATTTTGCATTGAGTGTGTGTAGATGAATGGTGTATTGCTGCTGTGCCAGGGCCAAGGGAGTTACTTTTGCCTTAATGTCTCCACAACTAATGACTACCTCTCCATCTGGGGATGAAAGTTTAATGCTCTGTACACAGTCTACAAATGGCTGTAAATGGCCAAATAACTGTAAGCAAAAACATCCAAAAAATAGGCCAGGCTCCCATGCATTTGTAGTCACCTCAAGCTTTTCTGACATGTCACTGAGTGAATCTTAATTAGTGCAGACAAAGCAACTGCATAGTACAGTATGAAATTAAGTGATTCATTATTGGGCCATTGCTGCAATATTCACGTACCAATCCCATTGCAGCGACATATATGTGCAGTTTGCATCTCTAAGTTTATTGTCCATATCACAGTTTTTTTTACACGTGCAAAATATTTGCCGCAGATCCCATAGGCTTCAGTATTTGATGTGTAAAAAGAGTATGTTGCAGCACAATAGTGTAACAAAGATATAAAAATGTTAACCTGATGATGGTCTTGGAAGAGAAGTCAAAGAATCAGCGAAGCAATAAGGCTCTTTTTTGGGTTCAACCACTCTCACTGTACAATTAAATAATATATTCTCCTCACTGTTGATAAACCACAGATACATACAGACCATAATCTAGCACTTTTTCTTATTTTTGTAAGGATAAGCTCACTAAGCCTTCTCATGTCTGAATGTTTACTTTGGTCTTTCCAGTATGCCAGCTCATACTGCATCCCTGAAGGTACATCCAGTCCACAAAGCACTATATAATGAGCTAGCTTTAACTAAGCCCTGCTCCATCCCACACCTGCAGTGTTAAGAAAACACAGATATTCTATTTCTGTTTCTATATTTGGAAAATTATACAAAAGATAAACTGGCAATACATAATAGATAAACTGACACAGTGCTCAGACTGTGAACATACACAAATCCCTCACACGAAGAAAACAACATGATAAATCATCTAACAGTCAGTTTACAGCAGCAGCACACAAGCCAAGCACTGCTTTGTATTCACCTCAGCAGAGAGAGATGAGATGAAAGTGAAGGTGTCTGGGAGTTTGAATCATTGGAATGGGAGGTCCCCTGATAAAAGGCAATGTTTTTGAAGCTCAGCGTGCTTTAAAAAGAATGTCTTCTGTTATCGCAGCCATTTTCACCACAAACAGTGTCTCGGAGAGGCAGACTGATTCAAGTGTGCCAATATGAGAAGCTACTGGATAGTTATTTACATCATTGTCACATCAAGCCATCCATTATGGACTCTCAGCCATTCATACATATCAAATAAATTGATGCAGCAATAAATCATCCAAGACCTTTCTGTCTTAAGGTAAAAGGTTAGAGAGAAGAAGTCAGAATAATTTTGGTTTCAGATTGTCTTAAACATAGCATTGATGCCACGACTATTTGACATAATCGGTGACCACAATAATCTGCAAACATCACTATTTTTGGTCAGCATATAATTTCAATGAATTTATCTTTCATTTACCTAAAAATAAACAATGAATTTAACAAGGGTCACAAAATTGTCCCTCCAAGTTGCAAAGCATGAGGAGAATCCCCGAGGTACAGTCAGCAGTGGTACATTTGAATGGGTCTAAATATCTGAGTGCTGTATGGGAGTATTTAGAGTTCGCCAATGACAGTCAGAAGTTTGGATGGCGATAAAAATGCCATGCATGATGAGCAGCAGAAAAGTAAACACCCTGGGACAACCGAAGAGCCAAAAAAACACACTTTTGTGAGCTGTTGAATGTAGTTTAAAGATAAAGTTGTCTAACTTTCTTTCTGCAGCGTTTTGCTTAGAATAACTGTTTAACATTTCTATGCACCCTTGATAAGTTAATGAGGCGTCAGCATGAATTAATGTGCAGACTTTGTGCATCCGAATACATTTACATCATACCGTTTTAATCGCATCTAATTGTGTAGATAATGTTAATATCTAAATGAATCAGATTTAAACAAGGCAAACTAATAAATAATACATACAGTTAATAAATGCAGGTCATTTGTAATTTACATGGATTCTGAAATCTCAATTATTACAATTTGAATAGGTTTGATAATAACAGACTATTTTCCCTTTGTAGATGCACCATTTTCATGTCATTCACATTATATTTGACACCGTGAAACCTCATGTTCCTTGGATTCTTATTATTTTCTAAAATTAAATAATGAAATTATCAATTACATATGTTCTATTCAACTGTTAAAAGGTTTATTCCCCATAGCTGTAGTTTTGCGAATTGAAAAACCTCAAGACCTCAACTTTTACATACTTCTTTTGCACACAAGCAAGAAGACCCACAGCTGACCAGTTTGCACTGTAATATGTGTAAATAAATATTACATCATCTAATGCTATTCTGCATAAGAAAAACCCACAACTTTGTTAAGATATTGTGAAAAACTTCCCTTAAAACCAAAAGATTATGTTTGCTAGAATCAAACAATTCAAGTTGGGTAGAGACTGTAATCCCAGCTGAATGTCAGACAGTCAAAAAACAGAGAGAGCATCACTTGTTTCAGAGAACAACAGTAACAGTGGGGTCAGGCTCATCTCATCACTATCATTGTGGTGAGTCAATAAGAAACAATGACAGGCCACAGTCAGGCCTCGCTCTGATGTACCAACTTACTGTGACAGTCATCAATCTGTGTATTGTTCACTCACCGTTTGAGAAGTGTCTGTTTCTGGATGAATAGAAAATATAACACAAACGCACTTGATCTGTGGCGGTGTTGGAGTGCATGTCCTTTTGTGAGCAAGTTCTGCCATCAGCATGAGAAGTGCTGCATTTTATACTGCTGCCACAGATGAACAACATGCTGCAGTTCCTATTTTTAACAGTGGGTGCTGCAGTAGAAAAGATTTGTCTCAAATCAACAAGTGGTAGCTGGTTAAGAATCTAAAGGAAGAACGTTTCTACTGTTAACTCCACAGTATGATCTTTCACACTTAGCGTTTGAAGTTTACAGAAGATTTCAAATCAAGTACTCCTTTTGTGGTTATGATCAGCTGTGCATTTTCCCCCTAAAAACAACACGCCCTCAGATTCTACCCTGCTGCATTCCAGTTTGGCAAGCGCCACATTCACTGCCTGCAGAAATTTACAAAACCGGATTGTACACAACAAGATGAAACAACAGAATCCCAAAAATGAGAGAGAATTTTTATTTTCATTAGAAGTTTAAATCCATAGTATTTGGGAAACTTTCAGTGAAACTAGATGACTAAGGTAAAATATGTTGGTGTCCTTCTTCCTATGCGTTTCTCATAATATTCTCCATTTGTGGATCTTTCCTCCTGACGGTACTGGTGTGCCTGAGTCAGATTTGTAGGCCACTTTGTTCACACACATTTTTAGCTCTGCACACTGATTTTACATGGGACTGAAATTCAAATAATAGACTTTATTATCCATGAACCACTTTGAACCAATTTGGCACTTCACTTAGTATCCTTGTTCAATATGGAATAAGTGCCTCAATCTGTACTTCATGATGCCATCTATTCAGTAATATACATCAGTGCCTCCTATAAGTAAATATTTATTTTTCTTTGATCTTCCCTGAATATTTGATAACCAAACCACTGCAGGGAAATCAGACCAGCCCACCCATCTCCATATCTCAAATAAGTTTTTGAAAAGGGGATTTTACATACTGCAAGTCAAGTGTAAGGAAGTCAGCAGCTGTGACTGTTAAAAAATATATATATATTTTTTTTTGTTTGGCTGGGGTTAGTAATGCAGTGTTAGTTGTGATGCTCATGTAGATATTGCTACTAAAACAGAAGGATGCTAAACAACTTTAGAAGCTCTCTAGGAACACATCACCTTACAGTACAGATATTAAGTTCAAGAGGCTGCATGTCTTGTGCTTTCAGACTATAGCTTCATAGCATACTAATCTCACTTAAGCCATCACAGAGAGTCTCTGTAGAGTGATGATCTAATCATTGGTCAAAAATCCTGCAAATGTCTAAAGCTACACAAATGATCAGAAAAAGCACTCTCCCAGGGTATTTAATCTATTTACTTTTGTCCATTATTTTGTTAAGGTTGTTCAAGCTGTTGCTAGAGCTCACAAGCTTGCAAAAAAGCTGTCCATGATGGAATAAAAACGTCTCACTGAAATGGCATTATACAGTATATAGAAATAAAGTTGGGAACAATGAAAAAATATTTATTCAAACAGAAATATTTTTAATGAACACATTAATTTATATTGTAAGATGATGACAAGAGATACCCAGGCTCACTATTAATCATGATGGAGAAAAAAAATGGTCTGAATTAAATTTTACTGAAAACAATCTACAAGGATTTCCTGCTGAGCTGTTCCATTAAGGACCACAAACCACAATTTATACAGAGGTCAATGTAAAGTGCTTTTGCTGCTACAGCTCTGAAGTCCAGCATGTTTTGTGAAATAAACATTGAATCTTGTATCTGGGCAAAAGACTACAGGGTTGTGTCTGTTAGGAAACAATCAAGTACATATTAACTAACAGGTATCATTTGTGAAAGCTGTCTGTGGTACAGTCAGGAAAAGGTACAGCAATGATGGCATCATGGTAATTTTGTTTAACAACTTTTCAAAGCAAAGAAACAGTTCTCTGCACCATCTGTCTCTGGCAATACAGCTGGATCTCAGCACTCCGTAAACCTTGTTGCAAGACAACTGAGACAGTCAGACACATGGGAATTTTCAGGTATAATATACAAAACCAGAGGCAGTAAGAAGCAAACGTAGCT